>NC_133117.1:15058445-15770216 GCF_022965805.1 Primulina eburnea
CCTAAACAAATTCTCATAATTAATCTTACATTTCCATAGATACTTAAAATCCTCAAATTGTACATTTATAATCCTACAGATTGTTGTAGTTTTCGAATCGCTATTGCTTATATGAAATCCTCAAAAATTTACTCGACTAGCAACCAAGAACCATCAATAATTTCTTACAAATTCTACAAGTCCCGAAAACATTCATAATTTTTAAGTTTAACTTATGGCCCATACGTAGAACATCAGTACTACTAACCCAAAAATTAATATAGTCAAATAATTTAAGACCTCTCCTAATGCCCAATAGCAAAATTCTTATTTATGTCCGGTGGGGTGGAGGTGCATTTCCCTCCTACCTCTGATGCTCACCGTCCTCATGACGGCGCTCTCATCCCTCGTGTGCTCAACAAGGCGTCTAGGAGGCATACTGTTCCATACATAACCCAAACGTAACCAACATGCATAATTCCATAATTTACTTTAAATAAACACTGAAATAATTAAAGAATCTGAATGTAAAACATTTCAAGGAAGCATGCTGTCAAAATAATTCATGCTTTAAATAAAATGCTGAAATGTAAAACTTACAGACCGAAGGCGTGGCTTCGTGAGCTTCTCGTGGTCAGTAGTAGTGTAACCCTTTACAAGAACATAGGCTCTGATACCTTCGTGCTTGAAAATTTGCGGAAAAATTAAAAAAAAATTTTAAGCTAAACGGAGAATCAAATTCATAAAATAAACTGTTAAATAATGTTTAATGTTTAAAAATAGCAGCGGAAGAATTTAATGTTTGCAAAGTAACAATTTAAAATAATTCAACAAGAGATAAAATGTTTGAGCATAAAAATCGTAAGTGCTGAAAATGAGGTCCTCGGGTTCCACTACTGCTGACTCGAGCTGGCTCACTGGTCCCCGCCCTCGGTCATGACATCATCAGTATCTACAACAATCAAGTCTAGTGAGTCTAAAGACTCAGCATGCATATATCGTAAATAACAAGTAAATAATATAGTAAAATTTGCATGGGATAAGATGTCGTATCAGGAGTCATAAAGTGAAAATACTTCGCCATAAACAATTATAATACGTGCATAACTAAACTGAACATCGTAGTAAAAATGGTTGCTCCATCGAGCCCTGTCATAAATATCAAGTAATAATTTTCTGGTGAGATTATGGTATCCGCAAGTGGCCACTGCACTAATATAAACTGCAAAATGACTGGTGACCGGCGACCGGACCGATAACTGGCGATCGGATTTAAATATGCTCGTCTGATCAGACAAAATGCCGCAGTATACTGGGGGGTACAAACTGAAACTGACCGGTAACTGGCGACCGGATTTACAAAGTCTCCCATGATAGTGCTACGGCCACAAACAATATCGCATAAATCTAAAAAATGAACATTTTAAATTTCTATGCACGTATATTAAATGGGCATCATCAAATCTGAAAAATTTCAATCTCCTGTATTAAAATCATTTACTTGCGATAATTTAAAAATATCTATATACTTGATTGAAGAGTCAAAGGAGATATAAACATGCCTTGGTTTGTTTTGACAGAAAACAAACAAAATAACGACGCGGCGCGGCGGAGACGAAGTGCTCTTCTCTTCCTCACTTAATTCTTTTAAATTAAGCATGCACCATAATTATTATAATAGCGTAAAAATCATAAACGTGATGCATGAACATTTAAAAATATTATGATTCGTGCTCAGGGCGCTGCTAGGACTAAAATCTCACTCCGGGTGCAAAATTACCATTTTGCCCCTGGAAACCCGAAAATTACCATATTACCCCTGGACCTCTAAAATTGACCCGAAGCTTACCAAACTATTTAAAATCCCAAAACATTTTTATAAGTATTCCTAGTCGTAAACTCGAGCCCAAAAACCAACTTAGTCTATTTGTTTTAAAAACTTAGACCGGGGTCCCGGTTTTAACCCGAATCGAACCGAAACTTAACCAAATTTTCTCCAACTTATACTATACCTTAAAAAAACTTTAATAAATCCTAAAACACTATCATTAGACCCCTAAACCCACGGCTAAAATTTCCCAAAATTCCGAAACTCTCGGTCCTCTCTTTTCTAGCCACCTCACACACACCTTTCCCCTCACAAACTCACACCTCACGCTAATCGCTTCGCCCAAGCCATGAACCCACCTACTGTAGGCCTAAACCAGACACCAAGAACAGCCCTGAACTAACATCACCAGCCCCATGCACACGACTGGCCCCTAAGAACCGAGACCCACCAAAAAGCTCCTACCGAACCAATTCGCTTCTCCTTAATTGGATCGCTTGTTCCCTGCTTTTCATCATGGCTCGAGCCATTCTATACACTGACTCAGATCCAAAGGGTCTGGTCCAGGGCTGGAGAGGGCCCTCGCACGGCTGGTGAGAAAGAAACAAATGACCGAACCACTACACTAAAACACCCGATCTGCACACCCCTCTCGATCTCACCCAAACCCGATCACCTCACACTCCAGCACCTACACCTCACACTCCTGGTCTGTAAGGGCCCCTGACCACCTAATACAGCAGTCCCCTTGCAACAATATATCATAAAACGTGAGGGGGAAACAGGTTCTTTGTACAGAACGTGATAACCCAAGGAAACAATGGTTTTACATGCTGAACAAGAAACTATCGGCCAAGACAGCACATCAGCGTAAAATATATATATATACAGCGTGTATGCCGAGCAAGGAAGATACCTAGCGTGCCTTAGATGAATTCCACGCAAGAACGGCGAAGAGATGGGCAACGGGGAAGCACCGGAGAATTTTGTTGCAAGAAAATGCTTAACCGAAGGCTTGCTGCTATGGAGGCTCTGAAACCGAGGGCGAGAGGTTCTGAATGGGGGTGTCAGCTATGTGGGATTAGGTTTAGGGTTAATGGTGCTTAAAGGCTTAATTATATAGATAACAAATAGTTTATGGGCCTAAATTGTTTAATTAAAATATTAAAGATAATTAAGCCCTATAAACTCAAAAGTAGGCCCATTAAGCTCAAACCCGCTCCCGAAAAATATTACGAGTTGGAAAGATTTGAAAATATTAGCCGAACCCTTAAAAAGTCCCCTGATTCGCTAAAATTTACGTACCTTTAAAAATAAAATCTCGAGGGTAAAATACCCCTAATAAAATCCTATTTTAGAAAAATACACTTAAAATGCTCTAAATTAATTTATAAAAATTAATCGTGTAATTAAGATAATTTTCTGAAAATTCCCCGGTCTTCCGTTCCTCGATCGAACGTGAAATGCACCTAGAAATCCTAATGCATGAACTTTTAAAATTTTAAGAACTAAATTCTATCATGCATGAATTATGCATAAAATGCATAAAATAATTAAACATAATTTAATGAAATGAACATGCTAAATTACCACTTCTTAAATGAATCTTTATTAACTTATTTCAATACTCCATCTCCACTCCGGCCTCACTTATTTAACTAAAAGATAACAATTAAACTATTGTGTAAAATAAATAAATTTAAATAAAAGAATTTAAATACTCAAGCAATAAAAATCATTTTAATTTAAATACTAAAATTATGCATGACTTATACGTAGTCTGATTTACGGGTTCTACAATACGACAACTTAAATGTGTTTAATAATCGACTTGACATATACGATTTCATTGTGCCATAGTACATTCAAGGTTTTTATCTATGCAGTTTGTATGAGTACATATATATATAAATCAAATACCATAATTTTTTAAACATAAAATCTTATTAAAAATAAAGATTGTTTCTTACATAAGAGTCAATAAAGTTCAACCACAAATTGACTTGATGGCTCTAACATTCCTAAAGTCCATGAATTCACCAACCTGGTCGGGAGAAGGCCTTGGCTTCCTGGGCTTTGGTTTCAAGAAGTTAAAAGATCAGGTCTATCCTCTAGAAAGGACCTCGGCAGACTTCTTTATTGTAGATTAGGTCATTGATGTCATCTCTCTTGGGCATATAATTTTTATTTTTTTATATTTTGTAAGGAGCGATTTTAACTACAATAGAATATACTTTTGGTTTTGCCTTTTGTTTGTCTTAGTGAAGTAATCTCGTATCAATAATGAGGTCGCTCGAGATCGAGGAGCTTGCATTGGCCTAATTCAAGAATGAGGTTGGACGAATCAATGCATTCAGCCAAAATCATGAAAATTAATTATTAATCAGCCTAATCATTCATAAACAATATCATAAAGATTAATAACAAGACTGGCCTCATTCATAACAATCTCGTAAAGATTAATGAGTAAAAACCATTTTGATGCACAAACTATTAATAAATTTTAAAATAGGTAAATGAATTATTGGAAATTGCTTATGGTTACACGATTCAACTAAAAACTCGATTTTATCATTTACTAAATTGTTTTTAAGTCCAATTATTATTGCTAGATTCAACTATAAACACATTTCTATTTGAAGGTTATTTTAGCAAATTTATATTTATATAAAAAATGTATACTCGATATAATATATTTAAAAATATTTATCAAGATATAATGAACTTATATTTTTCCTCTATGTAAATTATAGTACTATAATATTATTAACTCAATAAATAAATCATATACAATTTATTTTATTTAATTTTAAATTAAAGTTCAAGTCCAAAACCAAGAAACTGTGCTCTGAACACCACGCACATTCAATTTTCTTTCCCACAAGATTTTTTTTATCTTATATTCTACAAATTTTATTTAACACTTTTACTAATTCTTAACTGATCAATATCAGAGGGAAAAAAAAACTGATCCATATCAGCTTTTATAAAACAAAAATGTTTTAATAAAGTTTGCTTTGACAGTCCAAAAATAGTGCATTTGGGTTGTGTAGATAAATATTTTTTTTATTATATTTTTTTTAACATATTAAAATATATTTCAATGATTATATATGATTTATTTTTTTATTTATGAAAAATAGTGCATTTGGGTTGTGTAGATAAATATTTTTTTTATTATATTTTTTTTAACATATTAAAATATATTTCAATGATTATTTATGATTTATTTTTTATTTGTGATTTTAAATGTATAACATTATATTATTATATAGATAGGGAAATATTTTATCTATATATATATATATATATATATGTATGCAATGACCTACTGAAATATACATATTTACAAAAACAAAAATTATGTTTTAGAACAAAAAATTATCAAGGTTATATACGATATCAAATTACAAATATGAGTGATTGTATGTTTGTGATTGATCGGAGCATAAAGAAATTAAACAAGATTACAACAATAACATATATTCATATTAAGACGCAAAATCAAGAAACATCCAATCTAAACTGGAATTTGGGGTTTTGTTTTGTTGTTGAAGAAAATAGAAAATAGAATAATACAAAATCTGCTAAAAATAAATGTGTTCACTCACCGTTTTCACCTACGAGATGCCGGCGTTTATGTACGCTACTCGTGTGTAGAGAAAGACGATTTGAGGTGAACAAACACATCAAATATAATAAATTAATAAAGAACAAAGGGCTTTTTGAGTATTGACCATTTTATTTATCATTTTATTATCCAACTCAAAATAATACCTAACATATATATTATCCAATATAAAATAATTATCTACAGCTTTAACTTTTATAATTCTTGCCTAATTTCCTTAATTAGATTTAGGGATGTAAACGAATCAAACCGTTTGTGAGCTATTCGAAGTTCGATTCGATAAAAACTCGTTTGATCTCGTTTAATGATGCTTGTTAAGATAAACAAACCAAACTCAAGCTTTGCAGTATTCGGCTCGTTAGCTCGTGAACATGTTCGTCGGTAAGTTAATGAGTAATCTTTTAGATGAAAAAATAATAGTTTTGATATTTGATTTATTGATTTGCATATTATTTATGAAATATATAGAAAAATCTATTAAATTTATTTAAAACTTTTAATAAGAATAATATATTTTTCTTAAATATAAAATTTATTTTTAATTAATTTAATGAAAATTTAAATGTATAATTCATATTTATTAAGCTTGTTTAGGCTCGATAAAGACTTGAATAAGCTCGTGAACCATGCATATATTCGTTAAATAAAGCTCGAGCTCGGCTCGATTATAAACGAACCAAACTCAAACATTCAAGAGTTTGGCTCGACTCGATTCGATTACATCCCTAATTATACCATCCATTAAACACAACGGTGCCATTAAGAGCCCGTTTGGTATCAAAAGTTTTTTCATTAAAAAAGTGTTTTTTTAAGTTGGCTTTTAAAAGTGCTTTTTTAAGTAAAAGTTGTGTTAATATTGTGTTTGGATGAATAGATAAAAAGTACTTTTTAAATTAATAAATGTTTTTGGATACATATCATTAAAGTGCTTTTTTAACTCATTAATTTATATATATTTTATAACGGATTTCTAAACAAGTGTGATGTATAAATATAAATCCATACCAAAACAATAAAATATTGAAATCTTAAAAATCATACAAACAATTGTTAATAACAATGGTTAATGTTTACATTCTACTTTAATTTATTTAAATAAAAACTAATAGTTCAATGCCGACTTTGTATTGGCAGTGATTTCTAATGTCATCTCTCAATTCTTTCATTTCCGTAATATTTTCTTGTGTTGGCTCTTATCATCTCATACCTCTGTCATGGACATAAAAAATTTCACCATCTTGCTCGATTTCTTGTAAAACATCAATATTTTCTAGTTGTTCAAGAATATCTCCAGTCGCATCGTATCGCCTTATGAAATTGTGTAAAGCAAAGCATGCCACTATAATTTTAAATTGATTATCTAGACAAAATGTGGGCATATTTTGTAATACCTTCCATCGTGCTTTGCACACTCCAAATGTTCTTTCAATAACCGTCCTTAAACTGGAATGATGATAATTAAATACTTCATTTTTTGATCTAAACTTTGGAGCCAATAGAAATTGAGGTAAATAATATCTAGTATCTTTATATGGTCCCATAAAACCTTTGAAAGTAGGATAACCTGCATCAACTAAATAATATTTACCTGCAAAAAATAAGAGTTAAAGTGTAAATATTTATCTAACAATTATTTAAAAAAACATATAAGATATATTAATATCAAACCTTCAGGTGAGAGTGTAAAATAAAATCTCTCTCTGCTTATAGCCTCTTTAAAAATTTTAGAATCATGAGCAGAACCTTCCCAACCAGCCCATACAAAAGTAAAGCACATGTCAAAGTCGCATACAGCCATAACGTTTGTTGAAGCATACCCTTTTCTTCCAATGAAATCTATTTGCTTGCTAGGCGGAACACGAATGCATATATGTGTGCCATCAATAGCCCCTATACAATCTTTAAAATAAGGCCAATATCTTTTGTCATACTTAATATATTCAGGGACATCTGTAAAATTAAGATCGATATGTTTGATGATATCTCTCGACAACTTCCATGTGGACTCTAAAACGTTGTGAAACTGTTTTGAAACAGTTTCCACCGAGTGTTGAAAACGCTCTTGAACATTTCTAACTGAAGCAGGTTGACCCATCATGTACAAAAATAATCTCACCTTTTCATAGATATCAACTCCTTTTGTTGGCTGTAAGCTATATTTTTGGAGTAGATCGTCACATAGTTTATAAAAAACATGTTTCCTCATTCTAAACATTTCAAAGCATCGTGTCTCATTACCATTCAATATCTCTGCCACCCATTGAGACCCTGATAACCACGATGTCCTACATTTTTCTTTAACAATATATTTCATAACATAATTCGTAACACCACACAAGGATAACAAAACCACTCTTTTCTTAGAGACATGTGTATTTCTAATAGAATCAACGGAAATGTCGGAATCACTTGATGCATCAGAGTTGTCTGATATAGTGGAGCCTGAACTAGCAGACATCCTGTGAAATTATATGAATAAAGATAAATATATAAAAAAACAATAAACATTGAAAGTTTTAGATTATTGCATTAAAAATTTAAACATACTACTTAGTAAAGTTGGCTCATTAATCAATAAACGAAAAAAAAAGTGCATTATTCAAGTATTTTTCCTAAAAACATAACTCATGTTAATAACGCTTCAAATCATCTTTAGTGAATGTCTTTGCCCAACCAAACTGCAGTTCTGAGTCCTTCAATCCGATAAATGTTTGCCTATTATGTTTTTTTACCCAAAACTCTAGTAACTATGAAGAATTGCTCACTGCCAACCACCATACCAGGCAAACTACGAAGAACCTCCAGACAATTTTCAATGCTACATGGATCATCTTTTGGTGTTTCGTGTATAGACTTTTGAGTCTCAAATTCTTGAAGGACACGATCAAGTTAATCGGCTAACCTAGTGGCAATGGGACCTCTTTTTTCCCCACTTTCCCTTCTTTTTCTCTTCCTTTGCTGCATAGAGTTGTCAGCTCCCATTGTTGAGTTTTCCATAAATTCTTGGCTTTTAACATTAATATAAACATCACTTTGAAAATCTCCATCTAACTGAACATCCCAATCATTTGTATCATCGTTGAAATTATTATGAATTGGTTGATCCTCTGATGATGCTGTTGCAGCACAGCCAGTTGCTATGGAACCTTTAAATATATTTTTCAATAAATCTAAATTCTTGGATCCTCTCAATCTAAACTTTGCATACTCGGGATTTTCCTGTAATTTGCAACGTAACAAAAAATAAATAAAAAATAATTGATTAAATATTTAAAATGTAGTATATAAATTATGTATCTTAATCTTATACTCCCACCAACTATTATCAGCTTGCACGGTCATCTTGTTATGATCCCAACCAAGGCCAGTCTCATTATTTCCAATAAGTTGTGTCCACAGTGCAAAATAATTTCTCATAGAATCCCATTTATTTTTGAATTTTTTTTGATTCAAAGAAAGTCCCGTACTCTCATGAAATTATGAAACTAAATTCTGTACCCTGTTTTGTTTAAATGTTTGATAGGCTTATTGCCGGATTCAATTTCTTCATCACAAATTTTTAAAAATATTTCGGTATTCTGATCAGTCCAATCCGCCTTATTATTCCCATCTGCAACAAATCCAGGTTCAACAGTCTCAATCGTATATCTAGGTGATAATCCTCGTTTAGGAGCTAACTTCGAATACATTCTATATTCAAAAAATAAAACATAAAAAACAATAGATTATCTAATTCACAATATCATAAATGAAAAAGTAATACAAACAAGGATTAAATAATATTACAGTAATATTATGGTATATAACATATTTTAATTAATATAATATTATATACGTAATACACAAGAATTGATGAATATTATATATGTAGTTGCAAAAAAATGGAATAAGCAAATACTTTCCCCTTCCTGACTTCCTGGATTTATCGGATCATTGACCGAATTGTAACATAATTATTTAATTCACAATACGTAATACAGATGTAAATGAATAGGGATTCTGCAGTAAAAAGAAAGCAGAAAAAAATGAACGAACAAAAACCTCGAAGGGAAAAAAAAATTGTACCTTGTAGAAGAATAGAGAAAAGATTGAGAGGAGGCTACTGGTGGATATTTTTTTAAGGTTATTAAAAAAGTTAGTGAAAAAGCTCTAAAATAAGGCTTTTAAAAAAGCTCTAATTTCAACTTAAATAAGTGTTTTTTTAACCACTAGAAGCCCACTCAACAAGTTAAAAATTAAAAAATCATTTTTTTAATTGTAGCTATTTGTACCAAACGAGTACTAAGTATCAATTGTCCATAAGAAACAGGGGGAATTTGTATTCATCTCCTGTACACTTTATATTTATGGTATTATAATTTTTACGATCAGCCATATGGACTTAGGGAATGTTGAAATTGGAGTTTTTATACCATTTAAATAAAACAGCAGCTGTGGCGAATGGACTCCACCGGGAGGCAACCAAAATCTGGCGGAGCATGCGGCTGAAGCGGCCTGTCCTACTGACGCCGGTACGCACCTTCACTTGTAATTCTGTAATCGTTGGTAATTTAATTGTAACCTAGAGTTTAGATTTACTGATATTAATTGATATATCTTAATCGAATCTATATATGTGGGTCGCATAGTAAGATATCAAACAACAATGGGCATCATTAACAATACAAACAAGATTTTCAACATAGAAATTCGCTGTTGGTCACATACAAGCATCAAAGAGAAGTGTTTGAGTGCATGGAAGCTAATTTAATGTTATCACACGGGTATCACATTTTTTGATTTACTCAAATATAACTCCACTTTCGAAAACTTGGCGCATGAGCTCGAAGTTTGGTTCTCCGATGTAACCCCCATGCCTGTAACGATGCTGGAAAGAAAGAATAACGAATTTTAGGTTCATGAGGTAGCTGTTTAAGAATCCATTCTTTGAGAGCATTACTAAAAAAGTCAAGAATTGACGAGACTTACCTTGTACTCTTCCTTCAGCAGTTTATCATTGCCTTAAACAGCATTAAGCTGCATGTTCCACTTAATCCCTTCTTGATTCAACAGTTCTGAGAACTCTTTATGTCGCTTCCTGAGATTTTTCAGTCTAGACTTCAGATAACGATCTGAAAAGATGGGGCCAAATAACATTCGGAATTTCCTGTTCACACTCAATTGGCTTTATAGCCTCAATGTTGATCCTGATGCATATCCCTTTTCGATCTCGTCTATCATCATCCTTAGAAAAACCTTTTCTGCATCTCCTCTATGTTCACGGGGTATCTCGGCCATCTGCAATTTGTGATATTGTTATCTAGTTACATCAAGTGAGTGACTTACATCAATGAAGTCATCTTAATTGCATTCTATGCCCTCATTAGTTACTATGGATTGGGAAAGATTCTTATACATAGCTAAAAATGAATGGAGAAAATCTAGTGAAACCAAGTGCTATTTTTTCTTACTTTGTCATGTGGACGACAGTCAGACCAAGTATCTGTTTGTGCTTGTCTTAGAGGAAGCAAGTGCAATGACATAAACTGACTACATCTCAAACTTTCATCTTTTAAAGTTTCAAAGTTAGCAGTATGTCACTTGTAGAATGAGTTACTTGAGGCTTTCTTTATTAGGAGTTGTATAATTATTATATCAAGAAAATGAAGCAATAACCATGTAAAAAGTGTCGTGCGTGAAATAAAAGTGCCAGGGCATATTTTAATGTTTCATTCTTATGTTTAATGATGGCTGTATTGCCTTTAAGAAATTGATTGTGGAAAAAGGCTATTTTTGCAAAAAAAATTAGGAATATTCTGCTTCTTTGGGATTCAAAGTCCTTTGCATCAAAATAACATAAATGATAGCAGTATTATCTCAATCTTGTCAAGGATTACAATATTACAACCATAGCAGTTCATATATTATGGGCAGGTTTATTGCCACATCTGTATATCAGTGTTGTGTGCTAATGTGTTAGTGTTGACAAAAAGATTTTTCATCATATAACCTAAACGCTCTTTGATCAAAGATTTTCATGGAGAAGATGTTAGACACCGCTCCTAAAACTTCCAAAAACCAGCATCAAGAGGTTTGAATAAAATGACATTTGACCCACTCCTCTCACCTCTATTATATTCATCGGAAAATTCTAAGACATGTTCCTAATGTTGACTTTAAAGATTATTGGGTGTTTCTTCACTTAACATATTCTTGACTGCAAGTGTGAGTGCCATCGAAGCAAAGATAATATACAAGTTCAGAAAACTTGACATTAAAACTTTGTGAATTGAAGAAAAGAAATTAAGATTTTAGAATCTTTTTGTCACACACGAATCAAGACATGGTAGCTTCCATGCATTGTGTGATCAAGCTTTTGTGCTGAGGAAAGCAAAAGTTCCTCTTACATGACAAAGTCTATGAGTATATAAAAATGAAAAAGTAAAATGACAGTTAGAATCTTGAATAGTAGGAGGATCAAACCTATAAATCCCAAGGAGTTTGTCGAAAAGCACAAAACTTGTGAGTTCATGAAGCACGTTTAAAGACTGGAGAATGAAGAAAAAAGGAGTGGATTTGGTTTTATGGATTATGGTGGTGCTTTTGGAGTCTGGTTTTAATTTATATTTTTGAGCTGGATTTTTATTGTCTCTCTAATATCTTGTCATCTCATGGCAGTGTTCTTAAACTCAGGCTAGGTGGCCTCCTAGTTGCTAGGCGGCCTCCTGGGTGCTAGGCGATCAGCCTAGGGGCCACCTAAGCGGCAAGTCCTAGGCGTCGGGGTTTTTTGGGAAATTTTTTTTTTGGCTTTTAAGTTTTGAAAGCCACAATTAAACCAAAACATTACATTAGAAATAATTATAGGTTGCTGCTTTTAATTTTTTGGGATTGAAAACCAAATTAAAATCACTATTTGTTGGTTTGCCCTTGTCCTAACGTACCACTCTCATCTTCTTTGTCGACTTACTTTTACACACATAAAAAATTGAACAAGGTCTTAAAGGTAATTTTTTTCTTTATTTTTATTTTTCTTGCATTGCCTATTATCTTGACCCGCATTAAGCAGAAGAAGCAGGAGGAATGAACTAAGTGTCAATTGGATTTTAACAAGTTTGGGCTGAGATTTATTCTAAGAACCATTACAAGTTTCTTTGTACCGTGGAATTCACCTAGCGGCGCCTAGTCTCCGCCTAGGCTGCCTAGGATTTAGGCGCTGATCTGGCGTCCGATTAGCACCTTGTGAATTTTAGAACTTTGCTCCTGAGCTATAATTTGGTGCGCAACTACTGCTTATTCTAGGATACTTCATAGAGAAAATTATGATTTAAATTGACGTGGCTTCAAAAACATATGTTCAATTGTTAATAGATATACTACTGAATTATGACCTAGACCTACTGTGCTGTAATACTACGATTTTAAATTATGTCATTATTGCCATATTTACTGCTGAATTATGACCTAAACCTACTGTGCTGTAATTAATACTACGATTTTAAATAATGATGCCATTATTGCCATTCTATGCTTTCCACCTTGAATTCACTTCTGACAACAATTTACAATCAATCACTTTGAATTAATTTTACAGAATGAAATCTAGATTTCGTTAATTTCGTTTTAAATATCCAAATCATAGAGCAGTGATGAGGCTAGGTGGTCAGTAGTGGCAGTCATCGGAGGCACATCACATGCACCTCCCATCAGACCAAACAAGATCCAATCGGTAGAAAACTTGTCAGCGTTTACATGCCCATCAACTACAAATCTACATGTAGCTGTAACATGGAAAACACAAACCAGATTGGCCAGCTACAACCAATGTGATGTGGTACGGTGTTTCTAGCCACCCGTGCTGAACTATTCAAATTCAACGAAATTCATTAGAATTATCGAACTTGGAGAAAGGGATCTACCTTTGATGAAATAGCAAGGGAAGGGGTTTTTGGAACGTCGGCTCCAGAAATTTGGTCCTCGTGATATCCGATCCTCTGTTTATGTTATAGTGCTTGTATGTAACTTTTTTTAGCGTTAGAAGTGTAATCCTCGTAATCTAGGATGGATGGGTATAAAAAGTAAACTCTTTTTATTACAATTGGGGGTGGGGGTCGAGGTCTCAAACACGAGAATCGTGTGACAATTTGACCCTTGGTGCCACTTCGTCCGAAGCTAGTGGCAATAGCAAACTTTTAGGTGTTACATTATTAGCATAAAATGTTTGTGTCGTGCGGCCTAACCTATAAAAAAAGCAAAAAAACACCCGATATAAAATTAATAGCATTTTAGACCTCGTGTTTTTAAAAATCAGTTATAAAACCCCCTATTAGCGGAGAGGGTAAATGTTCTTGAGTTTTATAACACCGGGGTGAAATGTGTTTGAATTTAAACAAATGAAGGATGTGTTACCCTTTTAATATATTTTATGAGGTTTTATGCCTTTTAGACTTTTCACAAAAGAGATTGTTGCTGTTAGGCCCATTCTAACAACACAAGTTTGCAAATAGGATTCAGTTTGTTGAAATGAAATTTGAGGTTGTCAATAGATAGTGATAAAAATGTCATGTTACCAATTTCGATATGCGTTAGAGATATAAATAATTATGTGAAATTTATTAACTCTAAACAAAAATATCACTTTAACTCTTTTTTACTATTCAGGTTGTCTGTAGATATTGATAGTATCTTGATTGCGTTTGAATAAAGAAGCCATCTAACTAAAAGCACATTGTATTTGTAAGTGTGGTGCTTAGGTGAGAAATGTTTCGAACAAGTTTGAGAAGCACTTTTCGAGAATCCAGAAAATGTGACTTCTGAGTTTTGTGTTTTCTTTCTTAATTTTTCCTTTTTAAAAAAGATTACTATTTTTTTTCACTACTGTATCCAATTATAAAGACTTGTTTTACATAACAACACTTTAAAAGCCGATATTATTAAAGTCCTTTTTTAACTACGACTTCTATATCCAGACTGCCTGTTGTTCTTGTTTGGTTGCTGTACTTGCAGACATAATTTGAGTCCTAACCCTGAAGAACATCTGCCTTAAAATCTGAAATTCTACTACAGTTCTAAAACTTGCACTTGACTTGGTGATGTGGAAATTCGTTGCTGGTACAAGAGGTGGTCGATAGAGAAATTCTACGATTCTCTTGGGGAGGGTTCAATTTTTCCACTTTTGGCACTCTCTTCTTCAGTTATTTTCCTAACATAGTTTTTCCAGCATCCCGTGGGAATAAGTTTGCAAAATCCGCATAATTGCTGGAATAAAAAGTAATTATGGATTATATTTGAAGATGTTAATATGGAATCTCTTGACTTGGTAAGAAATATTTAGCACTGAATAAGTAAGGAATTTTAAGTTTTGCACTTGCATGTTATAGGCACTTGCATGTTAACGATATTATAGCGAGTAATAACTTTTTAAACAATATGTTCATTGGCATGGATTGAAAATATATTGAATTCTCGACATTCTGTGTGCAATCACCAGTGTCCAGTTGTAGCTTCATTTTGATAATTTGACATCTATACCTGAATTGAATAAATACTATAGATTTCTTGTCGTTGTGCTTGTGATCAATCAGCATAAATGTGCAGGGACAACATTGTTGCTGATAAAACGATATTAGGCAAAGTTCTGTTCATCATTTGGAAAACTGAAATTCATATTCTACTCTCAGTCTTTGATGATAGGGAGACCGAGTATTGTTCCAATAAGCATTTCTAAACATTAGCTATGCCATTTTATCTATTGCCATATCTTGTCTCGTATCTTTGTGTTGTTGAGTTTGTTAACTTTTCCAATTTATCAAACTTCTGTGGTTTCTAAAACAGGTAACATTAAAATCAAAGATCCAGAACGGGAAACTTGACCTGCCATTTAATGATGAACACATTCTGTAGTGAATAACCCGGCTGTTGTGCGTGGCAGGAAGACGAAGTATTTTGTTTGCTTAATTGAGGTAAGAAAGAATGCTCATAACTGACAACATTGCTTCCAAAATACTACTCCAGGCTCACAATGAGTGATAGTTGTGATTAAATCGGAATTATATTTCAGTTCTGTTGCTTTGAACATAGTATTGATGTGTATCCGATGATTTCATGCGGCTATGGCGAAGTACCTATAGAGGAATCTTTCATGATCGTGTCTAGCTTCTTCATATTGTTCCAAATGAACATGAAATCATATATTTTCATTTCCATTTATTTGTTTTGCAATATGCTAAGTGTCATTTTACTAAAATATTTTGATATTTTAATTGAGGGTTATTTCTATAATAAATATCTGATCTCTTGCTATATGAATTTTTATATGATGATTTTTTTTATTATAAAACATATATTTGATCATTATGAATTGTGATACCCTCCCGTCACATGAGGACCGAAAAATCAGGCTAATTTCTCGGTTCAGTCCCAAATAGTCCAAAACGTTTCAATTTTTCCCAATCCAGGTTTTCCGTCATTGTGTTAAATTGAATGGATAAACGATGGCACGTGTTTAAATAGATTTTTCATGGCCTTGATCGATTTTCTCTCAAGAGAACAATGCCAAACCCTCGCCTTTTTACTGTTGTTCTACCGTTGGAAGACGATTGAAGTCGGAGCTTCCCTCGCTGCCGCTGTTGTCTTCTTCTTCTTAACTGCTTTGCCATTTCTTAACTTTTTTTTTTACTAGCTGATATTTTTTTTAAAATTTTATTCACCAATGAAGTTATTATGCAGAGGCACGAAAGTGTTTCGACAAGTCTAATATTCTTTTATGACCACGTGATCGTTTAATTTAACCATTCTGTTTTGCATCTGTATTTAGCTTTCTGAAGAATTTCTTCAACTTAGAGGTGTTTTGTTGCAAGGGTGAGTGGGTGTAGTGGGTTTACATTTTGTAGTTGTTTTCTCCCTGATGTTTCTCATTCTTCTTCCTATCAGTTTTCTTCTTCTACGAGATTCCTGAGTGGTTGAGTTGTTGTTTCATCTCCTCCGTTATCTCTAATAAATCTTACAAGTGCTGTAATGCACATGGGCTGTTCCCGATTGGGCTTAAGTCCCCTCACGGTTATCCCATTACCCATTACTCATAGAACTTCTCCAGCCCAGGCACTGGAGCTTTTGCCTCCCCAGGATTGCTGCCAAGATCTATATAAGTCCAGGAGGTCTTGGGTTCTAATCCTGGGGAGGCAAAAGCTCCAGTGCCTGGGCTGGAGAAGTTCTATGAGTAATGGGTAATGGGATAACCGTGAGGTGACTTAAGCCCAATCGGGAACAGCCCATGCGCGTTACAAAAAAAGGCGCCTTTTTTTTAATGCACATTGACTGTTCCCGATTGGGCTTCAGTCCTCTCACGGTTAACCCATTACCCATTATTTATAGAACTTCTTCAGCCCAGGCACTAGAGTTTTTACCTCCCCAGGATTAGAACCCAAGACCTCCTGGACTTATATAGATCTTGGCAGCAATCCTGGCACCAGTTGATCATCTATACAAGTCCAGGAGGTCTTGGGTTTTAATCCTAGGAAGGCAAAAGCTCCAGTGCCTGGGCTGGAGAAGTTCTATGAGTAATGGGTAATGGGATAACCGTGAGGGGACTCAAGCCCAATCGGGAACAGCCCATGTGCATTACAAGTGCGGCTTTCAAATTTAATTATTTTTTCAGCTTGCGTGCATTTTTTACTCGCACTTGCATTTGCACTAGAAGTTGCGTACGACGTTTCTCTGGCAGTAGGAGAGAAGGAAGAAAATGCAACTTGCTTGATGTCAGAGGGGCTTGTTGACATCAATTTTCTGTTACGATTTTTTCCCCTTGTGAGGCATGAATCAATGCACTGATTCAATCAGGCAACTCTCGTTCACTCGTCTTTAAGTATTGAGTGGATTATCAATCTCACCGAGCCAAGCAAACCCACGCACACTTGCAGAAAGTAAGCAACACGATAGTTTATGGGCAATTGCCAACCTTTGCATTCATCCGCAATCATAGTACAATAGGAAGCAAAGGCTTGCACAAAACAAAGGCTCACACTAGTGTAATCATGCCTTTGTGCAAATCAAGGCCCATATAAACGAAATACAAGGCAACAATATCAGATAAACTCGAGTAAATGCTCCCGGAACCGCCACTTGTCAAGCCCAACTACTTTGTCTGGATAAGAACAAGTCTAACTGCTGTCAGATTTCAAGCTTGTCAGCATGCCACTTGTCCTAGACGGTTGCCAAATGTCCTAAAACTTCCATACAACTGCCCAAACATCAGATTCAAGGCTTCCACGTGTCCAAGGCTTCACCAACTCGAGTTGACTTGCTTGCACAGCTAAGTCCAAGTCTTCCAACATTTAGCTTTTAACGCCTCAGATTCGACGACTGTCCTCACTGTACCAAGACGAGTCTTTCCAGCGTGCTTATGTCCTCACTCACACGCACCCTAGGAAACTTCCCAGGAGGTCACCCATCCCAAAATTGCCCCAAGTCAAGCACGCTTAACTTTGGAGTTCTTATGTGATGAGCTACCGAAAAGAAGATGCACCTTCGTGATATGAGTAGTACAAATCAAATCTTTTAAGCCCTCTTCAACTGTACAGTCCATTACATTGAACAGTATCGGAATCCCTCTCCTTCCGGTGTAAGAACGGTTCATTCATGTTCCCTCCACCTAAAAGCCTGCCAAGAGCCGCTCATTGTCCGTGCCACCTCATGGCACCGGCGATCACCCTCCGCCCTCTTCGACCCCGGGCCTCACATGCCCACCAGCTTTCGCTTGGTTCGTCCCCGAACCACACCGTACTCGGAGAGGTCGGCTCTGATACCAACTTTAACGCCTCAGATTCGACGACTGTCCTCACTGTACCAAGACGAGTCTTTCCAGCGTGCTTATGTCCTCACTCACACGCACCCTAGGAAACTTCCCAGGAGGTCACCCATCCCAAAATTGCCCCAAGTCAAGCACGCTTAACTTTGGAGTTCTTATGTGATGAGCTACCGAAAAGAAGATGCACCTTCGTGATATGAGTAGTACAAATCAAATCTTTTAAGCCCTCTTCAACTGTACAGTCCATTACATTGAACAGTATCGGAATCCCTCTCCTTCCGGTGTAAGAACGGTTCATTCATGTTCCCTCCACCTAGAAGCCTGCCAAGAGCCGCTCATTGTCCGTGCCACCTCATGGCACCAGCGATCACCCCCCGCCCTCTTCGGCCCTGGGCCTCACATAGCTGCCTCTAGAACACTCTCAATTGTTCTAGTCGATTATACACTTAGCCAACACAAACATGCCTAAGTTATGTAGAACATAACTAAGTCACTTTACTTCATGGCACTCCGCGTTTGCGCCATGTACTTCAGCCAACTTTAAGGGTCTAACAAACCACCCCCACTAGAAGAACTCGGCGTCCTCGTCGAAGCCATTAGTAAGTCCTTTCCTTTCTCATACTTGGAAATTTCATTTTCAAACTGCCGCTGATTCACATTCCGGATCCAAGTAGCATCTGCCTCGGAATCGCCCCACCCATTGGACTGAGTAATCAACTCTCCGATTCTTCTTACTTTGACCCAAAACTCTGTCATCTGAAATTCGTTCAAATTTTCGATCAAACTCATGCCTTACCACCAGCGGTGCACGACTCATCTGCACTCATATCTGATCTTCCTGAAACTTCTTCAGAAACTTATATGAAAAGTTGGATGAATCTTTAACCTATCGGGCAATTTCAACATGTAGGCAACCTTCCCCACTTTGGTCATAATTTCAAAGGGGCCATCATATCAAGGAACCAGCCCGTGATGCACTGCCTTAGCACTGATTTTCTTCCAAATTTTATGAGTTAGTTTCAACAGAACTTGCTCACCACTTGGAACTTAACATCCCTTATTCCCTTATCTGCATACTTCTTCATTCTGTGTTGTGCTTTAGCCAAGCTTTCATTTGCTTCATACAACTCTTGTTTTGTTCTGCAAATTGATACGCAGCAGGACAATCACCCTGTAATAGCCGAGCCCGGTGTACGGTACGGTTTAAGCTTTATTGTGTTTATTGGGTTTTATGATTTAGATGTTTAGAGTTGTGTTTTGGGCCATAGTATTATTGGTTATTGTTGTCTTGAGGTATTAGATGTTGTTGGTTGTTCGTTTCAGTGTTTCGGTTCGATTTTCAGTTGCCTTGGTTTGTTCTTGGCCGAAGTGGTACCGCACCCGCACCCGGACCCTTGCAAGGACCGCACCCGCGGTCACTAATGTTGAATGTTGATGGTTTTACCGTGAGGACACCGCACCCGCGGCAGTGTAAGCACCGCACCCGCGGTGAGACCGCACCCGCGGTAATTGTAGCACCGCACCCGCGGTGATCGTGCATGGGAATTTTGTTGGAATGCCGTGAGCTTAGCGCACCCGCGGTGCTTGTGTGACCGCACCCGCGGTGTAAGTATGGGCGAGATATTTAGTACCTTTTTGATTGAGTTGACTTCATTTCTACCTTATCTTCCCCTTCATTTCGAGATTTCCTCTTATTTCTTAGGGTTTTCTACCATTTCTTTTGTTCCCTATCTTCAATCCAAGCTTCTTTTCGACGATTCGACTTGAGATCGACGTTCTCCGTGGTATAAGGAAGCTTAGGTAAGTTTTTGGTGCGATTCTAGCATGGTTTTTGGAGATGAGTTGTTATAGGGTGTTGTTATTGTTGGTTTAATGGGATATTTGACTTGTATTTTTGGTTATAGAGTTGATTTTGGTGTTGTTTATGGATTATTGTTGTAGGTGGTGTACCAAGAGTATAGTTTGAAGGTGTTCTATTGGTTGTAAGTGGAATTTCATCTCTTTGCTCACATGATGATATATGTATTGTGTTTTAAAGATTTTAAAGTGATATTCCCTTCAATTGATTCATTGTTATGTATTGATTTCATTGATTATCTATTGGAGGCATTGTATGTCTCACTATTGTTAAAAAGGGAATACAAGAGAAAAGATAGAGATTTCGAAACGACGGCTTTAAATGCTATTCAGAGTTCAAATGTTTTATTGGATTGATTTATCATAGTCAGAGCATTGCATGCAATTAGATGATCATCGACCATAGGCTTTTATCCCTCACAGTTATCGATTTATATCGATGGGATATTTGCAACCACAGACAGAGATACTATTGATATCAATCCAACCAGAGAAAAGAGAATACCATCGTATGCTATCTATTGCTATTGCTATTGCTACAGTTATTGCTACAGTATTCAAGTTTCAGAGTTGATGGTATTTATAATTTCAAAGTCATGTTTTACAGAGTATACTATGTATCATTGCTATGTAGAGTTCCACTTGCTGAGATTTATTCTCATTTCAGTTATTTCATGTGATGCAGATAAGAGTGACCGACCAGGACAGTGATCGTGGATGGGGGTCATATGCATACACCGTTGGAAGGAAGATTATTTTGCAAATATTTTGGGACATGATCATAAGAATGATTGCTTTGTATTTTGTATATCATTTGAATGATCATGTATTTATTTTGTAAACATTTTATGAAATGTATTTTGAAACTCCTTCCATATTTGAAATAAAATTTTAAATTCCGTTGTATTTTAATCGTTACGGGATAGAGGTGTCACATTTAGTGGTATCAGAGCGGTGTTCTTCGGACCAATGCATATGACTTCGTCTGCTTTCAACTGTCCGGGTATGTTTTCTTGCATCTATCTATTCATTGTTATCTATTGATTGGTGTCTTGTGAGCAATTGTAGAGTATGCCTCCTAAGCGTAAGGCGACCGAGGGTGAGGATAGTTCTTCCTCGAGAGTTGTCGACGAGTTCGGCAAGTTGCTTAAGGAGCAGGCTAAGGTGCATAGCGAGCAGATTCAGCAGCTCATTCGTATGCAAGGAACTGGACAGGGTAGAGGCCAAGTGAGAGGTCAGGTTGCACAGGCTGTTGGCATTGATGCCGTCTTTTCTGCTTTCAAGAGAATGGATCCACCGGAATTCGCAGGTAGCACCGATCCTCTAGTTGCTGTCGAGTGGGTCAAGGCTTTAGAGGCGATCTTCGATCATCTCCAGTACGAGGACAAAGACAGGATCAGCTGTGCCGTTTTCATGTTGGTTAAGGCTGCCCGCATTTGGTGGAATGCGACGAAGGTTGGTGTGACTGTTGCGACATTGAAGTGGTCAGAGTTCACAGACTTGTTCTATGACAAGTATTTCCCCGATGCACTTCGAGCGAGGAAGGTTACGGAGTTCTTGGAGCTTCTTCAGGGGAGCTTGGATGTTGGTGAGTATATTCTGAAGTTTGAAGAGGGTTGCCTATTTGCTCCGTACATTGCTTCCAATGACAAGGATAAAGGCGCTCATTTCATTCGAGGCCTTAGAGCTGAGATTCGTCGTGATATCAACATGTCCAAGGCTGTTACTTTCAAGGAGATCGTGTCCAAAGCTTTGTTGGCCGAGCAGGATGAGAAGGACATCGCCCGGGAGAGGCAAGAGAGGCATCAAGCTATTGCTCAGAGAGGCCAGGGTTCTAATCAGAGAGGCAGGGATCGTTTCAAGGGCAAGGGCAAGATGGAGCCGAGTCCTAGACCACCGCCAGTTCCAGTTGATCCCGAGAAGCCACTGTGTCCTAAGTGTGGCAAGCATCATCGAGGAGAGTGCGGACTTGGCACTCATTCTTGTTACCGTTGTGGCACGGCATGCCACGTTGCCAGAAATTGTCCACGAGGAGCTAGCCAAGGGAAGGTGCAGGGTCGTATCTTTACGATGACGAAGAAAGGTATTAATCATGATTCTTCATTGATCTCTAGTACTATTTTGATTTCAGGCAGAGTAGCTACGACTTTGATAGATACTGGTGCTACTCATTCTTTTATGTCTGATTTGTTTTTGAGATCTTTGGGTATAGTTCCTTCTGTTCTTTCCCTCCAGCTTAGTGTTGTTTTGCCTTCGGGGGACGTGTTGTGCCCGACATCGATTGTGTTTGCTTGCCCCGTTCGTATTGTTGATAGGGAGGTTTTTGCTGATTTGATTGTCATCCCGATGGTTGCCTTTGATGTTATTCTTGGCATGGATTGGCTTTCGACTTACCGTGCAGTTATCGATTGTGTTGCTAAGAAGGTGACTTTTGCAGATGATGGTCAGGGAGGAGTTCTCGCCAGCTCAGGTACTTCGCTGGTCCTTCCTTTTATTTCTTGTCTTGAGGCTGAGAGATTGCTGTGTAGATGTTGCGATGGGTTTCTTGCTTCTATTGTGGATGTGGATAGACTGATTAAGTTGAATATAGATGATATTGATGTTGTGAGGGAGTTTGCTGATGTGTTTGAGGATGATGTTCCGGGTTTGCCGCCGGACAGAGATGTTGAGTTCGTTATCGATTTAGCTCCAGGTACGGTTCCTATCTCTAAGGCTCCGTACAGGATGGCCCCTACTGAGATGAAGGAGTTGAAAACTCAGTTGCAGGATCTTTTAGACAAGGGTTTTATTCGTCCAAGTTCTTCGCCTTGGGGAGCTCCGGTTCTGTTTGTCAAGAAGAAGGATGGATCTTTGCGGCTGTGTATCGACTACAGGGAGCTTAACAAAGTGACTGTTAAGAACAAGTATCCGTTGCCACGGATTGACGACCTATTTGACCAGCTCCATGGTGCCACTGTCTTTTCGAAGATTGATCTTCGGTCTGGCTACTATCAGTTGAAGGTTAGGTAGTCCGATATCCCTAAGACGGCTTTCAGGACCAGGTATGGTCATTTTGAGTTTCTTGTGATGTCTTTTGGTCTGACCAATGCCCCTTCAGTCTTCATGGACCTGATGAACCGTGTGTTCAAGCCTTATCTGGATAGCTTCGTCATTGTCTTTATCGACGATATTCTGATCTATTCCAAGACCAGAGAGCTTCATGCAGAGCATCTCAGAGTGGTTCTTCAGTTGTTGCGAGAGAAGAGGTTGTTTGCCAAGCTGAAGAAGTGTGAGTTTTGGTTGGATCAGATTTCTTTTCTAGGCCATGTTGTTTCGAGGGAAGGCATTGCTGTTGATCCATTGAAGATAGAGGCGATTCAGAATTGGCCTATTCCTACTTCTGTTTCAGAGGTACGCAGTTTCCTTGGTTTGGCGGGTTACTATCGTCGTTTCATTTCAGATTTCTCCAAGATTGCCCTGCCATTGTCCAATTTGACGAGGAAGACTGTGAAGTTCGAGTGGTCCATTGATTGCCAGAGTGCATTCCTGGAGTTGAAGGATAGATTGACGACAGCTCCTGTTCTTTTTTGCCTAGTGGTTCCGAGGATTTTGTGGTCTATACTGATGCGTCGAAGAGAGGCCTTGGTGCAGTGCTGATGCAGCGAGGTAAGGTCATTGCTTATGCTTCTCGTCAGTTGAAAGACTATGAGAGGAATTATCCGACGCATGATTTGGAGCTAGCAGCTGTGGTTTTCGCCCTGAAGATTTGGAGACATTACTTGTATGGCGAAAAGTGTGAGATCTTCACAGACCACAAGAGTTTGAAGTATCTGTTTTCTCAGAAAGAGCTCAATATGCGGCAGAGGAGGTGGTTAGAGCTTGTCAAAGATTACGATGTGACGATCAGTTATCACCCAGGGAAGGCGAACGTTGTGGCTGATGCTTTGAGCCGCAAGTCGAGTGCTTCATTGAGTTCATTGATTCAGAGGCCATTGTTGATGGATTTGCAGAGAGAGGAGATTGATCTGGTGATTCCAGGTACCATTGCTCGTCTTTCAGCGTTGGTTATTCGATCTACTTTGACGGACAGGATCCGTAGAGAGCAGTCGACTGATGTTCAGTTGACAGAGTCGAGAGCCAGAGCAGAGGATAGAGGTAATTCAGAGTTTGGTTTGAATGGTGATGGTTTGGTGACTTTCAGAGGCCGTATTTGTGTTCCTGTTGGCGATGATATTCGGCGAGATGTCTTGACAGAGGCTCATACCGCGCCTTATTCGGTTCATCCAGGCAGTACGAAGATGTATCAGGATCTTCGTCGACTCTTCTGGTGGCCAGGTATGAAGAAAGATATTGCTTTCATTTCTCAGTGCCTTACTTGTCAGCAGGTGAAGATTGAGCACCAGAGACCTGCTGGGACATTGCTATCATTGCCGATTCCTCAGTGGAAGTGGGAGCATATTACGATGGATTTCGTGACTGGTCTTCCCAGAGTGCAGAAAGGTTATAATTCCATTTGGGTCATTGTTGATCGATTGACCAAGTCGGCGCACTTTCTCCCAGTCAAGACGACGTACTCCATGAAGCAGTATGCCGAGGATTATATTGCAGAGATTGTTAGACTTCACGGTGTTCCTGTGTCGATCGTGTCTGATCGTGACCCCAGGTTTACCTCCGAGTTTTGGAAGAGTCTGCACAGAGCTATGGGATCACGGTTAGCTTTCAGTAGAGCTTATCACCCTCAGAGCGACGGTCAGTCAGAAAGAGTCATTCAGATTTTAGAGGATTTGCTCAGAGCTTGTACTATTGACTATTCTGGTAGCTGGGATTCTAAATTGCCACTTGTGGAGTTCACGTACAACAATAGCTACCAGGCGTCGATTGGCATGGCACCGTATGAGGCTCTTTATGGCAGGAAGTGCGGATCGCCTTTGTATTGGGATGAGGTTGGCGAGAGAAAGATGTTGGGACCAGAGTTGGTCCAGCAGACGGCCGATGTTGTTGCTGTGATCCGTGAGAGGATGAAGACAGCACAGTCCAAACAGAAGAGCTATGCAGATGTTCGTCGTAGGCCTTTGCAGTTCGAGGTTGGCGATCACGTGTTCTTGAAGATAGCACCTCTCAAGGGTGTGATGAGGTTTGGCAAGAAGGGCAAGTTGAGTCCGAGGTTTATTGGTCCATTTGAGATCTTGGACAGAGTTGGTGACAGAGCCTACAGATTAGCCCTACCGCCAGATCTTGACAGAGTTCATAATGTTTTTCACGTATCGATGCTCAGGAAGTATATTGCAGATCCTTCCCATGTTCTTCGCCACGAGCCATTGGACTTGACGCCGAATTTGACTTACCAAGAGATTCCGATTCAGATTCTGGATCACACAGTTAGAGTATTGAGGAACAAAGAGATCGGCATCGTTAAAGTCCTTTGGAGGAACCATTTGATCGAAGAGGCTACGTGGGAACCAGAGGATGAGATGAGAGAGAAGTATCCTGAGTTGTTCGTGCAGTGACGTCAATTTCGCGGACGAAATTCCTCTAAGGAGGGGAGATTGTAATAGCCGAGCCCGGTGTATGGTACGGTTTAAGCTTTATTGTGTTTATTGGGTTTTATGATTTAGATATTTAGAGTTGTGTTTTGGGCCAGAGTATTATTGGTTATTGTTGTCTTGAGGTATTAGATGTTGTTGGTTGTTCGTTTCAGTGTTTCGGTTCGATTTTCAGTTGCCTTGGTTTGTTCTTGGCCGAAGTGGTACCGCACCAGCACCCTTGCAAGGACCGCACCCGCGGTCACTAATGTTGAATTTTGATGGTTTTACCGTGAGGACACCGCACTCGCGGCAGTGTAAGCACCGCACCCGCGGTGAGACCGCACCCGCGGTAATTGTAGCACCGCACCCGCGGTGATCGTGCATGGGAATTTTGTTGGAATGCCGTGAGCTTAGCGCACCCGCGGTGCTTGTGTGACCGCACCCGCGGTGTAAGTATGGACGAGATATTTAGTACCTTTTTGATTGAGTTGACTTCATTTCTACCTTATCTTCCCCTTCATTTCGAGATTTCCTCTTATTTCTTAGGGTTTTCTACCATTTCTTTTGTTCCCTATCTTCAATCCAAGCTTCTTTTCGACGATTCGACTTGAGATCGACGTTCTCCGTGGTATAAGGAAGCTTAGGTAAGTTTTTGGTGCGATTCTAGCATGGTTTTTGGAGATGAGTTGTTATAGGGTGTTGTTATTGTTGGTTTAATGGGATATTTGACTTGTATTTTTGGATATAGAGTTGATTTTGGTGTTGTTTATGGATTATTGTTGTAGGTGGTGTACCAAGAGTATAGTTTGAAGGTGTTCTATTGGTTGTAAGTGGAATTTCATCCCTTTGCTCACATGATGATATATGTATTGTGTTTTAAAGATTTTAAAGTGATATTCCCTTCAATTGATTCATTGTTATGTATTGATTTCATTGATTATCTATTGGAGGCATTGTATGTCTCACTATTGTTAAAAAGGGAATACAAGAGAAAAGATAGAGATTTCGAAACGACGGCTTTAAATGCTATTCAAAGTTCAAATGTTTTATTGGATTGATTTATCATAGTCAGAGCATTGCATGCAATTAGATGATCATCGACCATAGGCTTTTATCCCTCACAGTTATCGATTTATATCGATGGGATATTTGCAACCACAGACAGAGATACTATTGATATCAATCCAACCAGAGAAAAGAGAATACCATCGTATTGCTATCTATTGCTATTGCTATTGCTACAGTTATTGCTACAGTATTCATGTTTCAGAGTTGATGGTATTTATAATTTCAAAGTCATGTTTTACAGAGTATACTATGTATCATTGCTATGTAGAGTTCCACTTGCTGAGATTTATTCTCATTTCAGTTATTTCATGTGATGCAGATAAGAGTGACTGACCAGGACAGTGATCGTGGATGGGGGTCATAGGCATACACCGTTGGAAGGAAGATTATTTTGCAAATATTTTGGGACATGATCATAAGAATGATTGCTTTGTATTTTGTATATCATTTGAATGATCATGTATTTATTTTGTAAACATTTTATGAAATGTATTTTGAAACTCCTTCCATATTTGAAATAAAATTTTAAATTCCGCTGTATTTTAATCGTTACGGGATAGAGGTGTCACACGCCCCCACTTTTCTGCAAAGCAACTTCATGAGGTACTTTTGGTTGAAAACTTTATAGCAACTCAAAGGGACTCAAACCAGTAGCCGATGACTTGTGCAAATTATATGAGAATTGCGCAATGTCACCCAATTACGCAGACTCGCTGTCACATAATGCCTCATATATTACTCCAACAAATGATTTATTTTCTCAATCTGTCCATCAGTTTATTGATGATTAGCAATAGAGAAATTCAACTTCGAACCTATCATATTGAACAAAGCAGTCTTAAACCTTGTCGTGAACCTTGTGTCCCTACCACTCACGATACCTTGCGGAACACCAAAGTACTTGTAACGTCTACTTTTTTAAAAGTGCGAAAATATGCTTTTTTTATATATAAAAGCTCGCAATTACAAAATAATATTTAAAATAATCGTATTTATTTGCCAATAAAAGTAGCACAGTACTGTGGTTTAGTCTTATCAGGCACAATTGAAACTTATCTCTATGCAAAATGATGTTATGTATGCTCAAGTATGTCTGATGATGCTGTTTGTTTGCGTTTATTTCCATTTTCACTGAGAGATAAAGCTAAGTCGTGGTTAAACTGTTTGCCTGTAGGGTTTATTACTACATGGGAGGATATGGCAAAGGCATTCCTGATCAAGTACTTTCCTCCGTCGAAAACTATGAAGCTTAGAGCCGACATTACTACTTTTGCTCAATATGAGCAAGAGTCACTTTACGAGGCATGGGAGCGCTACAAGGACTTGTTGAGGAGATGTCCACACCATGAGCTGCCTCTTGGGTTAGTTGTTCAAACTTTCTACTACGGTCTGCTTACTCCTAACCGTACTATGATAGATGCTGCTGTCTCTGGTAACTTACTGAGAAAAACGGCTGAGGAAGGATATGAGTTATTGGAGGAGATGACTGCTAGTAGCTATCATCCTCAGTCTGATAGGCAGAGACGAGGTGCTGGAGTTAATCAAGTTAATGATTTGTCGGCGGTTTCAGCACAGTTAGAGGCTTTGAATAGAAAGATTGATGGGATGAGTATGAGTGGGTCGGCTATGCGTCTGCAAGAAATTTTCTGTGATAAGTGTGGGGGTGAGCATGACGTGCAGGATTGCCAAGATGGCAATCCATTCTATGTGCCTGAGGGAGCACCGGTAAAACAAGTGGGATTCCAGAACCGTCCTAGAAATGACCCTTATTCGAACACATATAATCCGGGATGGAGGAATCACCCAAACTTTTCATGGGGAGGTCAAAACAACCAAAATCGCCAACAAAGAGGTCGACCATATGGGATGCACCAAGGATTCAAGCCAGAACCGCCTCGGGAGGAGAAGTCCAATTTAGAGCAAATGATGACTAAATTTATTTCTGCAACAAAGACGAGATTTCAGAACCAAGATGCATCCATAAAGGGGTTAGAGAATCAAATTGGACAATTGGCTAAGTTGATTGCTAATAGGGAGCAAGGAGCTTTGCCAAGCAACACAGAAACTAACCCAAGAGAACATGTGAAGGCTGTGGAATTGCGTAGTGGAAAAGCACTCGAGTCTAATGAGGGAAAGACCAAGCACGGTGAGGATGAGGTGGAAAGTCGAGGAGGTAAGTCTTCTAACTCTACATCTACACCTATTGCACAGAATAAAATTTTTATCCCTCCACCTTTTCCTGCAGCAATGAAGAAAGCTAAATTAGATGCACAATTTGGTAAATTTCTTGAGATATTTAAAAAAATTGCATATTAACATTCCTTTTGCTGATGCTTTATTGAATATTCCAAGTTATGCAAAATTCTTGAAAGATATCTTAGCAAATAAGCGGAAGCTAGAAGATCATATGACGGTGAATTTGACTGAAAATTGCTCCGCTTTAGTTCAAAACAGGATGCCTCCTAAGCAAAAAGATCCAGGGAGTTTCTCTATACCTTGCATTATTGGTGACTTTAAACATAGAATTTTTATTATTTATTCTACGCTTCCAAGGCATGACTACACCCGTGGACCCGCGGATTCATTCTTTAGTTATTAAAATCTCGAAATTGACACCTTTATGAACCACCCGAACCATCTCTCAATTTACTCGAGCCATGGTCAAGCCACCTCGAGCCAACCCACCTAGGCATCCTACTGACCAGCCCTAACCCCGGGAACTAGCCCTTAACTCGCCCAAACTCTGTTGGAACTAGCCCCACGTTTCAACATGTGTGTGTGTCTTGTGTTCTAATTGTACTAGGACTCCTAGCTAGCCTAGGGCTCATCCAGCCGAGCCACCACCAAACCACAATGACCCTAACTGACCCTGGACCACGCCCAGACCATACCCAGACCAATACAAGCCCTGGACGCCACGCAGCGAGTCACTAAACCAGCCTAGCAGCCTCGCGCGTACACATGATGCCTTGTGCTTCCTCATGTTTTGCTAGAGCCAGCAGCCACCCAAGCCGCACCAGCCCCTAGCCCAGACCTTGTGCACCCTCCTAGGACCCTAAGGACCTAGCCTAGCCCAGCCAAAAGCCCCCAGGCCGAGCCCCTTCTCTTCCTGCACAACAGCAACACTTGCGTTATTCCCTTCAAGCTCTCGGATAGGAGTCCTTGTTGGCTAGGACTCCTTCCAACCCACTTAACTCGAGTCCTTGCATGGCTAGGAATCTTTCCTGACTCAGACCATGACCCACCCCTAACCCCAGACGAGCCATGCAAGGCCTAGCCTCTTATTCCCCAAAACCGAGCCCTCAAAACTCCCCACCACATGTTTCGGTTCCTGCTTGTATTATTCATGTTTGTGCAACGTTTAGGTTGTGTTTTATGAACCTAAAGCTTTCTGTAAACATACTTAATTATACTCCGAACATGGCAGCACCCTTAACCACATAATAACATGAATTTGGAATCAGAAACACAAATTTAGGACATGTATACATATAGTTACTAAAATAACAACTTTGCGTGCCATGTTTTCCTTCAAAATATGCTTAGATAATTAATATGGCATGATAAATGTTTGAAGAGTTAAATATGGCGTGCCTTTGTGTAATTTACGCATGAATATACGTTGATGAATCAAAGAACGACGACGAACAATCATGGCTTGAACTCCCTTGAAGCTTTTGAATTTTTCTTCAAATTATTGAGTGTGTGCCGTATGATGTTTTAGCTAGGGAGAAAGAATTTGTATTGCCTGGGATATTGAGGCGTGGGGTTTTAGGAATTATGAGGTGAACTTATCATATTATATATTAATTAATCTACTACCAAGGCTTAAGTCCATTAATCAACTTAATTAATCCCATTTAGCCTATTAGTGTTTCATTAAAATATTTAAAATAATTTTTCTTAAATACGTTTGTGAATTTATGTGACACCCTGACCCGATACAATTAAAATACAGCGGAATTTAAAATTTTCTTTCAAACATGGAAGGAGTTTCAAAATACATTTTATAAAAGTGTTTACAAAATAACAACATGATCATTCCAATGACATAACAAAATACAAAATATCATTAGTGTGATCATGTTACAAAATGGTACAAAATAATCATCCTTCCAATCTTCGTATGCATATGACCCCCATCCACAGTCAATGTCCCGGTCCGTCGCTCTTATCTGCATCACATGAAAATAACTGAAATGAGAATAAATCTCAGCAAGTGGAACTCTTACATAGCAATGATACATAGTATACTCTGTAAAACATGGCTTTTAAATCATAAATACCATCGACTCTGAAACATGAATACTGTAGCAATAACTGTAGCAATAGCATAGCAATAGATAGCAATACGATGGTATTCTCTTTTCTATGGTTGGATTGATATCAATAGTATCTGTAACTGTGGTTGCCAATATCCCATCGATATAAATCGATAACTGTGAGGGGATAAAAGCCTATGGTCGATGATCATCTAATTGCATGCAATGCCATGGCTATGATAAATCAATCCAATAAAACATTTGAATTCTCAATAGCATTTAAGGCCGTCGTTTCGCAATCTCATAATATATCTTGTATTCCCTTTATAACAATGGTGAGACATACAATGCCTCCAATAGATAATCAATGAAATGAATACATAGCAATGGATCAATGGAAGGGAATAACACTTTGAAACCTTTAAAACACAATACATATAATATCATGTGAGCAAAAAGGATGAAATTCCACTTACTACCAATAGAACACCTCAAATAAGCTCTTGGTACACCACCTACAACAATAATCCATAAATAACACCAATATCAAGACTAAATCCAAAAGTCCATGCTAAATAATCCATAGAACCATCAAAACATCAAATCCAAAATAACCCTTAACTCGAAACCTCATTAGAATCGCACCAAAAACTTACCTAAGCTTCCTTATACCACGGAGAACGATGATCTCAAGTCGGAAATCGAAACAAAGCCAAGAATCAAAGGTAGGAAGCAAAAGAAATGGATGAAAACCCTTGCCAATGGAGAGAAAATCGGAAATGGAGGAAAGAAGATAAGGTAGGTATGGCCAACAACTCCCAAAAAGTGACTTAAAAACTCGCCCATACTTACACCGCGGGTGCGCCAACACAAGCACCGCGGGTGCGCCATGCTCTCGGCATACCAAAATAATTCTCATGCACGATCACCGCGGGTGCGGTGCTACAATTACCGCGGGTGCGGTGCACACCGCGGGTGCGGTCCTTGCACTGCCGCGGGTGCGGTGATGCCACGGCCCTCCAAAACCAAAATCATGAATAGTACACCGCGGGGGCACTCATCTAAGAGCGCGGGTGCACTCTACTCACGGCAATGAACAGTAACAAAACAACTAAAAAATCGATTCGAAACGCTGAAACGAACAATCAACACCAACTAATACCTCAAATAAATAATAACCAATAATACTATAGCCCAAAACACAACTATAAACGACTAATCATAAACCCAATTAACACAATAAAGCTTAAACCGTACCGTACACCGGGCTCGGCTATTACAATCTCCCCTCCTTAGAGGAATTTCGTCCTCGAAATTGACGTCACGGCACGAACAACTCAGGATACCTCTCTCTCATCTCAGTCTCTGGTTCCCACGTAGCCTCCTCGATCAAATGGTTCCTCCAAAGGACTTTAACGATGCCGATCTCTTTGTTCCTCAGAACTCTAACTGTGCGATCCAGAATCTGAATCGGAATCTCATGGTAAGTCAGACTCGGCGTCAAGTCCAATGGCTCATGGCGAAGAACATGGGAAGGATCTGCAATATACTTCCTGAGCATCGATACATGAAACACATTATGGACTCTGTCAAGATCGGGCGGTAGGGCTAATCTGTAGGCTCGGTCACCAACTCTGTCCAATATCTCGAATGGACCAATGAATCTAGGGCTCAACTTGCCCTTCTTGCCAAATCTCATCACACCCTTGAGAGGTGCTATCTTCAGAAAAACATGATCGCCATCCTCGAACTGCAAAGGTCTACGACGAACGTCTGCATAACTCTTCTGCCTCGACTGAGCAGTCTTCATCCTCTCTCTGATAACTGCAACAACATCGGCAGTCTGCTGGACCAACTCGGGACCCAACATCTTCCTCTCTCCAACCTCATCCCAAAACAAAGGGGATCTGCACTTCCTGCCATAAAGTGCCTCATACGGTGCCATGCCAATCGTCGCCTGGTAGCTATTGTTGTACGTGAACTCCACAAGAGGCAACTTGGAATCCCAGCTACCAGAATAGTCAATAGTACAAGCTCTGAGCATATCCTCCAGAATCTGAATGACTCTCTCTGACTGACCGTCGCTCTGAGGATGATAAGCTGTACTGAAAGCTAATCGAGAACCCAAAGCTCTGTGAAGACTCTTCCAAAACTCGGAGGTAAATCTAGGGTCACGATCAGACACAATCGACACGGGCACACCATGAAGTCTAACAATCTCGGCAATGTAGTCCTCGGCATACTGAGACATCGAATACGTCGTCTTGACTGGGAGAAAATGAGCCGACTTGGTCAATCTATCAACAATGACCCAAATGGAATTATAACCCCTCTGAACTCTGGGCAGACCAGTCACGAAATCCATAGTGATGTGCTCCCACTTCCACTGAGGAATCGGCAAAGAAAGCAATGTCCCAGCAGGTCTCTGATGCTCAATCTTAACCTGCTGACAAGTAAGGCACTGAGAAATGAACAAAGCAATATCTTTCTTCATACCTGGCCACCAGTAGAGTCGACGAAGATCCTGATACATCTTCGTACTGCCTGGATGAATCGAATAAGGTGCGGTATGAGCCTCTGTCAAGACGTCTCTACGAATATCGTCGCCAGAAGGAACACAAATGCGGCCTCTGAAAGTTACCAAATCATCACCATTCAGACTAAACTCTGAATTCCCTCTAGCCTCAGCTCTAGCTCTCAACTCTGCCAACTGAACATCAGTCGACTGCTCTCTACGGATCCTGTCCGTCAAAGTAGATCGAATGACCAACGCTGAAAAGCGAGCAATGGTCCCTGGAATCACCAGATCAATCTCCTCTCTCTGCAAATCCATCAACAATGGTCTCTGAATCAAAGAACTCAATGAAGCACTCGACTTGCGGCTCAAAGCATCAGCCACCACATTCGCCTTCCCTGGGTGATAGCTGATGGTCACATCATAATCCTTGACAAGCTCTAACCACCTCCTCTGCCTCATGTTGAGCTCTTTCTGCGAGAACAGATACTTCAAACTCTTGTGGTCTGTGAAGATCTCACACTTTTCGCCATACAGATAATGTCTCCAAATCTTAAGGGCGAAAACCACAGCTGCAAGCTCCAAATCGTGCGTCGGATAATTCTTCTCATAATCCTTCAACTGGCGAGACGCATAGGCAATGACCTTACCTCTCTGCATCAACACTGCACCAAGGCCTCTCTTCGACGCATCGGTATAGACCACAAAATCCTCTGAACCACTGGGCAAAGAAAGAACAGGAGCTGTCGTCAATCTGTCCTTCAACTCCTGAAATGCACTCTGGCAATCAATAGACCACTCGAACTTCACAGTCTTCCTCGTCAGATTGGACAATGGCAGGGCAATCTTGGAGAAACCTGAAATGAAACGACGATAGTAACCCGCCAAACCAAGGAAACTGCGAACCTCTGAAACAGTGGTAGGAATAGGCCAACTCTGAATCGCCTCTATCTTCAATGGATCAACAGCAATGCCATCTCTCGAAACCACATGGCCTAGAAAAGAAATCTGATCTAGCCAAAACTCACACTTCTTCAACTTGGCAAACAACCTCTTCTCTCGCAACAACTGAAGCACCACTCTGAGATGCTCGGCATGAAGCTCTCTGGTCTTGGAATAGATCAAGATATCGTCAATGAAGACAATGACGAAGCTATCCAGATAAGGCTTGAACACACGGTTCATCAGGTCCATGAAGACTGAAGGGGCATTGGTCAAACCAAAAGACATCACAAGAAACTCATAGTGACCATACCTGGTCCGGAAAGCTGTCTTAGGGATATCAGACTCCCTAACCTTCAACTGATAGTAGCCAGACCGAAGATCAATCTTCGAGAACACAGTGGCACCATGGAGCTGATCAAACAAATCATCTATCCGAGGCAACAGATACTTGTTCTTGACAGTCACTTTGTTGAGCTCCCTGTAGTCGATACACAGCCGCAAGGAACCATCCTTCTTCTTGACAAACAGAACCGGAGCTCCCCAAGGCGAAGAACTCGGACGAATAAAGCCTTTGTCTAAAAGATCCTGCAACTGAGTCTTCAACTCCTTCATCTCGGTAGGGGCCATCCTGTACGGAGCCTTAGAGATAGGAACCGTACCTGGAGCTAAATCGATCACAAACTCAACATCCCTATCCGGCGGCAAACCCGGAACATCATCCTCAAACACATCAGCAAACTCCCTCACCACATCAATATCATCTACATTCAACTTAATCAATCTATCAACATCCACAATAGAAGCAAGAAATCCATCGCAACCTCTACACAACAATCTCTCAGCCTCAAGACAAGAAATAAAAGGAAGGACCAGCGAAGTACCTGCACTGGCGAGCGCTCCTCCCTGGCCATCATCTGCAAAAGTCACCTTCTTAGCAACACAATCGATAACTGCACGGTAAGTCGAAAGCCAATCCATGCCAAGAATAACGTCGAAAGCAACCATAGGGATAACAATCAAATCAGCGAAGACAACTCGCTCCTCAATACGAACAGGGCACGCAAAGACAATCGATGTCGGGCACAACACGTCCCCCGAAGGCAAAACAACATTAAGATGAAGGGGAAGAATAGAAGGAACTATACCCAAAGATCTCAAAAATAATTCAGACATAAAAGAATGAGTAGCACCAGTATCAATCAAAGTAGTAGCTACTCTGCCTGAAATCAAAATAGTACTAAGGATCAATGAAGATTCACGATTAATACCTTCCTTCGTCATGGAAAAGATACGACCCTGCACCTTCCCTTGGCTATCTCCCCTCGGGCAATTCCTGGCAACGTGACCCGCCGCGCCACAACGAAAACAAGTATGAGTGCCCAATCTGCACTCTCCTCGATGATGCTTACCGCACTTTGGACACAGTGGCTTCTCGGGATCAAATGGAACTGGCGGTGGTCTAGAACTCGGCTCCATCTTGCCCTTGCCCTTGAAACGATCCCTGCCCCTCTGATTAGAACCCTGGCCTCTCTGAGCAATGGCCTGGTGTCTCTCTTGCCTCTCCCGGGCAATGTCCTTCTCATCCTGCTCGGCCAACAAAGCTTTGGACACAATCTCCTTGAAAGTAACAGCCTTGGACATGTTGATGTCACGACGAATCTCAGCTCTAAGGCCTCGAATGAAATGAGCGCCCTTGTCCTTGTCGTTCGAAGCAATATACGGAGCAAATAGGCAACCCTCCTCAAACTTCAGAATATACTGGCCAACATCCAAGCTCCCCTGTCTAAGTTCCAAGAACTCCGTAACCTTCCTCGCTCGAAGTGCGTCGGGGAAATACTTGTCGTAGAACAAGTCAGTGAACTCTGACCACTTCAGTGTCGCAACATCAACTCCAACTTTCGTAGCATTCCACCAAATGCGGGCAGCCTTAACCAACATGAACACTGCACAGCTAATCCTGTCTTTGTCCTCATACTGGAGATGATCGAAGATAGCTTCAAGCGCCTTGACCCACTCGACAGCAACTAGAGGATCGGTGCTACCTGCGAATTCCGGTGGATCCATTCTCTTAAAAGAAGAAAAGACGGCATCAATGCCAACGGCCTGAGCAACTTGACCTCTCACTTGGCCTCGACCCTGTCCTGCTCCTTGCAATCGGAGCAACTGTTGAATCTGATCGCTATGCACCTTAGCCTGCTCCTTAAGCAACTTGCCGAACTCGTCGACAACTCTCGAGGAAGAACTATCCTCACCCTCTGCTGCCTTACGCTTAGGAGGCATACTCTACAATTGCTCACAAGACACCAATCAATAAATATAACAATGAATAGATGCAAGAAAACATACCCGGACAGTTGAAAGTAGACGAAGTCATATGCATTGGTCCGAAGAACCGGTGCTCTGATACCACTAAATGTGACACCCTGACCCGATACAATTAAAATACAGCGGAATTTAAAATTTTCTTTCAAACATGGAAGGAGTTTCAAAATACATTTTATAAAAGTGTTTACAAAATAACAACATGATCATTCCAATGACATAACAAAATACAAAATATCATTAGTGTGATCATGTTACAAAATGGTACAAAATAATCATCCTTCCAATCTTCGTATGCATATGACCCCCATCCACAGTCAATGTCCCGGTCCGTCGCTCTTATCTGCATCACATGAAAATAACTGAAATGAGAATAAATCTCAGCAAGTGGAACTCTTACATAGCAATGATACATAGTATACTCTGTAAAACATGGCTTTTAAATCATAAATACCATCGACTCTGAAACATGAATACTGTAGCAATAACTGTAGCAATAGCATAGCAATAGATAGCAATACGATGGTATTCTCTTTTCTATGGTTGGATTGATATCAATAGTATCTGTAACTGTGGTTGCCAATATCCCATCGATATAAATCGATAACTGTGAGGGGATAAAAGCCTATGGTCGATGATCATCTAATTGCATGCAATGCCATGGCTATGATAAATCAATCCAATAAAACATTTGAATTCTCAATAGCATTTAAGGCCGTCGTTTCGCAATCTCATAATATATCTTGTATTCCCTTTATAACAATGGTGAGACATACAATGCCTCCAATAGATAATCAATGAAATGAATACATAGCAATGGATCAATGGAAGGGAATAACACTTTGAAACCTTTAAAACACAATACATATAATATCATGTGAGCAAAAAGGATGAAATTCCACTTACTACCAATAGAACACCTCAAATAAGCTCTTGGTACACCACCTACAACAATAATCCATAAATAACACCAATATCAAGACTAAATCCAAAAGTCCATGCTAAATAATCCATAGAACCATCAAAACATCAAATCCAAAATAACCCTTAACTCGAAACCTCATTAGAATCGCACCAAAAACTTACCTAAGCTTCCTTATACCACGGAGAACGATGATCTCAAGTCGGAAATCGAAACAAAGCCAAGAATCAAAGGTAGGAAGCAAAAGAAATGGATGAAAACCCTTGCCAATGGAGAGAAAATCGGAAATGGAGGAAAGAAGATAAGGTAGGTATGGCCAACAACTCCCAAAAAGTGACTTAAAAACTCGCCCATACTTACACCGCGGGTGCGCCAACACAAGCACCGCGGGTGCGCCATGCTCTCGGCATACCAAAATAATTCTCATGCACGATCACCGCGGGTGCGGTGCTACAATTACCGCGGGTGCGGTGCACACCGCGGGTGCGGTCCTTGCACTGCCGCGGGTGCGGTGATGCCACGGCCCTCCAAAACCAAAATCATGAATAGTACACCGCGGGGGCACTCATCTAAGAGCGCGGGTGCACTCTACTCACGGCAATGAACAGTAACAAAACAACTAAAAAATCGATTCGAAACGCTGAAACGAACAATCAACACCAACTAATACCTCAAATAAATAATAACCAATAATACTATAGCCCAAAACACAACTATAAACGACTAATCATAAACCCAATTAACACAATAAAGCTTAAACCGTACCGTACACCGGGCTCGGCTATTACAATTTATTAGTCGGGTTGACAAAACGTTTGTATTTTTGTTGAAAATCCAACACCGATAAAAATTACGTCTCTGCGTATAAAATCACCTCCAAACCCCATATTTTCAAAAATAAGAAAAAACATCTCTCATAATTTAAATAATTAAAAACAAATAACCAATAAAAACATTTTCTATTTTTCAGCCATCGGTCTCCGTTCCTCGATCGCAACTCGAATAACCTTTAAAAATACATTTTAATGCAACCATATAGAAAAATAAAATTGAAACATGTCAATATGGACAACATAATTAATTAATGCAATTGAAACAATTAATTCAAATACACAAGGAATTTAATAATTGCATGCATGTGGTTCGCGTGAACCTTCAAATTTTCGGGGTGTTACACCTAATCTCCTGTCTATCCAATATCTGAGTGGGTCTTACCTCAAAAGATAGATTCGACGTCAGCTGTAGTGGCTCATAGTTCTGTACATGTGAAGAATTTGACATGTACTTCCGCAACATCGAGACGTGGAACACAGTATGAACTCTCGCCAGATTCGGCGGTAACGCGACTCTGTAAGCTAGTGTCCCAACTCTCTCTAGGATCTCGAATGATCCTATGAATCTAACATTGAGTTTGCCCTTCTTTCCGAATCTCATCACAGCATTCATCGATACTACCTTCACGAATACATGATCGCTCACTGTAACCTCTAGATCCATGCGCCCACTGTCGGCTCTGAGCAGCCTCCATCATGTCTCGGATTTTGACCACTAACTCCGAAGTCTCGCTGACAATGTCTAGTCCCAACTCTGCTCTTTCCCCTACCTCATCCCAGTAAACTGGCGACCTACACTTCCTCCCGTATAATGTCTCATATCGAGCCATACCAATGGATGCCTGAAAACTGTTGTTGTATGTGAACTCCATGAGAGGTAGATTCGGCTCACATCTGCCCTGGAAGTCGATCATGAAAGATTTGAGTAAGTCCTCTAATATCTGAATCACTCTCTCATACTGACCGTCGGTCTGCGGATAGAAAGTTGTACTGAATAACAACTTGGTATTCAATGCCTGATGTAGACTCTTCCACATTGCAGACGTAAACCTTGGATCCCTGTCTAACACGATGGACACTGGAATCCCATACAGTTTGACTATCTCTCTGATATACAGCTATGCGTACTGAGTCATGGTGAAAGTCTTCCTGATCGGTAGAAAGTGGGCTGACTTAGTGAGCTGATCCACTATCACCCAAATGACATTATACCCCTCAGTTGTCCTCGGAAGCACTGTCACGAAATCCATGGTAATGTTCTATCATTTCCACTTGGGAATAAGGAGTGGTCTCAACTTCCCTGCATGTCTCTGATGATTGGTTTTAAATTCCTGACACGTCAAACACTCAGGCACAAAACGCAAGATATCTCGCTTCATTCCTAGCCACCATTAAAGAGTCTGTATATCCTTATACATATTCGTACTCCTTGGATGAATGAAGTACGGAGTGCTGTGGGCCTCACTCATCGGTTGCAAAGCAACTCTATAAAATAATGTTCCAGTCTTCTCTAGAACCTCAAATGGTCCTATAAACATCATACTGAGTTTGCCTTTCTTGTCAGCCATCATAACACCCTTCATAGGTGCTACTTTCATGAACACGTGCCACCCACAACAAAATCTAGTTCCCATCATCGCTTATTAGCATAGCTTTTCTGACGATTTTGAGCATTATTCATCCTATCTCAGATTTTTACTACTAGATCTGCTGTATGTTTGACCAAGTCCGACCTAACTCTCTTCTTTCACCAACCTCGTCCCATTGTATCGATGATCTGTATTTCCTCCCAAAAAGTGCCTCATAAGGAGCCATACCTAAAGACGACTGATAAATATTGTTATAAGTGAAATACACTAGAGGTAACTTCGGTAACCAGCTGTCCTGGAAATCGATCACTCAAGCTTGGAGTAGATCCTCTAGAATCTAAATCCCTTTCGGTCTGACCATCAGTCTGAGGATGAAACGCTATACTGAAAAACATAGTTCCCATAGCCAAATGAGGACTCTTCCAAAAAGACGATGTGAACCTTGAATCTCTGTCTGAAACAATATACATTGGAATTCCGTGCAATCTGACTATCTTTCGGATGTAAAGCTCTATGTAATAGCCAAGCCTGGTGTACGGTACGGTTTAAGTTTTCATAAGTTTATTGACTGCTTGGTCAAGTTTAAGTATAGTTTGGATATTAAGAGTTTCGATTTAGGATTTATAGTATGGTTGGTTATAGATGATGTGTAGTGCTTTTATAGCGGCGTTACGATTAAATTCATGATAATTCGTATGTTGAGCCAATTGGTATGAGGCCAATTGGAATGATTAGATAAGACATAGATGTGTAACTTTATTATTTTGAGTTTGGTTCAAATCATCGTGGAAGATAAGCCAAAAGAGCCCCGAAGTGTGTCGTGTGTTTCGTCGTTCCTCCAGTAACACATGTTGGGCGAATGGGCATAACTTTTTACTCAGACCTCCAAATGATTTGAAATTTTGAGGGATTTAAGATAAGACATAGGGCTACAACTTTGTAGTTTACAACTTTTTCTAATTCGGAAACGAAGAGGCGTTTCTGAAGCGATCTTTAACGTGGCAGTGCGTAGAGTGGCGCCCGAGCGGTAATATATGGCCGCCCGAGCGCCATTGCTTCTGGAAATTTGGGTTTTGGGCAGAATCATTGGCGCCCGAGCGGTAATTTTCGACCGCCCGAGCGCCGGGCACAGTATAAGTGTGTTTTGGCGATTTTTAGTGCTTAAATAAAAGAATTGGTCTTATTTCTCTCATTTTTTTCTCCCCATTTTCGAAATTCTCTCCTTGGAGCTAGGGTTTCCTCATTTCCTTTCAATTTCTTTCTTTGATTCAAGCCTCTTAGTGGATTATTGTTGAGGGAACTAAGTTATTTTGGGATCAAGGAAGCTAAGGTAAGCTTTTGGTTTGGTTATTTCTTGGTTTGGTGTTGGGAGAGTTCTTGGGTTTGTGGATTGTGTTGGTGTATTGGATTTATTGATATTGTTGTTAGATTATTGCGTTATTGATGATGTTATTTATGGATTATTGTTGTAGGATTACTAGCAAAGAGATTAGAATCAAGAGGTTGCAAGTGTAGTAAGTGGAATCTCATTCTTGTGCTCACATGATAGTATATGTATTGTGTTTCAATGGTTTTAACATGTTATTCCCTTCCATTTGATTCATATTATGTATTGATATACTTGTTGGTATATTAGAGGCAATTGAATGTCTCAATTGTGTAAAAAAGGAATACAAGAGAATAAAATCTTCAAAGTGTTTGATGGAATGCCAAAGAGAAAGTTTAAAAATGATTTATGGATTGATAGATACATAGTCAGAGATTGCATGCAATTAGTTGATAAACGACCATAGGCTTATATCCCTCAGAGTTATCGATTTATATCGATGGGATATAGGTACAGAGACAGAGATACTATATAGATATCAATCCAACAGAGAAAAGAGAAATACCATCTTATTGTTATATTATTGCTATGTTATTCATGATTCAGAGTTGATGGTATTTAATGTTTTTAAAGCCATGTTTTACAAAGTATGCTATGTACATTGCTATGTAAGAGTTCCACTTGCTGAGTTTTATACTCATTTCAGTTATTTCATGTGATGCAGATAAGAGCGACGGGCCGGGACGTTGATTGTGGGCCGGAGTCATATGCATACCAAAGATGGAAGGAAGAAGTTATTTTGCTAGCATTTTTACATGATCACAAGAATGTTATTTTGCTTTTTGTTGTATCATTTTATTGATCATTTGTTTACTTTTGAATATATATGAAATGTATTTTGAATCCTTCCTCCATTTTAAAGAAAAATTTTAAATTCCGCTGTTATTTTATAAAATGGGCCAGAGGTGTCACATTTAGTGGTATCAGAGCACCGTTTTTCAGACCAATGCATATGACTTCGTCTATTTTCAACTGTCCGGGGTATGTCTTCTTCTACATCTATTCATTGTTATCTATTGATTTGTATTTTGTGAGCACATTGTAGAGTATGCCTCCTAAGAGGAAAGCCGTAGAGGGTGAGGATAGTTCTTCTTCTAGAGTTGTCGATGAGTTCTGAAAGTTGTTGAAAGAGCAAGCCAAGGTCCATAGTGAGCAGATCCAGTAGTTGCTCCGTATGCAAGGTACAGGCCAAGGTAGAGGTCAGGGTAGAGGCCAAGTAGCTCAAGCAGTTGGTACCGATGGGATCTTTACTGCTTTCAAGAGGATGGATCCGCCTGAGTTTGCAGGTAGCACTGATCCTTTGGTAGCTGTAGAGTGGATCAAAGCTCTTGAAGCGATTTTTGATCATCTCAACTACGAAGACAAAGACAGAATCAGTTGTGCAGTGTTCATGTTGGTCAAGGCTGCACGCATTTGGTGGAATGCTACCAAGGTGGGTGTTGATGTTCCGACATTGAAGTGGTCAGAGTTCACCGATCTTTTCTATGACAAGTACTTCCCATATGCACTTCGAGCTAGGAAGGTGATTGAGTTCTTGGAGCTTCGTCAAGGAGGTATGAATGTCGATGAGTATATTCTGAAGTTCGAGGAGGGCTGTCTGTTTGCCCCATACATTGCTTCCAATGACAAAGACAAGGGTGCTCATTTCAGTAGAGGCCTTCAAGCAGAGATCAGAAGGGACATCAATATGTCCAAAGCTGTGACATTCAAGGAGATTGTAGCTAAGGCTTTGTTGGCCGAACAAGATGAGAAAGACATTGCCAGAGAAAGACAAGCGAGACAACAGGCCATTGCTCAGAGAGGCCAAGGCTCAAGTCCAAGAGTGAAGGATCGTTTCAAGGGGAAAGGCAAGATAGAGTCGAGTCCAAAACCACCGGCAGTTCCATTTGATCCCGAGAAGCCTTTGTGTCCCAAGTACAGTCGACATCATAGAGGAGAGTGCAGATTTGGTACTCATACTTGTTACCGTTGTGGCACTGCAGGCCATATTGCCAAAGATTGTCCAAGAGGAGAGAGTAAAAATAAGGTGCAGGGTCGCATCTTTACCATGACGAAGGAAGGTATAAACCATGATTCTTCTGTGATCTCTAGCACTATTTTAATTTCAGGCCGAGTAGCTACGACATTGATTGATACTGGTGCTACTCATTCTTTTATGTCTGAACTATTTTTGAGATCTTCGGGTATAGTTCCTTCTGTTCTTACCCTCCAGTTTAATGTTGTTTTGCCTTCGGGGGATGTGTTGTGCCCGACATCTATTGTGTATGCGTGCTCTGTTCAAATCGATGAACGAGTGGTTTATGCTGATTTGATTGTTATCCCAATGGTTGCATGATATTATACTTGGCATAGATTGGCTATCGACCTATCGTGCAGTGATTGACTGCGTTGCTAAGACGGTGAAATTTGCAGATGATGGCAATAAGGAAGGTATGCTCGCCAGTGCAGGTACTTCGCTGGTCCTTCCTTTTATTTCGTGTCTTGAGCCTAAGAAGTTGTTGTTTAGAGGATGTGATGGGTTTTTGGCTTCTATTGTGGATGTGGATAAGATTGTGAAATTGAATATTGATGATATTGATGTGGTAAGAGAGTTCCCTGATGTTTTTGAGGATGATGTGCCGGGTTTACCGCCGGACAGAGATGTGGAGTTTGTGATTGCTCTAGTCCAGGTACGGTTCCTATTTCCAAGGCTCCGTACAGAATGGCCCCTACAGAGATGAAAGAGTTAAAGACGCAGTTGCAGGATCTTGTGGATAAAGGTTTCATTCGACCGAGTTCTTCGCCTTGGGGAGCTCCGGTTCTTTTCGTCAAGAAGAAAGATGGGTCTTTGCGGCTGTGTATTGATTACAGAGAGCTCAACAAAGTGACTATCAAGAATAAGTATCCGTTGCCACGGATAGATGACTTGTTTGATCAGCTGCAAGGGGCTACCGTGTTTTCGAAGATTGATGTGTGATCTGGCTATTATCAGTTGAAGGTTAGGGAGTCTGATATCCCTAAGACGGTGTTTCGGACCAGGTATGGTCATTACGAGTTTCTGGTTATGTCTTTTGGTCTGACTAATGCCCCTTCAGTCTTCATGGATCTTATGAACCGAGTGTTCAAGCCTTATTTGGATAGCTTTGTCATTGTTTTCATCGACGACATCTTGATCTATTCCAAGACCAGAGAGCTTCATGCATAGCATCTCAGAGTTGTTCTTCAGTTGCTGAGAGAGAAGAGGTTGTATGCCAAGTTGAAGAAATGTGAGTTCGGGTTGGAGCAGATTTCTTTCTTAGGCCATGTTGTTTCGAAGGATGGTATAGCTGTTGATCCAGTGAAAATAGAGGCGATTCAGAAGTGGCCTATTCCTACCACTGTATCAGAGGTACGCAGTTTTCTTGGTTTGGCGGGTTACTATCGTCGTTTTATTTCAGATTTTTCCAAGATTGCCCTGCCATTAACCAATCTGACGAGGAAGACTGTGAAGTTTGAGTGGTCCAATGAATGCCAAAGGGGATTCCAGGAGTTGAAAGACAGATTGACGACAGCTCCTGTTCTTGCATTGCCCAGTGGTTCAGAGGATTTTGTTGTTTATACTGACGCGTCGAAGAAGGGTCTTGGTGCAGTGCTGATGCAACGTGGAAAGGTTATAGCCTATGCTTCTCGCCAGTTGAAGGACTATGAGAAGAATTATCCGACGCATGATTTGGAGCTAGCAGCTGTGGTTTTTGCCCTGAAGATTTGGAGACATTATTTGTATGGCGAAAAGTGTGAAATTTTCACGGACCACAAGAGCTTGAAGTATTTGTTCTCTCAGAAAGAGCTCAATATGCGACAGAGGAGGTGGTTAGAGCTTGTCAAAGACTATGATGTGACGATCAGTTACCACCCAGGGAAAGAGAATGTTGTAGCGGATGCTTTGAGCCGTAAGTCGAGTTCTTCTTTGAGTTCGATGATTCAGCAACCGTTGTTGTTAGACTTGCAGAGAGAGGAGATAGCTTTGGTAGTTCCAGGGACCATTGCTCGTTTGTCAGTGTTGGTCATTCGGGCTACATTGACGGACATGATCCGTAGAGAGCAGGCCAATGATTTATAATTGATAGAGATGAGAGCTAGAGCAGAGGAGAGAGGCAATTCAGAGTTTGGGGTGAATGGAGATGGTTTGGTGACTTTTAGAGGCCGTATTTGTGTTCCTACTGGTGATGATATTCGTAGAGACGTCTTGACAGAGGCTCATACCGCGCCATATTCGATACATCTAGGTGGGACCAAGATGTATCAGGATCTTCGTAGACTCTATTGGTGGCCAGGTATGAAGAAAGATATTGCCATGTTTATTTCTCAGTGCCTAACTTGTCAGCAGGTGAAGATCGAGCACCAGAGACCTGCTGGGACATTTTTATCATTGCCGATTCCTCAATGGTAATGGGAGCATATTACGATGGAATTCGTGACTGGTCTTCCCAGGACGCAGAAAGGTTTTAACTCTATTTGGGTTATTGTTGATCGGTTGACCAAGTCAGAGCATTTTCTTCCAGTCAAGACGAAGTACTCCATGAACCAGTATGCCGAAGAGTACATAGCAGAGATTGTTAGACTTCATGGTGTTCCTGTGTCGATCGTGTCTGATCGTGACCCTAGATTTACTTCAGAGTTTTGGAAGAGTTTGCACAGAGCTATGGGTTCACGGTTAGCATTTAGTACAGCATATCACCCCCAGAGCGACGGTCAATCAGAGAGAGTTATTCAGATTTTAGAGGATATGCTCAGAGCTTGTACTATTGATTATTCAGGTAGCTGGGATTCCAAATTGCCTCTAGTTGAGTTCACTTACAATAATAGTTACCAAGCGACGATTGGCATGGCACCGTATGAAGCACTTTATGGCCGGAAGTGTAGATCTCCCTTGTATTGGGATGAGGTTGGTGAGAGGAAGATGTTGGGTCCCGAGTTGGTCCAACAGACAGCTGATATTGTTGCTGTTATTCGAGAGAGGATGAAGACAACACAGTCGAGACAGAAGAGCTATGCTGATGTGCGTCGTAGGCCGTTGCAGTTTGAGGTTGGCGACCATGTGTTCTTGAAGATAGCACCTCTTAAGGGTGTGATGCGATTTGGCAAGAAGGGAAAGTTGAGTCCGAGATTTATTGGCCCATTTGAGATCTTGGATAGAGTTGGTGATCGAGCTTACAGGTTAGCCCTACCGCCAGATCTTGACAGAGTTCATAATGTTTTTCATGTTTCGATGCTCAGGAAGTATATTGCGAATCCTTCCCATGTTCTTCGTCACGAGCCATTGGATTTGACGCCGAATTTGACGTACCAAGAGATTCCGGTCCAGATTCTGGATCGCAAAGTTAGAGTGTTGAGAAACAAAGAGATCAACATTGTTAAAGTCCTTTGGAGGAATCATTTGATCGAAGAAGCCACGTGGGAACCAGAGGATGAGATGAAAGAGAAGTATCCCGAGTTGTTTGCTCAGTGAAGTTAATTTCGGGGACGAAATTCCTCTAAGGAGGGGAGATTGTAATAGCCAAGCCTGGTGTATGGTACGGTTTAAGTTTTCATAAGTTTATTGACTGCTTGGTCAAGTTTAAGTATAGTTTGGATGTTAAGAGTTTCGATTTAGGATTTATAGTATGGTTGGTTATAGATGATGTGTAGTGCTTTTGTAGCGGCGTTACGATTAAATTCATGATAATTCGTATGTTGAGCCAATTGGTATGAGGCCAATTGGAATGATTACATAAGACATAGAGGTGTAACTTTCTTATTTTGAGTTTGGTTCAAATCATTGTGGAAGATAAGCCAAAAGAGCCCCGAAGTGTGTCGTGCGTTTCGTCGTTCCTCCAGTGACACATGTTGGGAGAATGGGCATAACTTTTTACTCAGACCTCCAAATGATCTGAAATGTTGAGGGATTCAAGATAAGACATAGGGCTACCACTTTGTAGTTTACAACTTTTTCTAATTCGGAAAGAAAGAGGCGTTTCTGAAGCGATCTTTAACGTGGCAGTGCGCAGAGTGGCGCCCGAGCGGTAATATATGGCCGCCCGAGCGCCACTGCTTCTGGAAATTTGGGTTTTGGGCAGAATCATTGGCGCCCGAGCGGTAATTTTCGACCGCCCGAGCGCCGGGCACAGTATAAATGTGTTTTGGCGATTTTTAGTGCTTAAATAGAAGAATTGGTCTTATTTCTCATTTCTTTCTCCCCATTTTCGAAATTATCTCCTTGGAGCTAGGGTTTCCTCATTTCCTTTCAATTTCTTTCTTTGATTCAAGCCTCTTAGTGGATTATTGTTGAGGGAACTAAGTTATTTTGGGATCAAGGAAGCTAAGGTAAGCTTTTGGTTTGGTTATTTCTTGGTTTGGTGTTGGGAGAGTTCTTGGGTTTGTGGATTGTGTTGGTGTATTGGATTTATTGTTATTGTTGTTAGATTATTGGGTTATTGATGGTGTTATTATGGATTATTGTTGTAGGATTGCTAGCAAAGAGATTAGAATCAAGAGGTTGCAAGTGTAGTAAGTGGAATCTCATTCTTGTGCTCACATGATAGTATATGTATTGTGTTTCAATGGTTTTAACATGTTATTCCCTTCCATTTGATTCATATTATGTATTGATATACTTGTTGGTATAGTAGAGGCAATTGAATGTCTCAATTGTGTAAAAAGGGAATACAAGAGAATAAAGTCTTCAAAGTGTTTGATGGAATGCCAAAGAGAAAGTTTAAAAATGATTTATGGATTGATAGATACATAGTCAGAGATTGCATGCCATTAGTTGATCAACGACCATAGGCTTATATCCCTCAGAGTTATCGATTTATATCGATGGGATATAGGTACAGAGACAGAGATACTATATAGATATCAATCCAACAGAGAAAAGAGAAATACCATCTTATTGTTATATTATTGCTATTTTATTCATGATTCAGAGTTGATGGTATTTAATGTTTTTAAAGCCATGTTTTACAGAGTATGCTATGTACATTGCTATGTAAGAGTTCCACTTGCTGAGTTTTATACTCATTTCAGTTATTTCATGTGATGCAGATAAGAGCGACGGGCCGGGACGTTGATTGTGGGCCGGAGTCATATGCATACCAAAGATGGAAGGAAGAAGTTATTTTGCTAGCATTTTGACATGATCACAAGAATGATATTTTGCTTTTTGTTGTATCATTTTATTGATCATTTGTATACTTTTGAATATATATGAAATGTATTTTGAATCCTTCCTCCATTTTAAAGAAAAATTTTAAATTTCGCTGTTATTTTATAAAATGGGTCAGAGGTGTCACACTCTACATATTGAGTCATGGTGAATGTCGTATTATTAGGTAGAAAGTACGCTGACTTCGTAAGACGATTAACTATCACCCAAATAGTATGGAATCCCCTGATAGTCCTTGGCATTCCACTACGAAATATATAGTGATATTTTCCCATTTTCACTCGGGCATAGGAAGTGGCTTAAGCTTTACAGCTGGCCTCTGATGGTCTGCCATAACCTGCTGGCACATCAAACACTCGGAAAAAAATGCAAGATCTCTCGTTTCATGCCTGGCCACCAATACTATGACTGCAAATCTTTATACATCTTTGTGCTTCCATGATGAATGGAGTACGGAGTATTATAAGCTTCTTTCACGACAACATCTCTCAGTGCATCACCATAGGAACCCAAAGTCGATCTCGATATCGAACTATTCCATCCTCAACTGAATATAGCTTCCAGCCCTTAGATTCATCTCTCAGTCTCCATTTCTGCAGCTGCTCTTCAGAAGAGTGGCCTACTCGGATTCTATCTCTCAGAGTCGACTGAACCGACATAGTAGAAAGATTAGGAGTGTAACGATCATGGACCATTAGGCTGAACAAACATGAGCCTCGACTTATACCCATGCACCACTACTGGTCATGGGTCGTAAGGTTGGTCCAGCATGATTCGTAGCTTGTAGGACCCAGTGCTTACCGCTTTACCAAAATCTATTGAAATGTCTGCTAATCTTTTTGTTTAAAAGTACTTGGAATTTTTTTAAAAATAACCCTTACATGATTTCGGCCGACCCCTTACAAAATATATAAAATATTTTGCACAATTTTAAAAATAAAACATCCAACTGGGTTTTGAAAATCAAGGGAATCTTAAAATCGTCTAACATTTTACCAAGCCTAAAAAGCAATAAATGTAAAGAGTATCATCCTCTCGAAAACCACTCAAAAGCATAAATAAATAGTTTTAAAAATCTTTAACAAAAATTATAAGTGCGGAAAAATAGAAGCGCTGGTCCTAGGGTTATGTACACTGACAGTCCAGCAAAGTCAACCATCAAGACTCCCAGTAACATTAACATCATAATCACCTGCATCCATCACACCTAATGAGCCTAAAAACTCAATGCACCATAATATTAATAACAAGTAATACGTATAAAATCACATGTAATAGTGAAAATACTGTTACGTAAAAATAACATTTTCATGAGATGCATAACATATATCTCAACATTTTCCTTTTCTTCATTTCATAACATAAAACCTTCATCATGAGCATAAACATTTTTCCTCTTTATTGAATTCAGATAATTAATTGTGTTTTTCCTCATCCTCAAAAAGTCGATGGATCCATCTACATATAACCACAGTACTGGTCGACGAGGACATCAACGACACTCTCTCGTCAACTGAGCCTTGGCCTATCCTAATCGAATAGAAATACGATCTTCGGTCTCCCTCTGGGCCTTCTCACATAAATGGGCTCCCTCTGGGACTTTTTTCCTCACGATATCCCTATTCTTATCCTCAATAGAGACAATTACTTCACCTTCTGCAATGCTTCCCATTTGCATCACTTCATGAAAATCATGCATTTAATATCATTTTCTTTTAAAAACAAGCATGCAACATATCTTTTAACTTTATCGTTTCATCATAAATTCCATAAATAATCATGACATTCCATAACCATTTAAAACCATAAATTAAAGTCTAAAATTCAAAAAAATTTGAAATAATCATATTAGCATATAAAACATCTTTCAGAGAACTGCCATGAAGTTGACTCATTTTTGGGTGTAAAATTACCGTTTTACCCCTAGACAAAAAATTTAACGTTTTTTTTTCTTCTTAATTTTCATTGACACTAAAATTACAAATATAATTATTTAAGCTTAAATTAAATTTCTCATAATTTTATTTAGCTTAAATACTAGAATTTTTAATTAATCTTTAATTATTCCTTTTTAAGCCGTTTTATTCCCGAATAATTTCAAACCTTAATATGAAATTCCTAAATTTAAAACTTAGACTTCTAAGAATTATTTGGCCCTCGTGAACCATGACTCAACCCCTGTGAGCCATGTTTCAATTTATTTTCACCAAGAAAACCCTAGTTCAAACCTACTTGTTACCACTTGAGCCAACTTGTGATTCCATCGAGCCAGGCTCGAGCCACCCCAAGCCAGCCCCTTCCTACCCTTATATGGACCCTAGTGGATTGACATAACCCCATTAACCTAACCCCAGCTTGAAACCGAAGCCCCAACTCCAGCTGCAAGCGAAGCCGAGAACTCCTAGTGCAAATGGACTCTAAGTTTGTGGGCCTAGGACTCTAGCCCTCGACCTAGCCCTTGAACCAGCATATTGTGCACCCACTAGGACCCTTAAATCTTGACCTAGCCCAACCCGAGCCCCCTGACCAAGCCCCTGACTCCTTGCGCGTTGCGGCACCAAAGGCGTGCAGCACGCCTCTACTCGGGTTAGGTGTAATGTGGGGACCCGGACGCTAATCAAGTTCTTAATCATCATTGGGACTAATTAATCAATTAAAAACAGGGTCTAAATTTTTTTTTAAATTGCGGAACGTAGTGAAATCAACTATTATACATATCAGTATAAAATACAATACAAGTCCTGTACTGCATGCATTCAAACTAACTAAGGTTTAACAACTAATGTCAAGTGTTCAACCCTATTATACATCATAATCAAAGTCCGTAGTCTCCACTCTATCACGATCTCTCTCATCTCCTGGACCCTGATCCTGTCCCACCTGTTGTCATGTACACATACAGACAAGACAACAGCCGGATAATTCCGGTGAGAATATAATCCCAGTATAAATCAACGAAACATGCAATCATATAAACAAATATACAGCATGTAATCAGGTAACAAATATATGTATCAAAATCTGAAACATAAACAATCGTAGACTGTCAAACATATACGTGACTCCACGTTTCAGACTAGACTCCATCCTAGTCTAGGGATCCCGGTTTCCAGACATTGGCATTCCATATCGACCAACAGTAATAGAAAAGACTCCAGTTCTATCCACGTCGATATAGTATCGATCACCAGTAATAGAGAAGCTCTGGTTCTATCCACATCAGTATAGTATCGATCACCAGTAATAGAAGAAACTCCGATTCTATCCACATCGATATAACATCGATCAACAGTAATAGAAGAAGTTATAATTCTATCCACATCGATACAATACTGATCACCAGTAATAGAATGAGCTATAATTCTATCCACATCGATAGCCAATTATCCAGTAGCAGACTATGGCACTTCCGCCAACACAATATCTCATGACATCGTGCAATGTGCCCGTGGTGATCCCACCACTATCAGGCACTTCTGTCATAAGACTACTCGTCTAATACCTGCTATCTGTAATCAAGAGAACAAGTATATCAATCAAATCAATGCAATAAAGTAAAGTATGTGATTTAGGAAAACTCAAGTCTAACCGACTCAAGTCGATCTCCCAATACCACATTGACTTATACCTTTCGTTCGTCGGTTTCTGGCTCAGTCGAAGTCCTGAGTTCACAGTCTGTCTGGCAATGACAATATCAATAATCTTATGTCAATATACCTTTCCAATCAATAACAATCTGATCAATCTTGATTTAATTCAAAATCAACGGCATAACGGTACAAACTCAGTATCCCCGTCAATACCACATCAACAGACATCAATTACAAATCATAACTCATATCCATTACAATTTGTAATTCATTCATAATCCAAATCTGTCCGGTATATCTCAATATACCCTAAAAATTCATAACAATTCCATAATCAGTCCGTTTCTTAATCCGACTTCGATTCTATGATGTCTAGTATTCCCAAAACACATAATAATGATCAAATCACAATTTCTCCAACATCATATTTTTGAATCAAGATAAAACTTAATAAAACTTACGTCCTTGTGTAGCTCTTGATGAGGGGATCTCAAAACTGTGCTCGGATTAAAAATCGGATCACCGGTACTCGCAAAATCAAATTTTGAAAATAAATTGAAGTTTAGAGGATTTTGGATATGGCTTTCTCGATTCTTTCCTTGGTATACTGGAGGAATTACAAATATATATCCAAGTGCATGACAAGTGTCCCACTCAAGTCCAAGTAATTGCACTTTAGTCCCTGGATTCTTCACTATTTGCAATTCAGCCCTCAATAACTATTTTTAATTCAATTTCAATCCTACTTAATTATAAAATCGTGGAATTTAATTCATCATTACAAAATTCGTAAATTAAATAATCTCGGATTAAAGTGATATAATCTCGGGCCTTACATGTAATGCCCGAGAATTTTGCTATTGTAATTTGAAATGATTTATTGATAATTGCTGTGATTATAGACGGAAAGGTTCAGACCGGGAAAGACGAGAAAAGACACGAGATATGTGCGAGGACAGAACCCCTCGCGCATATGCGCGAGATGGACAGAGAACCTCGCGCATATGCGCGGAGGGTGTGCGCGCTTATATGCGAGCATGTGCAGGGGCCGAGACACTAGGTCTCACGAATATGCCCGAAGGAGGTGCGCGCATATGCGCGAGCTGCCGAGAAGGAAAAATATCGAGACAGAATGTCTCGCGCATAAGCGCCGAGGAGGGTCGCGCATATGCGCGAGACGTGCTGCACAAACATGAAGCCACTTGTACCTTACCATGCATTAACATATATATATATATATATATATATCTTATCTTAATACCTTCATTCATATAGAGGAAAAGAAAGGAACGAGAAAGCTTCGGGGGGAAAAGTTTCTTGATCTTAGAATTTTGATTTGTTCTAAATCCGTCCGTCAGATTTTCGATCCGACTTCAGTAATGTGTTCCTATCGACAAAGACTTCTCTGGACGTAGGTTTTACTACGTTTTGTTATGATTTGAAAATATGATATTGAAGGAATCGGATATCATTCATATATGGTGTTCTTGACATAGTAGCTATCGTATAGTCGAAATCGAATTGAAGAACAAATACTGTATGAAATTTTTATGATTTTCATAATGAATTTGATTGAGATTTGATATCAGATTTGTGTTTTTATCGAATATGAGTTGTGGGAATTAATATCTGTGGATTGGTATTGCTGAGTATATTGAGATTGTGCGGTTATGCAGTTGAAACAGAATTAGATTGAGTTCTGATTATACCCAGTATTGATTTGAGTGGTGTATTGATATTATACTCCTCGATATGGTAATTTTCACATGGAGGATTGACAGGCTTCGAATTCAATACTTCGACTTCGACAGATTGACAGAAAGAAATGTATAAATCAATGTTAACCGGGAGATGGACTTGAGTCGGATTGGACTCGAGTTTCCCAAAAACCACATACTTTACTTTATTGCATTGATGTTTGCAATTGAATGAAATTGACATGCTTAGTCTATTAATTTAAAGCAAAGCGTGTATTGAGTCTTGGGCGGAGATGCTGTGGGGACCCGGGCTCTAACTCAATTCTTTACGGGATTAATCGGATCATTGTTAGAAAACGTGGGTCAAATTTTCTCTTTTAAACATAAATTCAAATGTGTATAAACAAGAATAAGGTCTTTATTTATTCCAACAAACATGTAAATATATCTTGTTCTAGTAGATTCATACAACTATTGTTTAATACAATTTACAAACTACAAGTAATACAAGTCTAGTATGACACCACTAGTGATCTTTTGTGCCCGTAGTCACCACGCTATCTCGATCTCATCTCTGTCGTGACCCAGATCCTGCCCCACCTGTTGTTATGCACACATACAGACATAACAACAGCCGGAAACTCCGGTGAGAACAAATCCCAGTATAAAACATGATATGCATGCATAAACAAAATATAAATCATGAAACAAACTATCATGAATAATATCAAAAGCAATATGTTCCATAGTCTAGGAGACCAAATCAATATAAGCATGCAATATCAATCAAATCATGTCTTGACTCAATTCGACTCTACTCTAGGGATCCCGGTGTGAATAAGACGTCGCTGTCTGTTACCTACCCTCCCAATTGGGGTAACGGTACGTCTCATTCCTAGATTTCGGTCATGTCTGTATCGAGTGTCTACACATGGAGACGAACTGCTCCAATGCGACGATACTACCGAACATCTAGTTTGACAAATCTGTCAATGACTCCTATCTCAAGGCTTGAATATAAATCTATAAAAAAGGCATCACATTCAAAATATAACCATAATCTAGTATGTGATTTTGTTGGGAAACTCAAATTGAATCTCATTTGAGTTGTGTCTTCCCAAAACAAACATGAATTATACCTTTCGTCACACAATCTGGGTCGTAGTTGAAAACTCGGAGGCGAATATGTCAATATCGAATCTGAAATGGAAATGTTGATACATATTCTATCAATCTCTAATCTCAATCAACACATATCCAATTCAATACTTGACCTCAGTACAATTTGACAGCATAACGACGTAATTTCTCGATACCGGTCAATCCAACTCTCAATATATCACCAATCTATAATTCTCAACTCATAAACATCATCATAAGCATATGATAGTACTCAAAATCTGCATACTTAACTCTAAACATGCTGGAAAATCGTAACAATTGCATATTACATCCGATAATCGATGCGACTTCGAATATATGATTACCAACTTAACAAGAACACATAATAGGTATCATATCATAATTTTCTCAACATGTAACTTTCAAAACATGCTGAAAAGATATAAAAAATATACCCTTTTGAAGCCCTTGTCAAGAGGAGTCCAAATCTTGTCTCGGATTTAAATTTGGATGGCTAAATCTTGCATAAGTCTAATTCAAATCTATGAAAAAAAACTTGCACCTTTCCTGGAACTATTCTCGGTTATCTGATGCTGAAAATGGCAAGGAAAGAATACACCTACCCCTTATATTGCATGGCAAGGACAAGTGTTATAATTCTTTGTATTACACGTCTCGCGCATATGCGCGAGATCTACGGGTCTCGGCAATGCAACACTTCGCGCATATGCGCGCTTCTTCTCGCGCATATGCGCCAAAGCTTCTGGAGGTGTCGCGCATATGCGCGCCTTATCTCACGCATGTGCGCCAATGTCTCTGGATGGATCGCGCATATGCGCGCATTTCTTCGCGCATGTGCACCAATGCTACTGGAATTGTCGTGCATATGCGTGCATATCTTCGCGCATGTGCGCCATCTGTTCTGTCCCATTTTGAATATTTTCTCATCTCATCTCATGTCCTTCCTACTCCCATCTCACTTAGTATTTTTCATAAGATATCATGCACAGTCATAACTTAGAATCTCATGCCAATGATGACTAATAATTCTAGTACTTCTCATTACCTGTCATGCATACTCACATCTTTCGAGTATCGCCTTAGTGATGACTAATAATCTCAAGCCTTACATTTCTCCCCCTCTAAGAAATGATTTCGTCCTCGAAATCGCCGGCAATCTATCAATGCAAGTATAAGTGGTAATAAAATCAAAACTGAAGAAATACTCACATCATATAAATAACTCGGGATGTTTCTGTCTCATATCTGCTTCTGTCTCCCAAGTCGCTTCTTCGATGCCATGACGACTCCACTGGACTTTCACTAACGGAATAGTCTTCGTTCTGAGCTGCTTCTCTTTCCGATCAAGAATCTGTATTGGTTGTTCAACATAACTCAACGTCTGATCTATCTCAGCTTCGTCAGGTTGAATGACATGAGAAGCATCAAGCATATATCTGCGCAGCATCGATACATGAAAAACGTCGTGTATTCCATGTAAAGAAGGAGGAAGAGCAAGTCGATAAGCTCTATCGCCAATCTTTTCAAGAATCTCGTAAGGACCAATGTATCTAGGAGACAACTTCCCACGCTTGCCAAATATGACAACGCCTCTGAAAGGAGAGATCTTCAAGAATACTCTGTCTCCCTGCTGAAATACTAACGGTGTACGTCTGACGTTCGCATACTTGGCTTGCCTATCTTGTGTTGTCTTCATTCTCTTCTGAATGATCTTCACCTTCTCAATCATTTCACGAATCATATCAGGCCCAACTTCTGGTACCTCAGATATATCATCCCAGTATAGCGGAGATCTGCACTTCTTGCCATACAAGGCTTCAAAAGGTGCCATTTCGATACTCGTCTGATAGCTGTTGTTGTACGAGAATTCACACAAAGGTAGTGAATCTTGCCAACTAGTACCAAAGTCTAGTACTACATCTCTCAGCATATCTTCTAAAGTCTGGATAGTCCGCTCTGACTGTCCGTCTGTCTGGGGATGATAAGCAGTACTTAGGTGTAATGTCGTACCTAAAGCTTGCTGCAAACTGTGCCAGAAGTGAGAAGTGAATCGTGGATCACGATCTGATACAATAGCCTTCGGCACACCATGTAATCTGACTACCTCTCGTACTTATATCTCGGTCATCTGATCATGTCTGTACGTAATTTTGTACGGAATAAAACAAGCTGATTTGGTTAATCTTTCTATCACAACCCAAATCGCATCACGACCCCGGGATGATCGAGGTAACTTTGTCACAAAATCCATGGAAATGTGATCCCATTTCCATTCAGGAATAGACAAACTCTGAAGTTGTAAGGCTCGAAGATTTAGTTATCATAATCAGATGGATTTGTTGATAATTAAGATAACTGTAGATGTATTTCATTGGACTAGAAAAGAAAGGGAAATGTATAATAAAGATGTGAAAGATAGTCAAAAGAATAAGTAAGGCCGAAGCTATGGCGCATATGCGCGAAGGAATGCGCGCATATGCATGAGAATTCCAGTAGCATTGGCGCATATGCGCGGAAAGAGTGGCGCATATGCGCGACATGTACAGCAGCCTTGGCGCATATGCGCGAGAGTAGTGGCGCATATGCGCGGAACGTCCAGAACCATTGGCGCATATGCGCGAGTTTAGTGGCGCATATGCGCGAGTGCTAAATCTGCCGAGACAGTAGGTTCGGCGCATATGCGCAAGTAATGCCGCGCATATGCGCGAGACGTGTAGTCCAAATGGATTGCCATGTGTACGAAAACATGCAAGGTATATATATAGATTGCCTCGAATTTCTCCTCAATTGCAGCAGAAGGGTTCGAGATTTCAGAGGGAAGAAAAGCTTTCAACTTTCTTTTCACTTTCAAATTGTGATTTTGCAAGATTTAGCAATCCAAAATTAAATCCGACTTCGGTTCTGAACTCCTCTCTTTATTAGCTACAAGGTGATGTAAGTTTTCTTCAATTCCAGCATGTTTTGAAATATATATGTTGGGAGAATTATGGTTTAAGCTTTAGAATGTGTTCTTGTAGTTATTGACACCGTAGAAATACAATCGGATCGAAGAACGGATATCGTATGCTATTATTACGATTTTCAGCATGTATAGAATGAAGTATATGCAGATTTTGGAGATCTTGACTAGGATATTGTGATGATTATGATTTGAGGATATAGTTTTGTGTTGATTATGTTGTATTGATTTGACCGGTGTCGAGAATTACGTCGTTATGCCGTCAAATTGTATCAAGATCAAGTATTGAGAGTGGATAGGTGTTGATTTGGATTAGTAATTGATAAATTGTGTATCAACATTCCATTTCAGATTCATCTTACCTCACTTCGACATCGAGACCTCGACATCGATAAAGGTTTAACAAAAAAAGGTATAAGTCATGTTTTGTTTGGGGAGATGTAACTCAAATAAGATATTATTTGAGTTTCCCAACCAAAATCACATACTAGTATTATTAGATATATTGTAACATGTTTATGAATTGTGTATAGCATTATATTCAATCTTTTAACATGTTTATGCTTTGATTTCAGAATTGTATTCAAGCATGTATGATCAGTGTGATATTCAGATATGAATATGATTATACTTTGTTTACATATTGATATTCATTGCATTTAAGATAGGAGAGTCTTTGACAGGCATTGTCAAATAGCTAGACGTTTCGGTGTATCTCAGCATAGGAGTAGGTATTACTCTTATTGCCGCCGTTGATACAGCTCAGACCGAAGTCTAGGAATGAGACGTTCATTACCCCGATTGGAGGGTAGGTAGTGACGTCTTATTCACACCGGGATCCCTAGAGTTCTAGTCGAGTCGAGTCCAGACATGGTTTGATTCGCATTGCATTGCATGTGCATATGATGTCATTCATGATAGCATGTTTCATGTTTAATTGATTATATGCATGTATACATGTTTATACTGGGATTTGTTCTCACCGGTTTTCCGGCTGTTGTTATGTCTGTATGTGTGCATAACAACAGGTGGGGCAGGATCTGGGTCACGCAGAGGATGAGAGATGGACATAGCGTGGTGATCTCGGGCATAGCAGAAGAACTAGTAGTTGTACTTTTGGCATGTACTGTATTTAATTACTAGTTGTCGAATATGGTTTGGAACCAGACATATTTGTATCTTTTGTTATAGATTATGTTGTTAATGTCTATGGTGTATGCTTGAGTTATAAAACATTAGAATTAATGTTAAAAGCAAAAATTTGACCCTCTTTTTATATTAATGATCCGTTTTAATCCCAAAGAAAAGAATTAAAGCCCGGGTCCCCACAACAGGTGGTATCAGAGCCATAGGTTCTGTAGATTGAGATAGAATAGAATGAGCGGGGTAGATCGAGTCTTCTTCCTTGCTCTATGATGTGCTAGCATGTTTATTGCTTTACTTGTTACATGTTGTTTGTTATTTGATTGATTTCAGCATGTATTGGTGTAATGCCCAGAACAATGATTGACATATACGAATATGTTGTGAAGATTGTACATAACCATAAGAAATAAGAAATGATATCATATATGATTTTCAGTATGATTATGACTTGTTGAGACCGAAGTATTGTATTGGATTATGATTGAGAATATGATAGTGTTGATATCTATTGAGAATTAGATTGACCGGCATCGAGAATATTGGAGTATTTATATTTCGGTGAGACCGGAAGGACCGAACCGAGATCGGAACGTACGATCAGAGTTCGCACCGTCCGTTCGGAGTTCGGAGCGTCCGAGCCAGGTGGCTGGACACATGGATGGCATGCAATAGTTCGGATCGACCGATCGTAGTTCGGATCATCCGAGACAGTTGGCTAGAGACGTGGAAGACATGCAGGATTCGGAACGTACGAAGTAAGTTCGGAGCGTCCGAAGGGTGTCAGATCGGAGCGTCCGAAGTGGATCGGATCTTCCGATCATTGTCTATAAATAGAGGCGAGGTTTCGTTAGATTTGAAAGCATTAGAAACATTTCTTAGAAGTGTTAAGAATCATTCCTATTGCAGATTCATCTTCACGACTGTAACAGCAATTCTACGACGGAAGGTATACTACATGCTTTGTTTTGGGGAATCACGACTCAAATGAGATCACATTTGAGTTTCCCAACTAAAATCACATACGAGTTTTATTGTTTATATCTTGATATAGGTATTATTATAGATTTGTTTATATGCAAATCTCGTTATGCTTTGTTTACAGATCATGTTACATTGCATTAGATGTTTATTAGAACTTGTATTCAATTCCTATTATGCTTTGTTTACAGATCATGTTACATTGCATTAGATGATTATGCTTGTTTACAGATTTTGTATTCATGCATTAAGATAGGACAGTCTGGAGATCAGGCAGACTTCTAGACGTTCGGTTCTATCCCAGCTTAGGGGAAGATCACCCCCCTATTGTAGACGTGGATACAGATCAGGCCGAAGTCTAGGAATAAGACGTACCGTCACCCCGATTGGGAGGGTAGGTGATAGATCGTCTTATTCACACCGGGATCCCTAGAGTTTTAGTCGAGTCGCATCTAGACATGATTAGGCTCGCATTTCATGATTTTATATGAATGACATTCATATCAGCATGTTTCATGTTTTATAGTATTTATATGCATGTTCACATGTTTATACTGGGATTTGTTCTCACCGGTTTTCCGGCTGTTGTTATGTCTGTATGTGTGCATAACAACAGGTGGGGCAGGATTTGGGTCGAGACAGAGATGATCGTGTTAGCGTGGAAATCTCGGGCCTAGCAGATGGATCAGTAGTTGTCTTTTATTATGTACTGTCTTTTATTACTGGTTAAGGAAAACATACAGAATAATACATGTATTTGATGTTTGTATGTTGTATTTAAATAAAGAACTCATGCTCGTTTGTTTACATTAGATTTAAGGTAAAAAGCGAAAAATTGACCCACGTTTTTAATAACAATCCATTTAATCCCAAGAAAAAGAATTAGAGCCCGGGTCCCCACAACAGGTGGTATCAGAGCCGATAGTTCCGTTAGACTGAAATAGGATAGAATGAGAGGGGTAGATCGAGTCTTCTTCCTTGCTTGATGATGTGCTAGCATGATTATTGCTTTCTTATTACATGTTGTTTGGTATTTGATTAATTTCAGCATGTGATTGACTGAATCAGAACCGATTCTAGATCAGAGGTAACTGACTAGATGATGGCTGAGACAGTTGTATATCTTGTTTACTAATCAGTTGGATTATTAGATATGCCTCCTAGAAGAGCAGCCGTACCTCTACGACCAGCAGCGCCAGAGCAGGGGAGTACATCCGGAGATTCTATGGATGTTACGGCGACCCCTATGGAGACGTTGCTGAAGCGATTCCAATCCTTTCGACCTCCCACTTTAAAAGGTACCGAGAATGCCATCGCGTGCGAAAGTTGGCTTGAAGATATTGAGATGCTATTCGACTCGTTGGAGTACAGTGATGAGAAGAGGATCAAGCTAATTGGCCATCAATTGCAAGATATAGCAAAGAATTGGTGGTTGAACATTAGGAGAGCTTTAGAGCAGCGGGGTACCGAAATTTCTTGGAAGATATTCAAGACCGAGTTTTCTCAGCGATTCTTCCCTGTATCCTACCGTAAAGATAAAGGCGCTGAATTCGCAAACCTGAGGCAAGGACCATTGAACATTGAGGAGTACGTTGCTAAATTCTCTTCTTTGCTTCGTTTTGCACCCCATGTTTCAGGAAATGACGAGGCCATGGCGGATCAGTTTATAAATGGCCTGAATCCAGATATCTTTACGTTAGTCAATACTGGGAGACCCGATAACTTCTCGGATGCATTGAATCGTGCCAAAGGAGCTGAAGCAGGATTGCTTAGACAACGGAGTGCTCCGTATGTTGCACCGAGTCCAAGACCGCCACTACCTCCATCCCAAGTTCCTCCTCCTCGAGTCGAAAGTGGTGGTAGTGGTAGTGGACGCAAAGAACAGCTGAAGGCGAAGGGGAAACAGTTTAAAAGACCAGGGAGCAGTTCATCGAGCTCCAGCGGATCAAAACAGAGTGGTTTTGATCAAAGTTCAAGGTTTATCGGTGGTTATTGCAGTTCCTGTGGAGGAAAGCATGCGACTGAACAGTGTCAAGGGGTGACAGGGAGATGCAACTATTGCAGGCAACCAGGGCATTTTTCCAAAGTCTGTCCACAGAGAGGTGTACAGCAAGGCCAGAGTGGAAGAGCATCCGGTTCAGTACCTCAGTTTGAGCGGCAGGCATCGTCGGTTCACTCTTTTCAGCCTCCACCAGCACCGACTCCACCCAGAGGCCGAGGTAGTCAGACTGTGACTCAACCTCCGAGGCAACAGGCCCAAGTGTTTGCGTTGACAGAGGAGCAAGCACAAGATGCACCAGATGATGTTATAGCAGGTAACTGTCTCCTTTATGGTTATCCTGCTTATATCTTGATAGATACAGGTGCATCGCATACATTCATCTCAGAACGATTTGCATTGTTGCATTCATTGCCTGTTGAGTCTTTGTTAGACGTTGTGTCTATTAATTCTCCGTTGGGAAGTGGATTAATATCTGTAACTACGGTTAGACATTGCATTCTACAGTTTGAGGGGCATGAGATTGACCTAGATTGTATAGTGTTGGGTCTAGCTGATTTTGATTGTATAGTCGGTATTGACATGCTAACGAAGTACAGAGCCACCGTGGATTGTTTCCACAAGATTGTCAGATTCAGACCCGAGATGACAGACGAGTGGAAATTCTACGGGAAGGGTTCCAGATCTCGGATTCCCTTGATTTCGGCTCTTACTATGAACAGACTGTTACAGAAAGGAGCGGATGGTTTCTTTGTTTATGCTGTAGATATGCAGAAGTCGAGCCCGGCATTGGCAGATCTGCCAGTAGTACGGGAATTTCCAGATATTTTTCCAGATGAGATCCCAGGATTACCTCCGGTTCGTGAGGTAGATTTCAGCATTGAACTTGCACCAGGTACCGTACCTATTTCGAAAGCTCCATATAGGATGGCACCCATCGAACTCAAAGAATTGAAAGCACAATTAGAAGATCTTCTAGCCAAGGGATATATCAGACCTAGTGTATCTCCTTGGGGCGCTCCGGTGCTGTTCGTGCGAAAGAAAGATGGGTCGATGCGGTTGTGTATCGATTACCGACAGTTGAACAAGGCAACGATCAAGAATAAATATCCTTTGCCTAGGATCGATGACCTATTTGATCAGTTGCAAGGATCCTCGGTCTATTCTAAGATTGATTTACGTTCTGGTTATCATCAGCTCAGAGTTCGAGATATAGACATACCAAAGACAGCGTTTCGAACCAGGTATGGACATTACGAATTTATTGTCATGCCTTTTGGTTTAACAAATGCTCCTGCGGTATTTATGGGCTTGATGAACCAAGTGTTTCAGAGATATCTAGATGAATTTGTGATTGTCTTCATTGATGACATTTTGGTGTATTCGAAGAACAGAAATGAGCATGCAGAGCATCTCAGAATTGTTTTGCAGACGCTGAAAAACGAGCGACTGTATGCTAAATTGTCAAAGTGTGAGTTTTGGTTGAATAGAGTTGTCTTCTTAGGACATATCATTTCTGGAGATGGTATTTCTGTTGATCCGAGTAAAGTGGAAGCTGTGATTAGTTGGTCGAGACCGACTTCTGTACCAGAAATACGCAGTTTCATGGGCTTAGCCGGATACTACAGAAGATTTATCAAAGATTTCTCCAGTATTGCAAAACCAATAACTCAATTAACACAAAAGAATGCACCATTTGTTTGGTCAGAGGAATGTGAGTCTAGCTTTGTTGAATTGAAGAAAAGGCTGACCAGTGCTCCAGTATTGACGATACCTTCAGGTACAGGTGATTTTGTTGTATATTGTGATGCTTCTCATAGAGGTGTGGGATGTGTTCTTATGCAGCGAGGTCATGTGATCGCATACGCCTCGAGACAATTGAAGCCACATGAAGTTCGATACCCCATTCATGATCTTGAATTGGCGGATATCGTGTTTGCATTAAAGATTTGGCGTCATTATCTCTATGGCGAGAAATTTGAGATCTTTTCCGATCACAAGAGCTTAAAGTACCTATTTTCTCAATCAGAATTGAATATGAGGCAACGTAGATGGCTAGATCTTCTGAAAGACTTTGACTGTGAAATCAAATATTATCCAGGAAAGTCAAATGCAGCAGCCGATGCCTTGAGTCGTAAGGTATGTTCTTTGTCCTTATCGACGATAGGTGTTAACAAGTTAGTTGAAAATTGCTGTACATCTGGATTAGAATTTGATACAGATAGTAAGCCACTACGACTCTTTACGATCCAAGTTGAGCCCAATTTGATTATGAGGATTAAGGAAGCACAAAGAACTGATCAGAATGTGCAAAGATCAATCCAAATGGTCAGATCAGGGCATGTATCAGAATATCAGGTACGAGATCATGTGTTGTACGTGAATAACCGTCTAGTTGTGCCAGATGTTGCAGATTTGAGACAGCAGATTCTGACGGAAGCACATTGTAGTCGGTTCAGCATCCATCCTGGTGGCAGAAAGATGTACAATGACTTGAAGACACAATTCTGGTGGAAACAAATGAAGTCAGACATTGCCGAATTTGTGTCTAAATGCTTGAACTGCCAACAGGTGAAGGCCGAGAGGAAGAAGCCGGGGGGTTTACTTCAGAGTTTATCCATTCCAGAATGGAAATGGGACCACATTTCCATGGATTTCGTGACGAAGTTACCTCGATCATCCAGAGGTTGCGATGCGATTTGGGTCATTATTGACAGATTGACCAAATCTGCTTGTTTCATCCCTTATAGAATGACGTATAGACAGGATCAGATGGCGGAGATTTATATTCGTGAGGTAGTCAGATTGCATGGAGTACCGAAGTCTATCGTATCAGATCGTGATCCACGATTCACTTCACACTTCTGGCACAGTTTACAGCAGGCGTTAGGTACGACCTTACACCTTAGCACTGCTTACCATCCTCAGACAGACGGACAGTCAGAACGGACTATCCAGACATTAGAGGATATGTTGAGAGCCGTCGTGCTAGATTTTGGCATTAGTTGGCAAGATTCCCTACCTCTTTGCGAATTCTCGTACAATAATGGCTATCAGACGAGCATTGAGATGGCACCGTTTGAAGCTTTGTATGGCAAGAGGTGCAGATCTCCGCTATATTGGGATGATGTTTCAGAGGTACCAGAACTTGGGCCAGATATGATTCGTGACATGACTGAGAAGGTAAAGATCATTCAGAAACGAATGAAGACAGCACAAGATCGACAAGCAAAGTACGCCAATATCAGACGTAGACCGTTAGTATTTGAGGCGGGAGATAGAGTGTTTTTAAAGATTTCTCCATTCAGAGGCGTTGTTCGATTTGGCAAACGCGGAAAACTCTCTCCTCGATACATTGGTCCTTACGAGATTCTTGAAAAGATTGGCGATCGAGCTTATCGACTTGCTCTTCCTCCTTCCTTATCCGGAATACATGACGTATTTCATGTATCAATGTTACGCAGATATATGCCAGATGTTTCTCATGTTATTCAACCGAACGAAGCTGAACTTGATCAAACCTTGAGCTATATAGAACGACCGATACAGATTCTTGATCGAAAGGACAAACAGCTCAGAACGAAGACCATTCCACTTGTGAAAGTTCAGTGGAGTCGACATGGCATTGAGGAAGCGACGTGGGAAACGGAAGAAAACATGAGGCAGAAACACCCCGAGTTATTTATATGATATGAGTATGTATTCAGTTTTAGATTATCAAACTGTTTTAAATAATTTGTATGATTACTTCAGTTCGAGGACGAACTTCTGTCTTAGAGGGGGAGAAATGTAATGCCCAGAACAATGATTGACATATACGAATATGTTGTGAAGATTGTACATAACCATAAGAAATAAGAAATGATATCATATATGATTTTCAGTATGATTATGACTTGTTGAGACCGAAGTATTGTATTGGATTATGATTGAGAATATGATAGTGTTGATATCTATTGAGAATTAGATTGACCGGCATCGAGAATATTGGAGTATTTATATTTCGGTGAGACCGGAAGGACCGAACCGAGATCGGAACGTACGATCAGAGTTCGCACCGTCCGTTCGGAGTTCGGAGCGTCCGAGCCAGGTGGCTGGACACATGGATGGCATGCAATAGTTCGGATCGACCGATCGTAGTTCGGATCATCCGAGACAGTTGGCTAGAGACGTGGAAGACATGCAGGATTCGGAACGTACGAAGTAAGTTCGGAGCGTCCGAAGGGTGTCAGATCGGAGCGTCCGAAGTGGATCGGATCTTCCGATCATTGTCTATAAATAGAGGCGAGGTTTCGTTAGATTTGAAAGCATTAGAAACATTTCTTAGAAGTGTTAAGAATCATTCCTATTGCAGATTCATCTTCACGACTGTAACAGCAATTCTACGACGGAAGGTATACTACATGCTTTGTTTTGGGGAATCACGACTCAAATGAGATCACATTTGAGTTTCCCAACTAAAATCACATACGAGTTTTATTGTTTATATCTTGATATAGGTATTATTATAGATTTGTTTATATGCAAATCTCGTTATGCTTTGTTTACAGATCATGTTACATTGCATTAGATGTTTATTAGAACTTGTATTCAATTCCTATTATGCTTTGTTTACAGATCATGTTACATTGCATTAGATGATTATGCTTGTTTACAGATTTTGTATTCATGCATTAAGATAGGACAGTCTGGAGATCAGGCAGACTTCTAGACGTTCGGTTCTATCCCAGCTTAGGGGAAGATCACCCCCCTATTGTAGACGTGGATACAGATCAGGCCGAAGTCTAGGAATAAGACGTACCGTCACCCCGATTGGGAGGGTAGGTGATAGATCGTCTTATTCACACCGGGATCCCTAGAGTTTTAGTCGAGTCGCATCTAGACATGATTAGGCTCGCATTTCATGATTTTATATGAATGACATTCATATCAGCATGTTTCATGTTTTATAGTATTTATATGCATGTTCACATGTTTATACTGGGATTTGTTCTCACCGGTTTTCCGGCTGTTGTTATGTCTGTATGTGTGCATAACAACAGGTGGGGCAGGATTTGGGTCGAGACAGAGATGATCGTGTTAGCGTGGAAATCTCGGGCCTAGCAGATGGATCAGTAGTTGTCTTTTATTATGTACTGTCTTTTATTACTGGTTAAGGAAAACATACAGAATAATACATGTATTTGATGTTTGTATGTTGTATTTAAATAAAGAACTCATGCTCGTTTGTTTACATTAGATTTAAGGTAAAAAGCGAAAAATTGACCCACGTTTTTAATAACAATCCATTTAATCCCAAGAAAAAGAATTAGAGCCCGGGTCCCCACAATTGGTTAAGACTGAATCAGAACCGATTCTAGATCAGAGGTAACTGACTAGAGGATGGCTGAGACAGTAGTATATCTTTTTTACTAATCCGTTGGTTCATTAGATATGCCTCCTAGAAGAGCAGCCGTACCTCTACGACCAGCAGCGCCAGAACAGGGGAGCACATCCGGAGATCCTATGGATGTTACGGCGACCCCTATGGAGACGTTGCTGAAGCGATTCCAATCCTTTCGACCTCCCAAATTAAAAGGTACCGAGAATGCCATTGAGTGTGAAAGTTGGCTTGAGGACATTGAGATGTTATTCGAGTCTCTGGAATATAGTGACGAGAAACGAGTGAAACTCATTGGCCATCAACTACAAGATGTGGCTAAGTATTGGTGGGTGAATATAAGGAGAGTACTAGAACAGCGTGGCACTGAGGTTACATGGAAAGCATTCAAGACGGAGTTCTATCAGCGATTCTTCCCTGTATCCTACCGTAAAGATAAAGGCGCTGAATTCGCAAACCTGAGGCAAGGGCAATTGAACATTGAAGAATATGTTGCTAAATTTTCTTCTTTGCTTCGTTTTGCACCCCATGTTTCAGGCAATGATGAGGCCATGGCAGATCAGTTTATAAATGGCTTAAATCCTGATGTTTTTACATTGGTCAATACTGGGAGACCTAATAATTTCGCTGAAGCATTGAATCGTGCCAAAGGAGCTGAAGCAGGATTGCTTAGGCAACGGAGTGTTCCGTATGTGGCTCCGAGTCCAAGACCGTCATTACCTCCAGTACAACCTCCTCCTCGCTTCGAAAGTGGTGGTAGCAGCAGCGGACGCAAAGATCAGTTGAAAGCAAAGGGTAAACAGTTTAAGAGGGCAGGGAGCAGTTCTTCGAGCTCCAGCGGGTCAAGACAGAGAGGTTTTGGCCAGAGTCTAGAGGTGGCAAGTGGATATTGCAGTACTTGTGGAGGTAAGCATGCCACAGAACAATGTCAAGGTGTAGTGGGCAGGTGTAACGTATGCAAACAACAGGGGCATTATGCCAAGGTCTGTCCTCAGAGGAGTGGTGCATCGAGATTTCAGGCTGCAGGATCGTCTGCCTCCGTGACTCAGCCTGAGAGGTAAGCTTCATCTGTTCACTCATTTCAGCCGCCACCAGCACAGACCCAGCCTCGAGCCAGAGGTGGCCAGCCAGGGAGTCAGCCTCAGAGACAACAGGCTCAGGTGTTTGCCTTGACTGAAGAGCAAGCACAGGATGCCCCAGATGATGTCATTGCAGGTAACTGTTTCCTTTGCGGTTATCCTGCTTATCTATTGATAGATACGGGTGCATCGCATACATTCATATCAGAACGATTTGCATTATTGCATTCTCTGCCTGTTGAGTCGTTACTAGATGTCGTGTCTATTACTTCTCCGTTAGGAAGTGGTTTGATATCGGTGACTACGGTTAGACATTGCATCTTACGGTTTGAGGATCATGAAATCGATCTAGATTGCATAGTACTCGGGTTAGATGATTTTGATTGTATTGTTGGAATTGACATGTTAACAAAGTATAGACCTGAGATGACAGACGAGTGGAAATTCTACGGGAAGGGTTCCAGATCTCGGATTCCCTTGATTTCGGCTCTTACTATGAACAAATTATTGCAAAAAGGAGCAAATGGTTTCTTTATTTATGCTGTAGATATGCAGAAGTCGAGCCCGGCGTTGGCAGATATACCAGTAGTGCGGGAATTTGCTGATATTTTTCCAGATGAGATCCCAGGATTACCTCCGGTTCGTGAGGTAGACTTTAGTATTGATCTTACACCAGGTACCGTCCCTATTTCGAGAGCTCCGTATAGGATGGCACCCATCGAACTAAAAGAATTGAAAGCACAATTAGAAGATCTTCTGGCCAAGGGATATATCAGACCTAGTGTATCTCCTTGGGGCGCTCCGGTGCTATTTGTGCGGAAGAAAGACGGTTCGATGCGATTGTGTATAGATTATAGGCAACTGAACAAGGCAACGATCAAGAATAAATATCCTTTGCCTAGGATTGATGACCTATTTGATCAGTTGCAGGGATCCTCTGTGTATTCTAAGATTGATTTGCGATCCGGATATCATCAGCTTCGAGTTCGAGATGTAGATATACCGAAGACAGCATTTCGAACCAGGTATGGACATTACGAATTTATTGTCATGCCTTTTGGTTTAACAAATGCTCCTGCGGTATATATGGGCTTGATGAACCAAGTGTTTCAGAAATATTTGGATGAATTTGTCATTGTTTTCATTGATGATATTTTGGTGTATTCGAAGAATAAAAATGAGCATGCAGAGCATCTCAGAATTGTTTTGCAGACATTGAGAAATGAGCAACTGTATGCGAAATTGTCAAAGTGTGAGTTTTGGCTGAACCGAGTTGTATTCTTGGGGCATATCATTTCTGGAGATGGTATTTCTGTTGATCCAAGTAAAGTGGAAGCTGTGATCAGTTGGTCAAGACCGACTTCGGTACCAGAAATACGCAGTTTCATGGGTCTGGCAGGATACTACAGTAGATTTATCAAAGATTTCTCTAGTATTGCAAAGCCAATAACTCTATTGACACAAAAGAATGCACCATTTGTTTGGTCAGAGGAGTGTGAGTCTAGCTTTGTTGAATTGAAGAAAAGACTGACTAGTGCTTCAGTATTGACGATACCTTCAGGTACAGGTAATTTCGTTGTATATTGTGATGCTTCTCATAGAGGTTTGGGATGTGTGCTTATGCAGCGAGGCCACGTGATCGCATACGCCTCGAGACAATTGAAGCCACATGAGGTACGATACCCCATTCATGATCTGGAATTGGCGGCTATCGTATTTGCATTAAAGATTTGGCGTCATTATCTCTACGGCGAAAAATTTGAGATCTTCTCCGATCACAAGAGCCTAAAGTACCTATTCTCTCAATCAGAACTGAACATGAGGCAGCGTAGATGGCTTGATCTTCTGAAAGACTTTGACTGTGAAATCAAATATTATCCAGGGAAGTCAAATGCAGCAGCAGATGCCTTGAGTCGTAAGGTATGTTCTTTGTCCTTATCGACGATAGGTGTTAACAAGTTAGTTGAAAATTGCTGTACATCTGGATTAGAATTTGATACAGATAGTAAACCACTACGACTTTTTACGATCCAAGTTGAGCCCAATTTGATTATGAGGATCAAGGAAGCACAAAGAACTGATCAGAATGTGCAAAGATCAATCCAAATGGTCAGATCAGGGCATGTATCAGAATATCAGGTACGAGATCATGTGTTGTACGTGAATAACCGTCTAGTTGTGCCAGATGTTGCAGATTTGAGACAGCAGATTCTGACAGAGGCACATTGTAGTCTGTTCAGCATTCATCCGGGTGGCAGGAAAATGTACAATGACTTGAAGACACAGTTCTGGTGGAAACAAATGAAGTCAGACATTGCCGAATTTGTGTCTAAGTGTTTGAACTGCCAACAGGTGAAAGCTGAGAGGAAGAAGCCTGGTGGATTACTTCAGAGTCTAGCCATTCCTGAATGGAAATGGGACCACATTTCCATGGATTTCGTGACGAAGTTACCTAGGTCATCCAAAGGCTGTGATGCGATTTGGGTCATTATTGACAGATTGACCAAATCTGCATGTTTCATCCCATACAGAATGACGTATTGACAGGATCAGATGGCGGAGATTTATATGCGTGAGGTAGTCAGATTGCATGGAGTGCCGAAGTCTATCATATCAGATCGTGATCCACGATTCACTTCACACTTCTGGCACAGTTTACAGCAGGCCTTAGGTACGACATTACACCTGAGTACCGCTTATCATCCTCAGACAGACGGACAGTCAGAACGGACTATCCAGACATTAGAGGATATGTTGAGAGCCGTTGTGCTAGATTTTGGCATTAGTTGGCAAGATTCTCTATCTCTTTGCGAATTCTCTTACAATAATAGCTATCAGACGAGTATCGAGATGACACCGTTTGAAGCTTTGTATGGCAAGAAGTGCAGATCTCCGCTATACTGGGATGACGTTTCAGAAGTGCCCGAACTTGGGCCAGATATGATTCGTGACATGACAGAAAAGGTGAAACTCATTCAGAGGAGGATGAAGACAGCACATGATCGACAAGCAAAGTATGCCAATATCAGACGTAGACCGTTAGTATTCGAGGCGGGAGATAGAGTATTCTTAAAGATTTCTCCATTCAGAGGCGTTGTAAGGTTTGGCAAACGCGGGAAACTATCTCCTCGATACATTGGTCCTTACGAGATTCTTGAGAAGATTGGCGATCGAGCTTATCGACTTGCACTTCCTCCTTCTCTATCTGGGATACATGATGTCTTTCATGTATCGATGTTGCGTAAATATATGCCAGACATTTCTCATGTCATTCAACCTGACGAAGCTGAACTTGATCAAACTTTAAGCTATGTGGAACAACCGATACAGATTCTTGATCGGAAAGAAAAGAAGCTCAGAACGAAGAATATTCCACTCGTGAAAGTTCAGTGGAGTCGTCATGGTATTGAGGAAGCGACATGGGAGACAGAAGCCGACATGCAACAAAAACACCCCGAGTTATTTCAATAATGTAAGTATTGATCTAACTTTGATGTTATTACTTTTGATGCTTACATTGATAGAATGATGTGCGATTTCGAGGACGAAATCATTTCTTAGAGGGGAAGAAATGTAAGGCTCGAAGATTTAGTTATCATAATCAGATGGATTTGTTTATAATTAAGATAATTGTAGATGTATTTCATTGGACTAGAAAAGAAAGGGAAATGTATAATAAAGATGTGAAAGATAGTCAAAAGAATAAGTAAGGCCGAAGCTATGGCGCATATGCGCGAAGGAATGCGCGCATATGCATGAGAATTCCAGTAGCATTGGCGCATATGCGCGGAAAGAGTGGCGCATATGCGCGACATGTACAGCAGCCTTGGCGCATATGCGCGAGAGTAGTGGCGCATATGCGCGGAACGTCCAGAACCATTGGCGCATATGCGCGAGTTTAGTGGCGCATATGCGCGAGTGCTAAATCTGCCGAGACAGTAGGTTCGGCGCATATGCGCGAGTAATGCCGCGCATATGCGCGAGACGTGTAGTCCAAATGGATTGCCATGTGTACGAAAACATGCAAGGTATATATATAGATTGCCTCGAATTTCTCCTCAATTGCAGCAGAAGGGTTCGAGATTTCAGAGGGAAGAAAAGCTTTCAACTTTCTTTTCACTTTCAAATTGTGATTTTGCAAGATTTAGCAATCCAAAATTAAATCCGACTTCGGTTTTGAACTCCTCTCTTTATTAGCTACAAGGTGATGTAAGTTTTCTTCAATTCCAGCATGTTTTGAAATATATATGTTGGGAGAATTATGGTTTAAGCTTTAGAATGTGTTCTTGTAGTTATTGACACCGTAGAAATACAATCGGATCGAAGAACGGATATCATATGCTATTATTACGATTTTCAGCATGTATAGAATGAAGTATATGCAGATTTTGAGATCTTGACTTGGATATTGTGATGATTATGAATTGAGGATATAGTTTTGTGTTGATTATGTTGTATTGATTTGACCGGTGTCGAGAATTACGTCGTTATGCCGTCAAATTGTATCAAGATCAAGTATTGAGAGTGGATAGGTGTTGATTTGGATTAGTAATTGATAAATTGTGTATCAACATTCCATTTCAGATTCATCTTACCTCACTTCGACATCGAGACCTCGACATCGATAAAGGTTTAACAAAAAAAGGTATAAGTCATGTTTTGTTTGGGGAGATGTAACTCAAATAAGATATTATTTGAGTTTCCCAACCAAAATCACATACTAGTATTATTAGATATATTGTAACATGTTTATGAATTGTGTATAGCATTATATTCAATCTTTTAACATGTTTATGCTTTGATTTCAGAATTGTATTCAAGCATGCATGATCAGTGTGATATTCAGATATGAATATGATTATACTTTGTTTACATATTGATATTCATTGCATTTAAGATAAGAGAGTCTTTGACAGGCATTGTCAAATAGCTAGACGTTTCGGTGTATCTCAACATAGGAGTAGGTATTACTCTTATTGCCGCCGTTGATACAGCTCAGACCGAAGTCTAGGAATGAGACGTTCATTACCCCGATTGGAGGGTAGGTAGTGACGTCTTATTCACACCGGGATCCCTAGAGTTCTAGTCGAGTCGAGTCCAGACATGGTTTGATTCGCATTGCATTGCATGTGCATATGATGTCATTCATGATAGCATGTTTCATGTTTAATTGATTATATGCATGTATACATGTTTATACTGGGATTTGTTCTCACCGGTTTTCCGGCTGTTGTTATGTCTGTATGTGTGCATAACAACAGGTGGGGCAGGATCTGGGTCACGCAGAGGATGAGAGATGGACATAGCGTGGTGATCTCGGGCATAGCAGAAGAACTAGTAGTTGTACTTTTGGCATGTACTGTATTTAATTACTAGTTGTCGAATATGGTTTGGAACCAGACATATTTGTATCTTTTGTTATAGATTATGTTGTTAATGTCTATGGTGTATGCTTGAGTTATATAACATTAGAATTAATGTTAAAAGCAAAAATTTGACCCTCTTTTTATATTAATGATCCGTTTTAATCCCAAAGAAAAGAATTAGAGCCCGGGTCCCTGTTAGAGTAGGTGCCCGTCGAGCCAAGTGTTGGCCGAGTGTTCACAATGAAACTCTATGTATAAGCAGTCTTTATTTTAATAATATTTGAAATTATTACTTTGGCAAATCTTTATCTGTATACCCATGCTAGCTGCATAGATAAAGCCCTTGAATATACAAATAGTAGAAAGAATATGAGATGCTCATATGATGAGTATCATGAAACTCATATTTGTAATACTGTATATTCTAAACGGTTCCTAGTCGATTCAGCCGCCACTAAGAAGGATATAGGCCGCTCGAGTTAGAGACTAGTATCTGCAATGTGAGTACCATGTTTCATTGGTAGGGGACATTGTGATGTCCGAACATGCAGATAGGTGCTCCTTGTAGAGTGCACTGAACAACCCTCCATAAAAGGACTTTCCAAGTGGTTCTCACTTATCGAGTGGAAAAGTCCTGGTTTATGGTTGTACAGAATTAGTCCTTATGACCCGGGACAACATTGAGACTCTATGTGCTAGAATTACACTTTGACTTGTTTACCGACTCTCATGGGGTCATCAGGTGGCAAGGTTGGGTGTTCTGTCGAAACACATAGGAGTCGATGCATTGTAGTCGGGGATTCACCGCTTACCTTTGGGTATGGATATCCTATGTGTTATCATGTGTATGTAGATCGAAATCTCTGGCCAGAGTATGGTTGTAATTATGAAAGATGTTTCATAGATTGCACCATCGATGCAACTACGACATGACACATAGTATCGATTCATTGACAACTCTCGATAAACCAATGGTTGTCGAATCGATCGGGATATATGAGTTGAAGGGACCGTACTGTGCGCTAACCATAATTGAATGGTTCTTGCAGGCACTATCATGTGATACCTAGGGAATCACGTAAGCGATGCTGCTAGGCGTTTAACGTGATTGGTTGGGTACTATCAGACTTGAGTTCTGACGTTCTTATTATCAAGGTGTTGATAAGTAAGAATGGAGCAATTAGGGTATGCTCGAATAAGGACATGTTTAGTCCGAATCACATGGAGATGTGAACCCACGGCTAGTTGTATCAATGAACCATTGAGGGCTACACAAGTACTAGCTTTGTAAATCCCGATGAGAAGTAAAATAGTTCAATGTGTTGAACGGCTTATAAAGGAGTTTATAAGCGTAAGTAAAATTAGAAGTTTGACTTCTATAAAGGAGAAAATGGTTCAATGTGTTGAACGGCTTATAAATGTGTTTATAAGCGTAAAGAAAAATAGAAGTATGACTTCTATGAGAGAAATATAAATTTTAATTTATGAAAGTGTTCCTAGATTAAAATTTGGCCAAGTAAATAATGTAGTTGAAAATTGTGATTTTCATAAACATTATTGGGGACTAAATTAAATTAATTCAAGTGTTGAATTAATTAAACACTAGTGGGCCTAGTAGAGCCCAAATAATTAACTTAATTCAAGTGTTGGATTAATTAAATAATATTGAGTCTTGTAGAGCTCAATTAAAATAATTATTTAACTAGTGGGACTTGGGTAAATTCAAGTAATGTTTAAATAGTCTCAAATGTGTTTGAGATATTTAAATTTAGTCCAAAGTTTTTAATTTGATTAAAAACTATATAATATGCATGCATGGGAGGTGAAGAGTTGGGGAATACTTTTGATTAAAATAATGGTTGGCATGCAACTTTTTGAATCAACTTTTTGCAACCCCAAGACTAGTCTCTCCTCCCTCATTACACAAGTATGTTGGCCGAAATACACCCACCAATTCTCTCCATTTTCTCTTCTTTTGTGTTCTTCAATTTGTTGGAGAAAACACTCACTTCTCTTTGAAAAATCCTCACATTTTTCTAGTGCAAATTGTGAGGGGATCTACCTAGTTGGTGGTGGGCCTAATTTGAAGGAAAGTTTCAAGGTTTTGGAGGAGAGCTTGTAGATCTTCATGCCATTCAAGAGCTAAGGTGTTTACACCTTAGTTGGAGCCATACATCAACCTCAAGAGGTTGATAGGTATACTTTCTTACACCCTATGGTTTTTGATTTTGTAAATATTACACAAGATATATATGTGGTGGCCGAAATTTGTACCTCAAAATTTCGAATTTTTGTGCTTCCGTTGCGTTTCCGGCTACCGTAACCGGTCCGCTTTCAAGTGGTATCCGAGCTAAGGTTACGGATTTTGTGTAATATTTACGTAATATTATGTTGAGATCGATTTCTAACCGCTTGAGAAATTTTTTGGTGCAAGATTTGATAGGGCCGAAATTTTTGAAGAAAAACAAAAAAAAAAAAAAATTATTTTTCGGGCAGCCCGAGGGGCTGCCCGAGGGGGCTGCCCGAATATTTCGGGCAGCATAGGGCAGCCCGAGGGGCTGCCCGAAATGTTCAGTTTTTAAAATAAAAAAAAAAAAATTTTTTTGTTGTTGCCGGAATCCGGCGACGGAGCTCCGGCGACGGCGATGACGGCTAGGGTTTCCAAAAGTGTTTTGGACAATCTTAGTGTCATGGGCCTTGAGATGTTGGGCCATTGGATGGACAACATTATTTGTGAAATTTAAATGGGCCTAAGTATTTTTGGTGAAAAATGGGTTTTGGGCCCTTAAGTTTAAATTTACAATTGTTGCACATATTTTCTCATAAAATAAATAATTGAAGTAGGACCTCAATTATTTATAGTAAATGGTGATTTACAAGAAATTCGATTATAAATAAATTAATTTGAAAGTAGACAAAGGTGTTTGTATACTTTGTTAATTTAATTTATAATTGTGGCGGTTAGTGATTGGATCAAGATATATAATATTGGATCAATTAATTATAGTGATAATTAATTGATGGTGTATGATATGTGATATTATGCATGAAGGATGATCAAAAGCCCAAGCCCAATTTGCTAGGTGTATGCTAGGATATTTGTGTTGTATGATTGTAATAATTATCAATTTTTAAAGTGGGCTTGGTTTATGGCCCGTTCCCACCCCATGAGATGTATCCCTATGTGCCATGGATATTTATTTGTAAATATTAGAATAGGGGATGATCAAGATTGGAAGATGGTGGCCTTGGTGATTATGAAGATCGAAGACATGTAATATTGGATGCTAATGTAATAATTTAGTTGCATTGCATCCCGTGCATTTACCCTAGGATTGGACCTAGGCCCGTGTTTGGCTCACACGGGCCATTAGTTTTGGGGTGATTGATCATCCTTGTATTGTTTTCTATTTATGATATATGCATGATATGTTATAAATAATGAGTATGTGCGTTATTATTATTATAATAACAAAGTTGCATGAATCCGGCAAACATACGATCAAACATGGCGAGCTTTTAAAATAAAATTAATGATGAGACCTTTCAAAATTAAAAAAACCCTCATTTTGAATAAGATTCAAAATAAATATCAAGCCCGAAAAGGGGAATTATAAATTTGTTTATAATTTCCTTGTCTTCCATCGACAATGGGTGCATGATGAACGCTACCCGTACTCGGGGCTCGGCTCATATTATTGGGGGAGCCTCGAGTGCCGGAAAGCTGTGACATCCATTGACATGGTGATGTGAACTACGTGGAACTCCCATGATTTCGGCTCATATTATTGAGGGAACTCATGGCGACCGTCCATTAAGGTTCAACATCGATGGGTAAGGCTTGACACGTGAAGATGAACGACGTCATATTATTGGGTCCTAATCAAACGTGAGACAAAAGTTTACGTTAAGGGTTGCATTGTGATGCAATTGGAAACTACCTTTTAGGTTTTGTGATTGGCTGATATTATTCGGGATCATAATTCGCTAATTGGACCTTACGTACCTACTGAGGAAAGGAGTTTCCCGTTTTCACTAGAGGGTAGTGAAAGATGTCAAAACAGTGGGAGCAAATATTTATGAAGTATAAGTCCAAACTTCATATCTTACTAAATATTTAAAATAGTCATCAACATTTATCTGTTTTTACTTTTCAGTACAAATCGACAATGTCTTCGATGCGCAATTCGATATCTATAATACTCGACAAACACATATTAACTGGACCTAATTACCTCACTTGGCTAAGAAATTTGAAAATAGTCTTAAATTCGGAAAGGGTAACATATACACTAACTCAGTCGCCCCCTGTTGAGGCTCCGACTGACTGCAATCCTGAGGAATTGCAGGCTTACAAGGAATGGTGTGACCATGACTTGATAGCCAGGTGTTATATGCTGACTTCTATGAACGATGAGCTACAGAGGCGTTTTGAGGGTGCAAAGAGTGCTGCTGACATTCATTTGCATCTCAAAGAGCTCTTTGGTGAGCGAACACGACCTCTAAGGCATGCTACCGTCAAGGAGCTGATCACTTTGCGCATGCGAGATGGGGCCTCGGTCCATGAGCATGGCCTAAAGGTGATCGAGCTCGTGGACAAGCTCGTTGGCATGGATCTGATCTTGCCTTCAGAATTGACCACCGACGTGTTGCTGTTATCGCTGCCTAGCTCATTTGATCCTTTTGTGGTGAACTTCAACATGAATAAGATGGAACCGACCCTTGAGGAGTTGGTGAACATGCTTGTTACGTTTGAATCCACCATCAAGAAAGAGAAGTTGGTTCTTTATGTGGGTTCTTCATCTGGTATGAAGATTGATCCACATGGGAAGGGAAAGAAGAGTTCTTTCCAACGTCCCGAGAAGAACGTGCCCTTGTTGAGGCAATCTCCGAACCCTGTTGAGGCAGCCAGACCAGTTAAGGCTGACAAGACTAATGATGTATGTCATCACTGCAAGAAGCCTGGACATTGGAGGCGTAATTGCAAAGAATATCTTGCCCAGAAGTGTTCTGGAAACGGTATGTTCTAAATTTAAGTAAACATTTTAATTAACTCTACTTCTTGGGTATTAGATACCGGTTGTGACTCACATCTCTGTAATGGGTTACAGGTGATGGGAAGAAGTAGGAAGCCTAAGGAAGGTGTGACCTTCTTGAGGATGGGCAATGGAGCAAGAGTTGCTGCCAAGGCTATTAAGGATGTTTACTTATTGTTGAACAATGACTTTAAGTTAATTTTAAGAGATGTTTTGTTTGTACCTGTTTGGTGTAAAACATTGTTTCCATTTCTATTGTGATAAAAATGGATATTCTTGTTTATTTAGCAAAGGTGTTTGCAACATTTACAAGAATGAATGTTTAATTGGTACTTGAGAACTTGAAAACGATCTCTATAACTTAAAAGTAAAAGATATTCTACTAAATGTCCATTCAAAGGCAGATACCATATGAGATATGGATGGGTAAGCCTCCCAAATATTCTTATCTTAGAATATGGGGAGCCCTGCTTATGTGAAGCAGGTAAGTGGGAGATAAATTGGATTGTTGATCCATTTTATGTTACTTTGTGGGATATCCAAGGAATTAAGTTGGATATCATTTCTATCATCCCCAAGAAACAAAAGTGTTTGTTTCTAGGAATGCAACCTTTTTGGAAAGGGATTTTCTATTGGATAGAAAAAGGCAGATGATAGAACTCGAAGGAGTTCGAGAGAAACCCACAATTATAGAACCCACACCCGATGAGCCAAGAGAGGAGATACAAGCTCCTAGCAGATAAGAGAAAGTCTCGAGACCACCTATGAGGTATGGTCAGCTTCTTGAAGAAGGCCATGATGAGCCTAACCATGGATGTGATCCATGGACCTTCAAGGAAGCGTTATCGGATGCCGATTCATCCAAGTGGCTTGAAGCAATGGAATCTGAGATGAATTCCATGCATTCGAACCAAGTGTAGGATCTTGTGGATCCACCTGTGGGAACTGTTCCCATAGGGACTTGGGGCGGATGGGAAGGTATTGACTTTCAAGGCGCGATTGGTGGCAAAAGGATGTACTCAAAGACAAGGAGTTGACTTTGAGGAAACCTTTTCCCAATCGCAATGTTCAAGTCTATAAGGATTTTGCTAGCCATAGCTGCATGGTATGACTGTGAGATATGGCAGATGGATGTTAAGACAGTCTTTCTTAATGGGGATTTTAAGAAAGTTATTTACATGTCTCAAACCTGGAGGGTTTACATCTGTCGGAAGTGAGCATATGGTATGCAAACTTCTGAGATCTATTTATGATCTAAAGAAGGCATCTAGGAGTTGGAACCTCAGATTCGACAGTACAATCAAAGAGTTTGATTTACTAAGAATCATGAGGGACCCTGTGTGTATAAGAAGGTCAGTGGGAGTGTTGTGACATTCCTGGTGTTATATGTTGATGACATTCTACTAATTGGGAATGATGTAGGAATGTTGCAATCAACTGAGATATGGTTAGCGAGTAAGTTCTCGATGCAGGACTTGGGTGAAGCATCTTTTGTATTGGGATACATATCTATAGAGATAGATCGAAAAGATGGCTTGGTCTTACCCAGTCCACATACATGATACCATCGTGAAGCGGTTCTCGATGGATGCGTCCTTGAGAGGACATCTACCAATGTGTCATGGCGTGTCCCTATCCAAGTCTGTCTCCTGAGACTGATGCAGAGATAGTGACGATGACACGCATTCCGTATGCTTCGGCAATTGGTAACATCATGTATGGGATGATATCTACACGTCCTGACGTGGCGTTTTCACTATGTGTAGTGAAAAGATATCAATCGAACCCCGGTCTTCCACAACTAGAAAGCTGTGAAAGACATCCTCAAGTTGTTGAGAAGGACCAATAATTTGTTCTTGGTCTATGGGGGTAGAGAACTGAAATTGGAAGGCTATACCGACTCTAGCTTCCAAAGCGATATCGATAACTCGAAGTCAACCTCTAGTTTTGTATTCATGCTCAACGGTGCTGCTGTCTCTTGGAAGAGTTCCAAGCAAGACAATAATACGGATTCCAGCACAGAGGCCGAATACATTGCTGCATCAGATGCAGCAAGAGAGGCCGTTTGGATAAGGAATTTCGTCCAAGAGTTGGACGTCATTCCTAATGGAATTGCTCCTATCCCGGTGTTGTGTGACAACACGGGAGCTATAGCTCAAGCAAAGGAGCCAAGGTCTCATCAGAAATCCAAACTAGTATTGAGAAAGTACCACATCCTCGGAGAGATTGTGGAATGAAGAGTAGTGTCTATTGACAAAGTCGGCTCCGCAGATTATGTTGTTGATCCACTAGCTAAGCCTTTACCTGGACCATTGTTCGACAAGCATCGCGAATCAATGGGTTTTAAGCATATGGGTAGTTGGCTCTAGTGCAAGTGGGAGATTGTTAGAGTAGGTGCCCGTCGAGCCAAGTGTTGGCCGAGTGTTCACAATGAAACTCTATGTATAAGCAGTCTTTATTTTAATAATATTTGAAATTATTACTTTGGCAAATCTTTATCTGTATACCCATGCTAGCTGCATAGATAAAGCCCTTGAATATACAAATAGTAGAAAGAATATGAGATGCTCATATGATGAGTATCATGAAACTCATATTTGTAATACTGTATATTCTAAACGGTTCCTAGTCGATTCAGCCGCCACTAAGAAGGATATAGGCCGCTCGAGTTAGAGACTAGTATCTGCAATGTGAGTACCATGTTTCATTGGTAGGGGACATTGTGATGTCCGAACATGCAGATAGGTGCTCCTTGTAGAGTGCACTGAACAACCCTCCATAAAAGGACTTTCCAAGTGGTTCTCACTTATCGAGTGGAAAAGTCCTGGTTTATGGTTGTACAGAATTAGTCCTTATGACCCGGGACAACATTGAGACTCTATGTGCTAGAATTACACTTTGACTTGTTTACCGACTCTCATGGGGTCATCAGGTGGCAAGGTTGGGTGTTCTGTCGAAACACATAGGAGTCGATGCATTGTAGTCGGGGATTCACCGCTTACCTTTGGGTATGGATATCCTATGTGTTATCATGTGTATGTAGATCGAAATCTCTGGCTAGAGTATGGTTGTAATTATGAAAGATGTTTCATAGATTGCACCATCGATGCAACTACGACATGACACATAGTATCGATTCATTGACAACTCTCGATAAACCAATGGTTGTCGAATCGATCGGGATATATGAGTTGAAGGGACCGTACTGTGCGCTAACCATAATTGAATGGTTCTTGCAGGCACTATCATGTGATACCTAGGGAATCACGTAAGCGATGCTGCTAGGCGTTTAACGTGATTGGTTGGGTACTATCAGACTTGAGTTCTGACGTTCTTATTATCAAGGTGTTGATAAGTAAGAATGGAGCAATTAGGGTATGCTCGAATAAGGACATGTTTAGTCCGAATCACATGGAGATGTGAACCCACGGCTAGTTGTATCAATGAACCATTGAGGGCCACACAAGTACTAGCTTTGTAAATCCCGATGAGAAGTAAAATAGTTCAATGTGTTGAACGGCTTATAAAGGAGTTTATAAGCGTAAGTAAAATTAGAAGTTTGACTTCTATAAAGGAGAAAATGGTTCAATGTGTTGAACGGCTTATAAATGTGTTTATAAGCGTAAAGAAAAATAGAAGTATGACTTCTATGAGAGAAATATAAATTTTAATTTATGAAAGTGTTCCTAGATTAAAATTTGGCCAAGTAAATAATGTAGTTGAAAATTGTGATTTTCATAAACATTATTGGGGACTAAATTAAATTAATTCAAGTGTTGAATTAATTAAACACTAGTGGGCCTAGTAGAGCCCAAATAATTAACTTAATTCAAGTGTTGGATTAATTAAATAATATTGAGTCTTGTAGAGCTCAATTAAAATAATTATTTAACTAGTGGGACTTGGGTAAATTCAAGTAATGTTTAAATAGTCTCAAATGTGTTTGAGATATTTAAATTTAGTCCAAAGTTTTTAATTTGATTAAAAACTATATAATATGCATGCATGGGAGGTGAAGAGTTGGGGAATACTTTTGATTAAAATAATGGTTGGCATGCAACTTTTTGAATCAACTTTTTGCAACCCCAAGACTAGTCTCTCCTCCCTCATTACACAAGTATGTTGGCCGAAATACACCCACCAATTCTCTCCATTTTCTCTTCTTTTGTGTTCTTCAATTTGTTGGAGAAAACACACACTTCTCTTTGAAAAATCCTCACATTTTTCTAGTGCAAATTGTGAGGGGATCTACCTAGTTGGTGGTGGGCCTAATTTGAAGGAAAGTTTCAAGGTTTTGGAGGAGAGCTTGTAGATCTTCATGCCATTCAAGAGCTAAGGTGTTTACACCTTAGTTGGAGCCATACATCAACCTCAAGAGGTTGATAGGTATACTTTCTTACACCCTATGGTTTTTGATTTTGTAAATATTACACAAGATATATATGTGGTGGCCGAAATTTGTACCTCAAAATTTCGAATTTTTGTGCTTCCGTTGCGTTTCCGGCTACCGTAACCGGTCCGCTTTCAGTCCCCACAGAAGTAAACCTCCGGTCTTCTTTCTCTCGGCCTTCACCCGTGGCAATTCAAGCACTTAGACACATATTCGGCAATATCTGACTTCATCTGTTTCCACCAGAACTGTGTCTTCAGATCATTGTACATTTTTCTGCCACCAGGATGAATACTGAACCGACTACAGTGCGCTGCTGACAATATTTGTTGTTTCAACTCTGAAACATCTGGCACCACAAGACGGTTATTCACGTACAGAACATAATCATGTACCTGATATTCTGACTTATGTCCCGATCTGACCATCTGAATCGAATTCTGAACATTCTGATCAGTTCTCTGCGCTTCTTTGATTCGCATAATCAAATCTGGTTCAACTTGAATCGAAGCAAGTCGTATAGGTCTACTAGCTGTATTAAATGCTAAACCCGACAAGCAACAATCTTCAACCATATTTGAAACACCTATATATGGTCGATAAGGATAAGGAACATATCTTTCAACTCAAGGCGTCCGCTGCTGCATTTGACTTCCCTGGATAGTACTTAATCTCGCAATAAAAATCTTTCAGTAGATCAAGCCATCTACGCTGCTTCATGTTCAACTCTGACTGAGAAAACATATACTTCAGGCTTTTATGATCAGAGTAAAACTCAAACTTCTCGCCATAGAGATAATGATGCCAGATCTTCAATGCAAACACGATAACCGCCAATTAAAATCATGAATTGGGTAGCGGGTCTCATGTGGCTTCCGCTGTCTAGAGGCGTATGCGATTACATGACCCCGCTGCATAAGAACACATCCTAGCCCTCTGTGAGATGCATCACAATATACAATGAAATAACCAGTACCTGAAGGAATCATCAAGACAGGTGCGCTGGTCAGCCTCTTCTTCAACTCTAGGAAGCTAGACTCGCAATCCTCAGACCACACAAATGGTGTATTTTTTTGCGTCAACTGGGTAATCGGTTTCGTAATGCTGGAGAAATCTTTGATGAATCGTCTATAGTACCCTGCTAGACCCATGAAACTGCGTATCTCTGGCACAGAAGTCGGTCTCGGCCAACTGATCACAGCCTCAACTTTACTCGGATCCACAGAAATACCATCTCCAGATATAATATGACCCAAGAAGACAACCTGTCTCAACCAGAATTCACACTTGGACAGTTTGGCATACAATCTCTCTTTTCTCAATGTCTGCAACACAATCCTCAAATGATCGGCATGCTCCGTCATACTCTTAGAATACACCAGAATTTCATCAATAAAAACAATCACAAACTCATTTAAATATCTCTGAAAGACACGGTTCATCAACCCCATAAACACCGCTGGAGCATTCGTTAACCCAAAAGGCATGACAATAAATTCGTAATGTCCAGACCTGGTTCGGAATGCTGTCTTTGGTATATCAATATCTCGTACTCGCAGCTGGTGATATCCAGATCTCAAATCGATCTTGGAATAAATAGAGGATCCCTGCAACTGATCAAATAAATCATCGATACGAGGTAATGGGTACTTGTTCTTTACCGTCGCCTTGTTCAGTTGCCGGTAGTCAATACACAATCGCATAGAATCGTCTTTCTTCGACAGAAATAGCACTGGTGCGCCCCAAGGAGACACACTCGGTCTAATGTATCCCTTGATCAGAAGGTCTTCTAACTGTGCTTTTAATTCTTTTAACTCTATCGGCGCCATCCTATACGGAGCTCGAGTTATAGGAACGGTACCTGGAATAAGATCAATACTAAAATCTACCTCTCGAGCTGGAGGTAACCCTGGAATCTCCTCTGGGAATACATCTGCAAATTCGCAAACCACTGGCAAATCTGCCAATGTCAAGCCCGGCTTCAGTAAATCTACTGAATAAATAAGTAACCCTTCTGCTCCTTGTTGCAACAATCTCCTCATAGTCAAAGCAGATACTAAGGGAATCCGAGATCTAGAACCCTTCCCATAGAATTTCCACTACTCTGCCATTTCAGGTCTGAATTTGACGATGTTGTGGAAACAGTCTACGGTGGCTCTGTACTTGGTTAGCATATCAATCCCAACAATACAATCAAAATCAGCCAAACCAAGAACAATGCAATCTAAGTCAATATCATGACCCTCGAACTGTAGTATACGATTTCTAACTGTAGTCACAGATACAATACCACTTCCCAACGGAGAAGAAATAGATACTACAGTCGACAATGACTCAACAGGTAATGAATGCAATAATACAAAACGTTTAGAGATGAATGTATGCGATGCATCTGTGTCTATCAACACATATGCAGGATAACTGCAAAGAAAACAGTTACCTGAAATAACATCATCTGGCGCATCCTGGGCTTGCTCCTCGGTCAATGCAAACACCCTAGCCTGCTTTCTAGGAGGTTGACTCACAGTCTGGCTACCTCCTGATCTCTGCTGGGACTGTGCAGATGGCGGCTGGAATGAATGTACGGACGTCTGTCTCTCAATCTGAGGCACTGATGCCGATGACCCGGCACTCTGGGATCGCTGTGTGCCTCTCTGGGGACAAACTCTAGCGAAGTGCCCCTGCTGTCTACAAATATTGCAGCGTCCCATAACTCCCTGACACTGCTCAGTGGCATGCCTGCCTCCACACGAATTTCAATAAACACCACTATACTCCGAACTCTGACCCTGACCTCTCTGTCGGGATCCACTGGAGTTCGACGAACTGCTCCCTGATTTCTTAAACTGTTTGCCCATAGCCTTCAAAAACTCTTTCTTGCCGCTACTGCTTCCACTATCAAATCGAGGAGGAGGTGGTGGAAACTGCACGGCGGGCTGTGGTTGCCTCTGACTCTAAACACCATAAGAAGCCCCTCGCTGCCTGATCAAGCCAGCCTCTGCTCCTTTGCTCTGTTCAGTGCATCAGAAAAAGTATTGGGTCGCCCCGTGTTCACTAAAGTAAATATGTCAGGGTTCAAACCATCAATGAACTGATCTGCGGCCGCTTCATCATTTCCTGCTACATGAGGTGCAAATCGAAGCAAGGACGAAAACTTAGCAACATATTCTTCTACATTCAATTTCCCCTGTCTTAAGTTCGCAAATTCTGCCCCTTTGTCCTTTCGATAAGATACTGGAAAGAAACGCTGATAAAATTCATCATTAAATACCTTCCAAGTAATATCAATACCTCTATGCTCCAGGGCTCGTTTTGTTGTCAACCACCAACTCTTGGCCACTTCTTGCAACTGATGTCCGATTAACTTTACCCTTCGTTCATCTGTGTAGGCAAGAGATTCAAACAACATTTCTATGTCGTCTAGCCAGCTCTCACAATCCGCGGCATTCTCGGTACCCTTCAAGGTAGGCGGATGGAATGATTGAATTCTCTTCAATAACGTCTCCATAGGTGTCGCAGTAACATCCATCTAAGTACTTGACGTGCTACCCTGTTCTGGCACTTGACCTGCAGCTGGTTGTGGTATTCTTCTGGGCGGCAAATCTGAATATCAAACAGATTAATATACACTCTATATAATCTGTCTCAGCCCTCCTCTGATCATATGCCATTGATACAGAATCGGTTCTGATTCAGTCTTGACAATTATATGCTGTAAATCAATTCAGATACAATACAACATACAATAGGGAAATGAATAAATCATGCAAGCACATCAAAAGCAAGGAAGAAGACTCGGTCTATCCCGCTCATTCTATCTTATCTCAGTCTACAAAACCTACTGCTCTGATACCACCTGTTGTGGGGACCCGGGCTCTAACTCAATTCTTTACGGGATTAATCGGATCGTTGTTAGAAAACGTGGGTCAAATTTTCTCATTTAAACATAAATTCAAATGTGTATAAACAAGAATAAGGTCTTTATTTATTCCAACAAACATGTAAATATATCTTGTTCTAGTACATTCATACAACTATTGTTTAATACAATTTACAAAATACAAGTAATACAAGTCTAGTATGACACCACTAGTGATCTTTTGTGCCCGTAGTCACCACGCTATCTCGATCTCATCTCTGTCGTGACCCAGATCCTGCCCCACCTGTTGTTATGCACACATACAGACATAACAACAGCCGGAAACTCCGGTGAGAACAAATCCCAGTATAAAACATGATATGCATGCATAAACAAAATATAAATTATGAAACAAACTATCATGAATAATATCAAAAGCAATAGGTTCCATAGTCTAGGAAACCAAATCAATATAAGCATGCAATATCAATCAAATCATGTCTTGACTCAATTCGACTCTACTCTAGGGATCCCGGTGTGAATAAGACGTCGCTGTCTGTTACCTACCCTCCCAATCGGGGTAACGGTACATCTCATTCCTAGATTTCGGTCATGTCTGTATCGAGTGTCTACACACGGAGACGAACTGCTCCAATGCGACGATACTACCGAACATCTAGTTTGACAAATCTGTCAATGACTCCTATCTCAAGGCTTGAATATAAATCTACAAACAAGGCATCACATTCAAAATATAACCATAATCTAGTATGTAATTTTGTTGGGAAACTCAAATTTAATCTCATTTGAGTTGTGTCTTCCCAAAACAAACATGAATTATACCTTTCGTCACACAATCTGGGTCGTAGTTGAAAACTCAAAGGCAAATCTGTCAATATCGAATCTGAAATGGAAATGTTGATACATATTCTATCAATCTCTAATCTCAATCAACACATATCCAATTCAATACTTGACCTCGGTACAATTTGACAGCATAACGACGTAATTTCTCGATATCGGTCAATCCAACTCTCAATATATCACCAATCTATAATTCTCAACTCATAAACATCATCATAAGCATATGATAGTACTCAAAATCTGCATATTTAACTCTAAACATGCTGAAAAATCGTAACAATTGCATATGACATCCGATAATCGATCCGACTTCGAATATATGATTACCAACTTAACAAGAACAAATAATAGGTAACATATCATAATTTTCTCAACGTGTAACTTTCAAAACATGCTGAAAAGATATAAAAAGTATACCCTTTTGAAGCCCTTGTCAAGAGGAGTCCAAATCTTGTCTCGGATTTAAATTTGGATGGCTAAATCTTGCATAAGTCTAATTCAAATCTATGAAAAAAAACTTGCACCTTTCCTGGAACTATTCTCGGTTATCTGATGCTGAAAATGGCAAGGAAAGAAGACACCTACACCTTATATTGCATGGCAAGGACAAGTGTTATAATTCTTTGTATTACACGTCTTGCGCATATGCGCGACATCACTCGCGCATATGCGCGAGACCTTCGGGTCTCGGCAATGCAACACCTCGCGCATATGCGCAAAAGATTCTGGAGGTGTCGCGCATATGCGCGCATTATATCGCGTATGTGCGCCAATGTCTCTCGACGGATCGCGCATATGCGCGCATTTCTTCGCGCATGTGCGCCGATGCTACTGGAATTGTTGCGCATATGCGTGAATTTCTTCGCGAATGTGCGCCATCTGTTCTGTCCTATTTTGAATATTTTCTCATCTCATCTCATGTCCTTCCTACTCCCATCTCACTTAGTATTTTTCATAAGATGTCATGCACAGTCATAATTTCGAATCTCATGTCAATGATGACTAATAATTCTAGTACTTCTCATTACCTGTCATGCATACTCATATCTTCCGAGTATCGCCTTAGTTAAGACTAATAATTTCAAGCCTTACAAATGCCTAGTCATTGGCGGATACGCCAAGTCTTTGGTGGATATGCCAAGACACTGGATGTTTGATTTATATCGATGTTGCTTAGGAGTAGATCGACTCCTATCGCTGAGATTCGATATATGTACCAATATCCAGGAACCGGGATCCATAGATTAGAGATGAGTCGAGTCATTAGTTGATTTACATATTTATATCGATTCATGTTTTTAGATTTGATACATGTTATTGATGACTGTTTATGCTTTTATATATGTTTTTATATGATTGCATTATACATTGTTTATACTGGGATTATATTCTCACCGCAGTTATCCGACTGTTGTCGTGTTTGTATGTGTGCATGATAACAGGTGGGACATGATCAGGGTCAAGAAGAGGATGAGAGAGGACAAGTTAGCGTGGAGATCCGGATCAGAAGTAGATAGGCTTCAGCACTTGATATATAGTAGTTGAACCCTAGTTTGATTTAAATGTAATTGTACAAGACTTGTACTTTTATGCGAGTGTTTAGATTAGATGAATTCCATTACGTTCCACATTTGTATTTTAGAAAAATAAAATAAAATTTAAACCCTGTTTATTATAATTGATCAAATTATTTCAAAGATTATTAAGAATGAATTAGCGTTCGGGTCCCCAGAGCAGGTGGTATCAGAGCAGTAGGTTCCAGAACCGTAGGTTCCTTAGACTGAGATAGAAGCTAGTGAGCGGGTAGATTGAGTTTTCTTCCTTGATTTTGAATGCTAGCATGTGTTACTGCTTTATCAAATAATTGTTACTTGATTTTTCTGTTTTGATTGGTAATATGTATTGTTTGAGAATGAATCAGTACTGATTCTTGATCAGAAGGGGACTGAGACAGATTTGTCAGAATTGATTGCTAACCCTTTTGATAATCAGATATGCCTCCTCGACGAATCTCAGAACAGAGCAGTACTTCTGCGAATCCGATGGATGTCACAGCAACACCGATAGAAACGCTACTGAAGAGATTTCAGTCATTCAAACCGCCAACCCTAAAAGGAAGAGAGACTTCTGTTGACTGTGATTTTGGTTAGATGATATTGAAATGCTGTTTGATTACTTGGATTACACAGATGGGCGTCAAGTCAGACTGATAGGGCACCAGTTGCATGATGTTGCAAAGAACTGGTGGATCACGACAAAGAGGGACTTGGAGCTTCGAGGTACGTATATAACTTGGAATGTTTTTAAGACTGAATTCTATCAGAGATTTTTCCCAGTGTCGTACAGGAAGGACAAGGGGCAGAGTTTGCCAATTTGAGACAGGGTCAGTTGAACATTGAGGAATATGTGGCCAAGTTCTCTACTTTGATGCGATTTGCTCCGCATGTGGCTGAGAATGATGAAGCTGTGACTGATCAGTTCATTAGTGGGTTGAATCCCAAGATTGTTAACTGGTAAACACAGAGCGACCGAATAACTTTGCTGATGCCCTGAACCGAGCCAAAGGAGCAGAAGCAGGTCTGATGAGAATGAAAGGAGCTTCCTATGTTCCTCCAGCACCGAGACCACAGCAAAAACCTCCCAGATTTGAGAGTGGCAGCAGCAGTGGTGGAAAGAAAGATTATTTGAAAGCCAGAGGAAAAAAGTTTAAGAAGTCTGACAGCAGTTCTTCTAGCTCCAGTGGTTCTCGACAGAGCTTGAGTTATACCAGGGCTTATTACAGAACATGCAGAGGAAGACATCCAACCAAGCAATGCCAAGGAGTGATTGGTAGTTGCTGTATCTGTAGACATCAGGGACATTTTTCTAGAGTATGTCCACAGAGAGGTTCCCAAGGATCCCAGGGAGCAGAATCATCTGGATTAGTGGCACAGCCTGATAGACGATCATCTACTGTTCACACGTTCCAGCCAGCACCAGCCCAGTCACAGTCAAGGCCAGGAGGAAGCCAGATAGTTAGCCAACCTCCGAGACAGCAGGCAAGAGTATTTGCTTTGACTGAAGAACAGGCACAGGAAGCACCAGATGATGTTGTTGCAGGTAACTGTTCTATTTGTGGTTACCCTTCTTACGTATTGATTGATACGGGTGCTCCCAATACATTTATTTTTGTACGATTTGCATTGATTCATGCATTGCCTGTTGAGTTTTTATCTGCTTTAGTGTCTGTCTCTTCTCCTTTGGGGACATGTTTAATTTCCGTGAATTCGGTTAAACATTGTATGATGGAGTATGAAGGGCATGAGATTGAGTTAGATTGTATTGTACTTAGGTTGTCTGATTTTGACTGTATTATCGGTATGGATATGCTGACCAAGTACAGAGCTACTGTGGATTGTTTCCATAAGATTGTGGATTCAGACCTGATATGGCAGATGAATGGAAATTCTACGGTAAGGTTTGTAAGGACCGTGTATCGTATTATCGTAAATCTTATGTGATTATCGATAATTCATGAATTTGATATGTGATTATGTATATGATGTATATCATGATAATGAAATCGAGAAAATGAATATTGAATATGAATTGACGTTGTAAGAGCTCGATTAGAAAAGTCGGACGCCAATATAATACCAAAACCAACATTTGGTACAGAACATGTGGCGCCCGGCCGGTAGAAAATGACCGCCCGAGCGCCAGTGTCAGATAAGGTGTATTCTTGGACAGAACATGCCGCGCCCGAGCGGTAATTTGTGACCGCCCGAGCACGGTGCATTTGAAACTCGGGGGCAGAACTTCTCGCGCTCGGGCGCGATAGTTCTACTGCCCGAGCGCCGAAGCGGTGGGGATAAGAATAAAATTTCCGTTCATTTCTTTCTTTAATTCCTTATCGTAGGTTCGAGAGAATTGAGAATAAATCGAATTCTTCCGTCCGAATCGACTTCGAAACGCTGTCTAAACGTGAAACAAATTATATATTTGTGATCTTCGCGTCGAGGGCTTCTAACTGAGGTAATTTTCTTCTGGTTCCAGTAGCTCTAAATATCAAAGTGCTGGAATAGCATGTATTTGAAGCTGAATTTCTTATATGTAGTAGAATAACCGACAAAAAACTCATATTAGAAGTCGGAATTAAATTATGACATGATTTGGATTTGATATGAATTTTAAAGTTTCGAATGATATTTGAAACTAATATTAATGATTTTGGAGTATGTTATTGATTGGAAAGAGTATGTTATTGATGTAGATAAAGTGTAATATCAATATCTTCAGGCTACATGAAACGAAGAATTGAGGTATATTGCATCCGGGTAACATACGACAGGTATCTGTATTTTATGATATATGTCGGATTGATTGGAATGAGATTATGTGTCTATATGCCTTATTTGTTGATTGATGTGGCATACATGACATTGAGATTGAGATATCGATGTATAAAATAAATGTTTTGTTAACACACATCGTTTGATGCATACATCGATACATGACATGCACGTTGAGCTATGATTCTTGGATACCCTGGTATGATTTGATTGGATTCTGGGGTTTGTGAACACAATTGCTATGTTGGTATTATATGACCCGTAAAGCATAGACATTTGTGGCCCCGATGATTGGATAAGATATTTGGGATTTGATGGTGCTTTGTCGACGCTATCATACGAGTATCCCTTATTGAGGCCGGTGTGCCAGCTCGAGCATTGATTTGATAGAGATTCGTTTGATTCTGACATGTGCTCAGTGGATGGGCATTTGACCTGATACCTCCACGACATACATGCATTACATATCATATATCATTGTTTAGATATCTGTGGTATATATGATTGGTTGTTCCATACGGAACTTTGCTCACCCCCAAGGGGGCTGTTGTTGTCTTTGTGTGTGGACAATGGCAGGTACTCCAGGATATCAGGAGACCGGAGAGGGTACTTCTGGAGGGAGCCACAGCTTGGGATGAGGTTTATGTTTATGTCTTATTCCCAGTATATGTATATGTATCTATATACCGGGGCATGTTCCGAGGATATGAGTTGTTTGTATGTGATTTTTTGTGATTATGTGTGGGCGTGTTTTATGATTTGAAATAGATACTATTTTTAGTATTCAAATCATAGAAGAGATATTTTGGGCTCATTGTAAATAAAATTTAAACTCGTTTTCCGCTGCTGTAATTAATTAACCCTAATTAGATTGTGTTGTAATAACGATTAAGAGCTAAGGGCCCCACACTAGATGGTATCAGAGCATAGCTGGGAATGCTCTATTGAGTCTTGTGTACACTTGAATAGGCACAAATGAATTGTGCGTATGTGTTTGATTTATTTGTATTACTTGCTCCTACTTGATTCAGTTTGAGTAAGTTATTGATGAGATTGATTATATGAGATGATGATGATATGAAATTGATATTGATTTGTGATATTCATCATTTGATTTTTAGATGGATCCCACGAATGAAACTGCTAGTAGCAGTACTGAGAGAATAGTTGGGAAATTTGAAGGATTGTCCATGGATGTGGTAATGGCTCGATTCCAGGATTTGAAACCACCGAGGTTCTTTGGAACTGAGTGCTGAAAGGGCAGAGGCCTGGTTAAAAGATATCGAGCACTTGTTTAATATTTTGTTTAGTATTTCAAGGCTCGGAGACTGAAACTTGCTTTGTATCAGCTGAAAGACCGAGCTAAATCTTGGTGGGAAGCCGCTGAGATTGGATTGAAAGAGGCCAGGATTGAAGTCACTTGGTATGTCTTCAAGGCCCAGTTTTTGGAACAGTATTCCCCTCCATCTTATTATACTGCTCAGGAGAATGAATTCAATAATCTGCAGCAGGGAACGATGTCTGTTGCAGAGTATGCTTCGAAGTTTTCTACTTTGTTGAAGTATGCACCTCACGTAGCTGGGAATGCGAGGGCAAAATATAATAGGTTTGTAAATGGTTTACATCCTGCTTTGTATACATATGTTGTTTATGGATTTCCTACCAGCTACTCAGAGGCAGTTGAAGGAGCCAAGGCAGCCGAGGCTGGACTTAGGAGAGGAGGTCCACAATATACTCCTCCACCTCCAGTGTCAGCTCAGCAGCCTACTTTGCGACCGAAAGGTAAGAAGTTTAAGAAGACTGGTTCTGTTTCTTCGTCTTCTTCGAGTTCTAGTGGATCACAGAGAGGGAATCCTGTGATTGCTCCCTACTGCAGCCATTGTGGGGGTAAACATACTATCGAGCAGTGTCTAGGTATGTTTGGTACTTGCTATCAGTGTGGGCAGAAAGACCATTTCTCTCGAGTATGTCCGAACAGGGGTACGACTTCTGCTCAACCCCAGCTAGGATTTAGAGGTGGCCCTAGTACTATGACGAGATCTTCTGTTCCTGTTCCTTCTTTTCAGCAGTCGAGTGTCCCACGATATCAAAGACCGGGTGGTCAGAGTGCCCAAGTTCCTTCCCAAGTGAGAGTGTACGCCATGACCGAAGATCAGACGAGAGAAGCTCCTGGTGGTGTGATTGCAAGTATTTGCACGCTTTGCGATTATCCTGCACGTGTGTTATTTGATACAGGAGCATCTCATTCATTCATATCTCATGCATTTGTTGCATCTCACGATATTGAGTGTATCCCTTTGTATGATACTTTGTCGATAGCAACGCCAGCGGGGAAGATTATTTTGTCTGAAAAAGTTGTGCATAATTGTGTATTGATATATGAGGATAATGTGGTATTTCTGAATTTGATTGTCCTCCCAATGCACGACTTTGATTGTATTGTTGGCATGGATATCTTGATGAAAAATCGAGCTACTATTGATTGTTGTCATGGAGTGCTTCGATTTCGACCGATTGATGGACCCAAGTGGAATTTTTATGGCAAGGGTTCTCAAGCCAAAATTCCATTGTTATCTACCTTGGAAATGTCCCGATTGTTGAATAGCGGAGATGGGGGTTATTTTATCTACGCTATCGATATTTCGAAGAAGGAGTCTTCTTTATCTGAGATTCCTGTTGCGAAAGAATTTCCGGATGTATTTTCCGATGAGATTCCTGATTTTCCTCCTCATCGAGAAGTTGAGTTTAGTATTGATCTTGTGCCGGGGACTGCACCTATTTCGAAAGCTCCTTATTGCATGGCACCATTGGAATTGAAAGAATTGAAAGAAAAATTACAGGATCTTCTCGACAAGAGATATACTCGACCGAGTGTATCGCCTTGGGGAGCTCCAGTTTTATTTGTTCGAAAGAAATATGGTACAATGCGAATGTGTATCGACTATAGGCAGTTTAATCGGGCTACTGTGAAGAACAAGTACCCACTTCCCCGTATTGATGATTTGTTTGATCAGCTTCAGGGTACTTCTGTTTACTCGAAGATTGATCTCCGTTCTGGGTATCATCAAGTACGAGTTCGAGACGAAGATGTGCCCAAAACTGCTTTTCGTACGAGGTATGGCCATTATGAACTCTTGGTTATGCCTTTTGGTCTCACGAATGCTCCTGCTATCTTTATGGACTTAATGAATCGTGTCTTCTGAGATTATCTTGACCGATTCGTTATTGTATTTATCGATGAAATTCTTGTCTATTCGAAATCAAAAAAGAAGCATGCTGAACATCTGTGGGGACCCGGACGCTGATCTTTCTTCTTAATTATATTTGGGATTTAATTATCAATAAAGATAAAACAGGGTCTAAAAATTTTTCTTTTAAAATATAAGTGCGGAAGGTAATGGCATCTAAATAATATACATATCTGTATAAAAGTACAATCCTGTACAACAGTCTTTCAATTAATCTAAAGTTCAACTACTAAAGTTCTAGTAATAAAACCTATCAATATCCAAGTCCGGAATCACCACGCTAACTCGTCTTCTCTCATCCTCTTCTGACCCCGATCCTGCCCCACCTGTTGTGATGCACACATACAAAACAAGACAACAGCCGGATACTCCGGTGAGAATAAATCCCAGTATAACTCATTGTAAGCATGTATATAAACAGTCTAAATTATGAAAAATGCTATCATGAATAAAATTAAAACAATAGATTTCATAATCTATGAAATTAAATCAAAATAAGCATGCAACTCAAATCTGATAGACATGCAATTCAAATCAAATCATAAAACATGCTATCATGACTGAAAGCAATAACGATGGGTTCCATAGTCTATGAAACCACATCCATAAACACATGCAGTTCTAGTCAAATCATGTCTAGACTCGACTCAACTATAACTCTAGGGATCCCGGTGTGAATAAGACGTCAATGGCTGTCACCTACCCTCCCACTCGGGGTGACTGTACGTCTTATTCCTAGACTTCGGTCATAGCTATATCGAATAATCTACAATAGGACAATGTCTGCTCCTATGTAACGATACACCGAACGTCTAGAAGTCTGACTGTTTCTGTCAAACTTTCCTATCTCAAATGCAATGCATAACCATCTGTAAACAATGCATAATTATCTCAAAAGATTCGAATACAATTCTATAATCAAATCATAATCATATCAAAAGATAAACAATAGGTCTAGTATGTGATTTAGTTGGGAAACTCAAATAAAATCTGATTTGAGTTATATCTTCCCAAATATCACATGAATTATACCTTTGTCGTCCCTGTCTGACGAAGACGATGACCTGTATCCAAATCTGTCCATATCAAATCTGAAATGACAATATTGAATACGCTGTATCAGTGAATAACTCAATACACAATCTGTTCTGATCAATACTCAAAGCAGTACATAATCTGATCAATGTCTGAACAAGATACAATCTAATTCATATCATCGACATCACAATATAATCGAAATCATATCTGAATCTGACCAATCTAAATCAACTGATGTTTCGACGGCATAACAATACAATCTGAATAACCCCGTTAATCTGAACATCACAAATATAATACTGGAACTCATAATCTGTGTCAATACAATTCATAATCTGAATACTAACACAATTCTGATATAGAATCTCAGTCAATATCTTTCATAAATCATAACAAATACAGAAACAGTCTGTTCTTTAATCTGACTTCAATTCTACAATGTCTACGGTAGCAGAAACATCATATCTGAATCATATTCAATTCTAACAATATCATATTTTCAAAACATCTCAAAACGTAATAAAACTTACGTCCTTTTGTAGCTCGTAGCTAAAGGAACTCAGAACTACAGTCGGATTCAAATTCTGCTAAACAATTCTTGCACAATCGAAATCTACAGGCGTAAGAACTTTAGGGAGGATTTCTCGTGCCTTTTTGCTGAGTTTTCTGAAGAAATAACGTGTCAAGCTTTTATATATATATTGCATGCAACTCTGGAAACGTGGCCTTATTATTCACGCTACACGCATGACCGCGGGTGCGGTCATGACATGCACCGCGGGTGCGGTCGTGCAATGCCTATCCTGGCATTTCTCGAAAGCTCAGACCGTGGGTGCGGTCTGTTCTGTACCGCGGGTGCGCTCTGGCTAGCACCGCGGGTGCGCTTTGCCATCTTCAAAAACACCAACTTACTGTCCATGCACCGCGGGAGCGGTCATGTCTGGCACCGCGGGTGCGGTGATGCTTCGACCTTTCTTGCAAAAATCCACAATTGCATGACCGCGGGTGCACTCCCGTTCTGGACGCGGGTGCGGTCTTGCAAACCCTATTTTCTCATATCTTTTCTTCCCTCATTGCATGTCATGCATTCTCATATCTTCCGAGTCTCACGTTAATAATGATTAATAATCTTGGTTATCGATTCTGTAATTCTTGGGCCTTACATTTCTCCCCTTCTTAGATCTGAGTTCGTCCTCGAACTCATAAACAATCACTTCAAAGATATCAGAGGAAATGCATAACAGAGTTAAATCAAAACTCAAACATCTGATTCCAGTCTGGAATAAGAATTCATTAAACATAATGTTCTAATACTTCTCCAGTCCTTCTGACAGAATCAATCTTGCCATGTTGGTATACAACATCCGTCTAAACCAATCCATAGCTCATAATGAATCAATACTATCATCTGTTACCCAACTCAAGGACATATGCAATCTTTTAGCTTCAAATACCAATCGTCATCATCCGACGTTGGTTTCCTAATTCTGTCCATTCTGAACTATCTTCATCTTCCTTCGAATTTTCTTCAAAAGAAATCTGTAGTATTCACTGTATACCGTCTTGTCTATAACTATCTCATTACCCATCTGATAAACTGATAGCTATTATCCCGCAGTGATATTAAATCATATCAATTAGTGCTAACATCCAGCACCAAAGCTGTGCCAAGGTCTTCCAATAGTTGGATAACCCATTCTGACTGCCTGTCAATCTCGGAAACAATCTAATGGTGAGATCATGATATATTCTGTCACAAATACAAACTCAAGCAAAATCATAATCTGAAATAATCTATTGTGGCATTCTGATCTTTCTGACCACTTCTCTGATACCGATCTGTGCCATTTGATCACGTTTGTACGTTATCTGGTACAAACTAACCGATATAGATTGAACAATCTGTCAATCACAATCATATCATATCATGATCTGGGAAGTATTGTAGTAATCTTATTTCGAAATTCATCGAATTGTACTCCCTATTTCTTATCAGAAATATACAAATTCTGTAATAAATCTTCTGATTTCTATCTTTCTGTTTTTTTTTGTTAGCGATTCAGACATATCAGTACAATTTCTGCCAACATTTCAATACAATTTCTGTCATAACTGATCTCATCTGTCTATATCATAACTATCTGTTCGAATATCATACATTCTCAGTCACAAACATGACAACTGAAGTTACTACAGCGCATTTCTGACATTATCTGTGATTTCAACTTCGAACTACTGACCTAAACCAATCAGTTAATAACATAATTTAAAGAAGAAATACCTACCTGATATTCGGCTCTGACTGTCGATATCAATTCTGTTATACAGTTCTGAAACATTCTGATATCACAAACTAATCAATCTCATACAAAACACAAAATCACATATCTGTTACTCGGTTCTGATTATCACATTTAAGTTCTGAACATTCTGATCACATTTCTGAATTACTGCACCTCTCGAATCAATTCTGATACCCTTGAATTGTATATATTCTCAACGGTTCACAACAATCTGTATCATTTACGGATTCAAAACAACAGTAATATCAAATCAGATACAAAATATCAGTAACCTATACAGATCTAGTGAGTTCAGTGAACTCATAAAACAACTAGTTCTAGTAAATATCTTCAGGTCATTCTGCTCAACTGCTATATCTTATCTGCAATTAAAATGTGCTCCCAAAATAATATAAGATGTCTCAAATACTGATTTAGAACAATAACAATATTCAGCAGATATAAAGCAACAGTCGAATAAAATAATCTGCCAAATCAGACAAAATATATTTCTGACATTACTGATATTTCTGATCTCCATATCTTTCAGTCACTGATCATAACCGCAACTGTGTCAAAGTCAATCTGTATACTAATTTCCGTTATCACCTACTCTGAATACATTCTGTTTCAAACAAGATTCTTATCTGAATAATTTCTGTATACAATCATCACAGTTCTCAGAATATTCAATACCTTCTTCAGATATTTGATTCGATCAATCAAATGCTGCAATTATATCAAAATCTCATAGTTATAATGAGCATAATATCATCAGAATATCTCTGGAGATACAGACACATGCCAAAGAGAAACACTAAATCAGATGTAACTCCTGGTCGATATTCTTCTACTGACCTTCCAATTCATTCGGTATCATTCTGTACTGAATTCTAAAACAACAATCAATATCTGATCTGAATTAAATTCTGAAATCTATCTTTCTGATATAAAGCAATTCAAAAATCTTATCTAGGCAAGCATCAGCCAATTCGTATATCATTGGCAAATCTGTCAATGTTAGGCTCGATTTCAGTAGGTCTACTGAATACATAGGGATGCAATCTGCTCCTTTCTGTATTAATCGAGTCATATACAATACGAATATCAAAGGAATTCTAAATCTAGAATCCTTACCGTGGTATCTCCACTGATCAGTCATCTCTGGTCTGACTCTTACCATTTCTGGAAAAATTCTACAATATGTCTGTACTTGTTCAGCATATACATATCAATAATGCGTTCAAATCAGAAAACACAAGTACATCATAATCTATCTCTATTTAATTCTCATCCTACTGTAGTATATAATATATACAGAATCTCTGATATCATCATTTCCTCAACAAGCAAGGACATCAATACTACAGTACATACAAACCCAACAGATATAGCATATCTCCATGCAACTCAGTCAAAGATATTCTTAACAAATGCATTAGTATATATCAATACATATGCAATAGAATCATAAAGAATAGTACCTGTTGTAAATTCTGGGTCTGTGTTTTCAATTGAACTCTGTTCCCTACAATCTTCGGGAACGCTTCTGGGGACAGACTTTAGCAAAGTGTCCCGGCTGTCCACAAATATTGCATCTACCAGTCACTCCCTGGCATTGCTCGGTGGAATGTCTCCCTCCGCAACTTCTGCAATACACTCCAGTATGGCTCGGACTAGAACCACTGGAACTCAAAGAACCACTCCCTAACTTCTTGAATGGCTTCTTTCGAGCTTTTAGCAAATCTTGCTTCCCACTCGTACTGCTGCGATCAATTCTGAGAGGGGATTGCTGTGTCTGGGGTTGTTTCACACACAACCTCCCTAGCTGTCTAATCAAACTCGCCTCAGCTCTCTTCGCTCTACTCAGGATGTCAGCAAAATGGTAAGGTCGCTGCAGATTCATAAATGCAACTACCTCCGAATTCAACCCTCTGATAAACTGCTTTACTATAGCTTCATCATTTCCAGCTATCTGAGGAGCAAAGTGCAGTAGAGTAGAGAATTTGGCGGTATATTCATCAATATTCAACTGACCTTGGCTCAAATTCTCAAACTCTGCTTTCTTGTCCTCTCGGTACTAGACTGAGAAAAATCGTCGATAAAATTCAGTTCTGAATATTTCCCACGAAATCACTGTACCTCTCTGTTCCCACATTCTTCTACTGGTAATCCACCAATTCCTGGCGGCTTCACGTAACTGATAAGGTACCATTTTAACTCTCTGTTCATCTGTACAATCAAGTAAATCGAACAGTATTTCTATATCATCGAACCAGTTCTGACAATCTTCAGATGTCTCGGTACCACTCAGACTCGGCGGCTGTAATAACTGAAATTCTTTCATCTTTACTTCTAGCCGAGTTTCGGATGCATCTATCTGTTCAGACGAAGTACTGCCCTTTTCTGAAATTATTCGGGCGGTATATCTGATAATCAAACAGATTAGTACATAATCTATACAATGTGTCTCATCCCTCCTCTGATCATATACCTCTGATCCAGACTCGGTTCTGATTCAGGCTTAACAATTACATGCTGCAATCAACTCAGATAACAACCAACATGTAATAGGGAAAGCAATAAATCATGCTAGCACACTTAATGCAAGTCGATATTGATGTAAATCTCATGCTAGCAATTCCATGCAAGGAAGACAATTCAATCTACCCCGCTCATTCTCTACTATCTCATTCTAAAGGATCTATCAATTCTGACTATCTCAATCTAAAGGATCTATCGCTCTGATACCACCTGTTGTGGGGACCCGGACGCTGATCTTTCTTCTTAATTATCTTTGGGATTTAATTATCAATAAAGATAAAACAAGGTCTAAAAATTTTTCTTTTAAAATATAAGTGCGGAAGGTAATGTCATCTAAATAATATACATATCTGTATAAAAGTACAATACTGTACAACAGTCTTTCAATTAATCTAAGGTTCAACTACTAAAGTTCTAGTAATAAAACCTATCTATATCCAAGTCCGGAATCACCACGCTAACTCGTCTTCTCTCATCCTCTTCTGACCCCGATCCTGCCCCACCTGTTGTCATGCACACATACAAAACAAGACAACAGCCGGATACTCCGGTGAGAATAAATCCCAGTATAACTCATGGTAAGCATGTATATAAACAGTCTAAATTATGAAACATGCTATCATGAATAAAATTAAAACAATAGATTTCATAATCTATGAAATTAAATCAAAATAAGCATGCAACTCAAATCTGATAAACATGCAATTCAAATCAAATCATAAAACATGCTATCATGACTGAAAGCAATAACGATGGGTTCCATAGTCTATGAAACCACATCCATAAACACATGCAGTTCTAGTCAAATCATGTCTAGACTCGACTCAACTATAACTCTAGGGATCCCGGTGTGAATAAGACGTCAATGGCTGTCACTTACTCTCCCACTCGGGGTGACTGTACGTCTTAATCCTAGACTTCGGTCATAGCTGTATCGAATAATCTACAATAGGACAATGTCTGCTCCTATGTAACGATACACCGAACGTCTAGAAGTCTGATTGTTTCTGTCAAACTTTCCTATCTCAAATGCAATGCATAACCATCTGTAAACAATGCATAATTATCTCAAAAGATTCGAATACAATTCTATAATCAAATCATAATCATATCAAAAGATAAACAATAGGTCTAGTACGTGATTTAGTTGGGAAACTCAAATAAAATCTGATTTGAGTTATATCTTCCCAAATATCACAGGAATTATACCTTTTTCGTCCCTGTCTGACGAAGACGATGACCTGTATCCAAATCTATCCATATCAAATCTGAAATGACAATATTGAATACGCTGTATCAGTGAATAACTCAATACACAATCTGTTCTGATCAATACTCAAAGCAGTACATAATCTGATCAATGTCTGAACAAGATACAATCTAATTCATATCATCGACATCACAATATAATCGAAATCATATCTGAATCTGACCAATCTAAATCAACTGATGTTTCGATGGCATAACAATACAATCTGAATAACCCCGTCAATCTGAACATCACAAATATAATACTGGAACTCATAATCTGTGTCAATACAATTCATAATCTGAATACTAACACAATTCTGAGATAGAATCTCAGTCAATATCTTTCAGAAATCATAACAAATACAGAAACAGTCTGTTCTTTAATCTGACTTCAATTCTACAATGTCTACGGTAGCAGAAACATCATATCTAAATCATATTCAATTCTAACAATATCATATTTTCAAAACATCTCAAAATGTAATAAAACTTACGTCCTTGTGTAGCTCGTAGCTAAAGGAACTCAGAACTACAGTCGGATTCAAATTCTGCTAAACAGTTCTTGCACAATCGAAATCTAAAGGCGTAAGAACTTTAGGGAGGATTTCCCGTGCCTTGTTGCTGAGTTTTCTGAAGAAATAACGTGTCAAGATTTTATATATATACTGCATGCAACTCTGGAAACGTGGCCTTATTATTCACGCTACACGCATGACCGCGGGTGCGGTCAGGACATGCACCGCGGGTGCGGTCGTGCAATGCCTATCCTGGCATTTCTCGAAAGCTCAGACCGCGGGTGCGGTCTATTCTGTACCGCGGGTGCGCTCTGGCTAGCGCCGCGGGTGCGCTATGCCATCTTCAAAAACACCAACTTACTGTCCATGCACCGCAGGAGCGGTCATGTCTGGCACCGCGGGTGCGGTGATGCTTCAATATTTCTTTTAAAAATCCACAATTGCATGACCGCGGGTGCACTCCCGTTCTGGACGCAGGTGCGGTCTTGCAAACCCTATTTTCTCATATCTTTTCTTCCCTCATTGCATGTCATGTATTCTCATATCTTCCGAGTCTCACGTTAATAATGATTAGTAATCTTTGTTATCGATTCTGTAATTCTTGGGCCTTACAACATCTGAGACTGGTACTTCAAACTCTTCGTACTAGTCACTTATATGCTAAATTGTCCAAATGCAAGTTCTGGATGGACAAAGTGATATTTTTAGGCCTCGTCATTTCGAGACATGACATATCTGTTGATCCTGCAAAGGTCGAAGCTGTATTGAATTGGACAAGACCTACGAATGTTCCTAAGATCCATAGCTTCATGGGTTTGGCTGGATATTATCGTCTCTTTATTGAAGGATTTTCGAAAATATCTAAACATATTACTCAACTGACACAGAAGAATCAGCGATTCATTTGGTCAGATGAATGTGAAGCTAGTTTCCTTGAATTGAGAATGAGATTGACCACAGCACCTGTACTTACTATTCCCTCAGGTACCAGAGGATTTGTGGTTTGTATAGATGCGTCTGGTAAAGGTTTGGGCTGTGTTCTGATGCAACATGGCAAAGTCGTTGCTTATGCATGTAATGCCCAAGATTTTATAACATGTTAGTTTGAGATTATCAAGTTTGAGTGACATGATTATAACCAGGTTATCTTAAGATTAAATTGAGATAAAAATAGTGTGGGGCGAAAGTGACTCGCCCGGGCGGACATTTTTGACCGCCCGAGCGAGACTGCCTCGGAGAAGAGGGTCGAGAGTCACTCGCCCGGGCGGATGTTTTTGACCGCCCGAGCGAGGCTGTTGGATTGGGCGAGGGCCGAGCATTACTCGCCCGGGCGGTAACTTTTGACCGCCCGAGCGAGAGGCGTGTATCTCAAAGGATTTGCCATGTGTCTTAAACCATGCAATGTATATATAGAAGTGGCACGAATTCTTCATTCAGCAACAGGAATCAACGAGAATTTCAGAAGAAAGCTTTCAACTCCTTTTCAACTTTCAAATTGTGATTTTGCAAGAATTACTTATCCAAATTCAAATCCGACTTCGGTTTTGAGCTCCTCTCGGTCTTGGCTATAAAGTGATGTAAGTTTTATGTAATTTCAGTAAGTTTCGAAATTCAGATGTTTAGGAAATGAGAATATGATAATTATATTGTGTTCTTGGCGTATTGAGCATGATATATTTGTAGACGGATCAAAGAAAGGATATCATATGCATTTCCTATGAATTTTAGTATGATTTATGAATTGTTGGGATAGAATTATTGTGTTTGGATGAATATTGTATTGGATTGTGATTGAGAATAAGATAGTGCTGATATCTGTTGAGAATTGAATTGACTGGTATAGAAAATTACGTCGTTATGCCGTCAGATCTTATTGAGATCACGTAGTGACTTGGTTATGTGTTGATTTAGATTAGAAATTGATAGAGTGCGTATCCACATTTCCATTTCAGATTCGTATTGACGACCGTGACAGCGATTCTACGACGAAAGGTATAGTACATGTTTTGTTTGGGGAATCACGACTCAAATGAGATCACATTTGAGTTTCCCAACCAAAATCACATACTTGTTTTATTGTTCATATCTTGATATGATTATGATTGTTATAGATTGGTTTATAGAACTTGTATGCAGATCTTGCTATGCTTTGTTTACAGATCATGTAGCAATGCATTATGCTTGTTTACAGATTTTGTATTCATGCATTAAGATAGGGCAGTCTGGAGATCAGGCAGACTACTAGATGTTCGGCGATATCTCAGCTTAGGGGAAGATCACCGCCCCTATTGTAGACGCGGATACAGATCAGGCCGAAGTCTAGGAATAAGACGTACAGCACCTCGATTGGTAGGGTAGGTGACAGCCAGTGACGTCTTATTCACAACGGGATCCCTAGAGTTTTAGTCGAGTCGCATCTAGACATGATTAGACTCGCATTGCATGATTATATATGAATGACATTCATATTAGCATGTTTCATGTTTTAGATTGTTGTATTGCATGTATACATGTTTATACTGGGATTTGTTCTCACCGGTTTTCCGGCTGTTGTTATCTCTGTATGTGTGCATAACAACAGGTGGGGCAGGATCTGGGTCACGACAGAGATGAGCGATGGACATAGCGTGGTGATCACGGGCCTAGCAGATGGACTAGTAGAGTTACTTTTATCTTGTACTGTATTTCATTACTAGTTACAGAGGATGGATTAAAACAAGAAATGTTGTATCCTATGTTTGTATATTACGTTTGCATGTTGTAAAATAAATAAAGAACTGATGTTGTTTAGTTACATTTGAGTAATGTAAAAAGCGAAAATTTGACCCACTTTTATATTATTGATCCATTTAATCCCAAGAAAAAGAATTAGAGCCCGGGTCCCCACAACAGGTGGTATCAGAGCCGTAGGTTCTGTAGAGTGAGATAGGATAGAATGAGCGGGGTAGATCGAGTCTTCTTCCTTGCTTGATGAGGTGCTAGCATGATTATTGCTTTCCTATTACATGTTGTTTGTGTTTGATTTCTTTCAGCATGTGATTGACTGAATCAGAACTGATTCTAGATCAGAGGTAACTGACTAGAAGATGGCTGAGACAGTGGTATATTTTGTATACTAATCCGTTGGTTTATTAGATATGCCTCCTAGAAGAGCAGCCGTACCTCTACGACCAGCAGCGCCAGAACAGGGGAGCACATCCGGAGATCCTATGGATGTTACGGCGACCCCTATGGAGACGTTGCTGAAGCGATTCCAATCCTTTCGACCTCCCACCTTAAAAGGTACCGAGAATGCCATCGAGTGGGAAAGTTGGCTTGAGGACATTGAAATGCTATTCGACTCTTTGGAGTATGGTGACGAGAAGAGAATAAAGCTCATTGGCCATCAATTGCAAGATATAGCCAAGAATTGGTGGTTGAACATTAGGAGAGCTTTAGAGCAGCGGGGTACCGAGATTACGTGGAAGGTATTCAAGACGGAATTCTATCAGCGTTTCTTTCCCATCTCTTATCGCAAAGGTGCAGAATTTGCCAATCTGAGGCAAGGGCAATTGAACATTGAGGAGTACGTTGCCAAATTCTCTTCTTTGCTCCGTTTTGCACCTCATGTTTCAGGAAATGATGAGGCCATGGCAGATCAGTTTATGAATGGCCTGAATCCAGATATCTTTACGTTGGTCAATACTGGGAGACCCGATAATTTCTCGGATGCATTGAATCGTGCCAAAGGAGCTGAAGCAGGATTGCTTAGGCAACGGAGTGCTCCGTATGTTGCACCGAGTCCGAGACCGCCACTACCTCCATCCCAAGTTCCTCCTCCTCGATTTGAAAGTGGTGGTAGTAGTAGTGGACGCAAAGAACAGCTGAAGGCGAAGGGGAAACAGTTTAAAAGACCAGGGAGCAGTTCGTCGAGCTCCAGCGGATCAAGACAGAGTGGTTTTGATCAAAGTTCAAGGACTTCAGGTGTATATTGCAATAATTGTGAAGGTAGGCATGCAACTGAACAGTGCCAGGGAGTTACAGGCCGATGTAACATTTGTAGGCAACCGGGGCATTTTGCCAAAGTCTGTCCCCAGAGGAGTGTACAGCAAGGCCAGAGTGGAAGAGCATCCGGGCCAGTACCTCAGTTTGAGCGGCAGGCATCATCGGTTCACTCTTTTCAGCCTCCACCAGCACCGACTCAACCCAGAGGTCGTGGTAGTCAGACAGTGACTCAACCCCCGAGGCAACAGGCTCAAGTGTTTGCATTGACAGAAGAGCAAGCACAAGATGCACCAGATGATGTGATAGCAGGTAACTGCTCTCTTTATGGTTATCCTGCTTATATCTTGATAGATACAGGTGCATCGCATACATTCATCTCAGAACGATTTGCATTATTGCATTCATTGCCTGTTGAGTCTTTGTTAGATGTGGTGTCTATAAATTCTCCGTTGGGAAGTGGATTAATATCTGTAACTACGGTTAGACATTGCATTCTACAGTTTGAAGGGCATGAGATTGACCTAGATTGTATAGTGTTGGGTCTAGCTGATTTTGATTGTATAGTCGGTATTGACATGCTAACAAAGTATAGAGCTACCGTGGATTGTTTCCACAAGATTGTCAGATTCAGACCCGAGATGACAGACGAGTGGAAATTCTACGGGAAGGGTTCCAGATCTCGGATTCCCTTGATTTCGGCTCTTACTATGAACAGATTGTTACAGAAAGGAGCAGATGGTTTCTTTATTTATGCTGTAGATATGCAGAAGTCGAGCCTGGCGTTGGCAGATATACCAGTAGTGCGGGAATTTCCAGATATTTTTCCAGATGAGATCCCAGGATTACCTCCGGTTCGTGAGGTAGACTTCAGTATTGATCTTACACCAGGTACCGTCCCTATTTCGAGAGCTCCGTATAGGATGGCACCCATTGAACTAAAAGAATTAAAAGCACAATTAGAAGATCTTCTAGCCAAGGGATATATCAGACCTAGTGTATCTCCTTGGGGCGCTCCGGTGCTGTTTGTGCGGAAGAAAGATGGTTCGATGCGATTGTGTATAGACTACCGGCAGCTGAACAAGGCAACGATCAAGAATAAATATCCTTTGCCTAGAATTGATGATTTATTTGATCAGTTGCAGGGATCCTCCGTGTATTCGAAGATTGATTTGCGTTCTGGATATCATCAGCTCAGAGTTCGAGATGTAGATATACCGAAGACAGAATTTCGAACCAGGTATGGACATTACGAATTTATTGTCATGCCTTTTGGTTTAACCAATGCTCCTGCGGTATTTATGGGCTTGATGAACCAAGTGTTTCAGAGATATCTAGATGAATTTGTCATTGTTTTCATTGATGACATTTTGGTGTATTCAAAGAACAGAAATGAGCATGCAGAGCATCTCAGAATTGTTTTGCAGACGTTGAGGAACGAGCGACTGTATGCTAAATTGTCAAAGTGTGAGTTTTGGTTGAATCGAGTTGTATTCTTGGGGCATATCATTTCTGGAGATGGTATTTCTGTAGATCCCAGTAAAGTGGAAGCTGTGATCAGTTGGTCGAGACCAACTTCTGTACCAGAAATACACAGTTTCATGGGCCTAGCCGGATACTATAGAAGATTTATCAAAGACTTCTCCAGTATTGCAAAACCAATAACTCAATTGACGCAAAATAATGCACCATTTGTTTGGTCAGAGGAGTGCGAGTCTAGCTTTCTAGAGTTGAAGAAAAGGCTGACCAGTGCTCCAGTACTGACGATACCTTCAGGTACGGGTGATTTCGTTGTATATTGTGATGTTTCTCATAGAGGTTTGGGATGTGTTCTTATGCAGCGAGGCCATGTGATCGCATACGCCTCGAGACAATTGAAGCCACATGAAGTTCGATACCCCATTCATGATCTGGAATTGGCGGCTATCGTATTTGCATTAAAGATTTGGCTTCATTATCTCTACGGCGAGAAATTTGAGATCTTTTCCGATCACAAGAGCCTAAAGTACCTATTCTCTCAATCAGAATTGAATATGAGGTAGCGTAGATGGCTTGATCTGCTAAAAGACTTTGATTGTGAAATCAAATATTATCCAGGAAAGTCCAACGCAGCAGCAGATGCCTTGAGTCGGAAGGTATGTGCCTTGTCCTTATCGACGATAGGTGTTACAAAGTTAGTTGAAAGTTGCTGTTGTTCTGGATTAGCATTTGATACAGATAAGAAGCCACTACGACTTACTGCTATTCAAGTTGAGCCGGACTTGATCAGGAGGATTAAAGAAGCTCAACGAACCGATCAAAATGTACAAAAATCGATCCAAATGGTCAGATCAGGGCATGTCTCAGAATATCAGGTACGTGATCATGTGTTGTACGTCAATAACCGTCTTGTAGTGCCAGATGTTCCAGATTTGAAACATCAGATTATGTCCGAAGCACACTGCAGTCGGTTCAGCATTCATCCTGGTGGCAGGAAGATGTACAATGATTTAAAGACACAGTTCTGGTGGAAACAGATGAAGTCAGACATCGCAAAGTATGTGTCTAAATGCTTGAACTGCCAACAGGTGAAAGCCGAGAGGAAGAAGCCGGGAGGTTTACTTCAGAGCTTATCTATTCCAGAATGGAAATGAGACCACATTTCCATGGATTTTGTGACGAAGTTACCTCGAACATCCAGAGGCTGCGATGCGATTTGGGTTATTATTGACAGATTGACCAAATCTGCTTGTTTCATTCCATACAAAATGACGTATAGACAAGACCAGATGGCGGAGATATATATTCGAGAGGTAGTCAGGTTGCATGGAGTGCCAAAGTCCATCGTATCAGATCGTGATCCACGATTCACTTCGCACTTCTGGCACAGCTTACAGCAGGCTTTAGGTACGACATTACACCTGAGTACTGCTTATCATCCTCAGACAGACGGACAGTCAGAACGGACTATCCAGACTCTAGAGGATATGTTAAGGGCCGTCGTGCTAGATTTCGGCATTGGTTGGCAAGATTCTCTACCTCTTTGCGAATTTTCTTACAATAATAGCTATCAGACGAGTATCGAGATGGCACCGTTTGAAGCTTTGTATGGCAAGAAGTGCAGATCTCCGCTATATTGGGATGATATCTCAGAGCTACCAGAACTTGGGCCAGATATGATTCGTGACATGACAGAGAAGGTGAAACTCATTCAGAAGAGGATGAAGACAGCACAAGATCGACAAGCAAAGTACGCCAATATCAGACGTAGACCGTTAGTATTTGAGGCGGGAGATAGAGTATTCTTAAAGATTTCTCCATTCAGAGGCGTTGTTCGATTTGGCAAACGCGGGAAATTATCTCCTCGATACATTGGTCCTTACGAGATTCTTGAGAAGATTGGCGATCGAGCTTATCGACTTGCACTTCCTCCTTCTCTATCCGGAATACATGACGTGTTTCATGTATCAATGTTGCGAAGATATATGCCAGATGTTTCTCATGTGATTCAACCTGACGAAGCTGAACTTGATCAGACTTTGAGCTACGTGGAACAACCGATACAGATTCTTGATCGGAAAGAAAAGAAACTCAGAACGAAGGTTATTCCACTTGTGAAAGTTCAGTGGAGTCGTCATGGCATCGAAGAAGCGACATGGGAAACAGAAGCAAATATGCGACAGAAACACCCCGAATTATTTCGATGATGTAAGTAACTCTTCAGTATTGACTATATTACTTGTCATGGATGTTTGATAATTTACCTGCGAGTTCGAGGACGAACTTATATCTTAGAGGGGGAGAAATGTAATGCCCAAGATTTTATAACATGTTAGTTTGAGATTATCAAGTTTGAGTGACATGATTATAACCAGGTTATCTTAAGATTAAATTGAGATAAAAATAGTGTGGGGCGAAAGTGACTCGCCCGGGCGGACATTTTTGACCGCCCGAGCGAGACTGCCTCGGAGAAGAGGGTCGAGAGTCACTCGCCCGGGCGGATGTTTTTGACCGCCCGAGCGAGGCTATTGGATTGGGCGAGGGCCGAGCATTACTCGCCCGGGCGGTAACTTTTGACCGCCCGAGCGAGAGGCGTGTATCTCAAAGGATTTGCCATGTGTCTTAAACCATGCAATGTATATATAGAAGTGGCACGAATTCTTCATTCAGCAACAGGAATCAACGAGAATTTCAGAAGAAAGCTTTCAACTCCTTTTCAACTTTCAAATTGTGATTTTGCAAGAATTACTTATCCAAATTCAAATCCGACTTCGGTTTTGAGCTCCTCTCGGTCTTGGCTATAAAGTGATGTAAGTTTTATGTAATTTCAGTAAGTTTCGAAATTCAGATGTTTAGGAAATGAGAATATGATAATTATATTGTGTTCTTGGCGTATTGAGCATGATATATTTGTAGACGGATCAAAGAAAGGATATCATATGCATTTCCTATGAATTTTAGTATGATTTATGAATTGTTGGGATAGAATTATTGTGTTTGGATGAATATTGTATTGGATTGTGATTGAGAATAAGATAGTGCTGATATCTGTTGAGAATTGAATTGACTGGTATAGAAAATTACGTCGTTATGCCGTCAGATCTTATTGAGATCACGTAGTGACTTGGTTATGTGTTGATTTAGATTAGAAATTGATAGAGTGCGTATCCACATTTCCATTTCAGATTCGTATTGACGACCGTGACAGCGATTCTACGACGAAAGGTATAGTACATGTTTTGTTTGGGGAATCACGACTCAAATGAGATCACATTTGAGTTTCCCAACCAAAATCACATACTTGTTTTATTGTTCATACCTTGATATGATTATGATTGTTATAGATTGGTTTATAGAACTTGTATGCAGATCTTGCTATGCTTTGTTTACAGATCATGTAGCATTGCATTATGCTTGTTTACAGATTTTGTATTCATGCATTAAGATAGGGCAGTCTGGAGATCAGGCAGACTACTAGATGTTCGGCGATATCTCAGCTTAGGGAAAGATCCCCGCCCCTATTGTAGACGCGGATACAGATCAGGCCGAAGTCTAGGAATAAGACGTACAGCACCTCGATTGGTAGGGTAGGTGACAGCCAGTGACGTCTTATTCACAACGGGATCCCTAGAGTTTTAGTCGAGTCGCATCTAGACATGATTAGACTCGCATTGCATGATTATATATGAATGACATTCATATTAGCATGTTTCATGTTTTAGATTGTTGTATTGCATGTATACATGTTTATACTGGGATTTGTTCTCACCGGTTTTCCGGCTGTTGTTATCTCTGTATGTGTGCATAACAACAGGTGGGGCAGGATCTGGGTCACGACAGAGATGAGCGATGGACATAGCGTGGTGATCACGGGCCTAGCAGATGGACTAGTAGAGTTACTTTTATCTTGTACTGTATTTCATTACTAGTTACAGAGGATGGATTAAAACAAGAAATGTTGTATCCTATGTTTGTATATTACGTTTGCATGTTGTAAAATAAATAAAGAACTGATGTTGTTTAGTTACATTTGAGTAATGTAAAAAGCGAAAATTTGACCCACTTTTATATTATTGATCCATTTAATCCCAAGAAAAAGAATTAGAGCCCGGGTCCCCACAACAGGTGGTATCAGAGCCGTAGGTTCTGTAGAGTGAGATAGGATAGAATGAGCGGGGTAGATCGAGTCTTCTTCCTTGCTTGATGAGGTGCTAGCATGATTATTGCTTTCCTATTACATGTTGTTTGTGTTTGATTTCTTTCAGCATGTGATTGACTGAATCAGAACTGATTCTAGATCAGAGGTAACTGACTAGAAGATGGCTGAGACAGTGGTATATTTTGTATACTAATCCGTTGGTTTATTAGATATGCCTCCTAGAAGAGCAGCCGTACCTCTACGACCAGCAGCGCCAGAACAGGGGAGCACATCCGGAGATCCTATGGATGTTACGGCGACCCCTATGGAGACGTTGCTGAAGCGATTCCAATCCTTTCGACCTCCCACCTTAAAAGGTACCGAGAATGCCATCGAGTGGGAAAGTTGGCTTGAGGACATTGAAATGCTATTCGACTCTTTGGAGTATGGTGACGAGAAGAGAATAAAGCTCATTGGCCATCAATTGCAAGATATAGCCAAGAATTGGTGGTTGAACATTAGGAGAGCTTTAGAGCAGCGGGGTACCGAGATTACGTGGAAGGTATTCAAGACGGAATTCTATCAGCGTTTCTTTCCCATCTCTTATCGCAAGGATAAAGGTGCAGAATTTGCCAATCTGAGGCAAGGGCAATTGAACATTGAGGAGTACGTTGCCAAATTCTCTTCTTTGCTCCGTTTTGCACCTCATGTTTCAGGAAATGATGAGGCCATGGCAGATCAGTTTATGAATGGCCTGAATCCAGATATCTTTACGTTGGTCAATACTGGGAGACCCGATAATTTCTCGGATGCATTGAATCGTGCCAAAGGAGCTGAAGCAGGATTGCTTAGGCAACGGAGTGCTCCGTATGTTGCACCGAGTCCGAGACCGCCACTACCTCCATCCCAAGTTCCTCCTCCTCGATTTGAAAGTGGTGGTAGTAGTAGTGGACGCAAAGAACAGCTGAAGGCGAAGGGGAAACAGTTTAAAAGACCAGGGAGCAGTTCGTCGAGCTCCAGCGGATCAAGACAGAGTGGTTTTGATCAAAGTTCAAGGACTTCAGGTGTATATTGCAATAATTGTGAAGGTAGGCATGCAACTGAACAGTGCCAGGGAGTTACAGGCCGATGTAACATTTGTAGGCAACCGGGGCATTTTGCCAAAGTCTGTCCCCAGAGGAGTGTACAGCAAGGCCAGAGTGGAAGAGCATCCGGGCCAGTACCTCAGTTTGAGCGGCAGGCATCATCGGTTCACTCTTTTCAGCCTCCACCAGCACCGACTCAACCCAGAGGTCGTGGTAGTCAGACAGTGACTCAACCCCCGAGGCAACAGGCTCAAGTGTTTGCATTGACAGAAGAGCAAGCACAAGATGCACCAGATGATGTGATAGCAGGTAACTGCTCTCTTTATGGTTATCCTGCTTATATCTTGATAGATACAGGTGCATCGCATACATTCATCTCAGAACGATTTGCATTATTGCATTCATTGCCTGTTGAGTCTTTGTTAGATGTGGTGTCTATAAATTCTCCGTTGGGAAGTGGATTAATATCTGTAACTACGGTTAGACATTGCATTCTACAGTTTGAAGGGCATGAGATTGACCTAGATTGTATAGTGTTGGGTCTAGCTGATTTTGATTGTATAGTCGGTATTGACATGCTAACAAAGTATAGAGCTACCGTGGATTGTTTCCACAAGATTGTCAGATTCAGACCCGAGATGACAGACGAGTGGAAATTCTACGGGAAGGGTTCCAGATCTCGGATTCCCTTGATTTCGGCTCTTACTATGAACAGATTGTTACAGAAAGGAGCAGATGGTTTCTTTATTTATGCTGTAGATATGCAGAAGTCGAGCCTGGCGTTGGCAGATATACCAGTAGTGCGGGAATTTCCAGATATTTTTCCAGATGAGATCCCAGGATTACCTCCGGTTCGTGAGGTAGACTTCAGTATTGATCTTACACCAGGTACCGTCCCTATTTCGAGAGCTCCGTATAGGATGGCACCCATTGAACTAAAAGAATTAAAAGCACAATTAGAAGATCTTCTAGCCAAGGGATATATCAGACCTAGTGTATCTCCTTGGGGCGCTCCGGTGCTGTTTGTGCGGAAGAAAGATGGTTCGATGCGATTGTGTATAGACTACCGGCAGCTGAACAAGGCAACGATCAAGAATAAATATCCTTTGCCTAGAATTGATGATTTATTTGATCAGTTGCAGGGATCCTCCGTGTATTCGAAGATTGATTTGCGTTCTGGATATCATCAGCTCAGAGTTCGAGATGTAGATATACCGAAGACAGAATTTCGAACCAGGTATGGATATTACGAATTTATTGTCATGCCTTTTGGTTTAACCAATGCTCCTGCGGTATTTATGGGCTTGATGAACCAAGTGTTTCAGAGATATCTAGATGAATTTGTCATTGTTTTCATTGATGACATTTTGGTGTATTCAAAGAACAGAAATGAGCATGCAGAGCATCTCAGAATTGTTTTGCAGACGTTGAGGAACGAGCGACTGTATGCTAAATTGTCAAAGTGTGAGTTTTGGTTGAATCGAGTTGTATTCTTGGGGCATATCATTTCTGGAGATGGTATTTCTGTAGATCCCAGTAAAGTGGAAGCTGTGATCAGTTGGTCGAGACCAACTTCTGTACCAGAAATACACAGTTTCATGGGCCTAGCCGGATACTATAGAAGATTTATCAAAGACTTCTCCAGTATTGCAAAACCAATAACTCAATTGACGCAAAATAATGCACCATTTGTTTGGTCAGAGGAGTGCGAGTCTAGCTTTCTAGAGTTGAAGAAAAGGCTGACCAGTGCTCCAGTACTGACGATACCTTCAGGTACGGGTGATTTCGTTGTATATTGTGATGTTTCTCATAGAGGTTTGGGATGTGTTCTTATGCAGCGAGGCCATGTGATCGCATACGCCTCGAGACAATTGAAGCCACATGAAGTTCGATACCCCATTCATGATCTGGAATTGGCGGCTATCGTATTTGCATTAAAGATTTGGCGTCATTATCTCTACGGCGAGAAATTTGAGATCTTTTCCGATCACAAGAGCCTAAAGTACCTATTCTCTCAATCAGAATTGAATATGAGGTAGCGTAGATGGCTTGATCTGCTAAAAGACTTTGATTGTGAAATCAAATATTATCCAGGAAAGTCCAACGCAGCAGCAGATGCCTTGAGTCGGAAGGTATGTGCCTTGTCCTTATCGACGATAGGTGTTACAAAGTTAGTTGAAAGTTGCTGTTGTTCTGGATTAGCATTTGATACAGATAAGAAGCCACTACGACTTACTGCTATTCAAGTTGAGCCGGACTTGATCAGGAGGATTAAAGAAGCTCAACGAACCGATCAAATGTACAAAAATCGATCCAAATGGTCAGATCAGGGCATGTCTCAGAATATCAGGTACGTGATCATGTGTTGTACGTCAATAACCGTCTTGTAGTGCCAGATGTTCCAGATTTGAAACATCAGATTATGTCCGAAGCACACTGCAGTCGGTTCAGCATTCATCCTGGTGGCAGGAAGATGTACAATGATTTAAAGACACAGTTCTGGTGGAAACAGATGAAGTCAGACATCGCAAAGTATGTGTCTAAATGCTTGAACTGCCAACAGGTGAAAGCCGAGAGGAAGAAGCCGGGAGGTTTACTTCAGAGCTTATCTATTCCAGAATGGAAATGAGACCACATTTCCATGGATTTTGTGACGAAGTTACCTCGAACATCCAGAGGCTGCGATGCGATTTGGGTTATTATTGACAGATTGACCAAATCTGCTTGTTTCATTCCATACAAAATGACGTATAGACAAGACCAGATGGCGGAGATATATATTCGAGAGGTAGTCAGGTTGCATGGAGTGCCAAAGTCCATCGTATCAGATCGTGATCCACGATTCACTTCGCACTTCTGGCACAGCTTACAGCAGGCTTTAGGTACGACATTACACCTGAGTACTGCTTATCATCCTCAGACAGACGGACAGTCAGAACGGACTATCCAGACTCTAGAGGATATGTTAAGGGCCGTCGTGCTAGATTTCGGCATTGGTTGGCAAGATTCTCTACCTCTTTGCGAATTTTCTTACAATAATAGCTATCAGACGAGTATCGAGATGGCACCGTTTGAAGCTTTGTATGGCAAGAAGTGCAGATCTCCGCTATATTGGGATGATATCTCAGAGCTACCAGAACTTGGGCCAGATATGATTCGTGACATGACAGAGAAGGTGAAACTCATTCAGAAGAGGATGAAGACAGCACAAGATCGACAAGCAAAGTACGCCAATATCAGACGTAGACCGTTAGTATTTGAGGCGGGAGATAGAGTATTCTTAAAGATTTCTCCATTCAGAGGCGTTGTTCGATTTGGCAAACGCGGGAAATTATCTCCTCGATACATTGGTCCTTACGAGATTCTTGAGAAGATTGGCGATCGAGCTTATCGACTTGCACTTCCTCCTTCTCTATCCGGAATACATGACGTGTTTCATGTATCAATGTTGCGAAGATATATGCCAGATGTTTCTCATGTGATTCAACCTGACGAAGCTGAACTTGATCAGACTTTGAGCTACGTGGAACAACCGATACAGATTCTTGATCGGAAAGAAAAGAAACTCAGAACGAAGGTTATTCCACTTGTGAAAGTTCAGTGGAGTCGTCATGGCATCGAAGAAGCGACATGGGAAACAGAAGCAAATATGCGACAGAAACACCCCGAATTATTTCGATGATGTAAGTAACTCTTCAGTATTGACTATATTACTTGTCATGGATGTTTGATAATTTACCTGCGAGTTCGAGGACGAACTTATATCTTAGAGGGGGAGAAATGTAATGCCCAAGATTTTATAACATGTTAGTTTGAGATTATCAAGTTTGAGTGACATGATTATAACCAGGTTATCTTAAGATTAAATTGAGATAAAAATAGTGTGGGGCGAAAGTGACTCGCCCGGGCGGACATTTTTGACCGCCCGAGCGAGACTGCCTCGGAGAAGAGGGTCGAGAGTCACTCGCCCGGGCGGATGTTTTTGACCGCCCGAGCGAGGCTATTGGATTGGGCGAGGGCCGAGCATTACTCGCCCGGGCGGTAACTTTTGACCGCCCGAGCGAGAGGCGTGTATCTCAAAGGATTTGCCATGTGTCTTAAACCATGCAATGTATATATAGAAGTGGCACGAATTCTTCATTCAGCAACAGGAATCAACGAGAATTTCAGAAGAAAGCTTTCAACTCCTTTTCAACTTTCAAATTGTGATTTTGCAAGAATTACTTATCCAAATTCAAATCCGACTTCGGTTTTGAGCTCCTCTCGGTCTTGGCTATAAAGTGATGTAAGTTTTATGTAATTTCAGTAAGTTTCGAAATTCAGATGTTTAGGAAATGAGAATATGATAATTATATTGTGTTCTTGGCGTATTGAGCATGATATATTTGTAGACGGATCAAAGAAAGGATATCATATGCATTTCCTATGAATTTTAGTATGATTTATGAATTGTTGGGATAGAATTATTGTGTTTGGATGAATATTGTATTGGATTGTGATTGAGAATAAGATAGTGCTGATATCTGTTGAGAATTGAATTGACTGGTATAGAAAATTACGTCGTTATGCCGTCAGATCTTATTGAGATCACGTAGTGACTTGGTTATGTGTTGATTTAGATTAGAAATTGATAGAGTGCGTATCCACATTTCCATTTCAGATTCGTATTGACGACCGTGACAGCGATTCTACGACGAAAGGTATAGTACATGTTTTGTTTGGGGAATCACGACTCAAATGAGATCACATTTGAGTTTCCCAACCAAAATCACATACTTGTTTTATTGTTCATACCTTGATATGATTATGATTGTTATAGATTGGTTTATAGAACTTGTATGCAGATCTTGCTATGCTTTGTTTACAGATCATGTAGCATTGCATTATGCTTGTTTACAGATTTTGTATTCATGCATTAAGATAGGGCAGTCTGGAGATCAGGCAGACTACTAGATGTTCGGCGATATCTCAGCTTAGGGAAAGATCCCCGCCCCTATTGTAGACGCGGATACAGATCAGGCCGAAGTCTAGGAATAAGACGTACAGCACCTCGATTGGTAGGGTAGGTGACAGCCAGTGACGTCTTATTCACAACGGGATCCCTAGAGTTTTAGTCGAGTCGCATCTAGACATGATTAGACTTGCATTGCATGATTATATATGAATGACATTCATATTAGCATGTTTCATGTTTTAGATTGTTGTATTGCATGTATACATGTTTATTCTGGGATTTGTTCTCACCGGTTTTCCGGCTGTTGTTATCTCTGTATGTGTGCATAACAACAGGTGGGGCAGGATCTGGGTCACGACAGAGATGAGCGATGGACATAGCGTGGTGATCACGGGCCTAGCAGATGGACTAGTAGAGTTACTTTTATCTTGTACTGTATTTCACTACTAGTTACAGAGGATGGATTAAAACAAGAAATGTTGTATCCTATGTTTGTATATTACGTTTGCATGTTGTAAAATAAATAAAGAACTGATGTTGTTTAGTTACATTTGAGTAATGTAAAAAGCGAAAATTTGACCCACTTTTATATTATTGATCCATTTAATCCCAAGAAAAAGAATTAGAGCCCGGGTCCCCACAACGCATCTCATCAATTGAAATCTCATGAAACACGTTATCCTGTTCATGATCTTGAATTGGCTGCCATTGTGTTTGCATTGAAGATTTGGCGCCATTACTTGTACGGAGAAAAGTTTGTTATTTATTCAGATCATAAAAGTCTAAAATATCTCTTTTTTCAATCTGATTTGAATATGAGGCAACGCAGGTGGATGGATCTCCTGAAGGATTTTGATTGTGAGATTCAATATCACCCTGGATCGGTGAATGTTACTGCAGATGCCCTGAGTCGTAAAGTGCATGATTCTGTTTTAGCTTCTGTCAATGTCGCCAAAGTACACGAGGATATATGTACTTCTGGCTGGACTTTTCACTCGAATTGGAATTTTGTCACTGTCTCAGCATTGCAAATTGAGCCGAATTTGATATCGAAAATACGAAAGGCCCAACGAAGCGATGCTCAGATCCAAAAGTCGAAAGAACTTGTATCTGTTGGACATCAGTCATGATTCAAGATTTCTTCTGATGTTTTTTTACGACTTAATGACCGGCTGGTAGTTCCTGATGACTCTGATTTGAAATCTGCCCTTCTTCGAGAAGCACATTGTAGCAAATACAGTATTCACCCTGCAGGTCGGAAGATGTATTTGACATTGAGACCTCAATTCTGGTGGAAACGTATGAAGGACATTGCTGAGTTTATTTTGAAATGTCTTGTCTGCCAGCAAGTGAAAGCCGAGAGAATGAAACCGGGAGATTGCTCCATAGTCTTGAAATCCCGAAATGGAATTGGGAACATATTGCTATGGATTTGTTGACTCATTTACCTCGTTCACCCAAGGGCTGTGATACTATTTGGGTCATTATTGATCGGCTTTCGAAATCTGCGCATTTTATTTCGTATGAACGGACTTATCCTTATAAGAGAATGGCCCGTTTATACATTGAGAATGTTGTGAGACTGCATGGTGTGCCAGTCTCAATCGTATCTGATCGTGATCCTATGTTTGCTTCTAAATTCTGGGGTAGTTTTCAGGAGGCGATGGGTACGCGTTTAGCTATGTGTACTGCTTATCACCCTCAAACTGATGGCCAGACCGAGCGTACGATTCAAACTTTAGAGGATATGTTGCGTTCGATTGTAATGGATTTCAGGATGGATGGCAAGATGCCTTACCATTGGTTGAATTTTCTTATAATAATAGCTTTCAGACGAGTATCAGTATGGCACCGTTTGAAGCTCTATATGGGAGACGATGTAGAACACCATTATTCTGGGATGAAATTGGTGAGAGAAAATTGACTGGACCTGAAATGATACAGGAAATGAATGATAAGGTTCAGTTAATTCGGCAGCGGATGAAAGCTGCTCAGGATCGTCAAACGAGTTATTCCAATAAACGAAGACGACCCTTGGAATTGTAGAAAGGTGACAGAGTGTTTTTGAAAATATCTCCCTTTAGAGGCACTGTTCCATTTGGCATGCGAGGGAAATTATCTCCTCGTTATGTTGGTCCATACGAGATTCTGGATCGAGTTGGTGATCTTGCGTATTGATTGGCATTGCCACCAGCTCTATCTACTATTCATGATGTGTTTCATGTTTCTATGTTGAGGAAATATGAACCAGATCCATCACATGTACTTGCACCTGACGAGGTTGAATTGGATCCTTCTCTTTCCTATGTTGAACAACCTGTTCGCATTATGGATCGAAAGGAAAAGATATTGCGTAACAAATCGATCCCTTTGGTTTGAGTATAATAGACACGGCATGGTGTGGAAGAGTCGACATGGGAGTTGGAAAGCAAAATGCGTGATTCATATCCGCATTTATTTAATGCTAGTCCATCTGTTCCATTGTATTCAATGTATACGGATCCTTTTACTGATTTTAGTTTTGATATGTACTATAAATGGTGCAATATTTATGTTTGCCAATGTTATGTATATAGAAATGTTTGAGATTTCGAGGGCAAAATCTTTTAAGTGGGGGAGAAATGTAAGGACCGTGTATCGTATTATCGTAAATCTTATGTGATTATCGATAATTCATGAATTTGATATGTGATTATGTATATGATGTATATCATGATAATGAAATTGAGAAAATGAATATTGAATATGAATTGACGTTGTAAGAGCTCGATTAGAAAAGTCGGAAGCCAATATAATACCAAAACCAACATTTGGTACAGAACATGTGGCGCCCGGCCGGTAGAAAATGACCGCCCGAGCGCCAGTGTGAGATAAGGTGTATTCTCGGACAGAACATGTGTGGGGACCCGGGCTCTAACTCAATTCTTTTGGGATTTAATTGGATCTTTGCTCGAAAATGTGGGTCAAAAATTTGCTTTTAATATTAATTCAAATGTATAACTAAAGCATATCATGTCTTTAACTGAAATAAACAACATAATGTACATACATGTCTGTCTAGTACAACCATACACCAGTGTTTACATACCAACTACAACATAAGTGATACAAGTCTAGTAGGAAACACTACAAATCTTCAATGCCCGAGATCTCCACGCTATCATCAATCTCTCATCTAGCTCGAGACCCAGATCCTGCCCCACCTGTTGCCATGCACACATACAGACACGACAACAGCCAGATAACTCCGGTGAGAAACATATCCCAGTATAAAACATGGATGCATGCAATGTCATAAATCATGTACAAAAGCATAGCATATATCAATTAACATGAATGCAAATCTAAACATGTCGAAGAATACAAATCTGTATTCAACATTTAAATCTTGACTCGACTCATTTCTAATCTAGGGATCCCGGTGTGAATAAGACGGTCTGTCACCTACTCAACCAATCGGGGTGACGGTACATCTTATTCCTAGACTTCGGTCAACTCTGTATTGAGGGTCTACACATAGAGCAAATCTACTCCTATGCGTCGATACACCGAAACGTCTAGTTTTGGCCAGTCTGCCAATATCTCCTATCTCAGGACTCGACTATAAATCAATAAACAAGGCATTACATAATGAAATGTAATAACAATCTAGTATGTGATTTAGGGAAACTCGTATCAAATCTGAATCGAGTTGTGCAATCCCGTGACCACATGAATTATACCTTTCTTGTCGCACTGTCTGTGTCGAGATCTTGAAGCCGGAATGTCACTCTGTCAAGACTAATCTGAAATGACCATATACAAATGTTTTATATCAAAACACAACTCAAGCAAGTCTTGGAATAATCAATAATCAGTCTCGGTACAAGTTGACGGCATAACGGCGTACTTCTTCGATACCGATAACTCAATCTCAACATATAACAATATCAAAATCTCATCAACATCACAATATATTCCTCTTCAACTCTGAAAATCGATATATTCTACAAAAATACATGCTGAAAATCGAAACAATAGCATACTGTGTCCGAAAATCAATCTGACAACGAATATACGATGCTCTCTATATCAAGAACACATATTTACAACAAAATCATAATTCCCCAACATCTAAAATCTGAATCATGCTGAAAATGAGATATACTTACATCCTTAGATAGCTCTTGGTGTAAGGAACAATAATCTCAACTCGGTTTCCAATTCGGATGTGTAAATCTTGCACAGTACAAATCCTAAGGAATGAAGAAGCTTGAAGGAAACTAAGGGGAGTTCTCGGTTCTCTCTTTGCTGAAGGTGAAGACAATGAGGTGTTATTACAAATATTTATACCTCAGGCCATGTGTCAATGTAAAAATCAAAGGTGGCATTTCCGCATGCAGACCGCGGGTGCGGTCACCCCAGCACCGCGGGTGCGCTCATGTTTCGGCAGGATTTTATTTTGAAAATACCTCGACCGCGGGTGCGGTCCCTGCATGACCGCGGGTGCGGTCTCACCACCGCGGGTGCGGTCTTGCTAACACCGCGGGTGCGGTATGGCTTCGGCCCAAACCTCACAATTTCAATTTAAATGTCATGCATTCTCCAACTTGTGAATCTCACATCCATAACAGCTGATAATTCTCGAGCCTTACATTTCTCCCCCTCTTAGACAAGAGTTCGTCCTCGAACTCGTACGCAAGTAATTATGCAAGTATATACAGAAGCAGTAAAATCAAACTAACAAATTACTTACATCAACTGAATAGCTCGGGATGCTTCTGTCTCATTTCAGACTCTGTCTCCCAAGTTGCTTCGTCGATGCCATGACGACTCCACTGAACCTTCACAAGCGGAATAGTCTTTGTTCTGAGTTGTTTTTCTTTCCGATCAAGAATCTGTATCGGTCTTTCAACATAGCTCAGAGTTTGATCTAACTCGGCTTCGTCAGGCTGAATGACATGAGAACTATCTGGCATATATTTACGTAACATTGATACATGAAAAACGTCATGTATACCAGACAATGAAGGAGGAAGAGCAAGTCTGTAAGCTCGATCGCCAATCTTCTCAAGGATCTCATATGGACCGACGTATCTAGGAGACAACTTTCCTCGTTTGCCAAATCTGACAACGCCTCTGAAAGGAGAAATCTTCAAAATACTTTGTCTCCCTGCTCAAATACCAACGGTCTGCGTCTGACATTGGCGTATTTCGCTTGTCTATCCTGTGCTGTCTTCATTCTCCTCTGAATGACCTTCACTTTCTCGGTCATCTCACGAATCATATCAGGCCCTAACTCTGGTACCTCAGAGATATCATCCCAGTACAACGGAGATCTGCACTTCTTTCCGTATAAAGCTTCGAACGGTGCCATCTCAATGCTAGTCTGATAGCTGTTGTTGTATGAAAACTCACACAACGGCAATGAATCTTGCCAACTAGTACCAAAGTCTAGTACTACAGCTCTCAGCATTTCCTCTAAAGTCTGGATAGTCCGCACTGACTGTCCGTCCGTCTGAGGATGATAAGCAGTGCTCAGGTGTAAAGTCGTACCCAAAGCCTGCTGCAAGCTGTGCCAAAAGTGAGAAGTAAATCGTGGATCACGATCTGATACGATCGACTTCGGCACACCGTGCAATCTGACGACCTCTCTGACATACAACTCTGCCATCTGATCGTGTCGATAGGTCATTCTGTACGGAATAAAGCACGCTGATTTGGTCAGTCTGTCTAGCACAACCCAAATCGCGTCACAGCCCCGCAAAGATCGAGGTAACTTCGTCACGAAATCCATGGAAATGTGGTCCCATTTCCATTCAGGAACAGACAAACTCTGAAGTAATCCTCCGGGCTTCTTTCTTTCTGCCTTCACCTGCTGGCAATTCAGACATTTAGACACAAATTCTGCAATGTCTGTCTTCATTTGCTTCCACCAGAATTGCATCTTCAAGTCATTGTACATCTTCCTGTCTCCAGGATGAATGCTGAACTGACTACAGTGTGCCTCTGACATGATCTGTCGTCTCAAATCTGAAAACTCTGGTACTACTAAGCGGTTATTCACATACAGAACAGAATCTCTAACCTGATACTCTGATATATGACCAGTTCTGACCATATCAATCGATTTCTGAACGCTCGGATCGATTCTCTGCGCTTCTTTGATCCTCAAAATCAGATCTGGCTCAATCTGAATCACAGCAAGTCGCAACGGTCTACTATCTGTATCAAATGTCAACCCAGACAAGCAACAATCCTCTACTAATTCGATACACCTACAGTCGATAAGGAAAGAGCACATACATTTCGATTCAAGGCGTCTGCCGCTGCATTCGACTTCCCTGGATAGTACTTGATCTCGCAATCAAAATCTTTCAGCAGATCAAGCCATCGTCGCTGCCTCATGTTCAACTCTGACTGAGAAAAGAGGTACTTCAGGCTCTTATGATCGGAATAGATCTCAAATTTCTCGCCATACAGATAATGACGCCAGATCTTGAGTGCAAAAACAATCGCCGCCAATTCAAGATCATGAATCGGGTAACGAGTCTCGTGCGGCTTCAGCTGTCTAGAGGCGTATGCTATCACGTGCCCTCGCTGCATAAGAACACATCCTAGCCCTCTGTGAGATGCGTCACAGTATACAACGAACTCACCTGTACCTGAAGGAATCGTCAAGACAGGCGCACTGGTCAGCCTCTTCTTCAGCTCTACAAAACTAGCTTCACAATCTTCAGACCACACAAATGGCATATTCTTCTGGGTCAACTGAGTGATAGGCTTCGCTATACTGGAGAAATCTCGGATAAAACGACGATAATACCCGGCTAGACCAATGAAACTGCGTATCTCCGGCACAGAAATCGGTCTCGGCCAACTGATCACAGCCTCAACTTTACTCGGATCTACCGCAATATCCTCTCCAGATATAATATGCCCCAAAAATACAACCTGTCTCAGCCAAAATTCGCACTTAGACAGTTTGGCATACAACTGCTCATTTCTCAACGTCTTCAATACGATTCTCAGATGATCTGCATGCTCAGTCAGACTCTTCGAATATACCAAAATATCATCAATGAACACAATCACAAAAATCATCTAAATATCTCTGAAAAATGCGGTTCATCAAACTCATAAACACCGCTGGTGCATTCGTCAAACCGAAAGGCATAACAACAAACTCGTAATGTCCATACCTGGTTCGGAATGCAGTCTTCGGAATATCAATGTCTCTAACTCTGAGTTGATGATACCCTGATCTCAAATCAATCTTCGAGTATACAGACGATCCCTGTAACTGATCAAACAAGTCGTCAATGCGAGGCAAAGGATACTTGTTCTTCACTGTTGCCTTGTTCAACTGCCTATAATCAATACACAGTCGCATCGAACCATCTTTCTTTCGAACGAATAGCACCGGAGCACCCCAAGGTGATACACTCGGTCTAATGTACCCCTTGGACAGAAGATCTTCCAACTGTGCTTTCAACTCTTTCAGCTCTATCGGTGCCATCCTATACGGAGCTCTCGAAATAGGAACACTGCCTGGCACAAGATCTATGCTAAAATCTACCTCTCGAGCCGGAGGCAACCCTGGAATCTCATCTGGGAACACATCTGCAAACTCGCAAACCACTGGCAGATCTGCCAACGCTGGGCTCGACTTCAGTAGATCTACTGAATATACGAGAAAGCCCTCTGCTCCTCTCTGAAGCAATCTACTCATAGTCAGAGCAGATACTAAGGGAATCCGAGATCTGGAACCCTTGCCGTAGAATTTCCACTCATCTGTCATTTCGGGTCTGAATCTGACAATCTTGTGGAAACAATCTACAGTGGCCCTGTACTTGGTCTGTTAGAGTAGGTGCACGTCGAGCCAAGTGTTGGCCGGCTGTTCACGATGAAACTCTTTGTATAAACGATCTTTATTTTTAATAATATTTGAATTTATTAATTTGGCGCATCTTTATCTTTATACCCATGCGAGTTGCATAGATAAAGTCCTTGAATATACAAATAGTAGAAAGAATGTGAGATGCTCATATGATGAGTATCATGAAACTCATATTTGTAATATTGTATATTCTAAACTGTTCCTAGTCGATTCAGCCGCCACTAAGAAGGATATAGGCCGCTCGAGTTAGAGACTAGTATCTGCGATGTGAGTACCATGTTTCATTGGTAGGGGACATTGTGATGTCCGAGCATGCAGATAGGTGCTCCTGGTAGAGTGCACTGAACAACCCTCTACAAAGGACTTTCCAAGTGGTTCTCACTTATCGAGTGGAAACGTCCTAGTTTATGGTTGTACACCATTAGTCCTTATGACCCGGGACAACATTGAGTCTCTATGTGCTAGCGTTTCACTTTGACTTGTTTACCGACTCTTATGGGGTCATCAGGTGGCAAGGTTGGGTGTTACGGCGAAACATATAGGAGTCGATGCATTGTAGCCGGGGATTCACCGCTTACCTACGGGTATGGATATCCTATGTGTTTTTCATGAATGTGTGGGTTGAAATCTCTGATCAGAGTATGGTGGTAATTATGAAAGGGGTTTCATAGATTACACCATCGATGCAACCACAACATGACACATAGTATCGATTCATTGACAACTCTCGATATACCAATAGTTGTCGAATCGGTCGGGATATATGAGTTGAAGGGACCGTACTGTACGCTAACCATAATTGATTGGTTCTTGCAGGCACTATCATGTGATACCTAGGGAATCACGTAAGCGATGCTGCTAGGCGTTTAACGTGATTGGTTGGGTACTATCAGACTTGAGTTCTGACGTTCTTATTATCAAGGAGTTGATAAGTAAGAATGGAGCAATTGGGGTATGCTCGAATAAGGACATGTTTAGTCCGAATCACATAGAGATGTGAACCCACGGCTAGTTGTATCAATGAACCATTGAGGGCCACACAAGTACTAGCTTTGTAAATCCCGATGAGAAGTAAAATAGTTCAATATGTTGAACGACTTATAAATGTGTTTATAAGCGTAAAGAAAAATAGAAGTATGACTTCTATGAGAGAAATATAAATTTTAATTTATGGAAGTGTTCCTAGATTAAAATTTGGCCAAGTGAATAATGTATTTGAAAATTGTGATTTTCATAAACATTATTGTGGACTAAATTAAATTAATTCAAGTGTTGAATTAATTAAACACTAGTGGGCCTAGTAGAGTCCAAATAATTAAATTAATTCAAGTGTTGGATTAATTAAATAACATTGGGCCATGTAAAGCCCAATTGGAAATAATTATTTAACTAGTGGGCTTGAGTAAAATCAAGTAAAGTTTAATTGGGCCCAAAATGTTTGAGACAATTAAAAGAGTCCATGGGCCTTGTAAAGGTTACAAGCCCATTAGGTTTTGCATGCTTGGGAGGTGAAGGGTCTTGAATACTTTTTAATAAAATAATGCATGGCATGTGGATCAACTTTTGGCATAACCAAGACTAATCTTCCCTCCCTCATTCCAAGTGTTGGCCGAAATTTTTTAAAAAAAATTCTCTCAAAATATTCTCTCATTTTGTTCTTCAAGTGTTGAAGAATAAAAGTCTTCTCCTTGAAAAATCTTCTTGCTTTTCTAGTGCAAAGCAAGAAGGGATTTACATAGCTTGTGGTGGGCTTAATTTTGGAGGTGGAAGCTTGTAGATTTTTCATCCATACAAGAGCTAAAGTGCTTACACTTTAGTTGGTGCCATTCATCAACTCTAAGGGGTTGATAGGTAAATCACTTGAACACCCTATGAATGAGTTTTTGGTGTTTATTGTATTTTTGCTACACAAATGTATAGGGGCCGAAAATTTTAAAATTTTATGCTTCCGTTGCTTATTTTCGTGCTCCCTAAATCGTTCCTTTCAAGTGGTATCAAGAGCTATGGTTACCATTTTGTGTAGCATAATACAATAATATTATGTTGAGATCGATTTCTAACCGCTTGAGAATTTTTGTGCATGAAAATCCATAAGGCCGAAAATTTTTGGAATCAAAACAAAAAAAAAATACTTTTTCGGGCAGCATGTTGCTGCCCGAGGGCTGCCCGAGCTGCCCTGAAATTTCGAGCAGCAAAGGGCAGCCCGAGGGGCTGCCCGAAAAAGTGCAGATTTTAAAATAAAAAAAAAAACTTTTGGTTGCCGGAATCCGGCGACGGAGCTCCGGCGACGGCGATGACGACTAGGGTTTCCAAAAGTGTTTTGGACAATCTTAGTGTCATGGGCCTTGAGATGTTGGGCCATTGGATGGCCAACATAATTTGTGAAATTTAAATGGGCCAAAACATTTTTTGTGAAAATGGTTTTGGGCCCTTAAGTTTAAATTTACAATTGTTGCGCATATTTTCTCATAAAATAAATAATTGAAGTTGGACTTTAATTATTTATAGTAAATTGTGATTTACAAGAAATTCGATTATAAATAAATTAATTTGAAAGTAGACAAAGGAGTTTGTATAATTTGTTAATTTAATTTATAATTGTGGCGGTTAGTGATTGGATCAAGATATATAATATTGGATCAATTAATTATTGTGATAATTAATTGATGGTGTATGATATGTGATATTATGCATGAAGGATGATCAAAAGCCCAAGCCCAATTTGCTAGGTGTATGCTAGGATATTTGTGTTGAATGATTGTAATAATTATCAATTTAAAGTGGGCTTGGTTTATGGCCCGTTCCCACCCCATGAGATGTATCCCTATGTGCCATGGATATTTAATTGTAAATATTAGAATAGTGGAAGATCAAGATTGGAAGATGGTGGCCTTGGTGATTATGAAGATCGAAGACATGTAATATTGGATGCTAATGTAAAAATGTAGTTGCATTTGCATCCCGTGCATTTACCCTAGGATTGGACCTAGGCCCGTGTTTAGCTCACACGGGCCATTAGTTTTGGGGCAATTGATCATCCTTGTACTGTTTTCTATTTATAATATATGCATGATATGTTATAAATAATGAGTATGTGCGTTATTATTATTATAATAACAAAGTTGCATGAATCCGGCAAACATACGATCAAACATGGCGAGCTTTTAAAATAAAATTAATGATGAGACCTTTCAAAATTAAAAACCCTCATTTTGAATAAGATTCAAAATTAATATCAAGTCCGAAAAGGGGAATTATAAATTTGTTTCTAATTTCCTTGTCTTCCATCGACAATGGATGCATGATGAACGCTACCCGTACTCGGGGCTCGGCTCATATTATTGAGGGGGCCCTGGGTGCCGGAAAGCTGTGACATCCATTGACATGGTGATGTGAACTACGTGGAACTCCCATGATTTCGGCTCATATTATTGAGGGAACTCATGACGACCGTCCATTAAAGTTCAATATCGATGGGTTAGGCTTGACACGTAAAGATGAACGACTTCATATTATTGGGTCCTAATCAAACGTGAGACAAAAGTATACGTAGAGGGTTGCATGGCGATGCAATTGGAAACTACCTTTTTAGGAATTGTGATGGCCGATAATATTCGGGATCACAATTCGCTAATTGGACCTTACGTACCTACTGAGGAAAGTGTTTCCCGTTTTCACTAGAGGGTAGTGAAAATGTCAAAACAGTGGGAGCGATAATTTATAAAGTAAAAGTCCAAACTTTATATCTTATTAAATATTTTAAAATAGTCATTAATATTTATCTGTTTTACTTTTCAGTACAAATCTTTGACAATGTCATCAATTCGCAACCCGTTTTCCGTTATTCTCAAAAAACACGTTCTAACCGGACCTAACTATATCACTTGGCTAAGAAATCTAAAGATTGTCCTAAACTCGGAGAAAATTGCATGCACACTGACTGAGTCGCCCCCTGCTGAGGCTCCGACCAGCTGCACTCCTGAGGAATTGCAGACCTACAAGGATTGGTGCGACCATGACTTGAAGGCGAGGTGTTACATGCAGGCTTTGATGAACGATGAGCTGCAAAGGCGATTCGAGGATGCTAAGAATGCTGCTGACATTCATATGCACCTCAAGGAGCTCTTCGGTGAGCAAACTCGGCCTTTGAGGCATGCCACAGTAAAGGAGCTCATCACTTTACGCATGCGAGATGGGACTTCGGTCCATGAGCATGGCCTAAAGTTGATTGGGCTCGTGGACAAGCTTGTTTGCATGGATTTGATCTTGCCATCGGAGTTGACCACGGATGTGCTGCTGCTGTCGCTGCCTAGCTCTTTCGATCCTTTTGTCGTGAACTTCAATATGAACAAGCTCGAGCCCAGCCTTGAAGAGTTGGTGAACATGCTTGTGACTTTTGAGTCCACCATCAAGAAGGAGAAGCCGGTTCTTTATGTGGGCTCTTCATCTGGCACGAAGACCAGTCCACCTGGGAAGGGAAAGAAGCGTTCTTTCAAGCGCCCCAAGAAGAGCGAGCCCTTGAAGAGGCAGACTCCGAGTCCCATAGTGGCAGCCGCGCCAGCCAAGGCTGAGAAGACAGTTGACATCTGTCACCACTGCAAGAAGCCTGGACATTGGAGGCGTAACTGCAGGGAATATCTTGCTCAGAAGGGTTCTGGCAAAGGTATGTTCTACATTGAAGTAAATATCTCCATTAACTCTATTTCTTGGGTATTGGATACCGGCTGTGGTTCACATCTCTGTAATGATTTGCAGGTGATGGGAAGAAGTAGGAAGCTCAGAGAAGGTGAGACCTTCTTGAGGATGGGCAATGGAGCAAGGGTTGCTGCCAAAGCTGTGGGAGATGTTTATTTATGTTTAAACAATGATTTTAAGTTGGTTTTGAGAGATGTTTTATTTGTACCAGACTTGATTAAAAACATTATTTCCATTCCTATGCTTGATATTAATGGATTTTCTTGTTTATTTGGCAAAGGTGTTTGCAATATTTACAAGAATGAATGTTTAGTTGGTACCGGTGAACTTGAAAACAATCTCTACACCTTAAAATTAAAAGATATTCCACTTAACAATGTCCAAACGATAACAACAACAAATAAGCGCAAACAAGATACTCTTAATTCGGCACAATTATGGCATGCTCGATTAGGTCATATTTCCCTAAGAAGGATGAACAAGCTAGTGGGAGTTGGCATGTTTGATATGTCCGATATTAATGCTCTCACGACTTGTGAATCCTGTCTAAAAGGAAAGATGACCAAAATTCCCTTTAAGGGCCATGCGGAGCGAGCCAAAGGGTTATTGGATTTGATCCATACCGATGTGTGCGGTGCGCTTAGCATCACCACTAAGCATGGACATTCCTACTTCATCACCTTTACCGATGACTTTTCGAGGTATGGGTATGCGTATTTGATGAAATACAAGTCTGAAGCCTTTGAAAGGTTCAAAGAATTTAGAAGTGAAGTAGAGAAACAATTGAGACGAAGCAACAAGACACTTCGATCGGATCGAGGTGGTGAGTACTTGAGTGCCGAGTTCCAAGAGTATCTTAGAGAGAATGGGATTCTCTCGCAGTGGATTCCGCCCGCTACACCACAGTTGAATGGTGTTTCGGAGCGTCGTAACCGGACTTTGATGGACATGGTTCGGTCTATGATGGGGTTCACGGAGTTGCCGCCATCCTTTTGGGGATATGCGCTTGAAACAGCGGCACTGTTGTTGAACAATGTTCATACAAAGGCAGTTGACAAGACTCCATATGAGATATGGATGGGTAAGCCTCCCAAGTATTCTTATCTTAGAATATGGGGGTGTCCTGCTTATGTGAAGCAGACAGTGGGAGATAAATTGGATAGTCGATCAATTTTATGCTATTTTGTGGGATATCCAAGGAATTCCGTTGGATATTGTTTCTATCATCCCCAAGAAACAAAGGTGTTTGTTTCTAGGAATGCAACCTTTTTGGAAAGGGAATTTCTATTGGATAGAAAGGGCGAGATGATAGAACTCGAAGCGGTTCGAGAGGCACCCACAGTTGTAGAACCCACACCCAATGAGCTAAGTGAGGAGATACAAGCTCCTAGGAGATCCGAGAGGATCTCGAGACCACCTATGAGGTATGGTCTGCTTCTTGAAGAGGGCCATGATGAGCCTAATCTTGGATGTGATCCAAGGACCTTCAAGGAAGCGTTATCGGATGCTGATTCATCCAAGTGGTTTGAAGCAATGGAATCTGAGATGAATTCCATGCATTCGAACCAAGTGTGGAATCTTGTGGATCCACCTGAGGGAACTGTTCCCATAGGATGTAAATGGATTTACAAGAGGAAACTTGGGGCGGATGGGAAGGTATTGACCTTCAAAGCGCGATTGGTAGCAAAAGGGTATACTCAAAGACAAGGTGTTGACTATGAGGAAACCTTTTCTCCAGTTGCGATGTTCAAGTCCATTAGGATATTGCTAGCCATAGCTGCATGGTATGACTATGAGATATGGCAGATGGATGTGAAGACAGCCTTCCTTAATGGGGATATTAAGGAAGAAATTTACATGTCTCAACCTGAAGGGTTTACATCCATCGGAAGTGAGCATATGGTATGCAAACTTCAAAGATCTATTTATGGTCTTAAGCAGGCATCGAGGAGCTGGAACCTCAGATTCGATAGTACAATCAAAGAGTTTGGTTTTACTAAGAATCCTGAGGAACCCTGTGTGTATAAGAAGGTCAGTGGGAGTGCTGTGACATTCCTTGTTCTTTATGTTGATGACATTCTACTCATTGGGAATGATGTAGGAATGTTGCAATCAACAAAGATATGGTTAGCAAGTAAGTTCTCAATGCAGGACTTGGGTGAAGCATCTTTTGTATTGGGAATACAGATCTATAGAGATAGATCAAGAAGGTTGCTTGGTCTCACCCAGTCCACATACATTGATACCATCGTGAAGCGGTTCTCGATGGATGAGTCCAAGAGAGGACATCTACCAATGTGTCATGGCGTGTCCCTATCCAAGTCTATGTCTCCCAAGACTGATGCAGAGATAGCGGCGATGACACGAATTCCGTATTCTTCGGCTATTGGTAGTATCATGTATGGGATGATATCTACACGTCCTGACGTGGCATTTGCACTAAGTGTAGTAAGTAGATATCAATCCAACCCTGGTCTTCCACACTGGAAAGCTGTGAAAGACATCCTCAAGTATTTGAGAAGGACCAATAAGTTGTTTTTGGTCTATGGGGGTGGAGAACTGAAATTGGAAGGCTATACCGACTCTAGCTTCCAAAGCGATGTTGATGACTCGAAGTCAACCTCCGGATTCATATTCATGCTCAATGGTGGTGCTGTCTCTTGGAAGAGTTCCAAGCAAGACAGTACTGCGGATTCCACCACTGAGGCAAAATACATTGCTGCATCGGCTGCAGCAAAGGAGGCTGTTTGGATTAGGAATTTTGTCCAAGAGTTGGGCGTCATTCCAAATGGAGTTTGTGGGGACCCGGGCTCTAATTCTTTTTCTTGGGATTAAATGGATTGTTATTAAAAACGTGGGTCAAATTTTTGCTTTTTACATTAAATCAAATGTAACTAAACAAGCATAAGTTCTTTATTTAATTTACAACATACAAACATAATATACATGTCTTGGTCTATATACAACTAGTGTTCACTATCATCTAAACTCAAATGATAGTACAAGCCTAACAAAAGAACCACTAGTCCTCTGCTACGCCCGAGATCACCACGCTATCACGATCATCTCTGTCTCGACCCAGATCTTGCCCCACCTGTTGTTATGCACACATACAGACATAACAACAGCCGGAAAACCGGTGAGAACAAATCCCAGTATAAACATGTATACATGCATTAAAACAATCTAAACACATGGAACATGCTAATATGAATATCATTCATATAAAATCATGCAATGCGAATCTAATCATGTCTAGACTCGACTCGACTAGAACTCTAGGGATCCCGTTGTGAATAAGACGTCACTGGCTGTCACCTACCCTACCAATCGAGGTGTTGTACGTCTTATTCCTAGACTTCGGCCTGATCTGTATCCGCGTCTACAATAGGGGCGGTGATCTTCCCCTAAGCTGAGATATCGCCGAACATCTAGTAGTCTGCCTGATCTCCAGACTGCCCTATCTTAATGCATGAATACACAATCTGTAAACAAGCATAATGCAATGCTACACGATCTGTAAACAAAGCATAGCAAGATCTGAATACAAGTTCTATAAACAAATCTATAACAATCATAATCATATCAAGATATAATCAATAAAACAAGTATGTGATTTTGGTTGGGAAACTCAAATGTGATCTTATTTGAGTCATGATTCCCCAAACAAAACATGTACTATACCTTTCGTCGCACAGTTGCTGTCACGGTTGACAATACGAATCTGAAATGGAAATGTTGATACAAAATCTATCAATCTCTTATCTAATCAACACCTATCCAAGTTACTACTTGATCTCAGTATCATTTCAACTGCACAATCTCTATATTAAACAATTACATCAATTCCCCCAATTCATAACTGATAATGGTATAAATCTGGTATCAAAACCCAGTCAATTCAACTCTAAAATTCATAACAATTCTATCCGGTGTCCGTTCTTAAATCCGGTTGTAATTATACGATGTCTAATATGTCAGAAACAACATATATGAATCATATCTGATTCCTACAACATCATAATTTCAAGACATGCCAAAACTCCTACAACATCATAATTTCAAGACATGCCAAAACATAGTAAAACTTACGTCCACGCGTAGCCTACAACGATAGGAACACGGTACCGAAGTCGGATTTCAAATCTGACGGACGGATTGAAAGATGCGAGCGTAAGGATTTCAAAAGCCTCTCGGAGCTTTTCTATTCTGATTCTTATCAATTTTGAGGCAAATAACGTTTATATATTTCGCCACTTGCATGCCAATGAAACGTGGCTCCCTTTAACCAAACCTTGCTGGCGCTCGGGCGGTCGAAACTTACCGCCCGGGCGCGAGCTCGGCGCTCGGGCAGGAAAGATCTACCGCCCGGGCGCGGAAGGTTCTGCCCGCCATGCGAGATTCTGGCGCTCGGGCGGTCATAAATTACCGCCCGGGCGCCACACCTTCTGCCCGAACGTGATGCCATGGAACATTGGCGCTCGGGCGGTCACTTTCTACCGCTCGGGCGCCACTAGTTCTGCCCGAATCTTATGAAATTTATATTCTTTGTCCAATCTGGTCTCGTAGTGGCCCGTTTACAATCATATCTATTTAATTCACTAATTTCATAGCAAATTATGATAATCAAATTCTCGGGCATTACATTTCTCCCCCTCTTAGATAAGAGTTCGTCCTCGAACTCATACATCATTCTATCATTGTAAGCATCAAAGTAATGACATCAAAGCTAGATTAATACTCACATCATTGGAATATCTCGGGGTATTTTTGTCGCATATTTGCTTCTGTCTCCCATGTCGCTTCTTCGATGCCATGACGACTCCACTGAACTTTCACAAGTGGAATATTCTTCGTTCTGAGCTTCTTTTCTTTCCGATCAAGGATCTGTATCGGTTGTTCCACATAGCTCAAAGTCTGATCAAGTTCCGCTTCGTCAGGTTGAATGACATGAGAAATGTGTGGCATATATCTTCGTAACATCGATACATGAAACACGTCATGTATCCCGGATAGAGAAGGAGGAAGTGCAAGTCGATAAGCTCGATCGCCAATTTTCTCAAGAATCTCGTAAGGACCGATATATCGAGGAGATAGTTTCCCACGTTTGCCAAATCGAACAACGCCTCTGAATGGAGAAATCTTCAAAAATACTCTATCTCCCGCCTCAAATACTAACGGTCTACGTCTGATATTGGCGTACTTTGCTTGTCGATCTTGTGCTGTCTTCATCCTCTTCTGAATGAGTTTCACCTTCTCTGTCATGTCACGAATCATATCTGGCCCAAGTTCTGGTACTTCTGAAATGTCATCCCAGTATAGCGGAGATCTGCACTTCTTGCCATACAAAGCTTCAAACGGTGCCATCTCGATACTCGTCTGATAGCTATTATTGTAAGAGAATTCGCAAAGAGGTAGGGAATCTTGCCAACCAATGCCAAAATCTAGCACGACGGCTCTCAACATATCCTCTAAAATCTGGATAGTCCGCTCTGACTGTCCGTCTGTCTGAGGATGGTAAGCAGTACTCAGGTGTAATGTCGTACCTAAAGCCTGCTGTAAACTGTGCCAGAAGTGTGAAGTGAATCGTGGATCACGATCTGATACGATAGACTTCGGCACTCCATGCAATCTGACTACCTCTCGAATATAAATCTCCGCCATCTGATCTTGTCTATACATCATTCTGTACGGAATGAAACAAGCAGATTTGGTCAATCTGTCAATAATGACCCAAATCGCGTCACAGCCTTTCGATGATCGAGGTAACTTCGTCACAAAATCCATGGAAATGTGGTCCCATTTCCATTCTGGAATAGATAAACTTTGAAGCAATCCACCAGGCTTCTTCCTCTCAGCTTTCACCTGTTGGCAGTTCAAACACTTAGACACATACTCTGCGATGTCTGACTTCATCTGCTTCCACCAGAACTGTGTCTTCAAGTCATTGTACATCTTCCTGCCACCCGGATGAATGCTGAACCGACTAAAATGTGCCTCTGTCAGAATCTGCTGTCTCAAATCTGCAACATCTGGCACAACTAGACGGTTATTCACATACAGCACATGATCACGTACCTGATATTCTGATAAATGTCCTGCTCTGACCATTTGAATCGATCTTTGCACATTCTGATCGGTTCGTTGAGCTTCTTTGATCCTCCTGATCAAGTCCGGCTCAACTTGAATAGCAGCAAGTCGTAGTGGCCTCCTATCTGTATCAAATTCTAGTCCAGAGAAAAAGCAATTTTCAACGAGTTTTGTAACACCTATCGTCGATAAGGATAGAGAACAAACCTTTCGACTCAAGGCGTCCGCTGCTGCATTTGACTTTCCTGGATAATATTTGATTTCACAGTCAAAGTCTTTCAAAAGATCAAGCCATCTACGCTGCCTCATGTTCAGTTCTGATTGAGAGAATAGATACTTTAGGCTCTTGTGATCGGAAAAGATTTCAAATTTCTCACCGTAGAGATAATGACGCCAAATCTTTAACGCAAATACGATAGCCGCCAATTCCAGATCATGAATGGGGTATCGTACCTCATGTGGCTTCAATTGTCTCGAGGCGTATGCGATCACATGGCCTCGCTGCATAAGAACACATCCCAAACCTCTATGAGAAGCATCACAATATACAACGAAATCACTCGTACCTGAAGGTATCGTCAATACTGGAGCACTAGTCAGTCTTTTCTTCAATTCAACAAAACTAGACTCACACTCCTCTGGCCAAACAAATGGTGCATTCTTTTGTGTCAATTGAGTTATTGACTTTGCAATACTGGAGAAATCCTTGATAAATCTTCTATAGTATCCGGCTAGGCCCATGAAACTGCGTATTTCTGGTACAGAAGTCGGTCTCGACCAACTGATCACAGCTTCCACTTTACTTGGATCAACAGAAATACCATTTCCAGAAATGATATGCCCCAAGAATACAACTCGGTTCAGCCAAAACTCACACTTGGACAATTCAGCATACAGTCGCTCGTTTCTCAATGTCTGCAAAACAATTCTGAGATGCTCTACATGCTCATTTTTGTTCTTCGAATACACCAAAATATCATCGATGAAAACAATGACAAATTCATCTAAATACCTCTGAAACACTTGGTTCATCAAGCCCATAAATACCGCAGGAGCATTGGTTAAACCAAAAGGCATGACAATAAATTCGTAATGTCCATATCTGGTTCGAAATGCTGTCTTCGGTATATCTACATCTCGAACTCTAAGCTGATGATACCCAGAACGTAAATCAATCTTCGAATACACCGAGGATCCCTGCAACTGATCAAATAGGTCATCGATCCTAGGCAAAGGATATTTATTCTTGATCGTTGCCTTGTTCAGCTGCCGGTAGTCTATACACAATCGCATCGAACCGTCTTTCTTCCGCACAAACAGCACCGGAGCGCCCCAAGGAGATACACTAGGTCTGATATATCCCTTGGCCAGAAGATCTTCTAACTGTGCTTTCAGTTCTTTTAGTTCGATGAGTGCCATCCTATACGGAGCTCACGAAATAGGAACGGTACTTGGTACAAGTTCAATGCTAAAATCTACCTCTCGAACCGGAGGTAATCCTGGGATTTCATCTGGAAAAATATCTGGAAATTCCCGTACTACTGGCAAATCTGCCAACGCCGGGCTCGACTTCTGCATATCTACAGCATAAATAAAGAAACCATCTGCTCCTTTTTGTAACAATCTGTTCATAGTAAGAGCCGAAATCAAGGGAATCCGGGATCTGGAACCCTTCCCGTAGAATTTCCACTCGTCTGTCATCTCGGGTCTGAATCTGACAATCTTATGGAAACAATCTACAGTGGCTCTGTACTTTGTTAGCATATCAATACCGACTATACAATCAAAATCAGCTAGACCCAATACTATACAATCTAGGTCAATCTCATGCCCCTCAAACTGTAGAATGCAATGTCTAACCGTAGTTACAGAAATCAACCCACTTCCCAACGGAGAAGTAATAGATACAACATCAAGCAAAGACTCAACAGGCAATGAATGCAACAATGCAAATCGCTCTGAAATGAATGTATGTGATGCACCTGTATCTATCAAGATATAAGCAGGATAACCATAAAGGAGACAATTACCTGCTATAACATCATCTGGTGCATCTTGTGCTTGCTCTTCGGTTAATGCAAACACTTGGGCCTGTTGCCTCGGAGGTTGACTCACCGTCTGACTACCTCGGCCTCTGGGTGGAGTCGATGCTGGTGGAGGCTGAAAAGAGTGAACCGATTATGCCTGCCGCTCAAACTAAGGTACTGACCCGGATGCTCTTCCACTCTGGCCTTGCTGTACACCTCTCTGTGGACAGACTTTGGCAAAATGTCCCGGTTGCCTACAAATATTACATCGGCCTGTAACTCCTTGGCACTGTTCAGTCGCATGCCTACCTCCACAAGAATTACAGTAGACACCTGAAGTCCTTGAACTTTGATCAAAACCAGTCTGTCTTGATCCGCTGGAGCTCGACGAACTGCTCCCAGGTCGCTTAAACTGTTTCCCCTTCGCCTTCAGCTGTTCCTTTCTGCCACTGCTACTACCGCCACTATCAAATCTTGGAGGAGGAGATTGCACTGAAGGTGGTGGTGGTCTTGGCGCAGGAGCAACATATGGAGCACTCCGCTATCTTATCAATCCTGCTTCTGCTCATTTGGCCCGATTTAACGCGTCTGCAAAATTATTCGGTCTCCCCGTGTTTACCAACGTAAAGATATCTGGATTTAAGCCATTGATAAATTGATCCGCCATGGCCTCGTCATTCCCTGAAACATGGGGGGCGAAACGAAGCAAGGAAGAGAATTTAGCAACATACTCTTCAATGTTCAGTTGCCCTTGCCTCAAGTTTGCAAATTCAGCGCCTTTATCTTTACGGTAGGATACAGGAAAGAAACGCTGATAGAACTCCGTCTTGAACACTTTCCATGTAATTTCTGTACCACGTTGCTCTAGTGCTCTTCTCATGTTCAACCACCAGTTCTTGGCTATGTCCTGGAGTTGATGGCCAATAAGCTTTATTCGTTTCTCGTCACCATACTCCAAAGACTCGAATAACATTTCAATGTCCTCAAGCCAACTTTCGCACTCGATGGCATTCTCGGTACGTTTTAATGTGGGAGGTCGAAAGGATTGGAATCGCTTCAGCAACGTCTCCATAGGGGTCGCCGTAACATCCATATGATCTCCGGATGTGCTCCCCTGTTCTGGTGCTGTGGGTCGTAGAGGTACTGCTGCTCTTCTAGGTGGCATATCTAATAATCCAAAGGATTAGTATAAAAATATACAACTGTCTCAGCCATCCTCTAGTCAGTTACCTCTGATTTAGAATCAGTTCTGATTCAGTTAATCACATGTTATAATCAAATCAAATAACATGCACACAATAAGGAAAGCATTAAATCATGCTAGCACATCATAAAGCAAGGAAAAGACTCGATCTACCCCGCTCATTCTATCTTATCTTACTTTAAAGGAACTATCGCTCTGATACCACCTGTTGTGGGGACCCGGGCTCTAATTCTTTTTCTTGGGATTAAATGGATTGTTATTAAAAACGTGGGTCAAATTTTTGCTTTTTACATTAAATAAAATGTAACTAAACAAGCATAAGTTCTTTATTTAATTTACAACATACAAACATAATATACATGTCTTGGTCTATATACAACTAGTGTTCACTATCATCTAAACTCAAATGATAGTACAAGCCTAACAAAAGAACCACTAGTCCTCTGCTACGCCCGAGATCACCACGCTATCACGATCATTTCTGTCTCGACCCAGATCCTGCCCCACCTGTTGTTATGCACACATACAGACATAACAACAGCCGGAAAACCGGTGAGAACAAATCCCAGTATAAACATGTATACATGCATTAAAACAATCTAAACACATGGAACATGCTAATATGAATATCATTCATATAAAATCATGCAATGCGAATCTAATCATGTCTAGACTCGACTCGACTAGAACTCTAGGGATCCCGTTGTGAATAAGACGTCACTGGCTGTCACCTACCCTACCAATCGAGGTGCTGTACGTCTTATTCCTAGACTTCGGCCTGATCTGTATCCGCGTCTACAATAGGGGCGGTGATCTTCCCCTAAGCTGAGATATCGCCGAACATCTAGTAGTCTGCCTGATCTCCAGACTGCCCTATCTTAATGCATGAATACACAATCTGTAAACAAGCATAATGCAATGCTACACGATCTGTAAACAAAGCATAGCAAGATCTGAATACAAGTTCTATAAACAAATCTATAACAATCATAATCATATCAAGATATAATCAATAAAACAAGTATGTGATTTTGGTTGGGAAACTCAAATGTGATCTTATTTGAGTCATGATTCCCCAAACAAAACATGTACTATACCTTTCGTCGCACAGTTGCTGTCACGGTTGACAATACGAATCTGAAATGGAAATGTTGATACAAAATCTATCAATCTCTTATCTAATCAACACCTATCCAAGTTACTACTTGATCTCAGTATCATTTCAACTGCACAATCTCTATATTAAACAATTACATCAATTCCCCCAATTCATAACTGATAATGGTATAAATCTGGTATCAAAACCCAGTCAATTCAACTCTAAAATTCATAACAATTCTATCCGGTGTCCGTTCTTAAATCCGGTTGTAATTATACGATGTCTAATATGTCAGAAACAACATATATGAATCATATCTGATTCCTACAACATCATAATTTCAAGACATGCCAAAACTCCTACAACATCATAATTTCAAGACATGCCAAAACATAGTAAAACTTACGTCCACGCGTAGCCTACAACGATAGGAACACGGTACCGAAGTCGGATTTCAAATCTGACGGACGGATTGAAAGATGCGAGCGTAAGGATTTCAAAAGCCTCTCGGAGCTTTTCTATTCTGATTCTTATCAATTTTGAGGCAAATAACGTTTATATATTTCGCCACTTGCATGCCAATGAAACGTGGCTCCCTTTAACCAAACCTTGCTGGCGCTCGGGCGGTCGAAACTTACCGCCCGAGCGCGAGCTCGGCGCTCGGGCGGGAAAGATCTACCGCCCGGGCGCGGAAGGTTCTGCCCGCCATGCGAGATTCTGGCGCTCGGGCGGTCATAAATTACCGCCCGGGCGCCACACCTTCTGCCCGAACGTGATGCCATGGAACATTGGCGCTCGGGCGGTCACTTTCTACCGCTCGGGCGCCACTAGTTCTGCCCGAATCTTATGAAATTTATATTCTTTGTCCAATCTGGTCTCGTAGTGGCCCGTTTACAATCATATCTATTTAATTCACTAATTTCATAGCAAATTATGATAATCAAATTCTCGGGCATTACAGAGTTGCTCCTATCCCAGTGATGTGCGACAACACGGGAGCCATAGCTCAGGCGAAGGAGCCAAGGTCTCATCAGAAATCCAAACACGTATTGAGAAAGTACCACATCCTCAGAGAGATCGTGGAAAGAGGAGATGTCACGATTGACAAAGTCGGCTCCACAGATAATGTTGCTGATCCACTAACTAAGCCTTTACCAGGACCATCATTCGAGAAGCATCGCGAATCAATGGGTCTGAAGTATATGGGTAGTTGGCTCTAGTGCAAGTGGGAGATTGTTAGAGTAGGTGCACGTCGAGCCAAGTGTTGGCCGGCTGTTCACGATGAAACTCTTTGTATAAACGATCTTTATTTTTAATAATATTTGAATTTATTAATTTGGCGCATCTTTATCTTTATACCCATGCGAGTTGCATAGATAAAGTCCTTGAATATACAAATAGTAGAAAGAATATGAGATGCTCATATGATGAGTATCATGAAACTCATTTTTGTAATACTGTATATTCTAAACTGTTCCTAGTCGATTCAGCCGCCACTAAGAAGGATATAGGCCGCTCGAGTTAGAGACTAGTATCTGCGATGTGAGTACCATGTTTCATTGGTAGGGGACATTGTGATGTCCGAGCATGCAGATAGGTGCTCCTGGTAGAGTGCACTGAACAACCCTCTATAAAGGACTTTCCAAGTGGTTCTCACTTATCGAGTGGAAACGTCCTAGTTTATGGTTGTACACCATTAGTCCTTATGACCCGGGACAACATTGAGTCTCTATGTGCTAGCGTTTCACTTTGACTTGTTTACCGACTCTTATGGGGTCATCAGGTGGCAAGGTTGGGTGTTACGGCGAAACATATAGGAGTCGATGCATTGTAGCCGGGGATTCACCGCTTACCTACGGGTATGGATATCCTATGTGTTTTTCATGAATGTGTGGGTTGAAATCTCTGATCAGAGTATGGTGGTAATTATGAAAGGGGTTTCATAGATTACACAATCGATGCAACCACAACATGACACATAGTATCGATTCATTGACAACTCTCGATATACCAATAGTTGTCGAATCGGTCGGGATATATGAGTTGAAGGGACCGTACTGTACGCTAACCATAATTGATTGGTTCTTGCAGGCACTATCATGTGATACCTAGGGAATCACGTAAGCGATGCTGCTAGGCGTTTAACGTGATTGGTTGGGTACTATCAGACTTGAGTTCTGACGTTCTTATTATCAAGGAGTTGATAAGTAAGAATGGAGCAATTGGGGTATGCTCGAATAAGGACATGTTTAGTCCGAATCACATAGAGATGTGAACCCACGGCTAGTTGTATCAATGAACCATTGAGGGCCACACAAGTACTAGCTTTGTAAATCCCGATGAGAAGTAAAATAGTTCAATATGTTGAACGGCTTATAAATGTGTTTATAAGCGTAAAGAAAAATAGAAGTATGACTTCTATGAGAGAAATATAAATTTTAATTTATGGAAGTGTTCCTAGATTAAAATTTGGCCAAGTGAATAATGTATTTGAAAATTGTGATTTTCATAAACATTATTGTGGACTAAATTAAATTAATTCAAGTGTTGAATTAATTAAACACTAGTGGGCCTAGTAGAGTCCAAATAATTAAATTAATTCAAGTGTTGGATTAATTAAATAACATTGGGCCATGTAGAGCCCAATTGGAAATAATTATTTAACTAGTGGGCTTGAGTAAAATCAAGTAAAGTTTAATTGGGCCCAAAATGTTTGAGACAATTAAAAGAGTCCATGGGCCTTGTAAAGGTTACAAGCCCATTAGGTTTTGCATGCTTGGGAGGTGAAGGGTCTTGAATACTTTTTAATAAAATAATGCATGGCATGTGGATCAATTTTTGGCATAACCAAGATTAATCTTCCCTCCCTCATTCCAAGTGTTGGCCGAAATTTTTTAAAAAAAATTCTCTCAAAATATTCTCTCATTTTGTTCTTCAAGTGTTGAAGAATAAAAGTCTTCTCCTTGAAAAATCTTCTTGCTTTTCTAGTGCAAAGCAAGAATGGATTTACATAGCTTGTGGTGGGCTTAATTTTGGAGGTGGAAGCTTGTAGATTTTTCATCCATACAAGAGCTAAAGTGTTTACACTTTAGTTGGTGCCATTCATCAACTCTAAGGGGTTGATAGGTAAATCACTTGAACACCCTATGAATGAGTTTTTGGTGTTTATTGTATTTTTGCTACACAAATGTATAGGGGCCGAAAATTTTAAAATTTTATGCTTCCGTTGCTTATTTTCGTGCTCCCTAAATCGTTCCTTTCATGGTCAACATGTCTATACCAACTATACAATCAAAATCAGCTAAACCGAGTACTACACAATCAAGATCGATCTCATGCCCCTCAAACTGAAGCATACAGTGTCTAACAGCAGTCACAGATATCAAACCACTTCCCAACGGAGAAGCTATAGACGCTACCGTAGACATCGACTCAACATGCAATGAATGTCTTAATGCAAAATGTTCAGATATGAATGTATGAGATGCCCCTGTGTCTATCAACACATATGCAGGATAACCGCAAAGAAAACAGTTACCTGAAATGACGTCATCTGGCGCCTCCTGCGCCTGCTCCTCTGTCAAGGCAAAGACACGTGCCTGCTGTCTGGGAGGCTGACTTACCGTCTGACTACCTCCTGGTCTCTGCTGGGTCTGTGTGGAGGGTGGCTGGAAGGAGTGTACAGAGGATGCCTGTCTCTCCATCTGTGGCACTGGTGCTGATGACCCTGCCCTCTGGAATCGTGATGCACCTCTCTGGGGACAAACTCTAGCGAAGTGTCCCTGTTGCCTACAGATGTTGCAGCGTCCCATAACTCCTTGACACTGCTCCGTCGCATGTCGTCCTCCACACGAGCTACAATATACGCCACTGTAATCTGAACCCTGACCTCTCTGTCGAGATCCACTCGAACTCGATGAACTACTCCCGGACTTCTTAAACTGTTTACCCTTAGCTTTCAAAAATTCCTTCTTGCCACTACCACTAGATCCACTATCGAAACGAGGAGGAGGTGGTGGAAACTGTACGGTAGTAGGCTGTGGTGGTCTCTGCCCCTGAACACCGTAGGAAGCCCCTCGCTGCCTGATCAAGCCAGCCTCTGCTCCCTTCGCTCGGTTCAATGCCTCTGAAAAAGTACTAGGCCGGCCCGTGTTCACCAAGGTAAAGACATCGGGGTTCAGCCCGTTGATGAACTGATCGGCCACTGCCTCGTCGTTCCCGGCCACATGCGGTGCAAATCGTAACAATGCAGAAAATTTAGCCACATACTCCTCGATGTTCCACTGTCCCTGCTTCAAATTCGCAAATTCAGCTCCTTTATCTTTTTGGTAGGAAACGGGGAAGAAGCGCTGATAGAACTCATCTTTAAAGACTTTCCATCAATGCCTCGGTGCTCCAAGGCTCTCTTCGTAGTCAACCACCAGCTCTTGGTAACCTCTTGCATCTGATGCCCTATCAGTTTCACACGTCGCTCATCAGTATATGCCAAAGACTCAAACAACATCTCGATATCATCAAGCCAGCTCTCGCACTCTACTGCATTCTCTGTGCCCTTCAAGGTAGGCGGATGGAAAGACTGAAATCTCTTCAATAAGGTCTCCATTGGTATAGCGGTAACATCCATCTGTGCACCTGATGTGCTACCCTGCTCTGGCTGTGGTATACGTCTAGGCGGCATAGATCTGATTATCAAACTGATTATTACACAATCAATATCATCTGTCTCAGCCCTCTTCTGATCATAGACTCTGATCGAGAATCGGTTCTGATTCAGGCTTGGAATGCTGTAAATCAATTCAGATAATACAACACAACATATAATAGGGAAAACAATAATCATGCTAGCATCTCAAAAGCAAGTAAGATGACTCGATCTACCCCGCTCATTCTATTCTATCTCAGTCTACAGAACCTACTGCTCTGATACCACCTTTTGTGGGGACCCGGGCTCTAACTCAATTCTTTTGGGATTTAATTGGATCTTTGCTCGAAAATGTGGGTCAAAAATTTGCTTTTAATATTAATTCAAATGTATAACTAAAGCATATCATGTCTTTAACTGAAATAAACAACATAATGTACATACATGTCTGTCTAGTACAACCATACACCAGTGTTTACATACCAACTACAACATAAGTGATACAAGTCTAGTAGGAAACACTACAAATCTTCAATGCCCGAGATCTCTACGCTATCATCAATCTCTCATCTAGCTCGAGACCCAGATCCTGCCCCACCTGTTGCCATGCACACAAACAGACACGACAACAGCCGGATAACTCCGGTGAGAAACATATCCCAGTATAAAACATGGATGCATGCAATGTCATAAATCATGTACAAAAGCATAGCATATATCAATTAACATGAATGCAAATCTAAACATGTCGAATAATACAAATCTGTATTCAACATTTAAATCTTGACTCGACTCATTTCTAATCTAGGGATCCAGGTGTGAATAAGACGGTCTGTCACCTACTCAACCAATTGGGGCGACGGTACGTCTTATTCCTAGACTTCGGTCAACTCTGTATCGAGGGTCTACACATAGAGCAAATCTACTCCTATCCGTCGATACACCGAAACGTCTAGTTTTGGCCAGTCTGCCAATATCTCCTATCTCAGGACTCGACTATAAATCAATAAACAAGGCATTACATAATGAAATGTAATAACAATCTAGTATGTGATTTAGGGAAACTCGTATCAAATCTGAATCGAGTTGTGCAATCCCGTGACCACATGAATTATACCTTTCTTGTCGCACTGTCTGTGTCGAGATCTTGAAGTCGGAATGTCACTCTGTCAAGACTAATCTGAAATGACCATATAAAAATGTTTTATATCAAAACACAACTCAAGCAAGTCTTGGAATAATCAATAATCAGTCTCGGTACAAGTTGACGGCATAACGGCGTACTTCTTCGATACCGATAACTCAATCTCAACATATAACAATATCAAAATCTCATCAACATCACAATATAATCCTCTTCAACTCTGAAAATCGATATATTCTTCAAAAATACATGCTGAAAATCGAAACAATAGCATACTGTGTCCGAAAATCAATCTGACAACGAATATACGATGCTCTCTATATCAAAACACATATTTACAACAAAATCATAATTCCCCAACATCTAAAATCTGAATCATGCTGAAAATGAGATATACTTACATCCTTAGATAGCTCTTGGTGTAAGGAACAATAATCTCAACTCGGTTTCCAATTCGGATGTGTAAATCTTGCACAGTACAAATCCTAAGGAATGAAGAAGCTTGAAGGAAACTAAGGGGAGTTCTCGGTTCTCTCTTTGCTGAAGGTGAAGACAATGAGGTGTCATTACAAATATTTATACCTCAGGCCATGTGTCAATGTAAAAATCAAAGGTGGCATTTCCGCATGCAGACCGCGGGTGCGGTCTGCCCAGCACCGCGGGTGCGCTCATGTTTCGGCAGGATTTTATTTTTGAAAATACCTCGACCGCGGGTGCGGTCCCTGCATGACCGCGGGTGCGGTCTCACCACCGCGGGTGCGGTCTTGCTAACACCGCGGGTGCGGTATGGCTTCGGCACAAACCTCACAATTTCAATTTAAATGTCATGCATTCTCCAACTTGTGAATCTCACATCCATAACAGCTGATAATTCTCGAGCCTTACAACATGCCGCGCCCGAGCGGTAATTTGTGACCGCCCGAGCGCGGTGCATTTGAAACTCGGGGGCAGAACTTCTCGCGCTCGGGCGCGAGAATTCTACCGCCCGAGTGCCGAAGCGGTGGGGATAAGAATAAAATTTCCGTTCATTTCTTTCTTTCATTCCTTATCGTAGGTTCGAGAGAATGGAGAGGAAATCGAATTCTTCCATCCGAATCGACTTCGAAACGCTGTCTAAACGCGAAACAAATTATATATTTGTGATCTTCGCGTCGAGGGCTTCTGACTGAGGTAATTTTCCTCTGGTTCCAGCAGCTCTAAATATCAAAGTGCTGGAATAGCATGTATTTCAAGCTGAATTTCTTATATGTAGTAGAATAACCGACAAGAAAAAACTCATATTCGAAGTCGGAATTAAATTATGACATGATTTGGATTTGATATGAATTTTAAAGTTTCAAATGATATTTGATAATATTAATGATTTTGGAGTATTTTATTGATTGGAAAGAGTATGTGTAATGCCCAAGAATTATAGAATTGATAAGACAAGATTATAAAGTGTTGCAAGAATTGAAAATTAGTGTGACGCCCTGACCCGTTACAACTAAAAATACAGCGGAATTTAAAATTTTCATACAACTGGAAGGAGTTTCAAAACACATTTCCAAATATCATCAAAAGTATTAACATGATCAACTAAATGATACATCAAAATACAAAACATCATTTTAATGATCATGTCCAAAAATATTGCTTGCAAAACAAACTACTTCCTTCCAATCTTCGTATGCATATGACTCCCATCCACAGTCAACGTCCTGGTCCGACACTCTTATCTGCATCACATGAAAATAACTGAAATGAGTATAAAACTCAGCAAGTGGAACTCTTACATAGCAATGAACATATCATACTCTGTAAAACATGGCTTTAAAACATAAATACCATCAACTCTGAAATAAATATCATAGCAATAAGATGGTATTTCTCTTTACTCTGGTTGGATTGATATCAATAGTATCTCTGTCTGTGGTGCTCGTATCCCAAATCGATATAAACCGATAACTCTGAGGGATATAAGCCTATGGTCGTTGATCAACTAATTGCATGCAATCTCTGACTATGTATCTATCAATCCAATAAAACATTTAAACTCTTTCTCTTTGGCATTTAAACAACACTTTAGAAACTATACTCTTTGTATTCCCTTTGAACAATTGAGACATCAAATGCCTCCAATATATATAACAATTGAATCAATACATACTATGGATCAAATGGAAGGGAATATCACAATAAAACCTTTGAAACACAATACATTTATATACATGTGAGCACAAGGGATGAAATTCCACTTACAAACCACAATAACACCTTGAATCTAACTCTTGGTACACCACCTACAACAATAATTCATAAATAACACCAACATCAACTCAATATCCAAGAATCCAAGTCAAATAATCCATAAATCCATAAACACAACAAACCTACAATATCACTTCTTCAAAACCAAGAAATAAATCTACCAAAAGCTTACCTAAGCTTCCTAGAGCAACCAAGAACTTCGATCTCAACTCGAAACTCCAACTAAATCCAAGAATCAAAGATGAGAAGTGAAGAAAATGGAGGAAAACCCTTGGTTCTAGAGAGAAAAACGAGAATGGAGGAGAAAAGAAAGGAAAAGTGAAGTCAACCCATCCAAAAAGGTACTAAATATCTCGCCCATACCTGAATAATGCATGACCGCGGGTGCGCTCCAACAAGCACCGCGGGTGCGCTGAGCTTTCGGCAATCCACCAAAAATCCAAACTCGATGACCGCAGGTGCGGTCCTGCAATTACCGCGGGTGCGGTCTACACCGCGGGTGCGGTACTAACATCACCGCGGGTGCGGTGAATCCAAGGTAAAATCCATAAATTCCCAACAATTACGACCGCGGGTGCGGTCCTTACACTGAGTGCGGGTTCGGTATGGCTTCGGCCAAGAAACACACCAAAGCAACTACAATCGATCCGAAACGTTGAAACGAATAACCAACAACAACTACACCTCAAGACAATAATAACCAACAATACTATGGCCCATAATCACAACTCTAATCACACAACTAAACTTAGACTAAATCAATACATCTATAACATACGAAAACTTAAACCGTACCGTACACCGTAGGAAGCCCCTCGCTGCCTGTGGTGGAAACTGTACGGTCGTGGACTGTGGCGGTCTCTGCCCCTGAACACCGTAGGAAGCCCCTCGCTGCCTGATCAAGCCAGCCTCTGCTCCCTTAGCTCGGTTCAGTGCCTCTGAAAAAGTACTAGGCCGGCCCGTGTTCACCAGGGTAAAGACATAGGGATTCAATCCGTTGATGAACTGATCGGCCACTGCCTCGTCGTTCCCTGCCACATGAGGTGCAAATCGTAGCAATGCAGAAAATTTAGCCACATACTCCTCGATGTTCCACTGTCCCTGCTTCAGATTCGCAAATTCAGCTCCTTTATCTTTTCGGTAAGAGACGGGGAAGAAACGCTGATAGAACTCATCCTTAAAGACTTTCCACGTGATGTCAATGCCTCGGTGCTCCAAGGCTCTCTTCGTAGTCAACCACCAACTCTTGGCAACCTCCTGCATCTGATGCCCTATCAGTTTCACACGTCGCTCATCAGTATATGCCAAAGACTCAAACAACATCTCGATATCATCAAGCCAGCTCTCGCACTCTACTGCACTCTCTGTGCCCTTCAGGGTAGGCGGATGGAAAGACTGAAATCTCTTCAATAAGGTCTCCATTGGCGTAGCGGTGACATCCATTTGTGTACCGGATGTGCTATCCTGCTCTGGCTGTGGTATACGTCTAGGCGGCATAAATCTGATTATCACACTGATTAGTACACAATTAATATCATCTGTCTCAGTCCTCCTCTGATCATAGACTCTGATCGAGAATCGGTTCTGATTCATGCTTGAAATGCTGTAAATCAATTCAGATAATACAACACAACATATAATAGGGAAAGCAATAATCATGCTAGCATCTCAAAAGCAAGGAAGATGACTCGATCTACCCCGCTCATTCTATTCTATTTCAGTCTACAGAACCTACTGCTCTGATACCACCTGTTGTGGGGACCCGGGCTCTAACTCTATTCTTTTGGGATTTAATTGGATCTTTGTTCGAAAATGTGGGTCAAAATTTTGCTTTTAACTTTAATTCAAATGTATTAACTAAAGCATAACATCTCTCGATAGAAATTAAACAACGTAATGTACATACAAGTCTGTGCGTACAAACATACACTAGTGTTCAAATGACAACTACAAACATAAGTAGTACAAGTTTCATAAGAAAACACTAGTAATCTGCAATGCCCGAGATCTCCACGCTATCATCATCTCTCATCTAGCTCGTGACCCCGATCCTGCCCCACCTGTTGCCATGCACACATACAGACACGACAACAGCCGGATAACTCCGGTGAGAACATATCCCAGTATAAAACATGGATGCATGCAATGTAATAAATCATGTACAAATGCATAACATAAATCAAGTAACATGAATATAAATCTAAACATGTAGTAGAATACAAATCTGTATTCAACATTCAAATCTTGACTCGACTCTTTTCTAATCTAGGGATCCCGGTGTGAATAAGACGGTCTGTTACCTACCCAACCACTCGGGGCAACGGTACGTCTTATTCCTAGACTTCGGTCAACTCTGTATCGAGGGTCTACACATATAGCAAATCTGCTCCTATGCGTCGATACACCGAAACGTCTAGTTTTGGCAAGTCTGCCAATCTCTCCTATCTCAGGACTCGAATATAAATCAATAAACAAGGCATTACATAATCAAATGTAATAACAATCTAGTATGTGATTTAGGGAAACTCGTATCAAATCTGAATCGAGTTGTGCAATCCCGTGACCACATGAATTATACCTTTCTTGCCGAATCGTCAGTGTCGTAGTCGAAGTCTCGAGTTCACAATAGCCAATACAAATCTGAAATGGCATAGTCAAGGTGCACTCTATCAATATACATCTCAAACAACTCAATAAACATAGCTGAAATCGGTTTCAATACAATTTGACGGCGTAACGGCGTAATTCTCGGTACCGGTCAACTCAATCTCAACAAAACAATATATACAATAACCACAACTCATAATCTTCATAATATACTCATCAAAACACAATATAACATGCTCAATTCTTCCAATCAATATCGATATACATGCTGGAAATTCGCAAGGCTCGTATACGGTGTCCGAAAATCATTCTGATAACAAATATACGATGCTCGGTATACCAAGAACACATATTTCTAACAAAATCATAATTTCCCCAATACATAGATTTCGAACCATGCTGAAAATAATCGAAACTTACATCCTTAGCTAGCCCTCGTTGCAAGGATCAATAATCCGGACTCGGAATTAAAATCAAATGAGCAAATCTTGCACAATCTCAAATCTAAGATGACAAAGCTTGAAGGAACAAAGCTTGCTCTCGATTCTTTCCCTCAATCTGAAAGGAGAATGAAGACTCAGCAACTTTATGTATATATATACATGCCATGTGTCAACACGAAATTCAAAGGTGGCAATCTCGCATGCAGACCGCGGGTGCGGTGACTCAAGAGTGCGGGTGCGCTGTGCTCTCGGCAGCAATATTATTTTCTGGAATTCTTAGACCGCGGGTGCGGTCCTTACATGACCGCGGGTGCGGTCTCACACCGCGGGGGCGGTCTTGCTAGCACCGCGGGTGCGGTGTCTGTTCGCACAAATTCACCAATTTCTGTCACCTACACCGCGGGTGCGGTAGTCTTAGCACCGCGGGTGCAATGTGGCTTCGGCCCTGCTGCTCAAAAACTCATAATTAATGCATTCTTATTTCCACATGTCTAACATCAATGACAACGAATAATTCTCGAGCCTTACATTTCTCCCCCTCTTAGACAAGAGTTCGTCCTCGAACTCATACACAATAAATCATGCAAGTATATACAAAATTGTAAAGTCAAAACGGGAAGAAAGACTCACATCATAAAAATAATTCGGGATGCCTCTGTCTCATCTCAAACTCCGTCTCCCAAGTTGCTTCCTCGATGCCATGACGACTCCATTGAATCTTCACTAACGGAATAGTCTTTGTCCTGAGCTTCTTTTCTTTCCGATCAAGAATATGTATCGGTCTTTCAACGTAGCTCAAGGTCTGATCTAGCTCGGCTTCGTCAGGTTGAATGACATGAGAATCATCCGGCATATATTTGCGCAACATCGATACATGAAAAACATCATGTATACCAGACAGTGAAGGAGGAAGAGCAAGTCTGTAAGCTCGATCGCCAATCTTCTCAAGGATCTCGTACGGACCGACATATCTAGGAGACAACTTCCCACGCTTGCCAAATCTGACAACGCCTCTGAAAGGTGAAATCTTCAAAAATACTCTGTCTCCCTGTTCGAATACTAACGGTCTGCGTCTAATATTGGCGTACTTCGCTTGCCTATCCTGTGCCGTCTTCATTCGCTTCTGAATGATCTTCACTTTCTCTGTCATTTCACGAATCATATCAGGCCCCAACACTGGTACCTCAGATATATCATCCCAGTACAACGGAGATCTGCATTTCTTTCCGTATAAAGCTTCGAACGGTGCCATCTCAATGCTAGTCTGATAGCTGTTGTTGTATGAAAACTCACACAACGGTAATGAATCTTGCCAACTAGTACCAAAATCTAGTACTACGGCTCTCAGCATGTCCTCTAAAGTTTGGATAGTCCGCTCTGACTGTCCGTCTGTCTGGGGATGATAAGCAGTGCTCAGGTGTAAAGTCGAACCCAAAGCCTGCTGCAAACTGTGCCAAAAGTGAGAAGTGAATCGTGGATCACGATCTGATACGATCGACTTCGGCACACCGTGTAATCTGACGACCTCTCTGACATACAACTCTGCCATCTGATCGTGTCGATAGGTCATTCTGTACGGAATAAAGCACGCTGATTTGGTTAATCTGTCAATGATTACCCAAATCGAATCACAGCCCCGGGATGATCGAGGTAACTTCGTCACGAAATCCATGGAAATGTGGTCCCATTTCCATTCAGGAACAGACAAATTCTGAAGTAAACCTCCGGGCTTCTTTCTCTCTGCCTTCACCTGCTGGCAATTCAGGCACTTAGACACAAATTCTGCAATATCTGTCTTCATCTGTTTCCACCAGAATTGTGTCTTCAAATCATTGTACATCTTCCTGCCTCCAGGATGAATGCTGAACCGACTACAGTGTGCCTCTGACATGATCTGTCGTCTCAAATCTGAAATCTCTGGCACTACTAAGCGGTTATTCACATACAGAACAGAATCTCTAACCTGATACTCTGATATATGACCAGCTCTGACCATATCAATCGATCTCTGCACGCTCGGATCAGTTCTCTGTGCTTCTTTGATCCTCGAAATCAGATCTGGCTCAATCTGAATCGCAGCAAGTCGCAACGGTCTACTATCTGTATCAAATATCAATCCAGACAAGCAACAATCTTCCACTAAATTCGATGCACCTACAGTCGACAAGGAAAGAGCACATACCTTTCGACTCAAGGCGTCTGCCGCTGCATTCGACTTTCCTGGATGGTACTTGATCTCGCAATCAAAATCTTTCAGCAGATCAAGCCATCGTCGCTGCCTCATGTTCAACTCTGACTGAGAAAAGAGATATTTCAGGCTCTTATGATCGGAATAGATCTCAAATTTCTCGCCATATAGATAATGACGCCAGATCTTAAGTGCAAAAACAATCGCCGCCAATTCAAGATCATGAATCGGATAACGAGTCTCGTGCGGCTTCAGCTGTCTAGAGGCGTATGCTATCACGTGCCCTCGCTGCATAAGAACACATCCAAGCCCTCTGTGAGATGCGTCACAATATACAACGAACTCACCTGTACCTGCAGGAATCGTCAAGACAGGCGCACTAGTCAGCCTCTTCTTCAGCTCTACAAAACTGGCTTCACAATCTTCGGACCACACAAATGGCATATTTTTCTGTGTCAACTGGGTAATCGGCTTCGCTATACTGGAGAAATCTCGGATAAAACGACGATAATACCCGGCTAGACCCATGAAACTGCGTATCTCAGGCACAGAAGTCGGTCTCGGCCAACTGATCACAGCCTCAACTTTACTCGGATCTACCGCAATACCATCTCCAGATATAATATGCCCCAAGAAGACAACCTGTCGCAGCCAGAATTCACACTTGGACAGTTTGGCATACAACTGCTCTTTTCTTGAAGTCTTCAGCACAATTCTCAGATGATCTGCATGCTCAGTCAAACTTTTCGAATACACTAAAATGTCGTCAATAAACACAATCACAAAATCATCTAAATATCTCTGAAAAATGTGGTTCATCAAACTCATGAACTGAAAGCGGACCGGTTACGGTGGCCGGAAGCGCAACGGAAGCACAAAAATCGAATTTTATTACAAAATTTCGGCCACCCCATTTAAATCTTGTGCAATATTTACAAAATGAAAAACATACATAGGATGTTAAGAAAGTATTACCTATCAACTTTAAAAGTTGATTGTGGCTCCAACTTTGTTGTCAAACAACAAAGCTCCTCAAGGCATGAAGATCTACAAGCTCCTCCTCCAAATCCTTGAATCTTTCCTTCAAATTAGGCCCACCACCAACTAGGTAGATCCCCTCACAATTTGCACTAGAAAAATGTGAGGATTTTTCAAAGAGAAGTGTGTGTTTTCTCCAACAAATTGAAGAACACAAAAGAAGAGAAAAATGGAGAGAATCTATGTCAAGTTTCGGCCAAGCATGTATGCAAGAATGAGGGAAGAGAGTCAAGTCTTGGGGTTGCAAAAAGTTGATACAAAAAGTTGCATGCCAACCATTATTTTAATCAAAAGTATTCCCCAACTCTTCACCTCCCATGCATGCATATAATATAGTTTTTAATCAAATTAAAAACTTTGGACTAAATTTAATTATCTCAAACACATTTGAGACTAATTAAACATTACTTGAATTTACCCAAGTCCCACTAGTTAAATAATTATTTTAATTGAGCTCTACAAGACTCAATATTATTTAATTAATCCAACACTTGAATTAATTTAATTATTTGGGCTCTACTAGGCCCACTAGTGTTTAATTAATTCAACACTTGAATTAATTTAATTTAGTCCATAATAATGTTTATGAAAATCACAATTTTCAAAAACATTAGTCACTTGGCCAAATTTTAATCTAGGAACACTTCCATAAATTAAAATTTATATTTCTCTCATAGAAGTCATACTTCTATTTTTCTTTGCACTTATAAACTCATTTATAAGTCGTTCAACACATTGAACTATTTTCTCCTTTATAGAAGTCATACTTCTAAGTTTCCTTACGCTTATAAACTCCTTTATAAGCCGTTCAACACATTGAACTATTTTTACTTCTCATCGGGATTTACAAAGCTAGTACTTGTGTGGCCCTCAATGGTTCATTGATACAACTAGCCGTGGGTTCACATCTCCATGTGATTCGGACTAAACATGTCCTTATTCGAGCATACCCCAATTGCTCCATTCTTACTTATCAACTCCTTGATAGTAAGAACGTCAGAACTCAAGTCTGATAGTACCCAACCAATCACGTTAAACGCCTAGCAGCATCGCTTACGTGATTCCCTAGGTATCACATGATAGTGCCTGCAAGAACCATTCAATTATGGTTAGCGTACAGTACGGTCCCTTCAACTCATATATCCCGACCGATTCGACAACCATTGGTTTATCGAGAGTTGTCTATGAATCGATACTATGTGTCATGTCGTAGTTGCATCGATGGTGTAATCTATGAAACACCTTTCATAATTACAACCATACTCTGGCCAGAGATTTCGATCTACATACACATGATAACACATAGGATATCCATACCCGAAGGTAAGCGGTGAATCCCCGACTACAATGCATCGACTCCTATGTGTTTCGACAGAACACCCAACCTTGCCACCTGATGACCCCATGAGAGTCGGTAAACAAGTCAAAGTGTAATTCTAGCACATAGAGTCTCAATGTTGTCCCGGGTCATAAGGACTAATTCTGTACAACCATAAACCAGGACTTTTCCACTCGATAAGTGAGAACCACTTGGAAAGTCCTTTTATGGAGGGTTGTTCAGTGCACTCTACAAGGAGCACCTATCTGCATGTTCGGACATCACAATGTCCCCTACCAATGAAACATGGTACTCACATCGCAGATACTAGTCTCTAACTCGAGCGGCCTATATCCTTCTTAGTGGCGGCTGAATCGACTAGGAACTGTTTAGAATATACAGTATTACAAATATGAGTTTCATGATACTCATCATATGAGCATCCCATATTCTTTCTACTATTTGTATATTCAAGGGCTTTATCTATGCAGCTAGCATGGGTATACAGATAAAGATTTGCCAAAATAATAATTTCAAATATTATTAAAATAAAGACTGCTTATACATAGAGTTTCATTGTGAACACTCGGCCAACACTTGGCTCGACGTGCACCTACTCTAACAATCTCCCACTTGCACTAGAGCCAACTACCTATATGCGTAAAACCCATTGATTCGCGATGCTTGTCGAACAATGGTCCAGGTAAAGGCTTAGCTAGTGGATCAACAACATAATCTGCGGAGCCGACTTTGTCAATAGACACTACTCTTCTTTCCACAATCTCTCCGAGGATGTGGTACTTTCTCAATACGAGTTTGGATTTCTGATGAGACCTTGTCTCCTTTGCTTGAGCTAAAGCTCCCGTGTTGTCACACAACACCGGGATAGGAGCAACTTCATTAGGAATGACGTCCAACTCTTAGACGAAATTCCTTATCCAAACAGCCTCTCTTGCTGCATCTGATGCAGCAATGTATTCGGCCTCTGTGCTGGAATCCGCAATATTGTCATGCTTGGAACTCTTCCAAGAGACAGCAGCACCATTGAGCATGAATACAAACCTAGAGGTTGACTTCGATTTATCGATATCGCTTTGGAAGCTAGAGTCGGTATAGCCTTCCAATTTCAGTTCTCTATCCCCATAGACCAAGAACAACTTATTGGTCCTTCTCAACAACTTGAGGATGTCTTTCACAGCTTTATGGTGTGGAAGACCGGGGTTCGATTGATATCTCTTCACTACACATAGTGAAAACGCCACGTCAGGACGTGTAGATATCATCCCATACATGATATTACCAATTTCCGAAGCATACGGAATGCGTGTCATCGTCACTATCTCTGCATCAGTCTCAGGAGACAGACTTGGATAGGGACACGCCATGACACATTGGTAGATGTCCTCTCAAGGACGCATCCATCGAGAACCGCTTCACGATGGTATCATGTATGTGAACTGGGTGAGACCAAGCCATCTTTTCGATCTATCTCAATAGATCTGTATCCCAATACAAAAGATGCTTCACCCAAGTCCTACATCGAGAACTCACTCGCTAATCATATCTTAGTTGATTGCAACATTCCTACATCATTCCCAATGAGTAGAATGTCATCAACATAAAATACCGGGAATGTCACAACACTCCCACTGACCTTCTTATACACACAGGGTCTCTCATGATTCTTAGTAAATCAAACTATTTGATTGTACTGTCGAATCTGAGGTTCCAACTCCTAGATGCCTTCTTTAGACCATAAATAGATCTCTGAAGTTTGCATACCATATGCTCACTTCCGACAGATGTAAACCCTTCAGGTTGAGACATGTAAAACACTTTCTCAAAATCCATATTAAGAAAGACTTGTCTTAACATCCATCTACCATATCTCATAGTCATACTATGCAGCTATGGCTAATAAAATCCTTATGGACTTGAACATTGCGATTGGGAAAAGGTTTCCTCAAAGTCAACTCCTTGTCTTTGAGTACATCCTTTTGCCACCAATCGCGCCTTGAAGGTTAACACCTTCCCATCCTCCCCAAGTCCCTGTAGGAACAGTTCCCACAGGTGGATCCACAAGATCCTACACTTGGTTCGAATGCATGGAATTCAACTCAGATTCCATTTCTTCAAGCCACTTGGATGAATCGGCATCCGATAACGCTTCCTTGAAGGTCCTTGGATCACATCCATGGTTAGGCTCATCATGGCCCTCTTCAAGAAGCTGACCATACCTCATAGGTGGTCTCGAGAGTCTCTCGGATCTTTTAGGAGCTTGTATCTCCTCTCTTGGCTCATCGGGTGTGGGTTCCATAATTGTGGGTTTCTCTCGAACCTCTTCGAGTTCTATCATCTGCCTTTTTCTATCCAATAGAAAATCCCTTTCCAAAAAGGTTGCATTCCTAGAAACAAACACTTTTGTTTCTTGGGGATGATAGAAATGATATCCAACCTAATTCCTTGGATATCCCACAAAGTAACATAAAATGGATCAACAATCCAATTTATCTCCCACTTACCTGCTTCACATAAGCAGGGCTCCCCATATTCTAAGATAAGAATATTTGGGAGGCTTACCCATCCATATCTCATATGGTATCTGCCTTTGAATGGACATTTAGTAGAATATCTTTTACTTTTAAGTTATAGAGATCGTTTTTCAAGTTCTCAAGTACCAATTAAACATTCATTCTTGTAAATGTTGCAAACACCTTTGCTAAATAAACAAGAATATCCATCTTTATCACAATATAAATGGAAATAATGTTTTTCATCAAAAAGGTACAAACAAACATCTCTAAATTAACTTAAAACTATTGTTCAACAATAAGTAAACATCTCTTAAGGTCTTGGCAGCAACTCTTGCTCCATTGCCCATCCTCAAGAAGGTCACACCTTCCTTAAGCTTCCTACTTCTTCCCATCACCTGTAACACATTACAGAGATGTGATCAATATTTGGTATCCAATACCCAAGAAGTAGAGTTAATTAAAATGTTTACTTCAATGTAGAACATACCATTTCCAGAACTTTTCTGGGCCAGATATTCTTTGCAATTTCGCTTCCAATGTCCAGGCTTCTTGCAGTGATGACAAACATCACAAGTCTTGTCAGCCTTAACTGGTCTGGCTGCCACAACGGGATTCGGAGATTGCCTCAACAAGGGCACGTTCTTCTTGGGACTTTGGAAAGAACTCTTCTTTCCCTTCCCATGTGGATCAGTCTTCGTACCAGATGAAGAACCCACATAAAGAACCAACTTCTCTTTCTTGATGGTGGATTCAAACGTAACAAGCATGTTTACCAACTCCTCAAGGGTCGGTTCCATCTTGTTCATGTTGAAGTTCACCACAAAAGGATCAAATGAGCTAGGCAGCGATAACAGCAACACGTCCGTGGTCAACTCCGAAGGCAAGATCAAATCCATGCCAACGAGCTTGTCCACGAGCTCGATCACCTTTAGGCCATGCTCATGGACCGAGGCCCCATCTCGCATGCGCAAAGTGATCAGCTCCTTGACGGTAGCATACCTAAGAGGACGCGTTTGCTCTCCAAAGAGCTCTTTGAGATGCAAATGAATGTCAGCAGCACTCTTTGCATCCTCAAAACGCCTCTGTAGCTCATCGTTCATAGAAGTCAGCATATAACACCTGGCTATCAAGTCATGGTCACACCATTCCTTGTAAGCCTGCAATTCCTCAGGATTGCAGTCAGTCGGAGCCTCAACAGGGGGCGACTGATTTAGTGTATATGTTACCCTTTCCGAATTTAAGACTATTTTCAAATTTCTTAGCCAAGTGAGGTAATTAGGTCCAGTTAATATGTGTTTGTCGAGTATTATAGATATCGAATTGCGCATCGAAGACATTGTTGATTTGTACTGAAAAGTAAAAACAGATAAATGTTGATGACTATTTAAAATATTTGGTAAGATATAAAGTATGGACTTTAACTTTATAAATTTTTACTCCCACTGTTTTGACATCTTTCACTACCCTCTAGTGAAAACGGGAAACTCTTTCCTCAGTAGGTACGTAAGGTCCAATTAGCGAATTGTGATCCCGAATAATATCAGCCAATCACAATTCCTAAAAGGTAGTTTCCAATTGCATCACAATGCAACCCTTAACGTAAACTTTTGTCTCACGTTTGATTAGGACCCAATAATATGACGTCGTTCATCTTCACGTGTCAAGCCTTACCCATCGATGTTGAACCTTAATGGACGGTCGCCATGAGTTCCCTCAATAATATGAGCCGAAATCATGGGAGTTCCACGTAGTTCACATCACCATGTCAATGGATGTCACAGCTTTCCGGCACCCAAAGCTCCCCCAATAATATGAGCCGAGCCCCGAGTACGGGTAGCGTTCATCATGCACCCATTGTCGATGGAAGACAAGGAAATTATAACCAATTTTATAATTCCCCTTTTCGGGCTTGATATTAATTTTGAATCTTATTCAAAATGAGGGTTTTTAATTTTGAAAGGTCTCATCATTAATTTTATTTTAAAAGCTCGCCATGTTTGATCGTATGTTTGCCGGATTCATGCAACTTTGTTATTATAATAATAATAACGCACATACTCATTATTTATAACATATCATGCATATATTATAAATAGAAAACAGTACAAGGATGATCAATCGCCCCAAAACTAATGGCCCGTGTGAGCTAAACACGGGCCTAGGTCCAATCCTAGGGTAAATGCACGGGATGCAAATGCAACTATATTATTACATTAGCATCCAATATTACATGTCTTCGATCTTCATAATCACCAAGGCCACCATCTTCCAATCTTGATCTTCCACTATTCTAATATTTACAATTAAATATCCATGGCACATAGGGATACATCTCATGGGGTGGGAACGGGCCATAAACCAAGCCCACTTTAAATTGATAATTATTACAATCATACAACACAAATATCCTAGCATACACCTAGCAAATTGGGCTTGGGCTTTTGATCATCCTTCATGCATAATATCACATATCATACACCATCAATTAATTATCACTATAATTAATTGATCCAATATTATATATCTTGATCCAATCACTAACCGCCACAATTATAAATTAAATTAACAAAGTATACAAACACCTTTGTCTACTTTCAAATTAATTTATTTATAATCGAATTTCTTGTAAATCACCATTTACTATAAATAATTGAGGTCCTACTTCAATTATTTATTTTATGAGAAAATATGTGCAACAATTGTAAATTTAAACTTAAGGGCCCAAAACCCATTTTTCACCAAAAATACTTAGGCCCATTTAAATTTCACAAATAATGTTGTCCATCCAATGGCCCAACATCTCAAGGCCCATGACACTAAGATTGTCCAAAACACTTTTGGAAACCCTAGCCGTCATCGCCGTCGCCGGAGCTCCGTCGCCGGATTCCGGCAACAACAAAATTTTTTTTTTTTTTATTTTAAAAACTGAACATTTCGGGCAGCCCCTTGGGCTGCCCCTCGGCTGCCCGAAATTTTCGGGCAGCCCCTTTCGGGCAGCCCCTCGGCTGCCCGGAAAAACATTTTTTTTTTTTTTGTTTTTGTTTTCTTCAAAAATTCGGCCTTGATGATTTTCTTGCACAAAAAATCTCAAACGGTTAGAAATCGATCTCAACATAATATTATGCAAATATTACACAAAATCCGTAACCTAAGCTCGGATACCACTTGAAAGCGGACCGGTTACGGTGGCCGGAAGCGCAACGGAAGCACAAAAATCGAATTTTATTACAAAATTTCGGCCACCCCATTTAAATCTTGTGCAATATTTACAAAATGAAAAACATACATAGGATGTTAAGAAAGTATTACCTATCAACTTTAAAAGTTGATTGTGGCTCCAACTTTGTTGTCAAACAACAAAGCTCCTCAAGGCATGAAGATCTACAAGCTCCTCCTCCAAATCCTTGAATCTTTCCTTCAAATTAGGCCCACCACCAACTAGGTAGATCCCCTCACAATTTGCACTAGAAAAATGTGAGGATTTTTCAAAGAGAAGTGTGTGTTTTCTCCAACAAATTGAAGAACACAAAAGAAGAGAAAAATGGAGAGAATCTATGTCAAGTTTCGGCCAAGCATGTATGCAAGAATGAGGGAAGAGAGTCAAGTCTTGGGGTTGCAAAAAGTTGATACAAAAAGTTGCATGCCAACCATTATTTTAATCAAAAGTATTCCCCAACTCTTCACCTCCCATGCATGCATATAATATAGTTTTTAATCAAATTAAAAACTTTGGACTAAATTTAATTATCTCAAACACATTTGAGACTAATTAAACATTACTTGAATTTACCCAAGTCCCACTAGTTAAATAATTATTTTAATTGAGCTCTACAAGACTCAATATTATTTAATTAATCCAACACTTGAATTAATTTAATTATTTGGGCTCTACTAGGCCCACTAGTGTTTAATTAATTCAACACTTGAATTAATTTAATTTAGTCCATAATAATGTTTATGAAAATCACAATTTTCAAAAACATTAGTCACTTGGCCAAATTTTAATCTAGGAACACTTCCATAAATTAAAATTTATATTTCTCTCATAGAAGTCATACTTCTATTTTTCTTTGCACTTATAAACTCATTTATAAGTCGTTCAACACATTGAACTATTTTCTCCTTTATAGAAGTCATACTTCTAAGTTTCCTTACGCTTATAAACTCCTTTATAAGCCGTTCAACACATTGAACTATTTTTACTTCTCATCGGGATTTACAAAGCTAGTACTTGTGTGGCCCTCAATGGTTCATTGATACAACTAGCCGTGGGTTCACATCTCCATGTGATTCGGACTAAACATGTCCTTATTCGAGCATACCCCAATTGCTCCATTCTTACTTATCAACTCCTTGATAGTAAGAACGTCAGAACTCAAGTCTGATAGTACCCAACCAATCACGTTAAACGCCTAGCAGCATCGCTTACGTGATTCCCTAGGTATCACATGATAGTGCCTGCAAGAACCATTCAATTATGGTTAGCGTACAGTACGGTCCCTTCAACTCATATCCCGACCGATTCGACAACCATTGGTTTATCGAGAGTTGTCTATGAATCGATACTATGTGTCATGTCGTAGTTGCATCGATGGTGTAATCTATGAAACACCTTTCATAATTACAACCATACTCTGGCCAGAGATTTCGATCTACATACACATGATAACACATAGGATATCCATACCCGAAGGTAAGCGGTGAATCCCCAACTACAATGCATCGACTCCTATGTGTTTCGACAGAACACCCAACCTTGCCACCTGATGACCCCATGAGAGTCGGTAAACAAGTCAAAGTGTAATTCTAGCACATAGAGTCTCAATGTTGTCCCGGGTCATAAGGACTAATTCTGTACAACCATAAACCAGGACTTTTCCACTCGATAAGTGAGAACCACTTGGAAAGTCCTTTTATGGAGGGTTGTTCAGTGCACTCTACAAGGAGCACCTATCTGCATGTTCGGACATCACAATGTCCCCTACCAATGAAACATGGTACTCACATCGCAGATACTAGTCTCTAACTCGAGCGGCCTATATCCTTCTTAGTGGCGGCTGAATCGACTAGGAACTGTTTAGAATATACAGTATTACAAATATGAGTTTCATGATACTCATCATATGAGCATCCCATATTCTTTCTACTATTTGTATATTCAAGGGCTTTATCTATGCAGCTAGCATGGGTATACAGATAAAGATTTGCCAAAATAATAATTTCAAATATTATTAAAATAAAGACTGCTTATACATAGAGTTTCATTGTGAACACTCGGCCAACACTTGGCTCGACGTGCACCTACTCTAACATGAACACCGCAGGTGCATTCGTCAAACCGAAAGGCATAACAACAAACTCGTAATGTCCATATCTGGTTCGGAATGCAGTCTTCGGTATATCAACATCTCTAACTCGGAGCTGATGATACCCTGATCTCAAATCAATCTTCGAATATACCGAAGATCCCTGTAACTGATCAAACAGATCGTCGATGCGAGGCAAAGGATATTTGTTCTTCACTGTTGCCTTGTTCAACTGTCTATAATCAATACACAGTCGCATCGAACCATCTTTCTTTCTAACGAAAAGCACCGGAGCACCCCAAGGTGATACACTGGGTCTGATATATCCCTTGGACAAAAGATCCTCCAACTGTGCTTTCAACTCTTTCAGCTCTATCGGTGCCATCCTATATGGAGCTCTCGAGATAGGAACACTGCCTGGCACAAGATCAATGCTGAAATCAACCTCTCGAACTGGAGGCAACCCTGGAATCTCATCAGGAAAAACATCTGCAAACTCGCAAACCACTGGCAAATCTGCCAATGCTGGGCTCGACTTCAGTAAATCTACTGAATATACGAGAAAGCCCTCTGCTCCTCTCTGAAGCAGTCTACTCATAGTCAGAGCAGATACTAAGGGAATCCGAGATCTGGAACCCTTGCCGTAGAATTTCCACTCATCTGTCATCTCGGGTCTGAATCTGACAATCTTGTGGAAACAATCTACAGTGGCCCTGTACTTGGTCAACATGTCTATACCAACTATACAGTCAAAATCAGCTAAACCAAGTACTACACAATCAAGATCAATCTCATGCCCCTCAAACTGAAGCATACAGTGTCTAACAGTAGTCACAGATATCAAACCACTTCCCAACGGAGAAGCTATAGACACTACTGTCGACAACGACTCAACAGGCAATGAATGTCTCAATGCAAAATGTTCAGATATAAATGTATGAGATGCCCCTGTGTCTATCAACACATATGCAGGATAACCGCAAAGAAAACAGTTACCTGCAATGACGTCATCTGGCGCCTCCTGCGCCTGCTCCTCTGTCAGGGCAAAGACACGTGCCTGTTGTCGGGGAGGCTGACTCACAGTCTGACTACCTCCTGGTCTCTGCTGGGTCGGTGTAGAGGGTGTCTGAAAGGAGTGTACAGAAGATGCCTGTCTCTCCATCTGTGGCGCTGGTGCTGATGATCCGGTGCTCTGGAATCGTTGTGCACCTCTCTGGGGACAAACTCTAGCAAAGTGTCCCTGTTGCCTACAGATGTTGCAGCGTCCCATAACTCCTTGACACTGCTCCGTCGCATGTCGCCCTCCGCACGAACCACAGTATGCGCCACTATAATCTGACCCCTGACCTCTCTGTCGAGATCCACTCGAACTCGATGAACTACTCCCAGATTTCTTAAACTGTTTGCCTTTAGCCTTCAGAAATTCCTTCTTGCCACTACCACTAGCTCCACTGTCAAAACTAGGAGGAGGTGCTGGAAACCGTACGGTCGTGGACTGTGGCGGTCTCTGCCCCTGAACACCGTAGGAAGCCCCTCGCTGCCTGATCAAGCCAGCCTCTGCTCCCTTAGCTCGGTTCAGTGCCTCTGAAAAAGTACTAGGCCGGCCCGTGTTCACCAGGGTAAAGACATAGGGATTCAATCCGTTGATGAACTGATCGGCCACTGCCTCGTCGTTCCCTGCCACATGAGGTGCAAATCGTAGCAATGCAGAAAATTTAGCCACATACTCCTCGATGTTCCACTGTCCCTGCTTCAGATTCGCAAATTCAGCTCCTTTATCTTTTCGGTAAGAGACGGGGAAGAAACGCTGATAGAACTCATCCTTAAAGACTTTCCACGTGATGTCAATGCCTCGGTGCTCCAAGGCTCTCTTCGTAGTCAACCACCAACTCTTGGCAACCTCCTGCATCTGATGCCCTATCAGTTTCACACGTCGCTCATCAGTATATGCCAAAGACTCAAACAACATCTCGATATCATCAAGCCAGCTCTCGCACTCTACTGCACTCTCTGTGCCCTTCAGGGTAGGCGGATGGAAAGACTGAAATCTCTTCAATAAGGTCTCCATTGGCGTAGCGGTGACATCCATTTGTGTACCGGATGTGCTATCCTGCTCTGGCTGTGGTATACGTCTAGGCGGCATAAATCTGATTATCACACTGATTAGTACACAATTAATATCATCTGTCTCAGTCCTCCTCTGATCATAGACTCTGATCGAGAATCGGTTCTGATTCATGCTTGAAATGCTGTAAATCAATTCAGATAATACAACACAACATATAATAGGGAAAGCAATAATCATGCTAGCATCTCAAAAGCAAGGAAGATGACTCGATCTACCCCGCTCATTCTATTCTATTTCAGTCTACAGAACCTACTGCTCTGATACCACCTGTTGTGGGGACCCGGGCTCTAACTCTATTCTTTTGGGATTTAATTGGATCTTTGTTCGAAAATGTGGGTCAAAATTTTGCTTTTAACTTTAATTCAAATGTATTAACTAAAGCATAACATCTCTCGATAGAAATTAAACAACGTAATGTACATACAAGTCTGTGCGTACAAACATACACTAGTGTTCAAATGACAACTACAAACATAAGTAGTACAAGTTTCATAAGAAAACACTAGTAATCTGCAATGCCCGAGATCTCCACGCTATCATCATCTCTCATCTAGCTCGTGACCCCGATCCTGCCCCACCTGTTGCCATGCACACATACAGACACGACAACAACCGGATAACTCCGGTGAGAACATATCCCAGTATAAAACATGGATGCATGCAATGTAATAAATCATGTACAAATGCATAACATAAATCAAGTAACATGAATATAAATCTAAACATGTAGTAGAATACAAATCTGTATTCAACATTCAAATCTTGACTCGACTCTTTTCTAATCTAGGGATCCCGGTGTGAATAAGACGGTCTGTTACCTACCCAACCACTCGGGGCAACGGTACGTCTTATTCCTAGACTTCGGTCAACTCTGTATCGAGGGTCTACACATATAGCAAATCTGCTCCTATGCGTCGATACACCGAAACGTCTAGTTTTGGCAAGTCTGCCAATCTCTCCTATCTCAGGACTCGAATATAAATCAATAAACAAGGCATTACATAATCAAATGTAATAACAATCTAGTATGTGATTTAGGGAAACTCGTATCAAATCTGAATCGAGTTGTGCAATCCCGTGACCACATGAATTATACCTTTCTTGCCGAATCGTCAGTGTCGTAGTCGAAGTCTCGAGTTCACAATAGCCAATACAAATCTGAAATGGCATAGTCAAGGTGCACTCTATCAATATACATCTCAAACAACTCAATAAACATAGCTGAAATCGGTTTCAATACAATTTGACGGCGTAACGGCGTAATTCTCGGTACCGGTCAACTCAATCTCAACAAAACAATATATACAATAACCACAACTCATAATCTTCATAATATACTCATCAAAACACAATATAACATGCTCAATTCTTCCAATCAATATCGATATACATGCTGGAAATTCGCAAGGCTCGTATACGGTGTTCGAAAATCATTCTGATAACAAATATACGATGCTCGGTATACCAAGAACACATATTTCTAACAAAATCATAATTTCCCCAATACATAGATTTCGAACCATGCTGAAAATAATCGAAACTTACATCCTTAGCTAGCCCTCGTTGCAAGGATCAATAATCCGGACTCGGAATTAAAATCAAATGAGCAAATCTTGCACAATCTCAAATCTAAGATGACAAAGCTTGAAGGAACAAAGCTTGCTCTCGATTCTTTCCCTCAATCTGAAAGGAGAATGAAGACTCTGCAACTTTATGTATATATATACATGCCATGTGTCAACACGAAATTCAAAGGTGGCAATCTCGCATGCAGACCGCGGGTGCGGTGACTCAAGAGTGCGGGTGCGCTGTGCTCTCGGCAGCAATATTATTTTCTGGAATTCTTAGACCGCGGGTGCGGTCCTTACATGACCGCGGGTGCGGTCTCACACCGCGGGGGCGGTCTTGCTAGCACCGCGGGTGCGGTGTCTGTTCGCACAAATTCACCAATTTCTGTCACCTACACCGCGGGTGCGGTAGTCTTAGCACCGCGGGTGCGATGTGGCTTCGACCCTGCTGCTCAAAATCTCATAATTCATGCATTCTTATTTCCACAAGTCTAACATCAATGACAACGAATAATTCTCGAGCCTTACACGAAGCATGAGCGCACCCGCGCTGTTGAACGCACCGCACCCGCGATCATGCGTGGTTGCTGAAAAATAAGCCACGTCTCGCGAGGTTGCTTGCAGTATATATATAGATGATTGACACGTAAATGCCTCAGAATTTGAAGAAAAGGGCGAAGCTTTTGGAGAGAAAATCCTTACGCCTTTTAAAGTTGCGATTGTGAGAGATCCGTCTATCAGAATTCGAATCCGAAAGCAGTATCGTGCTCCTTTCGCTACGAGCTACACAAGGACGTAATTTTTGTTACGTTTTGAGATGTTTTGAAAATAAGATGTTGTCAGAATTGACTATGATTCAGATATGGTGTTTCTGTTACAGTAGGTATTGTATAATCGAAGTCAGATTGAATAATAGATTGTTTATACAATTGTTATGAATTTCAGAAGATATTGATTTTGATTGAACATTAGAATTGTATTGTTCTTGATTCAAGAATGGAGAAATGATCATTCTTATGTACTCTGAATAGATTATTCAGTATATTGGTGGAATCAGATCGAAGAAATTATACTATATGTCTGAGTACGAATTAGATATGATATCTGTGATGTTGAGATTTACGGAGTTACAAGACTGTGTTATTATACCGTCGAAACATCAGTTAATTCAGATCGATCAGATTCAGTAATGATTTAGATTTCATCGTGATGTGGATGATATAAATCAGATTGTATTTTGTTCAGATATTGATCAGATTATATACTGAGTTGAGTATTGATCAGAACAGATTGTGAATTGAGTTATTCATTGATACTATGTATTCGATATTGTCTTTTCAGATTGGATATGGAAAGATTTGAATACAGGTCATCGTCTTCGTCAGACCGGGACGACAAAGGTAAAATTCATGTGATATTCGGGAAGACACAGCTCAAATAAGATCCTATTTGAGTTTCCCAATAAAATCACATACTAGATTATTGTTATATTATGATATGAATATGCTTTGTTTATATGCTGGTATGCTACTGCTCTGTTTATATATTTATATGCATTGCATTTCATATATGAGAGTCTTGACAGACAGTCATACCTCTAGATGTTCGGTGTATCTCAGCTTAGGAGCAGCTCTGACTCCTATTGCAGCCGTCGATACAGCTCAGAACGAAGTCTAGGAATAAGACGTACAGTCACCCCGAGTGGGAGGGTAGGTGACAGCCATTGACGTCTTATTCCCACCGGGATCCCTAGAGTCAGCATGGAGTCGAGTCATGACATGATTTGATTAGAACTGCATGCGTAGATGAATGGGATTCATAGATTATGGAGCCCATTGTTATTGCTTTCATTTATGATAGCATGTTTCATTATTTAGATTGTTTATATGCATGTTTATCTGACGTGAGTTACATGCTTATTGGATTTGATTTCATATATTATGAACTCTATTGTTTTGATTTCATTCATGACTGCATGTGTCATGAATTAGATTGTTTATATGCGTGCTTACCATGTTTTATAGTGGGATTTATTCTCACCGGAGTATCCGGCTGTTGTCTTGTTTTTATGTGTGCATGACAACAGGTGGGGCAAGATCGGGGTCGAGAAGATGATGAGAGAAGACGAGTTTAGCGTGGTGATTCCGGACTTTGATAGATTTTGTTTTATTACTTGAACTTTAGTAGTTGAACCTTAGATTAGTTAAAAGATTGTTGTATCTTTATACTGAATTGTAGTTTTGTACAGATATGTATATTATGTAGATGCCATTACCTTCCGCACTTTATTTAAAAAAAGAAATATTTTTAGACCCTGTTTATTAGAACTTATAATTATATCCCAACGATGATTAAGAAGATGATTAGCGTCCGGGTCCCCACAACAGGTGGTAACAGAGCGATAGATCCTTTAGATTGAGATAGTCAGAACTGATAGATCCTTTAGACTGAGTTAGATTGAGATAGAAGAGAATGAGCGGGGTAGATTGAATTTTCTTCCTTGCATGTGATTGCTAGCATGAGATTTATGTCAATGTTGACTTGCATGATGTGTGCTAGCATGATTCATTGCTTTCCCTGTTACATGTTGTTTGTTATCTGAGTTGATTGCAGCATGTAATTGTTAAGCTTGAATCAGAACCGAGTCTGGATCAGAGGTATATGATCAGAGGAGGGCTGAGACAGATTGTATAGATTATGTACTAATCTGTTTGATTATAAGATATACCGCCTCGAAGAATTTCAGAAAAGGGCAGTACTTCGTCTGAACAGATAGATGCATCAGAAACTCAGCTAGAAGGAAAGATGAAATAATTTCAGTTACTGCAGCCGCCGATTCTGAGTGGTATCGAGACATCTGAAGATTGTCAGAACTGGTTCAATGACATAGAAATATTGTTCGATTTACTTGATTGTACAGATGAACAGAGAGTTAAAATGGTACCTTATCAGTTACGAGAAGCCGCCAGGAATTGGTGGATTACCAGTAGAAGAATGTGGGAACAGAGAGGTACAGTGATTTCGTGGGAAATATTCAGAACTGAATTTTATCGACGATTTTTCTCAGTCTCGTACCGAGAGGATAAGAAAGCAGAGTTTGAGAATTTGAGCCAAGGTCAGTTGAATATTGATGAATATACCGCCAAATTCTCTACTCTACTGCATTTTGCTCCTCAGATAGCTGGAAATGATGAAGTTATAGTAAATCAGTTCATCAGAGGGTTTAATTCGGAGGTAGTTGCATCTATGAATCTGCAGCGACCTTACCATTTTGCTGATATCCTGAGTAGAGCGAAGAGAGCTGAGGCGAGTCTGATTAGACAGCTAGGGAGGTTGTGTGTGAAGCAGCCCCAGACACAGCAATCCCCTCTCAGAATTGATCGAGGTAGTACGAGTGGGAAGCAAGATTTGCTGAAAGCTCGAAAGAAGCCATTCAAGAAGTTAGGGAGTGGTTCCTCGAGTTCCAGTGGTTCTAGTCCAAGTCATACTGGAGTGTATTGCAGGAGTTGCGGAGGGAGACATCCCACAGAGCAATTCCAAAGAGTGACTGGTAGATGCAATATTTGTGGACAGCCGGGACACTTTGCTAAAGTTTGTCCCCAGAAGCGTTCCCGAAGATTGTAGGGAATAGAGTTCAATTGAAAACACAGATCCAGAATTCACAACAGGTACTATTCTTTATGATTCTATTGCATGTGTATTGATATATACTAATGCATTTGTTAAGAATATCTTTGACTGAGTTGCATGGAAATATGTTGTATCTGTTGGGTTTGTATGTACTGTAGTATCGATGTCCTTGCTTGTTGAGGAAATGTTGATATCAGAGATTTCTGTATATATTGTATACTACAGTAAGATAGAATGAAATAGAGATAGATTATGATGTACTTGTGTTTTCTGATTTGAACGCATTATTGATATGTATATGCTGAACAAGTACAAACATATTGTAGAATTTTTCCAGAAATGGTAAGAGTCAGACCAGAGATGACTGATCAGTGGAGAAACCATGATAAGGATTCTAGATTTAGAATTCCTTTGATATCTGTATTGTATATGACTCGATTAGTACAGAAAGGAGCAGATTGCATCCTTACATATTCAGTAGATCCACTTAAATCGAGCCTAGCATTGGCAGATTCGCCAGTGATATATGAGTTGGCTGATGTTTGCCTAGATAAGATTTCAGATTTGTGTGATCTCAAAAAGATAGACTTCAGAAATTTAATGGAGATTAGGTATGGTTGTATGTTAGATTCAGTACAGAATGATATTGAATATACAGAATAATAAATACCGAATTGAAAGAGTTGAATATCTGGAGATGGTAGTGAATATTCTGAGAATTAGAATTATTGTATACAGAAACTATTCAGATAAGAATTCCGCTTGAAACAAATTGTATTCAGAGTAGGTGATATCTGAAATTAGTTTACAGATTGAATTTGACACAGTTGCGGTTATGATCAGTGACTGAAAGATATGAAGATCAGAAATTTCAGAAATGTCAGAAATGTCAGAAATTATTATGTCTGATTTGACAGATTATCTTATTCGACTGTTGCTTTATATCTGCTGAGTATTTTTATTGTTCTAAATCAGTATTTGAGACATCTTATATTGTTTTGAAGAGCATATTTTATTTGCAGATAAGATATAGCAGTTGATCAGAATGACATGAAGATATTTACCAGAAATCATTGTTTTATGAGTTCATTGAACTCACTAGATCTGTATAGGTTACTGATATTTTGTATCTGATTTGATATTACTGTTGTTTTGAATCCGTATATGCTACAGATTATTGTGAACCATTGAGAATATATACAGTTCAATTGTATCAGAGTTATTTTCGAGAGGTACAACTATTCAGAAATGTGCTCAGAATGTTCAGAACTTGATTTCGATAATCAGAATAGTGTATCGATCAGAGTAACAGATATGTGATTTTGTGTTTTGTATGAAATTGACTAGCTTGTGATATCAGAATGTTTCAGAATTGTATAACAGAATTGATATCGATAGTCAGAGCCGAATATCAGGTAGGTATTTCTTCTTTAAATTATGTTACTAACTGATTTGTTTATGTCAGTAGTTCGAAGTTGAAATCACAGATAATGTCAGAAAGGCACTGTAGTGGCTTCAGTTGTCATGTTTGTGACTGAGAATGTATGATATTCGAACAGACAATTTTGATATAGACAGATTAAGTCAGTTGTGACAGATTTGTACTGAAATTTTGGCAGAAATTGTACTGAATTGTACGAATTGTCAACAAATGAAGACAGAAATCAGAAGATTATTACAGATGTGTATGTTTCTGAATAGAAATGGGAGTGCATTTCTATGGCTTTCGTAATGAAATTACCGCCATTTTCTCCAGATTGAAATATGATATGATCGTGATTGACAGATTGTTCAATCTATATCTATCAGTTTGTACAAGATGATGTACAAACATGAGCAAATGACACGGATTGATGTCAAAGAAATGGTCAGATTGCACAGAATGTTGCAATAAAATGTATCAAATTGTGATTGTGATTTATTTTGCACATATGGCAGAGTATACCATACGTTATTTCGCAAATTTTTCACCGACTGACGGATAGCCAGAGTGTACTATCCAGATATGGAAGATATCCAGAGAGCGGTAGTGCTGGATACTAGCACTAGTTGACATGAGGTATTGTTACCTTATGGGTGATTGTGTGGTGGTAGCTATCAAAAGAGTACTGAGATAGTTACTTGATAGTTACAGACGACACATTGTACAGTGAGTACTACAGAGTTCTTATAAAAAAAAGATTCAGAAAGGAATAAAGATAGCTCAGAAATGACAGATTTGATAAACCAACATCGGATGATGATGCTTGGTATTTGGAGTGGAAGATTGGATATATCCTTGATTGGGATAAACAGAATTAATAACCGTTAATAGTATTGATTTACTATGAACTGTAGATTGACATATACGGATGTTGTATAGCCAGTACTGCGAGATTGATTCTGTCAGAGTTAATTTAAGAAGTATTATGATAGTATACTTCAAGAAGGCTTAGTTCAGATTTGGAATCAGAAGTTGATATAAGAAAGAGATTTCACCAATGATTCATTGAGTTGAGAGTTGATTTAAACTCTGTTATACATTTCTTCTAATATATCTGAATTGATTGTTTGTGAGTTCGGGGACGAACTCAGATCTAAGTGGGAGAGAAATGTAATGCCCAAGAATTATAGAATTGATAAGACAAGATTATAAAGTGTTGCAAGAATTGAAAATTAGAATTTTGAAGATTGGCAAGACCGCACCCGCGCCCAGAACAGGAGTGCACCCGCGGTCATTGAAAATGGAATTTTGAAAGGTGAGGCCGAAGCATCACCGCACCCGCGGTGCTAGCCAGAGCGCACCCGCGGTGCCGACACCGCACCCGCGGTACAGAACAGAGCGCACCCGCGGTCGTGCATTTTAGAAAATGATAAGCATGCCGAAGCATGAGCGCACCCGCGCTGCTGAACGCACCGCACCCGCGGTCATGCGTGGTTGCTGAAAAATAAGCCACGTCTCGGGAGGTTGCATGCAGTATATATATAGATGATTGAAACGTAAATGCATAAGAATTTGAAGAAAAGGGCGAAGCTTTTGGAGAGAAAATCCTTACGCCTTTTAAAGTTGCGATTGTGAGAGATCCGTCTATCAGAATTCGAATCCGAAAGCAATATCGTGCTCCTTTCGCTACGAGCTACACAAGGACGTAAGTTTTGTTACGTTTTGAGATGTTTTGGAAATAAGATATTGTCAGAATTGACTATGATTCAGATATGGTGTTTCTGTTACAGTAGGTATTGTATAATCGAAGTCAGATTGAAGAATAGATTGTTTATACAATTGTTATGAATTTCAGAAGATATTGATTTTGATTGAACATTAGAATTGTATTGTTCTTGATTCAAGAATGGAGAAATGATCATTCTTATGTACTCTGAATAGATTATTCAGTATATTGGTGGAATCAGATCGAAGAAATTATACTATATGTCTGAGTACGAATTAGATATGATATCTGTGATGTTGAGATTTACGGAGTTACAAGACTGTGTTATTATACCGTCGAAACATCAGTTAATTCAGATCGATCAGATTCAGTAATGATTTAGATTTCATCGTGATGTGGATGATATAAATCAGATTGTATTTTGTTCAGATATTGATCAGATTATATACTGAGTTGAGTATTGATCAGAACAGATTGTGAATTGAGTTATTCATTGATACTATGTATTCGATATTGTCTTTTCAGATTGGATATGGACAGATTTGAATACAGGTCATCGTCTTCGTCAGACCGGGACGACAAAGGTATAATTCATGTGATATTCGGGAAGACACAACTCAAATAAGATCCTATTTGAGTTTCCCAATAAAATCACATACTAGATTATTGTTATATTATGATATGAATATGCTTTGTTTATATGCTGGTATGTTACTGCTCTGTTTATAGATTTATATGCATTGCATTTCATATAGGAGAGTCTTGACAGACAGTCATACCTCTAGATGTTCGGTGTATCTCAGCTTAGGAGCAGCTCTGACTCCTATTGCAGCCTTCGATACAGCTCAGACCGAAGTCTAGGAATAAGACGTACAGTCACCCGAGTGGGAGGGTAGGTGACAGCCATTGACGTCTTATTCCCACTGGGATCCCTAGAGTCAGCATGGAGTCGAGTCATGACATGATTTGATTAGAACTGCATGCGTAGATGAATGGGATTCATAGATTATGGAGCCCATTGTTATTGCTTTCATTTATGATATCATGTTTCATTATTTAGATTGTTTATATGCATGTTTATCTGACGTGAGTTACATGCTTATTGGATTTGATTTCATAGATTATGAACTCTATTGTTTTGATTTCATTCATGACCGCATGTGTCATGAATTAGATTGTTTATATGCATGCTTACCATGTTTTATACTGGGATTTATTCTCACCGGAGTATCTGACTGTTGTCTTGTTTTGTATGTGTGCATGACAACAGGTGGGGCAAGATCGGGGTCGAGAAGATGATGAGAGAAGACGAGTTTAGCGTGGTGATTCCGTACTTGGATAGATTTGGTTTTATTACTTGAACTTTAGTAGTTGAACCTTAGATTAGTTAAAAGATTGTTGTATCTTTATATTGAATTGTAGTTTTGTACAGATATGTTTATTATATAGATGTCATTACCTTCCGCACTTTATTTAAAAAAAGAAAAAATTTTAGACCCTGTTTATCAGAACTGATAATTAAATCCCAACGATGATTAAGAAAATGATTAGCGTCCGGGTCCCCACAGTATGTTATTGATGTAGATAAAGTGTAATATCAATATCTTCAGGCTACATCAACTGGAAACGAAAAACTGAGGTATGTTGCGACCGGGTAACATACGACAGGTATCTGTATTATATGATATATGTCGGATTGATTGGGTTGATTGGAATGAGATTATGTGTCTATATGCCTTATTTGTTACATGACATTGAGATTGAGATATCGATGTACAAAATAAATGGTTTGTTAACACACATCGTTTGATGCATACATCGATGCATGACATGCACGTTGAGCTATGATTCTTGGATACCCTGGTATGATTTGATTGGATTCTGGGGTTTGTGAACACAATTGCTATGTTGGTATTATATGACCCGTAAAGCAAAGACATTTGTGGCCCCGATGATTGGATAAGAGATTTGGGATTTGATGGCGCTTTGTCGACGCTATCATACGAGTATCCCTTATTGAGGCCGGTGTGCCAGCTCAAGCATTGATTTGATAGAGATTCGTTTGATTCTAACATGTGCTCAGTGGATGGGCATTTGACCTGATACCTCCACGACATATATGCATTACATATCATATATCATTTTTTAGATGTCTGGGGTATATATGATTGGTTGTTCCATACGGAGCTTTGCTCACCCCCAAGAGGGGCTGTTGTTGTCTTTGTGTGTGGACAATGGCAGGTACTCCAGGATATCAGGAGACCGGAGAGGGTACTTCTGGAGGGAGCCACAGCTTGGGCTGAGGTTTATGTTTATGTCTTGTTCCCAGTATATGTATATGTATCTATATACCGGGGCCTGTCCCGAGGATATGAGTTGTTTGTATGTGATTGGTTGTGATTATGTGTGGGCGTGTTTTATTATTTGAAATTAGATACTATTTTTAGTATTCAAATTATAGAAGAGATATTTTGGGCTCATTGTAAAGAAAATTTAAACTCGTTTTCCGCTGCTGTAATTAATTAACCCTAATCAGATTGTGTTGTAATAACGATTACTTGCTAAGGGCCCCACAAGGGTTCTAGAGCTAAAATTCTTTTGATATCTGTTATGTCTATGACTAGATTATTGCAGAAAGGAGCGGATGGGTTCCTTGTATGTTCAGTTGACGTACTGAAATCGAATCCATCATTGACTGATTTGCCAGTGGTATTCGAGTTTGCTGACGTCTTCTAGACGAGATTCCGGGATTGCCTCCAGTCAGAGAGATAGACTTTAGCATTGAATTGGTACCAGGTACAGTTCCGATTTCTAGAGCTCCGTACAAAATGGCACCGATCGAATTGAAAGAGTTGAAAGAAAAGTTAGAAGATTTACTGGCTAAGGGGTACATCAGACAGATGTTTCTCCTTGGGGTACTCCAGTACTGTTAGTGAGAAAGAACGACGGTTCAATGAGACTCTACATTGACTACCGGCAATTGAACAAGGCTACAGTAAAGAATAAATATCCATTGACTCGTATAGATGATTTGTTTGATCAGTTGCAGGGTTCTTCAGTTTATTCCAAGATCGATGTGAGATCAGGATATCATCAGCTGAGAGTCAGAGATTCTGATATCTCGAAGACAGCGTTCAGAACCAGGTATGGACATTATGAGTTTATAGTCATGCCGTTCGGTTTGACGAATGCTCCAGCTGTATTTATGGGTCTGATGAACCGTGTGTTTCAGAAGTATCTAGATGACTTTGTGATTATATTCATTGATGATATTTTGATTTATTCAAAGAATATGGATTATCATGTTGAACATTTGAGGATTGTACTGAGAACTCTGAGGGCTGAGAAATTAAATGCGAAACTGTCGAAATGTGTATTCTAGTTGAGACATGTTATATTTCTGGGTCATATTATATCCGGAGATGGTATATCAGTTGATCCTAGTAAGGTCGAATCAGTGATCAGTTGGCCGAGACCGACGTCTGTGCCAGAGATTCGCAGTTTTATGGGTTTGGCAGGATATTATCGTCGATTTATTAAAGATTTCTCCAGTATTGCTAAGCCTATTACACAGTTGACTCAGAAGAATGCACCATTTATTTGGTCTGAAGAGTATGAATCCAGCTTCTTGTAGTTGAAGAAGCGATTGACCAGTGCTCCGGTGTTGACTATCCCGTCAGGTACTGGTGATTTTGTGGTTTATTGTGACGCTTATCACAGAGGATTGGGATGTATTTTGATACAGCGAGGTCATGTTATCGCTTATGTCTCGAGACAGTTGAAGCCACATGAGACTCGCTACCCAATTCATGATCTTGAACTGGCGGCCATTCTTTTTGCACTGAAGATATGGCGAAATTACCTATATGGTGAGAAGTTTGAAATTTATTCTGATCATAAAAGCTTGAAAATCTGTTTTCACAGTCAGGCTGAATATGAGACAACGAAGATGGCTTGATTTCCTTACAGACTTTGATTGTAAAATCAAATACTATCCTGGAAAGTCGAATGCAGCAGCTGATGCACTAAGTCGAAAGATATATTCTTTATCCTTATCAACGATTGGTGTTTCGAATTTGATTGAAGATTGCAGTTTGTCTGGATTAGTATTTGAGACAAATTGAGGCTGTTGAGAATTTATACTATTCAAGTTGAACCAGAGCTGATTTTGAGAATTAAATCAGCTCAGAAAGTAGATCGGAATATTGATAACTCGATATCGATGGTCAGAGCAGGGCATTGATCAGAATATCAGGTTCATGACAGTGTTTTATATGTGAATAATCATCTTATTGTGCCAGATGTTTCAGAGTTGAAACGACAGATATTGTTAGAAGCGCATAGCAGTCGATTCAGTATTCATCCTGGTGGCAGAAAGATGTACAATGTTTTGAAAGGACAGTTTTGGTGGAAACAGATGAAAGATGATATTGCTGAATTTGGATCCAAATGTTTGAATTGCCAACAGGTGAAAGCAGAAAGAAAGAAAGCAGGTGGTTTGTTACAGATCTTGTCAATTCTTGAATGGAAATGGGATCACATTTCCATGGACTTCGTGACGAAGCTACCACGTTCATCCCGAGGTTGTGATGCGATTTGGGTCGTGATTGACATATTGAACAAATCAGCATGTTTTATTCCGTACAAGATGACATACAGACATGACCAGATGGCAGAGATGTATGTCAGAGAAGTGGTCAGATTGCACGGAGTGCGGAATTCGATTGTATCAGACCGTGATCCTCGGTTTACTTCTCACTTTTGGCAGAGTTTACAGCACGCTCTAGGTACGAAGTTACATCTGAGTAACGCATATCATCCTCAAACTGACGGACAGTCAGAGCATACTAACCAGACACTAGAAGATATTCTTAGAGCTGTAGTGCATGATTTTAGCACTAATTGGCAAGAGTCTTTGCCACTTTGTGAGTTTTCGTACAATAACATCTATCAGACGAGTATTGAGATGGCACCGTTTGAAGCGTTGTACGGTAAGAAGTGCAGATCCCCTTTGTATTGGGATGTTATCTCTGAGGTACCTGAGATTGGACCTGATCTGATCATAGATATGACAGAGAAAGTGAAGCTGATTCAGAAGAGAATGAGGACAGATCAAGACAGACAGGCCAAATATGCCAACGTTCGACGTATACCTTTGGTACTTGAAGCAGGAGACCGAGTATTCTTGAAGATTTCACCTTTCAGAGGAGTTTTCAGGTTTGGCAAGAAAGGGAAGCTGTCTCCACGTTACATTGGGCCATATGAGATTATCGAGAAGATAGGAGATCGTGCCTATCGACTCGCATTACCGTCTTCTTTACCAGGAATACATGATTTCTTTCATGTATCGTTATTGCGGAAGTATATTCCCGATGCTTCACATATTATTCAGCCAGACGAGGCCGAACTTGACGAGACCCTGAGTTACTTTGAGAAACCGATCCAGATTCTCGATCATAACGAAAAGCAGCTCAGAACGAAGACTATTCCACTTGTGAAGATTCATTGGAGTCGTCATGACATTGAAGAAGTGTAAGGCTAGAGATACACTAATCGTCATTAATAGGATATTTAAGGATATGAGAAAGCATATCATAAGATGAAAGTACAAAATATTTTATGTGTGCTAGACCGCACCCGCGCTTAGAACAAGAGTGCACCCGCGGTCATATATTGTGGAATTTTGGAATGTGCTGCCGAAGCAACACCGCACCCGAAGTATAGGAAGCACCGCACCCGCGGTGCTTGGACAGTAAGTTGAACAATTTTTCCGTGGAGACACCGCACTCGCGGTGCTGCAGGGACCGCACCCGCGGTGCTGAGACCGCACCCGCGGTCATGCAAGAGCCACACCCGCGGTCGATGACTTGGGAAAAATGTTAGGCATGCCGTGGGCACAGCGCACCCGCGCTCCTTGACCCACCGCACCCGCAGTCATGCGTGCCATTTGAAGAATGAGCCGTGTGTTAGATAGCATGCAAGATATATATAGAGGTGTCTTCTTCCTCTCCTCACTTAGCTGATAACCGAGAAAAGCTTCAAGAAAAGGGCAAGCTTCTTCCATTCTTGAATTGAACCTTTTGAATGATTTAGTCATCCGATTTGTATTCCGAGTTGAAATTCTTGTTGGTCTCTTCAAGGGCTACGAGGTGATGTATGTTTTATTCAGTTCTAACATGTTTCAAGAATTTCATGTAAGAGAAATGCTATTATGAGTGTATTTAGTTGTTCTAGTGAGGATTATGAGTTTATAATCGAAACTGGAACGAAAACCTGATATCGTATGCATTTCTTATGAATTTCAGCATGTTTAGAAGTAAGACATACCAAGACCACCGCAGCCTTCAGTGCAACCTCCTCTTCCTAGATTTGAAAGCGGCGGTAGTAGCAGTGGCAGAAAGGAACAGCTGAAGGCGAAGGGGAAACAGTTTAAAAGACCTGGGAGCAGCTCTTCAAGCTCCAGTGGATCAAGACAGATTGGTTTTGATCAAAGTTCAAGGTATACAGGTGTTTATTGCAGTTCCTGTGGAGGAAAGCATGCGACTGAACAGTGCCAGGGAGTCACAGGCCGATGCAACATTTGTAGGCAACCGGGGCATTTTGCCAAAGTCTGTCCACAGAGGAGTGTACAGTCAGCCCAGAGTGGACGAGCATCCGGTTCAGTACCTCAGTTTGAACGGCAGGCATCATCGGTTCATTCTTTTCAGCCTCCACCGGCACAGACTCAACCCAGAGCCAGAGGTAGTCAGACTGTGAGTCAACCTCCGAGGCAACAGGCTCAATTGTTTGCATTGACAGAGGAGCAGGCACAAGATGTGCCAGACGATGTCATTGTGGGTAACTTTTACCTTTATGGTTATCCTGCTTATATATTGATAGATACAGGTGCATCGCATACATTCATTTCAGAACGATTTGCATTGTTGCATTCTTTGCATGTTGAGTCTTTGTTGGATGTTGTGTCTATTACTTCTCCGTTGGGAAGTGGATTGATATCTGTGACTACCGTTAGACATTGCATGTTACAGTTTGAGGGGCACGAAATTGACCTAGATTGTATAGTACTTGGTTTAGCTGATTTTGATTGCATTGTTGGAATTGACATGTTAACTAAGTACAGATCCACCGTAGACTGTTTTCACAAGATTGTCAGATTCAGACCCGAGATGACAGACGAGTGGAAATTCTACGGGAAGGGTTCCAGATCTCGGATTCCCTTGATTTCGGCTCTAACTATGAATAGATTGTTGCAAAAGGAGCGGATGGGTTTCTTGTTTATGCTGTAGATATGCAGAAAGCAAGCCCGACATTGGCAGATATACCACTAGTACGGGAGTTTGCAGATATTTTTCCAGAGGAGATACCAGGATTACCTCCGATTCGAGAGGTAGATTTTAGTATTGATCTTGTGCCAGGTACTGTCCCTATCTCGAGAGCTCCGTATAGGATGGCACCCATCGAACTGAAAGAATTGAAAGCACAGTTGGAAGATCTGTTAGCCAAGGGATATATTAGACCCAGTGTATCTCCTTGGGGAGCACCAGTGTTGTTTGTAAGAAAGAAAGATGGATCAATGCGGTTGTGTATCGATTACAGGCAACTGAATAAGGCAACGATCAAGAATAAATATCCATTGCCTAGGATCGATGATTTATTTGATCAATTGTAGGGATCATCTGTTTATTCTAAGATTGATTTGTGATCGGGATATCATCAGCTCAGAGTTCGAGATGTAGACATACCGAAGACAGCATTTCGAACCAGGTATGGACATTACGAATTCATTGTCATGCCTTTTGCGTTGACAAATGCTCCAGCAGTATTTATGGGCTTGATGAATCAAGTTTTTCAGAGGTATTTGGATGATTTTGTGATCGTGTTTATTGATGACATTCTGGTGTATTCGAAAAATAGAAATGAGCATGCAGAGCAGCTCAGAATTGTGTTGCAGACACTGAGAAATGAGAGATTGTATGCTAAATTGTCAAAGTGTGAGTTTTGGTTGAATCGAGTTGTCTTCTTGGGGCACATCATATCGGGAGATGGTATTTCTGTAGATCCGAGTAAAGTGGAAGCTGTGATCAGTTGGTCAAGACCAACTTCTGTGCCATAAATACGCAGTTTCATGGGTCTAGCAGGATACTATAGACGATTCATCCAAGATTTCTCCAGTATTGCAAAACCCATCACACAGTTGACACAAAAGAATGCACCATTTGTATGGTCAGAGGAGTGCGAGTCTAGCTTTCTAGAATTGAAGAAAAGACTGACCAGTGCTCCAGTATTGATGATACCTTCAGGTACAGGTGATTTCGTTGTATTGTGATGCCTCTAATAGAGGGTTGGGATGTGTTCTTATGCAACGGGGTCATGTGATCGCATACGCCTCGAGACAATTGAAGCCACATGAAGTTCGATACCCCATTCATGATCTAGAATTGGCGGCTATCGTTTTTGCATTGAAGATTTGGCGTCACTATCTCTACGGCGAGAAATTTGAGATTTTCTCCGATCACAAGAGCCTGAAGTACCTATTTTCTCAGTCAGAATTGAATATGAGGCAGCGTAGATGGCTTGATTTACTGAAAGACTTTGATTGCGAAATCAAATATTATCCAGGGAAGTCAAATGCAGCAGCAGATGCCTTAAGTCGAAAGGTATGTTCGTTGTCCTTGTCGACGATAGGTGTTAACAATTTAGTTGAAAATTGCTGCTTGTCTGGATTAGAATTTGATACAGATAGTAAGCCACTACGACTTGCTACGATCCAAGTTGAGCCTGATTTGATTATGAGAATCAATGAAGCACAGAGAAGAGATCAGAATGTGCAGAGATCGATTCAAATGGTCAGAGTAGGGCACATGTCAGAATAACCGTGTTTTGTACGTGAATAACCGTCTTGTCGTGCCAGATGTTGCAGATTTGAGACAGCAGATTCTGTCAGAGGCACATTGTAGTCGGTTCAGTATTCACCCTGGTGGCAGAAAAATGTATAATGACTTGAAGACACAGTTCTGGTGGAAGCAGATGAAATCAGATGTTGCGGAATTTGTGTCTAAGTGCTTAAATTGCCAACAGGTGAAAGCTGAGAGAAAGAAGCCTGGAGGTTTACTTCAGAGTTTAGCCATTCCAGAATGGAAATGGGACCACATTTCCATGGATTTTGTGACGAAGTTACCCCGATCATCCAGAGGCTGTGATTCGATTTGGGTCATTATTGACAGAATGACCAAATCAGCGTGCTTCATTCCGTACAGAATGACTTACAGACACGATCAGATGGCCGAGTTGTATGTCAGAGAGGTCGTCAGATTGCACGGTGTACCGAAGTCGATCGTATCAGATCGTGATCCACGATTCACTTCTCACTTCTGGCACAGTTTGCAGCAGGCTTTGGGTACGACTTTACACCTGAGCACTGCTTATCATCCTCAGACAGACGGACAGTCAGAGCGGACTATCCAGACATTAGAGGATATGTTGAGAGCCGTAGTGCTAGGTTTTGGCACTAGTTGGCAAGATTCCCTACCTCTTTGCGAATTTTCTTACAATAATAGCTATCAGACGAGCATTGAAATGGCACCGTTTGAAGCTTTATATGGTAAGAAGTGAAGATCTCCGCTTTATTGGGATGATATTTCAGAAGTGCCAGAACTTGGACCAGATATGATTCGTGACATGACTGAGAAGGTGAAAGTTATTCAGAAGAGAATGAAGACAGCACAGGATAGACAAGCAAAGTACGCCAAGATTCGACGTAGACCATTGGTATTTGAGCAAGGAGATAAAGTATTCTTGAAGATTTCTCCTTTCAGAGGCGTTGTCAGATTTGGCAAACGTGGAAAGTTGTCTCCTAGATACGTCGGTCCATACGAGATTCTTGAAAAGATTGGCGACCGAGCATATCGACTTGCTCTTCCACCTTCTCTATCTGGTATACATGACGTTTTTCATGTATCGATGTTGCGTAGATACATGCCAGATATTTCTCATGTCATTCAGCCTGACGAAGTTGAGCTTGATCAGACCTTGAGTTATGTTGAACAACCGATACAGATCCTTGATCGGAAAGAAAAGAAGCTCAGAACGAAAGTTATTCCATTGGTGAAAGTTCAGTGGAGTCGTCACGGCGCTGAAGAAGCGACTTGGGAAACAGAAGCGGATATGCAACAGAAACATCCCGAGTTATTTATATGATGTAAGTAAGTATTCAATTTTGAGTTTATTACATCTTGTATATACTTGCATTATTAGAATGACATGCGATTTCGAGGACGAAATCATTTCTTAGAGGGGGAGAAATGTAAGGCTCGAGATACACTAATCGTCATTAATAGGATATTTAAGGATATGAGAAAGCATATCATAAGATGAAAGTACAAAATATTTTATGTGTGCTAGACCGCACCCGCGCTTAGAACAAGAGTGCACCCGTGGTCATATATTGTGGAATTTTGGAATGTGCTGCCGAAGCAACACCGCACCCGCGGTATAGGAAGCACCGCACCCGCGGTGCATGGACAGTAAGTTGAACAATTTTTCCGTGGAGACACCGCACTCGCGGTGCTACAGGGACCGCACCCGCGGTGCTGAGACCGCACCCGCGGTCATGCAAGAGCCGCACCCGCGGTCGATGACTTGGGAAAAATGTTAGGCATGCCGTGGGCACAGCGCACCCGCGCTCCTTGACCCACCGCACCCGCGGTCATGCGTGCCATTTGAAGAATGAGCCGTGTGTTAGATAGCATGCAAGATATATATAGAGGTGTCTTCTTCCTCTCCTCACTTAGCTGATAACCGAGAAAAGCTTCAAGAAAAGGGCAAGCTTCTTCCATTCTTGAATTGAACCTTTTGAATGATTTAGTCATCCGATTTGTATTCCGAGTTGAAATTCTTGTTCGTCTCTTCAAGGGCTACGAGGTGATGTATGTTTTATTCAGTTCTAACATGTTTCAAGAATTTCATGTAAGAGAAATGCTATTATGAGTGTATTTAGTTGTTCTAGTGAGGATTATGAGTTTATAATCAAAACTGGAACGAAGAACTGATATCGTATGCATTTCTTATGAATTTCAGCATGTTTAGAAGTAAGACATACCGATTTTGAGTATGGTTTTGTGCATATGATTTGATTATGAGTTGAGGATGATATAGTATTGATATCTGTTGAGATTTGGATTGACCGGTATCAAGAAATGACGTCGTTATGCTGTCAAATTGTACCGAAATCACGTATAGAATTAGATATGTGTTGATTTAGATTAGCAATTGATAGATTGTGTATCAACATTTCCATTTCAGATTCGTTTTGGTGATCGTAACAGCGATTGTGCGACGACAGGTATAGTACATGTTTTGTCTGGGGAATCACGACTCAAATGAGATCACATTTGAGTTTCCCAACCAAAATCACATACTTGTTTATTGTTTTATTTTGATATGATTATGATATATCTTGACATGATTAGATTTGTTTATAGATCTTGTATGCAAATCATGTTAAGATGATTATGCTTTGTTTACAGATCATGTTGCATTGCATTTAAGATAGGAAAGTTTGGAGATCAGCCAAACTTCTAGACGTTCGGCGATATCACAGCTTAGGGGAAGATCACCGCCCCTATTGTAGATGCGGATACAGATCAGGCCGAAGTCTAGGAATAAGACGTACCGTCACCCCGATTGGGAGGGTAGGTGATAGATCATCTTATTCACACCGGGATCCCTAGAGTTCTAGTCGAGTCGAGTCTAGACATGATTAGATTCGCATTGCATGATTTTATATGAATGACATTCATATCAGCATGTTTCATGTTTTAGATTGTTTTAATGCATGTATACATGTTTATACTGGGATTTGTGCTCACCGGTTTTCCGGCTGTTGTTATGTCTGTATGTGTGCATAACAACAGGTGGGGCAGGATCTGGGTCGAGACAGAGATGATCGTGTTAGCGTGGAGATCACGGGCGCAGCAGAGTACTAGTGGTCTTTTTATTAGCTTTGGACTATCTTTTGTTTATAGATAGTAGTGAACACTAGTTGTATATAAAATAAGACATGTATCTTTTGTTGTCTGTTGTAAAATAAATAAAGAACTTATGCTTGTTTAGTTACATTTGATTTAATGTAAAAAGCGAAAAATTGACCCACATTTGAGAATAACGATCCATTTAATCCCAAGAAAAAGAATTAGAGCCCGGGTTGTAACGACCCATTACAGGCCCAGTGGACCGCTCATACGGCCCACTGCCCCAATCGACCCAAGGCTATCCCGATCTTGTGACTTGGCCCGTAGGCCCAGTGGGCTTGCCCACCCTGTGGTGTCACTCACGGGCTTTCCATAGGCGTCGTATGGGTTACTCATAGAACTCTTAAGCCCATGAACTTAAGTTTGTGCCTCCCCAGGATCGAACCCAAGATCACATGGATATATAGATACTTGGCACAATCCTGGTGCCAATTGAGCCTCAATTGGTACCAGGATTGTGCCAAGTATCTATATATCCATGTGATCTTGGGTTCGATCCTGGGGAGGCACAAACTTAAGTTCATGGGCTTAAGAGTTGTGGGGACCCGGGCTCTAATTCTTTTTCTTGGGATTAAATGGATCATTAATATAAAATGTGGGTCAAATTTTCGCTTTTTAACATTCAATCAAATGTTACTAACTAGGCATAAAACATGTCTCTATTTTATTACATTAGCATAATATACAAATATAAAATACAAGTCTTGTTCTTACAACTAGTGTCCAGTACCATCTATAAACAACGGTAGTACAAGTCTAGCAAAAAGAACCACTAGTCCTCTGCTGCGCCCGAGATCACCACGCTATGTCCATCGCTCATCTCTGTCGTGACCCAGATCCTGCCCCACCTGTTGTTATGCACACATACAGACATAACAACAGCTGGAAAACCGGTGAGAACAAATCCCAGTATAAACATGTAACATGCATATGAACAATCTAAACATGAAACATGCTAATATGAATGTCATTCATATAAAATCATGCAATGTGAATCTAATCATGTCTAGACTCGACTCGACTAGAACTCTATGGATCCCGTTGTGAATAAGACGTCACTGGCTGTCACCTACCCTACCAATCGAGGTGCTGTACGTCTTATTCCTAGACTTCGGCCTGATCTGTATCCGCGTCTACAATAGGTGCGGTGATCTTCCCCTAAGCTGAGATATCGCCGAACATCTAGTAGTCTGCCTGATCTCCAGACTGCCCTATCTTAATGCATGAATACAAAATCTGTAAACAAGCATAATACAATGCTACACGATCTGTAAACAAAGCATAGCAAGATCTGCATACAAATTCTATAAACAAATCTATAACAATCATAATCATATCAAGGTATGAACAATAAAACAAGTATGTGATTTTGGTTGGGAAACTCAAATGTGATCTTATTTGAGTCGTGATTCCCCAAACAAAACATGTACTATACCTTTCGTCGTAGAATCGCTGTCACTGTCGCCAATACGAATCTGAAATGGAAATGTGGATATGCACTCTATCAATTTCTAATCGAAATCAACACATAACCAAGTCACTACGTGATCTCTATACAATCTGACGGCATAACGGCGTAATTCTCGATACCGGTCAATCCAAATCTTAACAGATATCAACATTATCTCATTCTAAACTCATGATTAGTCTCATACACATAAGATAATACTCAGATCCTGTATAATCTTAGCTCTAGACATGCTGGAAAAGAGTAATAATCGCAGCCAACATCCGTTATTCGATCCGGTTGCGTTTCTACGATAACAATTCTCTCAAGAACACATATATATAAGCATATCAGCATTTCCCCAATATGTAATTCTCAAAACATGCTGGAATTGAACAATACTTACATCACTTTGTAGCTAATACGGAGGGGAGTTCAAAACCGCAATCGGATTAAAGTTTGGATGTATGAATCTTACAAACTTGCAATTCTAAGTGAAGGAGAAAACTTTGAAGCCTTTCTCTCTGAAAGTATCAATTCCTGCTGAAAAATGAAGAAAGAATCGTGACATGTATATATATATCTTGCATGCTTCGATACACATGGCACATCCTTTGCACTACACGTCTCGCGCATATGCGCGGCATTACTCGCGCATATGCGCCGAACCTACTGTCTCGGCAGATTTAGCACTCGCGCATATGCGCCACTAAACTCGCGCATATGCGCCAATGGTTCTGGACGCTCCGCGCATATGCGCCACTACTCTCGCGCATATGCGCCAAGGCTGCTGTACATGTCGCGCATATGCGCCACTCTTTCCGCGCATATGCGCCAATGCTACTGGAATTCTCATGCATATGCGCGCATTCCTTCGCGCATATGCGCCATAGCTTCGGCCTTACTTATTCTTTTGACTATCTTTTACATCTTTATTATACATTTCTCTTTCTTTTCTAGTCCAATGACATACATCTACAATCATCTTAATTATCAACGAATCCATCTGATTACGATAACTAAATCTCCAAGCCTTACATTTCTCCCCCTCTAAGAAATGATTTCGCCCTCGAAATCGCACCTCATTCTATCAATGAAAGCATCAAAAGTAATAATATCAAAGTTAGATCAATACTTACATTATTGAAATAATTCGAGGTGTTTCTGTCGCATGTTGGCTTCTGTCTCCCATGTCGCTTCTTCAGCGCCGTGACGACTCCATTGGACTTTCACTAGGGGAATATTCTTCGTTCTGAGCTTCTTTTCTTTCCGATCAAGAATCTGTATCGGTTGTTCCACATAGCTCAATGTCTGATCAAGTTCAGCTTCGTCAGGTTGAATGACATGAGAAACATCTGGCATATACTTACGCATCGATACATGAAAGACATCATGTATCCCAGATAGAGAAGGAGGAAGTGCAAGTCGATAAGCTCGATCGCCAATCTTCTCAAGAATCTCGTAAGGACCAATGTATCGAGGAGATAGTTTCCCGCGTTTGCCAAATCGAACAACGCCTCTGAATGGAGAGATCTTTAAGAATACTCTATCTCCCGCCTCAAATACTAACGGTCTACGTTTGATATTGGCATACTTTGCTTGTCGATCTTGTGCTGTTTTCATCCTCTTCTGAATGAGTTTTACCTTCTCTGTCATGTCACGAATCATATCTGGTCCAAGTTCTGGTACCTCTGAAATATCATCCCAATATAGCGGAGATCTGCACTTCTTGCCATACAAAGCTTCAAACGGTGCCATCTCGATACTCGTCTGATAGCTATTATTGTAAGAGAATTCGCAAAGAGGTAGAGAATCTTGCCAACCAATGCCAAAATCTAGCATGACGGCTCTCAACATATCCTCTAATGTCTGGATAGTCTGTCTGAGGATGGTAAGCAGTACTCAGGTGTAATGTCGTACCTAAGGCCTGCTGTAAACTGTGCCAGAAGTGTGAAGTGAATCGTGGATCACGATCTGATACGATAGACTTCGGCACTCCATGCAATCTGACTACCTCTCGAATATAAATCTCCGCCATCTGATCTTGTCTATACGTCATTCTGTACGGAATGAAACAAGCAGATTTGGTCAATCTGTCAATAATGACCCAAATCGCGTCACAGCCTTTCGATGATCGAGGTAACTTCGTCACAAAATCCATGGAAATGTGGTCCCATTTCCATTCTGGAATAGATAAACTCTGAAGCAATCCACCAGGCTTCTTCCTCTCAGCTTTCACATGTTGGCAGTTCAAACACTTAGACACAAATTCGGCAATGTCTGACTTCATTTGTTTCCACCAGAACTGTGTCTTCAAGTCATTGTACATCTTCCTGCCACCAGGATGAATGCTGAACCGACTACAATGTGCCTCTGTCAGAATCTGCTGTCTCAAATCTGCAACATCTGACACAACTAGACGGTTATTCACGTACAACACATGATCTCGTACCTGATATTCTGATACATGCCCTGATCTGAACATTTGGATTGATTTCTGCACATTCTGATCAGTTCTTTGTGCTTCCTTGATCCTTATAATCAAATTGGGCTCAACTTGGATCGTAAAAAGTCGTAGTGGCTTACTATCTGTATCAAATTCTAATCCAGATGTACAGCAATTTTCAACTAAACACCTATCGTCGATAAGGACAAAGAACATACCTTACGACTCAAGGCATCTGCTGCTGCATTTGACTTCCCTGGATAATACTTGATTTCACAGTCAAAGTCTTTCAAAAGATCAAGCCATCTACGCTGCCTCATGTTCAGTTCTGATTGAGAGAATAGATACTTTAGGCTCTTGTGATCGGAAAAGATTTCAAATTTCTCGCCGTAGAGATAATGACGCCAAATCTTTAACGCAAATACGATAGCCACCAATTCCAGATCATGAATGGGGTATCGTACCTCATGTGGCTTCAATTGTCTCGAGGCGTATGCGATCACATGGCCTCGCTGCATAAGAACACATCCCAAAACTCTATGAGAAGCATCACAATATACAACGAAATCACCCGTACCTGAAGGTATCGTCAGTACTGGAGCACTAGTCAGCCTTTTCTTCAGTTCTAGGAAGCTAGACTCGCACTCCTCTGACCAAACAAATGGTGCATTCTTTTGCGTCAATTGAGTTATTGGCTTTGCAATACTGGAGAAATCCTTGATAAATCTTCTATAGTATCCGGCTAGGCCCATGAAACTGCGTATTTCTGGTACAGAAGTCGGCCTCGACCAACTGATCACAGCTTCAACTTTACTCGAATCTACAGAAATACCATCTCCAGATATAATGTGTCCCAAAAAGACAACTCGATTCAACCAAAACTCACACTTTGACAATTTTGCATACAGTCGCTCGTTTCTCAACGTCTGCAAAACAATTCTGAGATGCTCTGCATGCTCATTTCTATTCTTCGAATACACCAAAATATCATCGATGAAAACAATGACAAATTCATCCAGATATTTCTGAAACACTTGGTTCATCAAGCCCATAAATACCGCAGGAGCATTTGTTAAACCAAAAGGCATGACAATAAATTCGTAATGTCCATACCTAGTTCGAAATTCTGTCTTCGGTATGTCTATATCTCGAACTCGGAGCTGATGATATCCAGATCGCAAATCAATCTTAGAATACACAGAGGATCCCTGCAACTGATCAAATAGGTCATCAATCCTAGGCAAAGGATATTTATTCTTGATCGTTGCCTTGTTCAGCTGCCGGTAGTCTATACACAATCGCATCGAACCGTCTTTCTTCCGCACAAACAGCACCGGAGCGCCCCAAGGAGATACACTAGGTCTGATATATCCCTTGGCTAGAAGATCTTCTAATTGTGCTTTCAATTCTTTTAGTTCAATAGGTGCCATCCTATACGGAGCTCTCGAAATAGGAACGGTACCTGGTGTAAGATCAATACTGAAATCTACCTCACGAACCGGAGGTAATCCTGGGATTTCATCTGGAAAAATATCTGGAAATTCCCGCACTACTGGTATATCTGCCAATGTCGGGCTCGACTTCTGCATGTCTACAGCATAAATAAAGAAACCATCTGCTCCTTTCTGTAACAATCTGTTCATAGTAAGAGCCGAAATCAAGGGAATCCGAGATCTGGAACCCTTCCCGTAGAATTTCCACTCGTTTGTCATCTCGGGTTTGAATCTGACAATCTTATGGAAACAATCTACAGTGGCTCTGTACTTCGTTAGCATATCAATACCGACTATACAATCAAAATCAGCTAGACCCAACACTATACAATCTAGGTCAATCTCATGCCCCTCAAACTGTAGAATGCAATGTTTCACCGTAGTTACAGATATCAATCCACTTCCCAACGGAGAATTAATAGACACAACATCTAGCAAAGACTCAACAGGCAAAGAATGCAACAATGCAAATCGCTCTGAAATGAATGTATGCGATGCACCTGTATCTATCAAGATATAAGCAGGATAACCATAAAGAGAGCAGTTACCTGCTATAACATCATCTGGTGCATCTTGTGCTTGCTCTTCGGTTAATGCAAACACTTGGGCTTGTTGCCTCGGAGGTTGAGTCACAGTCTGACTACCTCGGCCTCTGGATTGAGTCTGTGCCGGTGGAGGCTGAAAAGAGTGAACTGATGATGCCTGCCGCTCAAACTGAGGTACGGAACCGGATGCTCTTTCCACTCTGGCCTTGCTGTACACTCCTCTGGGGACAGACTTTGGCAAAATGCCCCGGTTGCCTACAAATGTTGCATCGGCCTGTAACTCCCTGGCACTGTTCAGTTGCATGCCTACCTCCACAAGAATTACAGTAGACACCTGAAGTCCTTGAACTTTGATCAAAACCAGTCTGTCTTGATCCGCTGGAGCTGGACGAACTGCTCCCAGGTCGCTTAAACTGTTTCCCCTTCGCCTTCAGCTGTTCTTTGCGTCCACTACTACTACCACCGCTTTCGAATCGAGGAGGAGGAACTTGGGATGGAGGTAGTGGCGGTCTCGGACTCGGTGCAACATAAGGAGCACTCCACTGCCTGAACAATCCTGCTTCTGCACCTTTGGCTCGATTCAATGCATCCGAGAAATTATCGGGTCTCCCAGTATTGACCAACGTAAAGATATCTGGATTCAGGCCATTTATAAACTGATCTGCCATGGCCTCATCATTTCCTGAAACATGAGGTGCAAAACGAAGCAAAGAAGAGAATTTGGCAACGTACTCCTCAATGTTCAATTGCCCTTGCCTCATATTGGCAAATTCTGCACCTTTATCCTTGCGATAAGAGATGGGAAAGAAACGCTGATAGAATTCCGTCTTGAATACCTTCCACGTAATCTCGGTACCCCGCTGCTCTAAAGCTCTCCTATCTCAGTCTAAAGGAACTCTCTGCTCTGATACCACCTGTTGGGGGGACCCGGGCTCTAATTCTTTTTCTTGGGATTAAATGGATCATTAATATAAAATGTGGGTCAAATTTTCGCTTTTTAACATTCAATCAAATGTTACTAACTAGGCATAAAACATGTCTCTATTTTATTACATTAGCATAATATACAAATATAAAATACAAGTCTTGTTCTTACAACTAGTGTCCAGTACCATCTATAAACAACGGTAGTACAAGTCTAGCCAAAAGAACCACTAGTCCTCTGCTGCGCCCGAGATCACCACGCTATGTCCATCGCTCATCTCTGTCGTGACCCAGATCCTGCCCCACCTGTTGTTATGCACACATACAGACATAACAACAGCCGGAAAACCGGTGAGAACAAATCCCAGTATAAACATGTAACATGCATATAAACAATCTAAACATGAAACATGCTAATATGAATGTCATTCATATAAAATCATGCAATGTGAATCTAATCATGTCTAGACTCGACTCGACTAGAACTCTAGGGATCCCGTTGTGAATAAGACGTCACTGGCTGTCACCTACCCTACCAATCGAGGTGCTGTACGTCTTATTCCTAGACTTCGGCCTGATCTGTATCCGCGTCTACAATAGGGGCGGTGATTTTCCCCTAAGCTGAGATATCGCCGAACATCTAGTAGTCTGCCTGATCTCCAGACTGCCCTATCTTAATGCATGAATACAAAATCTGTAAACAAGCATAATGCAATGCTACACGATCTGTAAACAAAGCATAGCAAGATCTGCATACAAATTCTATAAACAAATCTATAACAATCATAATCATATCAAGGTATGAACAATAAAACAAGTATGTGATTTTGGTTGGGAAACTCAAATGTGATCTTATTTGAGTCGTGATTCCCCAAACAAAACATGTACTATACCTTTCGTCGTAGAATCGCTGTCACTGTCGCCAATACGAATCTGAAATGGAAATGTGGATATGCACTCTATCAATTTCTAATCGAAATCAACACATAACCAAGTCACTACGTGATCTCTATACAATCTGATGGCATAACGACGTAATTCTCGATACCGGTCAATCCAAATCTTAACAGATATCAACATTATCTCATTCTAAACTCATGATTAGTCTCATACACATAAGATAATACTCAGATCCTGTATAATCTTAGCTCTAGACATGCTGGAAAAGAGTAATAATCGCAGCCAACATCCGTTATTCGATCCGGTTGCGTTTCTACGATAACAATTCTCTCAAGAACACATATATATAAGCATATCAGCATTTCCCCAATATGTAATTCTCAAAACATGCTGGAATTGAACAATACTTACATCACTTTGTAGCTAATACGGAGGGGAGTTCAAAACCGCAATCGGATTAAAGTTTGGATGTATGAATCTTACAAACTTGCAATTCTAAGTGAAGGAGAAAACTTTGAAGCCTTTCTCTCTGAAAGTATCAATTCCTGCTGAAAAATGAAGAAAGAATCGTGACATGTATATATATATCTTGCATGCTTCGATACACATGGCACATCCTTTGCACTACACGTCTCGCGCATATGCGCGGCATTACTCGCGCATATGCGCCGAACCTACTGTCTCGGCAGATTTAGCACTCGCGCATATGCGCCACTAAACTCGCGCATATGCGCCAATGGTTCTGGACGCTCCGCGCATATGCGCCACTACTCTCGCGCATATGCGCCAAGGCTGCTGTACATGTCGCGCATATGCGCCACTCTTTCCGCGCATATGCGCCAATGCTACTGGAATTCTCATGCATATGCGCGCATTCCTTCGCGCATATGCGCCATAGCTTCGGCCTTACTTATTCTTTTGACTATCTTTCACATCTTTATTATACATTTCCCTTTCTTTTCTAGTCCAATGACATACATCTACAATCATCTTAATTATCAACGAATCCATCTGATTACGATAACTAAATCTCCAAGCCTTACAAGAGTTCTATGAGTAACCCATACGACGCCTATGGAAAGCCCGTGAGTGACACCACAGGGTGGGCAAGCCCACTGGGCCTACGGGCCAAGTCACAAGATCGGGATAGCCTTGGGTCGATTGGGGCAGTGGGCCGTATGGGCGGTCCACTGGGCCTGTAATGGGTCGTTACAATAAAAGGTGGTACCAATTGAGCTAGTAGCTCAATTGGTACCAGGATTGTGCCAAGTATCTATATATCCATGTGATCTTGGGTTCGATCCTGGGGAGGCACAAACTTAAGTTCATGGGCTTAAGAGTTCTATGAGTAACCCATACGACGCCTATGGAAAGCCCGTGAGTGACACCACAGGGTGGGCAAGCCCACTGGGCCTACGGGCCAAGTCATAAGATCGGGATAGCCTTGGGTCGATTGGGGCAGTGGGCCGTATGGGCGGTCCACTGGGCCTGTAATGGGTCGTTACACGGGTCCCCACAAGAAGCTACCTGGGAGACAGAGTCAGAGATTCCCAGAGTTATTTCACTGATGTGACTTTTATATTCAGCTTCTGTTATACATTTCTTTCTGATATGATTTGATTGCGTGTGATTTCGGAGACGAAATCGTATCTTAGGGGGGGAAAAATGTATTGCCCGAGAATTTTGCTATTGTAATTTGAAATGATTTATTGATAATTGCTGTGATTATAGACGGAAAGGATCAAACCGGGAAAGACGAGAAAAGTCACGAGATATGTGCGAGGACAAAACCCCTCGCGCATATGCGCGAGATGGGCAGAGAACCTCGCGCATATGTGCGGAGGATGTGTGCGCATATGCGCGAGCATGTGCAGGGGACGAGAAAGTAGGTCTCGTGCATATGCGGGAAGGAGGTTCGCGCATATGCGCGAGCTGCCGAGAAGGAATAATGCCAAGACAGAATGTCTCGCACATATGCGCCGAGGAAGGTCGCGCATATGCGCGAGACGTGCTACACAAACATGAAGCCACTTGCCCCTTACCATGCATTGATATATATATCTTATCTTAATACCTGCATTCAGAGAGAGGAAAAGAAAGGAACGAGAAAGCTTCCGGGGGAAAAGTTTCTTGATCTTAGAATTTTGATTTGTTCAAAATTCGTCCGTCAGATTTTCGATCCGAATTCCGTACTATATTCCTATCGACAAAGACTTCAACTGGAAGTAAGTTTTACTACGTTTTGTTATGATTTGAAAATATGATATTGAAGGAATCGGATATGATTCATATATGGTGTTCTTGACATAGTAGACATCGTATAATCGAAATCGGATTGTAGAACAGATACTGTATGAAATTGTTATGATTTTCATAATGGATTTGATTGAGATTTGATATCAGATTTGTGTTGTTATCGATTATGAGTTGTGAGAATTAATATCTGTTGATTGGTATTGTTGAGTATAATGAGATTGTGCGGTTATGCCGTTGAAAAAGAATTAGATTGAGTTTTGATTATACCCAGTATTGATTTGAGTGGTGTATTGATATTATACTCCTCGATATTGTCATTGCCAGATTGAGGATTGACAGGCTTCGAATTCGAGACTTCAACTTCGACTGATTGACAGAAAGAAATGTATAAATCAATGTTAACCGGGAGATGGACTTGAGTCAAATTGGACTCAAGTTTCCCAAAAACCACATACTTTACTTTATTGCATTGATGTTTGCAATTGAATGAAACCGATATGTTTAGTCTATTGATTTAAAGCAAAGCATGTATTGAGTCATGGTCGGAGATGCCTAGTTATTGGCGGATACGCCAATTCTTTGGTGGATATGCCAAAACACTGGATGTTTGATTTATATCGATGTTACTTAGGAGTAGATCGACTTCTATCGCTGAGATTAGATATACGTACCAATATCCAGGAACCGGGATCCCAAGATTAGAGATGAGTCGAGTCTGAGATGACAAGTCATTATTTGATTTACAAATTTATATCGATTCATGTTTTCAGATTTGATACATGTTATGGATTACTGTTTATGCTTTTATATATGTTTTTATATGATTGCATGTATACATTTTTTTATACTGGGATTAAATTCTCACCGGAGTTATCCGGCTGTTGTCATTTTTGTATGTGTACATGACAACATGTGGGACAGGATCAGGGTCAAGAAGAGGATGAGAGAGGACAAGTTAGCGCGGAGATCCGGATAAAAAGTAGATAGGCTTCATCACTTGATATATAGTAGTTGAATCCTAGTTTGATTTAAATGTAACTGTACAAGACTTGTACTTTTATGTGAGTGTTTATATTAGATTTATTCCATTACGTTCCGCATTTGTATTTTAAAAAAAATAAAAAAAATTAGACCCTGTTTATTATAATTGATCAAATAATTTCCAAAGCTGATTAAGAAATGAATTAGCGTCCGGGTCCCCACAGCAGGACTCCTTCCCCAGCCCATGAATCGAGTACTATTGTGGCTAGAACTCTACCCTTGACCCAGACATGACCCTAGCCAAGGCCTGGCCCCAATCTGTGACCCAGCCAAGCACCCAAGTCCAAATCGATCAACTAAGACCACATGATAGAATATGAATTCAGCTTCGTTCGTTTCTGATGTACAGCGCTTGTGTGCGTGTTCCAGGACCCTAACTCTCGTGTAAACTTGTCCCTTAACGTCCTATCCCATGGCAGCCCCCTTTGTTCACGGTATAAATTTCGTTTTGGACATAACAACACAAGTTATTGGCATATCATGTAGTAAAACGAAAATAATTCAAAAGGGATCATGTTTGTCATGAAACTTTAATCAAAACAGTAGTAAGATGTGATCGATGAGAAAAAGGAGATGTATGGCGTGCTTTTGCGTTTTAAACGCACGTTTTTACGTTGACGAAGAACGACGACGAGGAGGGCCTATTCTTGAATTCCCTTGAAAGATTTCAAATTTTCCTCTACCAAATATGGTGTGTGTGTGCCATGAATTGATGGAGAGAATTTGGAATGCAAAAACTCTGAAAAGAAGCGTGTAACATGAAGGGTTATGGGGTAGTTTGTATACCTTATACTTTTAATTAATCACTTGTAATGCTTAGGCCCATTAAGTAGGAAATTAGTCCCATTAGTTCTTAATTAAAGTTTTAAAAATAATTTTGCTTAAATAAGTTTGTGAATCTATTAGCTGGGTTGCCAAAACGTTCGTATTTTTGATAAAAATCTAATAACGATAAAATTTATATCACGACGTATAAATCATCTCAAAACCCCTTAACTTCAAAAATATTAAAAAGCATCAATCATATTTTAAATAAAAAAATATTTAATAAAAACATTTTTCTATTTTTCAGCCATTTGTCTTGGTTACTCGATCGCAACTCGAATAATCCTTAAAAATACAGTTTATGCATATTGAAAATAAAATCTTATTTAACATATAATCATGCATGTCACATAATCATTTAAGCCATTAAAATAAATTAAATAACCATTTTTCTTATATCATATTTCCTAGATTTGGATGCGGTTAGATTTTGTCGTCTTAATTTTGGACCTTACAATTCCTCTCCTCCTTAAATAAAATTTCGTCATAAAAATTAGAACTTACCGAATAGCTCTAGGTAGCGACTCCTCAAGTCCCTCTCAGTTTCCCAAGTAGCTTCCTCTTCCGAGTGATACAGCCACTTGACCTTTACCATTGGAATGACTTTGTTCGCAGTCTTCTTTCTTGTCTTCCCAAGATTTGGACAGGTCTTTCTTTATATGTCATATTTGGAGTCAACTGTAGAGGTTCATAATTTAGCACATGTGATGGATTTAACATGTCCTTTCGTGCATCGAAATATGGAACACATTGTGAACTCTAGAAAGCGTTGGTGGCAATGCCACTCTACAAGCTAGTGTCCCAACCCTTTCTAATATCTTGAACGGACCTATAAATCTTGGACTAAGGTTGCATTTCTTGCCAAAACACAAAACACCTTTTATAGGTGCTAATTTCACAAACACATGATCTCCTACTGCAAACTCTTAGTCTCTTCATCTTTTCTCGGCATAATTCTTTTTTCACCTTTGTGAAGTCTTCATTCTCTCACGAATTTCGACTACAAGCTCGGCAGTCTCTTCAATCACATCCGGACCAATCTCTCTTCTTTCACAAACTTCATCCCTATGAATAGGAGATCTACATTTCCTTCCATAAAGTGCTTCAAAAGGAGCCATCCCGATTGATGATTGATAGCTATTATTGTAGGTGAACTCTACTAGAGATAATTTTGTTTCCCAACTGCCTTGAAAATCAATAACACATGCTCGCGGTAGATCTTCCAAAATTTGAATAACTCTTTCGGACTGACCATCGGTTTGAGAATGAAATGTTGTACTGAATAATAACTTGGTCCCCATCGCTGCATGCAGACTCTTCCAGAATGATGAAGTAAATCTCGGATCTCTGTCAGAAACAATAGATACAAGAATCCCATGCAGACGAACTATCTCTCGAATATATAACTGCATATTGAATCATGGTGAAGTTCATCTTAGTAGGTAGAAAATGTGCTGATTTCGTAAGATGATCCACTATCATCCATATGGCATTGAATCCCTTAATAGTCTTCGGTAATCCCACAAAAAAGTCCTTAGTAATATTGTCCCATTTCCACTCGGGAATAGGAAGTGGCTTAAGTTTCCTGCTGGTCTATGATGCCCTGCTTTGACTTGTTGACATGTCAAACATTCGGTCACAAAACGCAGAATGTCTCTTTTCATACACGGCCACCAATATAATAATTGCAGATCTTTGTACATCTTCGTGCATCCCGGATGAATGGAATAAGTTGAGTCATCAGCTTTCTTCATAATAAGATCTCTCAAACAATCGTCACTATCATCCACCTCTGAATATAACTTCCGGCCCTTGGCTTCATCTCTTGCTCTCCACTTTTGCAATTGCTCATCGGTAGACTTCCCATAACTAATTCTATCTCTCAAGGCCAACTGTACTGATAGTGTGGAAAGATTAGGGGCCTCAACCTTAGCATAAACTGTAAACTCAAACCGTTGTATCTTGGACTGCAACGGTCTTTGAAGTGATAATTGAGTAATAACTGTTGCTTTACTACTCAATGCGTCTGCCACAACATTAGCTTTTCCCGGATGGTAGCTAATGTCACAATCGTAGTCCTTTACTAACTCAAGCCATATATGTTGTCTCATGTTCAGTTCTTTTTGGGTGAAGAAGTATTTCAAACTTTTATGATTGGTGAATATTTTGCACTTCTCTCCATATAAGTAATGTCTCCAAATCTTCAATGTAAAAACTACTGCTGCAAGCTCGAGATCATGATTGGGGTAGTTTTTCTCGTGAATTTCAAATGTCTTAATGCATAGGCTATAACTCGGTCATTTTGCATAAGAACTGCGCCCAAACCAAGTTTAGAAGCGTCGGTATAAAGGACATATTCTCCTTGCCCAGACGGCGTAGATAAAACCGGCATTGATATCAAGGCTTGCTTCAACTTAACAAAACTGTCTTGACACTCAGATCCCCAAATAAACTTTGCAATCTTCTTAGTCAAGGATGTCAAATGTACTGCAATGGATGGGAATCCTTGAATAAATTTGCGATAATAGCCAGCTAGTCCCAAGAAAATGCGAATCTCGGTAACACTCTTCGGTATTGACCACTCTTTCACTGCCTCAACTTTACTTGGATCGACTTCAACGCCATTACTAGAAATAATGTTGCCTAAGAAAGCCACTCTATCAAGCCAAAACTCACGCTTGCTGAATTTTGCATAAAGCTTCATATCTTGCAGAAATTGCAGTGCTGTCCTCAAATGGCGACTATGCTCCTATTTGCTCTTAGAATACATCAAAATCATCAATGAAGACTATGATGAATTGATCTAAATACGGCTGAAATACGCGATTCATGAGATCCATGAAGATCATTGGTGCATTGGTCAACCCAAATAGCATGACCATAAACTCATAGTGCCCATATCTAGTGCGAAACGCTGTCTTGTGAACATCAGACTCTTTACTTTCAATTGATGGTATCCAGAACACAGATAAATCTTTGAAAATATCGATGCTCCTTGCAACTGATCAAATAAATCTTCAATTCTTGGCAGTGGATATTTATTCTTGATAGTGACCCTATTAAGCTCTCGATAATCAATGCAGAGACGCATACTACCATCTTTATTTTTCACAAATAATACAGGTGTGCCCCATGGAGAATAACTAGGGCGAATAAAACCTTTGTCTAGCAATTCTTGGATTTGATCTTTTAATTCTTTCATTTCAGCAGGTGCTAGAAGATAAGACGCTTTAGAAATAGGTACTGTGCCCGACATGAGGTCAATAGAGAATTCCACTTCACGATCAGGTGTAATGCCAGAAATGTCCTCAGGAAAGACGCTAGGAAAATCTCTAACAATATCAACATCTTCTAACTTCTAACTGATAGGAGCATGTGTGGTAGTGACACATGCTAGAAAAGTTGGCATCCACGTTTAATAAGTTTCCTCGCACATAGACAAGAGATAATTTGCGACATTTGTTTGTTTCTCGCCACCTCAAAGACAAAATATTTACCACTAGGTGGTCTAATAGACACTGATCGCTTAAGAAAATCAATAAAAGCTCCATTTGCTGATAACCAGTCCATATCAAGTATGATATCAAATTCAGGCATATGAAGCACAATAAGATCTGCCCGAACCACATCTTTGAATAAGCGAAGCTCCAGATTCTTGACAGTTTTATATGTGAGCATTTGATCACCAGAGGGAATAGAAAATTTGAAACCCAAACCCATATCTTGAGGGGTAATATTCAGTATTTTGATGAAGGTTTCAGATATAAAAGAATATGTAGCTCCCGAATCTAGCAGTTAATAGGTTGCTACACCTAGAATGAAAATCTTCCCTGCGGCGAAAATGACTTTTAAATCTTTCCAAGTTGAAGCTTAAGGAAATTTCTATCATTATTCTCCCAAAGTTAGGTGAAGATTACGTGTTGAACTTAAGCATTTCTTAAAAAATTGCATTTAGTCCTTCAATTTTTCAAAATTTGCATTTTAGTACCCAAAATTTTGAATATTAGCAATTTACCCTTATATTTTAAAATTTTTACTTTTTAGTCCCTTTAAAATTTGAAAATTACATTTTGGTCCTTAAGATTTTTATAATTACGTTAGAGACCCATATATTTTGGTTAATTGCAATTTAGTCCCTTAACTTTTCGGAAATCTCAATTAAGTCCTAATACTTTCAAAAATTGTACTTAGAACCATCAAATTTAGAAACGCTTAGCGACCCTTACTTATGATTTCCTTTAAATTTTGGCCCTAAAAATTTTATTTGGAATTGATACATCCTTTGCGTAAAATAAGACTCAAAATAAAATGACATTTCCTATGGTTTCTAAAATCATATCTTAAATCGGTAGATCATGCAACCTAATTTCCACTAGGTTAATCTTGATCTGAATTCAATTCTAATAACCAGTTTAACATTTCATGCAATTATAAGCAATATAGTAATTGTTAAATGACAAGGTTACCCATGATAAGCGTAGTGTTTGCCTCCTCATCAGCTTCTTCAGCATTCATAACATATGCTCTTCAAACAGTAGGTGCTTTTCTCTTCGGGCAATCAGCAGCCTTGTGCCCATTATCCTTGCAATAGAAATACTTGAATGTCCCCCATTCACATTTGCCAAGATGTAAGCGATTTCACTCCTTGCATGGTTGCCTCTCAGCAGGCTTTGGTGCTCTAGGATTCGATGGCCTTTGCTGTCCTTGCTTCTTGACTTGACCTTGAGGCTCTTGAGGCCCTTGAGGTCTAGGTGGACCCGTATATGGTTTCTTGTTTGGCTGATTGTTATTTTGGTGTTGTTGCCTCTTGCGCTGCATCTCAAACTCAATGTCTCTCAAAGATTGTTCAGACTGGAATGCATAAGTAATAGCAGTGGCATAGTCCAAAGCACGCATCATCATAACATTATTTCTTAAGGTGGGTTGTAGACCATCCATGAAGTGTCCAAGCTTCTCTGCAGGATCCCTCGCTTTAATGGGTACAAAGTGACAACCCCTATCAAATTTCTTCACAAACTCAGCAAAGTCAAGTCTCCCTGACGGAGGCTCATAAACCCCCTCTTCAGTCGCCCTCTAACATTAGTAGTAAAGTATTTTTCATAGAATATCTCCTTCAAACGAGCCCAAGTAAGTGTAGCAATGTCAATACCATGCTCGGCTCCTTCCTACCATAAATAAGCATCATCCCTAAACATGTAAGTGACACACCCTCACATGGTCAGCATCCCCCATGTTCAGATATCAAAAGTGTACCTCGAGTGCACAAATCCAAGCCTCAGCAGCAAAGAGATCGGTGGTGCCAGAAAATTCTTTCGGCCCTAGCCTCCGGCTGATCATATACGTCATGTTGTGGCCTAGGTTATTGCTGTAACTGCTGCTACTGTAATTGTTGCTATTGTAACTGCTCCTCGAAGAAACGAGCCATCCCCTCTAAGGCATGAGTAGCAGCATCCCCATTAGGAGGCGGGTTGTATTAACATTCTGATCCTCATTGGTCTCTGTCTGTCTATCGAGGGATGCACGTTTAGGAGGCATTATATCTGAATGTTTTTCAAATTCTAATGAAACCAACATTCATTTAAATCTAAGTTTTCTAATCATACAACATATCCTTATTCATTTAGAAATTTTAAACATATAAAACATATATTCTATAAAGCTAGTAAACATGTGACATAATCGTATTATTCATGTAATTAATCATGCATCATTATATAATAAATCATATAAAGCATAAAAACTTACAAAATGAGGCTTGACGACTCAGCTTTCCGGCACTGATGGTGGGACAACCTTTTACAGAATCATTGCTCTGATACCAACTGATACGTCTGCTAATCTTTTAGTTTAAAAGTAATTGGAATTTTTTATTTTAAAACCCTTACATGATTTCGGCCGACCCTTTACAAAATATATAAAATATTTTTGCGCAATTTTAAAAATAAAACATCCAACTAGTATTTGAAAATCAAGAGAATAGTCAAATCGTCAAATCGTCTAATATTTACCAAGCCTAAAAAGCAATAAATGTGAAAAAGTAGCATCCTCTCAAAAACACTCAAAATCATAAATAAGAGTCTTATAAATCTGTAACATAAATCTTAAACATAAATCATAAGTGCGGAAAAGTATAAGCGCTGGTCCTCGATTATATGCACCGACAGCCCATCAAAATCAACCATCAAGAACCCCAGTAACATTAACATGATAATCAACTGCATCCATCACATCTAGTGAGTCTAAGGACTCAACACACCATAATCTTGATAACAAGTAATACGTATAAAATAACATGCAACAGTGAAAATACTTTTACGTAAAAATAACATTTTCATGACATGCATAACATATACCTCAACATTATCCTTTTTCTCATTTCATAACATAAAATATTTCAACATGAGCATAAAAATTTTTCCTTTTTATTAAATTAACATCGTTAATTGTGTCTTTCCTCATCCTCAAAAAGCCGATGGATCTATTTAAATGTAAGCACAGTATTGGGCGACAGGAACATCAGCGAAACTCTCTCCTCAACTAAGTCTTGGCCTATCCTCATCGAATGAAAATACGATCGTCGGGCTCCCTCTGGGCCTTTTCTCTCACGGTATCCCCATTCTTATCCTCATATCCTCAATAGTCACAATTACTTCACCTCCTTCAATGTTTCCCATTTTCATCACTGTATAAAAATCATGCGTTTAATATCATTTTCTTTTAAAAACAAGCATGCAACATATTTTTTAACTTTATCGTTTCATCATAAATTCCATAAATAATCATGACATTCCATAACCATTTAAAACCATAAATTAAAGTATAAAAATTCATAAAAGATATTTAATTGAATCGTGTGATGAAGAGATTCTACTTGTCCCCATGAACTAAATTTTTATAGAAGATTTTCAATAACTACATTTGAAATAATCATATTAGCATATAAAACAGCATTCAGAGCACTGACATGATGTTTATTAATTTTTGGGTGTAAAACTACCATTTTACCCCTGACATAAAATTTCACATTTTTTTATTTTTTCTTAATTTGCATTAACTCTAACATGTCCAAATAATTATTTAAGCTTAAATTAAATTTCTCATAATTTTATTTAGCTTAAATACTAGACTTTTAATTAATCTTTAATTATTTGTTTTTAATGCGTTTTAATCCCGAATAATTTCAAACCTTAATATAAAATTCCTAAATTTAAAACTTTGACTTTTAATAATTATTTAGCCCTCGAGAACCATGACTCGTCTCCTGTGAGCCATGTTTCAATTTATTTTCACCAAGAAAACCCTAGGTTCAAACCTACTTGTTACCCCTTGGGCCAACTTGTGATTACAAAGAGCAAAGCTCGAGCCACCCCAAGCCAGCCCCTTCCTAACCCTTCTATGGACATTACTCGACCGGCATAACCCCATGAACCTGACACCAACGCAAAACCGAAGCACCAACTCCAGGTGCACATGGACTATAAGTTTGTGAGCCTAGGACTCTAGCCTTCGACCTAGCCCTTGAACCAGCATGATGTGCACCGACCTAGGACCCTTAAATCTGGACCTAGCCCAGCCCGAGCCCCCTGACCGAGCCCCTGACTCCCTGGGCACTGCGGCACCAAAGGCATGCCTAGCATTGCTAGGACTCTACCCTTGACCCAGATATGACCTGGCAAGGCCCTGGCCCTAGCCGTGAACCAGCCAAGCACCCAAGTCCAAAACCGATCACCTAAGAACACATGACAAAATATGAATTCAGATTCGTTTGTTTTTTATGTACAACACTTGTGTGCGTGTTCACGGACCCTAATTCTCGTGTAAACTTGTCCCTTAACGTCCTATCCCATGGCTGCCCCCTTCGTGCACGGTATAAATTTCGTTTTGGACATAACAACACAAGTTATTGGCATAACATGTAGTAAAACGAAAATAATTCAAAAGGGATCATGTTTTTCATGCAACTTTAATCAAAACAGTAGTAGATGTGATCGATGAGAAAAAGGAGATATATGGCATGCCTCTGCGTTTTAAAGTTTTAAAACTAATTTTGTTTAAATAAGAATGTGAATCTTTTAGCCAGGTTGCAAAAACGTTCGTATTTTTGTTGAAAATCCAATTCTGATAAATTTATGTACCGGCGTATAAAATCACCTCAAAACCTCTTAACTTCAAAAATATGAAAAAGCATCAATCATATTTAAATAATTAAAAACAATTATTTAATAAAAACATTTTTTATATTTTCAAATCTCGGTTTCCATTCCTTGATCGCAACTCGAATAATCCTTAAAATATAGTTATGCATAATGACAATAAAATCCTATTTAACATATAATAATGCATGTCACATAATCATTTAAGAAATTAAATAAATTAAATAACCATTTTTCATATTTTATATTTCCTAAATTTTACATGCAGTTGGATTACGTCGTATTAATTTTGGACCTTACAGCTCTAGCTAGTGGTAATGGTGCAACTCAAATCTTTTAAACCACATAGCAGCTCTAGCACCACGTTTTGATCGTTCTACCAAGTAGGGACATTAGTGCACCCAACAATTTCCCTCCCAATAATTGCACTCCTTGCAATCAATGGGAATCAAACCCATGACCTTGGCTCTAATACCAATTGTAAGACTGAGCGCTTGCCGCTTTACCAAAAGCTTTAGTTAGTAGTAATGGTGCAACTCAAATCTTTTAAACCGCACAGCAGTTCAAGCACCAAGGTTCGATCGCTCTACCAAGCAGGGACAATTATTGCACCTAACATAGCCCATGCTCCCGTTACTCATAGCATATCTCACACCTAGAAAGTAGTTTCTTTCTTCTTCCCCAACACTTGAACTCAGGGCCTCCAAACTTAAGTACATATATTCTTAAAATGTTGGTACCAGTTGAGGGTACTTAAGTCTGGAGGTCCTGGGTTGAAGTGTTGGGGGAGACGAAAGAAACCACTTTCCAGGAGTGTGATATTTTATGAGTGACAGTTCACGGGCATGGGCAATGGATCACGTTGAACCATCCTAATGATCCATGACCAGCAGTGGTGCATGGGTATGGGCCGAGGCTCATGTTGGTTCAGCCTAATGGCCAATGATCGTTATTTTTTTATAAAAATCATTGGCCATTAGGCTGAACCACCCATGTACCAAGCTGGTACCAACACTTTAAAAATGTAGGACTTAAGCCTGGAGGTCATGAGTTCAAGTGTTGGGGAAGGCGAAAGAAAACACTTTGTAGGAGTGTGATATGCTATGAGTGACGAAGCATGGGCATGGGCTACGACTCATGCTGGACCATCCTAACGACCCATTACCAGTAGCGGTGAATGGGTATGGGTCGAGGGTCATGGTTCAGCCTAATGGCCCATGATCGTTACAAAACTGAAACGTTCACTAATCGTTTTTCTTTAAAATTTACTAGAATTTTTTTCCCACTTAAGCATTCGGCCAAAATATCCATAAGTACTTTTGCACCATTTAAAATAAACCAACCAACTATTATTTGAAAATCCAAAAGAACTCATTTAAAACATAAAATCGTAAACGTCAATCAACCCCTAAGCTAACATTATTTCAAAAATAAATATAACTTTAAATTCTCTCAAAAGCCTCTCAAAGCATCATATGTAGTGCCCAAATTCAGTGCACGTATAACCTATGTATTTATTTAATTAGTAAATCATTTAATTAATTTTAAAATGAGTTTTAAGCCATGCATGATTTATTTGAATGCATTATTTTAAATTATTTATGTTTATGTGATGGACGTTAAAATGTTTTCGAGTTTCATGTTTCATGCGATCATTCGAGGCGGGATTGAGGAAAAGACCTGGCGACGTTTGTGGCAACTTTATTGGGGTGTTTTGTTTTTAAATTGGAAAGGGGCATCTGTTTTAATGATTTGTTTAGTTTCAGTGTTTTAAAGCCTAAATTATTTAATTAGTTATTTTAGAATTTTGAAACCTTTAAAGTTTATCAATTTTGTGTGCCTTGTTAATTAGGTGACTTTGCCTAGTAGTGGGAATTAACATTTTTTTTAATATTCTAATTAGCACTACAATTATCATTGTCAATTAATCAATTAGCAAATCATTCCCAAATCTAATTCAAAACTCACGCACACCCATATCTATACACACTAAAAACGTATTACACACACACACAAAACCGTTTTCCACACAACACACTTACACATCCGTATCTTTTCATATTTTGGAGAGCTAAGTCTAGGGTTCTACCTTTATCAGCAGCCGCCCCCCCCCTCCTCTAAATTCCAGCAAGGTTTTGTGAGTTTTCTTCAAAGAAAAATTGCGCCACGTTCGTCCCGGATCAAGCCTCTCTCCGTTCCCGCGTCGGTGTCGCCGTTTCGGTAAAGTTTATCATCAAAAGGCACGTATATTCTGTTCTTGATGCATCGATCATGTCATAGTATGCGTGCGTTGTTATTTATGCGTAAAACCATATGTGCGATGTGTAGAAGTTTGAGCAATTGTGTTGGGATCACTTTTGAAACCATTTTAGGAATCCAAAAATCACGTTTTACTGTTCTGGTTGAAACTGAAAATTTTCAGTCAAGATTTTGAGAAACTTTCAACAATAAAATTGTAGAACATTCCGATGCCTTCGATTTGATATAAAATTCGAGATTTTTGGGTGACAATTGAGTGAGTTATGGCGTTTTTTGTGGGACTGCTCAAACTGCGACTTTTACAAAAATTGTGTTCTTGAAGTTTATTAGTTGCAGGCTTCGTTGGGGATCGACGGGCGATCGTTGCTGCATTTAGGTATGGTTAGCATGTCGCTAAGATGGTTATTGCGGTTTCGTTTCATGTCGTTAGGCAATTGAGAGATTGGATGGGCGTATAAATCGTGTTGTTGTCAAAAGTCGCGCTCACGGGTTTATTGGGTTGCTTGTGATTTGTGGGTGTTTTTGGGCAATAGTATAGGCTTGATTCAAGAACATAGTATCCTAATATGGTCTCGTGGTGTCGATTCTTAGCCCGGGAATGCAAGTCTAGAGCGTAAAGCATAACAGGTACAGAAACCTTCGTAAGTTCGCGGTCACAGCAGGTACACGGACCCTCACACGGACCCAAGCACGGGGTCCGTGCCTTTGTTCTTTACAAAGTGTCAGTTTACCGAGTCTACGCCTACCGCCAGCTGCCAGAAGCTCACAAAGTCACACCTCAAGTCTATAAGTTTTAAAGTTTCAAAACTTTATGCTATGTAATATGCATTAGGCCATGATTTCAGAATGTTCATGTTTAAGTTCAAATTTCATGCATCGTATGTCATTCATTTCATAGTCATGCATGTTGGGTTTACGTGTTGGGTAATTCATTGGAACAGTATGCCTCCTAGACGTATGATTAACTAGGAAGCTAGGGAGGAGGACAGAGAGCCTCGAGATGAGGGAAGAGCCAATCCTCCACCACCACCACCAGATATGCAGGCGCAGATGCTTGCTTGTATGACGCAATTCTTCGTACAGTTTGCGAGGAACCAGACTGCCTTAGGCCCCGAGGAGAGGCCTAGACCAGAGGCAGTATATGAGAGGTTCCGGAGGATGAGTACGAAGGAGTTTTCGGGTACTACTGACCCGATGGTAGCTGAGGGATGGATCAAGTCCATCGAGGTAATATTTGACTTTATGGAGCTGACTGACGCTGACAGGGTCAGATGTGCTATATTCTTGCTGTCAGGGGATGCTAGACTATGGTGGGAGAGTGCATCAGTGGCAGTAAACTTGCAGACTGTGTCGTGGAACGGATTCAAAGAGGTGTTCTACGCCAAGTACTTCACTGAAGAGGTACGCTCTCGTCTGAACAGGGAATTTATGCCGCTGAGACATGGTGACATTAGTGTGGCAGATTTTGTCAGAAAGTTTGAGAGGGGGTGTTACTTCGTACCCCTCATTGCGAATGACGCCCAAGCAAAACTGAGTCATTTCATGGATGGATTGCGGCCGATCTTGCACCGTGATGTGAGGGTAGCTGGCCCTACTTCTTATGCAGTCGCCGTATATAGGGCTTTGGCGGCGGAACAAGACCAGCGAGATATTGAAGCTGACAGGTTGGGCAAGAGGCCCTACCAAGCGCCGCAGCACCAGCAGCAGCAGCATCAGAGGCGCCTGTTCAAAAAACCGTATCAGGGGCCGCCAGGGAAGAAGCCGTATCATGGACCACCAAAGGGCGAGGGCCCAATTCAGCAGCAGGGGGCGCCTCAGAAGCCCTTTTCTTACCCAGTGTGTCCTAAATGCAACCGCTAGCACCCGGGGCAGTGCTTATATGGTCAGGCAAGTGCTTCAAGTGTGGGGCTAGTGACCACATGCTGAAAGAGTGCCCGCAGTGGAAGCAGCCAACCCAGGGCAGGGTATTCGCCATGAATGCGCAGGAGGCGGACCCAGACACCACTTTACTGACTGGTAAACTTTTCTACCTAAGCTCAGTATTATTTTGCCTTGCATGTGAAATTTTTACTTGGGATTATTAGCGTGCTAGTAATATTTTGTGTGCCAAGGGATATTGAGTTCTATTATGCTTGAGGTATGATAGTAATTTTGGGGAAATAAGTTTTGTGTCGTGCTAACGCATCTCAGGAAACATTTTTATTAAGAGATTATCCACAACTGCACTGACAGACTCAGGAGCCACTCACTCCTTCATATTGGAGACGTTTGCTAATCATTTGGACCTCAAGTCCATTGGCCTAGACGTGAACTTTTCAATGACAGTCCCATCAGGGGAAGAGCTGTTAGCTACCAGTGTGGTCAGAGACATCGATCTAGAACTGCATGGCCACCTAGTGTATGCAGATTTAATCCTATTCCCGATGCCAGGATTCGACATCATATTGGGAATAGACTTGCTGACTAAGAACAGAGTTCTTATCGACTTTCAGAAGAGATCAGTGCTAGTCAGACCATTGGGCAGGGAGCAGTTTCTCTTTGAGCCAGCCAGATGGAGGAGTTTCCCGCGCGTGATCTCTTGCATGCAAGCGAGGAGACTAATTTCTAAGGGGTGTCAGGCTTTCTTGGCCAGTGTTTTAATGCCCAAGATTTTATATCGTGTTAAATTACGATTATTAATTTTTAATCGAGGCAATTATGAAATGGCTAAACGAAACACGAAATGAGATCGCGTGTAAAAAATTGATGTGCGAGAATAGTAGCATCGGCGCACATGCGCGATTATATGCGCGCACCTGCGTGAGGGTTCCAGAAGGGTTGGCGCACATGCACGACTTGGATTCGCGCACATGCGCGAGACAACCCGAGAGGGGGCATTTTTGAGCAGAATCCTCGCACATATGCGCGAGTCTCCGTGAAGCTACGCGCCGCGACAGAATGTCTCGCGCATATGCGCGAGACATGCAGCACAAAGACATGCGCCACGTTTTAAGGAAGCATGCATGGCATATATATATATATATATATATATATATATATATATATATAATATATATATATATATATATATACGAAGGTAACTTCGAAATCAGAAAGAAAAAGGAGAAATCGAAGACACTTTTCCATTTTGATTTTAGAATTCGATTTACGAGAAATCTGTCCGTTAGATTTTGAATCTGACTGCAGTACTGTGTTCATATCAACGCAGGCTACAACAGGACGTAAGTTTTGTTACGTTTTGTTAAGATTTGAAATTATGTTATGTCCAGAATCAGATACGATTCATATATGGTGTTCTTGATAAAGTAGACATCATAGAATCGAAGTCAGATTAAGAAACAGATTGATTATGGAATTGTTATGAATTTCAGAGTTAAATTGACTGAGATGTGATGTCAGATTTGTACGGTGGTTGATTGTAAATTATTGGAATTGGCATAGACTGATATGGTATTACCAGTATCGCAAGATTGTACTGTTGTATCGTCAGAATTTGATGAAACAGAGATGTTGTGATTTGATTAGAATATTGATACAGTACGTTGATATTGTCATTGCCAGATTGAACAGTGACAGACTTTGAATCAAGACTTCGATTGTATCAAAACGACAGCAAGAAAGGTATAAATAAATGTTGATTCGGGATTGCACAACTCGAGTTAGGTTTGACTTGAGTTTCCCTAAATCACATACTTTATTTATTGCATTGATATTTGCAGATTATCAGATTGATATATTAATATATTGACTTAGAACAGAGTCAGAGTTTGAGTCTAGGGCAGATCAGCCTAGCTAGGGGCAGAACCGCCGAGTCTTTGTCAGAACCGCGAAGACTCTAGACTTACGGTGTATCGATGAGCTTAGATGTAGATCGACGTATATTGTAGACATTCGATACGGCATACCAAAGTCTAAATTAGATCGGGATCCCTAGGTTAGAGATAAGATAAGATTAGATCACGAGTCAATGATTCATGTAGTTAGATCAGATACATGTTTTGATGTTTGTTTATGCTTTTATATGATTGCATTGATACATTGTTTATACTGGGATATTTATATCTCACCGGAGTATCCGGCTGTTGTCTTGTTTGTATGTGTGCACCGCAACAGGTGGGACAGGTTCAGGGTCACAGAGGCGAAGAAAGATCGAGATTAGAGTGGTGATTCCGGACTTGGATATAGATAGGTTTTATTACTTGATTGTAGTAGTTGAACCTAGTTTTGAGCTAGATGCATGCTATATAGGATTTGTATTATTATACTGGTTTGTATAATAGAATGATTCCATTACCTTCCGCATTTTCAAACAAAAATTTAGACCCTGTTTATTCTAATTGATTAAATTAGTCCCAATGACGATTAAGAAGATGATTAGCGTCCGGGTCCCCACAACAGGTGGTATCAGAGCGATAGATCCTTTAGATTGAGATAGAAGAGGCTAGTGAGCGGGGTAGATTGAGGTTTTCTTTCCTGCTTTTGAATGCTAGCATGTCTTACTGCTTTAATACATGTTACTTCTTTATCTGATTTGATATAGTAATATGTCTTATTGAGATTGGATCGGCACCGATTCTAGATCAACAGTCAGATGATCAGAGGGGGATTGAAACAGAATTGTGGTATTTGTTACTAATCTATTTGATTATCAGATATGCCTCCGAGACGAGTACCAGAACAGGGAAGTACATCGAATCCTCCAATGGATGTCACCCTGACTCCATTGGAAACGTTACTGAAACGATTTCAGTCATTTCATCCGCCAACTTTGAAAGGAACCGAGAACGCTGTGGAGTGCGAGAGTTGGCTTGATGATATTGAGATGATGTTCGAATCCTTGGAGTATACAGATGAGAGGAGAGTGAAATTTATTGGACACCAGTTACACGATGTTGCAAAGGACCGGTGGATTACGAGAAAGAGGGCATTGGAGCATAGAGGTACGACTATTACCTGGGATATTTTTAGAACTAAATTCTACCAACGTTTCTTTCCAGTGTCGTATCGAAAGGACAAGGTGGCAGAGTTTGCCAATCTAAGGTAGGGACAGATGAACATAGAAGAATACGTGTCAAAGTTCTCCTTCTTGTTGAAATTTGCTCCACATGTGGCTGACAGCGAGGAAGCTACTGCCGACCAGTTCATCAATGGCTTGAACCCCGATATTTTTACATTGGTAAACACAGGGCGACCGAATAATTTTACTGACGCCCTGAACAGAGCTAAGGGAGCAGAAGCCGGTCTGATGAGACAGAATGGGGCTTCATTTGTGCCTCCAGCACCGAGACCACAACAACCACCTCCCAGATTTGAGTGTGGCAGCAGTAGTGGAGGGAAGAAGGAATTTTTGAAAGCCAGGGGAAAGCAATTCAAGAAATCTGGCAGTAGTTCTTCCAGCTCCGGTAGTTCCAGACAGAGCCAGAGTTACACTGGAGTTTATTGCAAGACTTGCGGAGGAAGACATGCAACTGAGCAATGCCAGGGAGTGACTGGTAGTTGCAACATTTGTAAACAGCCAGGACACTTTGCTAAAGTGTGTCCACAGAGAGGTTCGCAGAGAACTCAGGGGGCCGAGTCATCAGGATCAGCAGCACAGACTGAGAGACGATCAGCTGCTGTTCATACATTTCAGCCAGCGCCAGCTCAGTCACAGCAGAGGCCAAGAGAAAGCCAGACAGGTCGCCAGCCTCCTAGACAGCAGGCCAGAGTATTCGCTTTGACAGAGGAGCAGCCCAGGAAGCAACAGATGACGTTGTAGCAGGGAACTGTTCTTTATGTGGTTACCCTGCTTATGTATTAATTGATAATGGTCACACACATTTATTTCTGAACGATTTGCATTAAGTCATGCATTGCTGGTAGAGTCTTTAGCTACTGTAGTGTCTGTTTCTTCTCTTTTAGGGACAAGTTTGATATCTGTAAATTCAGTAAAACATTGCGTACTATAGTATGACGGGCATGAGATTGAATTAGACTGCATCGTACTTGGGTTTAGACTGCATCGTACTTGGGTTGTCCGATTTTGATTGTATTATCGGTATTGATATGCTGACCAAGTACAGAGCGACTGTTGATTTTTTCCACAAGATAGTGAGATTCAGACCAAATATGGCTGAAGAGTTGAAATTTTACGGTAAGGGTTCTAGATCGAGAATTCCTTTAGTATCCGTATTATCTATGACTCGATTGTTACAGAAAGGAGCAGAGGGGTTCCTTGTATATTCAGTAGATTTACTGAAGTCGAGTCCAGCATTGGCTGATTTGCCAGTGGTACGTGAGTTTGCTGACGTCTTCCCAGATAAGATCCCGGGATTACCTCCAGTTACAGAGATAGACTTCAGCATTGAATTGGTGCCAGGTACAGTACCGATTTCTAGAGCTCCGTACAGAATGGCACCAATTGAATTGAAAGAATTGAAGGATCGGCTGGAAGACTTACTGGCCAAGGGGTACATTAGACCGAGTTTTTCTCCTTGGGGTGCGCCAGTACTGTTTGTAAGAAAGAAAGACGGTTCGATGAGACTCTGCATCGACTATCGGCAACTAAACAAGGCAACGATAAAGAATAAATATCCTCTGCCTCGTATTGACGATTTATTCGATCAGTTGCAGGGTTCTTCAGTATATTCCAAAATTGATTTAAGATCGGGATATCATCAGCTGAGAGTCAGAGATTCTGATATCTCAAAGACAGCATTCAGAACCAGGTACGGCCATTATGAATTTATTGTCATGCCATTTGGTTTGACGAATGCTCCAGCTGTGTTTATGGGATTGATGAACCGTATATTCCAGAAATATCTCGATGATTTTGTGATTATTTTCATCGATGATATTTTGATTTATTCAAAGAATATGAGTGAGCATGCTGAGCATTTAAGAACTGTGTTGCGAATTTTAAGGGCTGAGAAGTTATATGCTAAACTGTCGAAGTGTGAATTTTGGTTAAGACAGGTAGTATTTCTAGGTCATATTATAACCGGAGATGGGATATCAATGGATCCCAATAAAGTGGAAGCCGTGATTTCTTGGCCAAGACCGACATCCGTGCCCGAAATTCACAGTTTTATGGGTTTAGCAGGATATTACCGTCGTTTCATTAAAGATTTTTCGAGTATAGCTAAACCAATTACTCAGCTGACTCAGAAGAATGCTCCATTTGTTTGGTCTCAAGAATGCGAGACCAGTTTTCTGGAGTTAAAGAAAAGGTTGACCAGTGCCCTGGTGTTGACTATCCCATCCGGTACTAGTTATTTTGTGGTCTATTGTGACGCTTCTCACACAGGATTGGGATGTGTGCTGATGCAACAAGGGCATGTTATCGCTTATGCCTCAAGACAGCTTAAACCACACGAGACCTGTTATCCAATTCATGACCTAGAATTGGCAGCCATTGTCTTTGTATTAAAGATATGGCGACACTATCTTTACGGTGAGAAGTTTGAGATATATTCTGATCATAAGAGTTTGAAATATCTGTTTTCACAATCTGAATTGAATATGAGACAGCGAAGACGGCTTGATTTGCTTAAAGACTTTGATTGTAAAATCAAATACTATCCGGGAAAGTCTAATGCAGCAGCTGATGCACTAAGTCGAAAGGTATGTTCTTTATCCTTATCGACGATAGGTGTTTCAAATTTGATAGAAGACTGCTGTTTGTCTGGATTAGCATTTGAAACAGATTTTAAACCGTTGAGACTTTGTAAGGTGCAAGTAGAACCCGAGCTGATTATGAGAATTAAGGCAGCTCAGAAAGTTGATCAGAATGTACAGAAATCTGTAGCGATGGTCAGAACAGGACATCGATCGGAGTATCAAGTACGTGATAACGTCTTGTATGTGAATAATCGTCTGGTTGTGCCGAATGTTTCAGATTTGAGACGACAGATATTGTCAGAAGCGCACAACAGTCGATTCAGTATTCATCCTAGTTGGCAGAAAGATGTATAATGATTTAAAAAGACAGTTCTGGTGGAAACAAATGAAAACTGATATTGCCGAATTTGTTTCCAAATATATGAATTGCCAGCAGGTGAAAGCAGAAAGAAATAAACCAGGAGGTTTATTACAGAGTTTGTCCATTCCTGAATGGAAATGGGATCATATGTCCATGGATTTTGTGACGTAGCTACCGCGTTCCTCCCGAGGTTGTGATGCGATTTGGGTCGTGATTGACAGATTGACCAAATCCGCATGTTTTATTCCGTACAAAATGACGCACAGATTTGACCAAATGGCAGAGATCTATGTCAGAGAAGTGGTCAGATTGCATGGAGTGCCGAAGTCAATTGTATCAGATCGTGATCCTTGATTCACTTCGCACTTTTGGCAGAGTTTGCAGCAGGCTCTCGGTACGAAGTTACATCTGAGTACCGCATATCATCCACAGACCGACGGACAGTCAGAGCGGACTATCCAGACATTGGAGGATATGCTTAGAGCAGTAGTGCTTGATTTCTGCACTAATTGGCAAGATGCATTGCCGGTTTGTGAATTTTCGTACAGCAATAGCTATCAGACGAGTATTGAGATGACACCATTCGAAGCGTTGTACGGAAAGAAATGTCGATCCCCTCTCTATTGGGATGATATCTCTGAAGTGCCTGAGATTGGACCTGATATGACCAGAGATATGACAAAAAAAGTGAAGCTAATTCGAAAGAAAATGAAGGCAGCACAAGACAGACAGGCCAAATACGCCAATGTTCGCCGTAGACCATTGGTATTTGAAGTAGGAGACCGAGTATTCATATATATGCCATGCATGCTTCCTTAAAACGTGGCGCATGTCTTTGTGCTGCACGTCTCGCGCATATGCGCGACATCAACCGCTCATATGCGCGAGACATTCTGTCTCGGCGCATAGCTTCACGGAGACTCGCGCATATGCGCGCCCTAATAGGCGCATATGCGCGAGGCTTCTGCTCAAAAATGCCCCCTCTCGAGTTGTCAGCCTTCAGAACCAGATATGGGCATTAAAAGTTCTTAGTAATGCCATTTGGATTGACGAATGCTCCAGCAATTTTCTTTGACCTCATGAACCAAGTATTTCAGCCGTATCTTGATTAGTTCGTAATAGTATTTATTGACGACGTTATTATTTACTCGAAGATCCATGAGGAGCATAGCCAGCATTTGAGGACAGTGTTGCAGGTTTTGTAGAGTCGCAAGTTATTTGCGAAGTTCAGTAAGTGTGAGTTTTGGTTGTAGAAAGTAGCATTTTTGGGGCATATAGTATATAGCAGTGGAATCGAGGTGGATCCAGCGAAAGTAGCAGCTGTCAAGGAATGGGTTGAGCCGAAGAACGCATTAGAAATCTGCAGCTTTTTGGGTTTAGCCGGTTACTACCGTAAGTTCATTCGGGGATTTTCATCCATAGCAGTGCCACTCACTTCACTGACCAAGAAAAATGCTAAGTTTGTGTGGAGTGAAGAATGCCAGAAGAGCTTAGATACTCTGAAGAAAGCTCTTATTTCGGCGCCAGTGCTAGCAATGCCGACAGGGCAAGGAGAATTTGTGCTTTATACCGATGCATCTAAGCTCGGATTAGGCGCAGTATTGATGCAGCAAGGTCGGGTCATAGCTTATGCTTCCAGGCAGTTGAAAGTGCACGAGAAGAACTACCCGACGCACGATCTTGAGTTAGCCGCCGTTGTCTTCGCACTGAAAATTTGGAGACACTACCTATACGGCGAGAAATGTCAGATTTTCACCGATCATAAAAGTCTCAAATATTTCTTCACGCAGAAAGAGCTAAACATGAGGCAGAGACGGTGGTTGGAACTGGTGAAAGACTATGATTGCGAGATTAGCTACCATCCCTGAAAAGCTAATGTTGTGGCGGATGCCTTGAGCAGAAAGGTTGCAGTCATAGCTCAGTTATCACCGCAGAGACCTCTTCAGTCTGAAATTCAGAAGTTTGGTCTATAGATTTATCGTGAGGGCAGAGCTCCTAGGCTGTCTGATCTGATAGTCAAATCTGATTTGCTAGGCCACATCCGGGCAGGACAGTCTTCAGATGAGCAACTACATAAATGGAGTGTAATGCCCGGAAATTTAATCCTAATAATCTGCAATTATTGAATTATAATTTGATATGATTATGAGAGGATTAATCGGGACACGAAATAAGAATACGTGTGAATGTATGTGCGAGAGCCGAAGGTCTCGCGCATCTGCGCGAAGCGTAGGCGCGCATATGCGCGAGTAGGGCAGAAGCCCATGATGCAAGACAATAGCATCGGCGCACATGCGCGAGAGGTCCAGAGAAGTTGGCGCACATGCGCGACTGGATGCACGCACATGCGCGGGAGGTCCAGAGAGTTGGGCGCATATGCGCGGAAAGGTGTCGCGCATATGCGCCAGCGATGTGCAAGCCAAACGCCGAGACCAGTAGGTCTCGCGCATATGCGCCGAGGATGTCGCGCATATGCGCCGATAATGCGCGAGACATGCAAACCGACAAATTCCCACGATTGCTTTGACATGCGCGAGTTATATATATATATATATATACACACATACATTAATCTTCAAGAAACGAAAATTGAAGAGAAACTGCGGAGAAAATTAGACTTGAAGCTTAGAATCGCGATTGTGCGAAATCCGCCCGTCTGAATTATAATCCGACTTCAGTACCGAATTCCTATCGATGTAGGCTACAACTGGACACAGACTGTGAATTCAAGACTTCGACTGAGCCAGAAACCGACGAAAGAAAGGTATAAGTCAATGTGGTATTGGGAGATCGACTTGAGTCTTTTTAGACTTGAGTTTCCCTAAATCACATACTTTACTTTATTGCATTGATATTTGCATTGATTGGATTGATGTACTTGTTTTCTTGAATTATAGATAGTAGGTATCAGACGAGTAATCTTGTGACAGAAGTGCCTGATAGTGGTGGGATCTCCACGGGCACATTGCACAATGTCACAGGATAGTGTAGAACTCTTGGGACGAAAGTGCCTGACAGTGGCGGGATCGCCACGGGCACATTGCACGATGTCTCAAGATAGGATATTAGCGATAGAGCTACAGTCCATGACGGTTAGGTCAGGACACCGGATGTTTGGTTATATCGAGCAAATAGGATTGGAATTCTTCTATTACAGAATTCGATATAGGAACACCATGTTTGGTTATATCGAGTAATAGGATCAAAGTTCCTTCTATTACGGAATTCGATATAGGAACACCACATTTGGAAACCGGGATCCCTAGACTAGGATTGAGTCTAGTCTGAATGATATAGTTATGAGCATTGTCGACAGTCTATGATTGTTTATGTTTCAGATTTGGATACATATATCTGTTACCTGATTACATGCTTTATATTGTTTATATGATTGCATGTTTCGTTGATTTATACTGGGATTTATTCTCACCGGAGTTATCCGGCTGTTGTCTTGTCTGTATGTGTACATGACAACAGGTGGGACATGATCAGGGTCCAGGAGATGAGGAGAGATCGTGATTAGAGTGGAGACTACGGACTTTGATTATGATGTATAATAGGGTTTGGACACTTAACATTAGCTGTTTAAACCTTAGTTTAGTTTTAATGCATGCAGTACAGGACTTGTATTGTATTTTATACTGATATGTATATTAGTTTGATTTCACTACGTTCCGCATTTTAAAAAGAAAAAAAATTTTAGACCCTGTTTTATAATTGATTAATTAGTCCCAATAATGATTAAGAACTTGATTAGCGTCCGGGTCCCCACATGGAGACTGAAAGATGAGGCCAAGGGCAGTGTTCTTTATACAGTGTCAGATGGGATTGTGAGATGCAGAGGTAGGATGTGGGTGCCTAGCGGTGAATCGATCAGACAGGATATTTTGGCAGAGGCACACGCATCTCCGTATTCTATCCACCCAGGAGGTACCAAGATGTATAAGGACCTACAGATTCTGTATTGGTGGCCAGGGATGAAGAGAGACATCCGCAGGTTTCTGTCTAAATGCCTCACTTGTCAGCAGGTGAAGGCAGAACATCAGAGGCCACCGGGATTGGTTAAGCCACTCCCCATCCCAGAGTGGAAATGGGAGAACATCACGATGGACTTCGTCATTGGGTTGCCTAGATCAGTCAGAGGCTTTAATGCCTTTTCGGTTTTTGTGGACCGACTCACGAAGTCAGCGCACTTTTTGCCATGAAGACGACTTTCTCCATGACGCGGTATGCGGAGCTTTATATCAAGGAGATAGTCCGTTTGCATGGATTCCCAGTTTCAATTGTGTCCGACAGAGACCCGAGATTCACATCGTCCTTCTGGAAGAGCTTACATGCAGCCATGGGAACGAAGTTGTTTTTCAGTACAGCTTTTCACCCGCAGACAGATGGTCAGTCTGAGCGAGTGATTCAGATTTTAGAGGATTTTTTGAGAGCCTGCATGATTGATTTTCAAGGAACTTGGGAGTCTAGACTACCTCTAGTGGAGTTCACATACAACAACAGCTTCCAATCATCAATTAAGATGGCTCCCTATGAGGCGTTGTATGGGAGGAAGTGCAGATCACCAGTTCATTGGTATGAAGTTGGTGAGAGAGCAGAACTTGGTTTAGAGATAGTTCAGCAGACTGCAGATGTGGTGGTCAAGATTCGTGACAGAATGAAGACTGCCCAAAGCCGTCAGAAGAGTTATGCTGTTAAGAGGAAGAGAGATCTCGAGTTTGCCGTCGGTGATCACGTATTCGTCAAGATAGCACCTATGAAGGAGGTGATGAGATTTGGGAAGAGAGGCAAGCTGAGTCCGAGATTCATTGGACCGTTCAAAATTTTGGACAGAGTTGGGACCTTAGCCTATCGTGTTGCCCTTCCGCCGAATCTGGCCGGGCTGCACAATGTGTTCCATGTCTCGATGCTGAGGAAATATCTGGTTAATCCTTCGCACATTCTGAGTTATGAGCCGTTGCAGCTGACTCCAGACTTGTCTTACGAGGAAAAACCAGTCCAAATCCTAGACAGGCAAGAGCGTAGGCTCCGGAATAAAGTGACTAAGCTAGTCAAAGTCCGGTAGCTAAATCAATCGGTGGAAGAGGGCACTTGGGAATCAGAAGCAGATATGAGACTTCGCTACCCGGAGTTGTTCGGTAAGACTTAATTTCTAGGACAAAATTTTTATAAGTGGGGGAGGAACTGTAGTGCCCAAATTCAGTACACGTATAACCCATGCATTTATTTAATTAGTAAATCATTTAAGTAATTTTAAAATGAATTTTAAGCCATGCATGATTTATTTGAATGCATTATTTTAAATTATTTATGTTTATGTGATGCACGTTAAAATATTTTTCGAGTTTCATGTTTCAGGCAATCATTCGAGGCGGAATTGAGGAAAAAACCCGCGACGTTTGTGGCAACTTTATTGGGGTGTTTTGTTTTTAAATTGGAAAGGGGAATTTGTTTTAATGATTTGTTTAGTTTCAGCATTTTAAAGTCTAAATTATTTAATTAGTTATTTTAGAATTTTGAAACCTTTAAAGTTTATCAATTTTGTGTGCCTTGTTAATTAGGGGACTTTACCTAGTAGTGGGAATTAACATTTTTTTAATATTCTAATTAGCACTACAATTAGCATTGTCAATTAATCAATTAGCAAATCATTCCCCTAATCTAATTCAAAACTCAAGCACACCCATATCTATACACACTAAAAACATATTACACACACACACAAAATCGTTTTCCACACAACACGCTTACACATCCATATATTTTCATATTTTGGAGAGCTAAGTCTAGGGTTCTACCTTTATCAGCACCCCCCCTCCTCTATATTCCAGCAAGGTTTTGTGAGTTTTCTTCACAGAAAAATTGGGCCATGTTCGTCTCTGATCAAGCCTCGCTCCGTTCCCCCGTCGGTGTCGCCGTTTCGGTAAAGTTTATCATCAAAAGGCACGTATATTCTGTTCTTGATGCATCGATCATGTCATATTATGCGTGCGTTGTTATTTATGCATAAAAAAATGTGTGCGATGTGTAGAAGTTTGAGCAATCGTGTTGTGATCACTTTTGAAACCATTTTAGGGATCCAAAAATCACGTTTTACTGTTCTGGTTGAAACTGCGAATTTTCAGTCGAGATTTTGAGAAAAATTTCACCTAAAAATTGTAGAACTTTTTGATGCCTTCGATTTGATATACAATTCGAGATTTTTGGGTGAATATTGAGTGAGTTATGACGTTTTTCGTGGGACTGCTCAAACTGCAACTTTTACAAAAATTGTGTTCTTGAAGTTTATTAGTTGCAGGCTTCGTTGGGGATCAACGAGTGATCGTTGCTGCGTTTAGGTATGGTTATCATGTCGTTAAGATGGTTATTGCGGTTTCTTTTCGTGTCGTTAGGCACTTGAGAGATTGGATGGGCGTATAAATCGTGTTGTTGTCAAAATTCGCGCTCACGGGTTTATTGGGTTGCTTGTGACATGTGGGTGTTTTTGGGCAATAGTATAGGCTTGATTCAAGAACATAGTAGCCTAAGATGGTCTCGTGGTGTCAATTCTTAGCCCGGGCAAGCGAGTCTAGAGCGTAAAGCATAACAGGTACAGAAACCTTCGTAAGTTCGCGGTCACAGCAGGTACACGGACCCTCACACGGACTCAAGCACGGGGTCCGTGCCTTTGTTCTTTCCAAAGTGTCAGTTTACCGAGTCTACACAGACCCTTTGACGGCCCCTGGCACAGGGTCTGTGCCCCTTCCTTTCTGCCGACACATTTTACAGATTCTACACGGACCCCTACACGGACCTCAGCACGGGGTCCGTGTCTCCCCTTTCCTTCACACGCATTTTACAGTACTTACACGGACCCGGACTCGGACCTGGGCACGGGGTCCGTGTACTTCATGTTTGGGGAAAATTTCTATAGTATGCTTTGGGGTTGATGACATGGTTTTAGTTCAGCGATTTACGCAGTCGAGTCATGGGAATTTAGAACGTCATAAGGAATTGTAGTGACCCGTTCCAGAATCACCTACTAATCAGAACTTAAGCATGCAAAATTAACATTAAAACTGAAAAAGGTAAAACAGCGGAAAAACAGTAATACAACCCAATCGAATCTGTAAGTACAAAATACTTAAACAACCAGATCGAACTAAATTCCAAGAACAAATACCAATAACTACAAGTCAACCTCTGCCAGCTCCCTGTCCACTCCCTCCTGGACCGTCCAACCTGAGACCTGCCCCATCGAATAGGGTGTCCAAAACAGAGATAAACCGAGGACGTGAGCATAAAACGCTCAGCACCGAAAGCATGAGTATACAAGACTATGACATGCATGTATGCAAAATGTACTGGATACCAGGATCTGGGTATATCGAAATACTGCTCAGGTAAATGACGTCAAGGTATGTAGCACTCTGCGCCGTCGCACCAGGAGGTGGCTCCCATACCAAAATAAACCTGTGGATATACCGGTGACCTGACCACCGTCGGCCAACGGGGTCCAACCATCCACAACAAACGAGGGCTGAGCACCCTCTCAACAGGCTATCTCAAAGATAATCAGGCTCAACATGATTATGCAAATGCCGCATAATAAACCATGCATCATATGACAGATAATAATGCAACATATAAACATGCAACACATAGTAAAGCATACTCAATCCTGCTATCTCGGATAGTACTTTCGTACCTCAAACCAGTAGATCCTAGAAATCAGCCCTAGAATCAAGCCTGCGTCCGTAGTCAGCCCACTGATGCCGCTAGCTCCCAACTAGAGCACAGCTCCGCTACAAAACCAGTAGCTCCCCGCTAGTGCCTAAACCTCGGGAAAAGGCTAGAAACCCATCAGAAACGACTAAAACGCTCTGGAACACTCGGAATTGGCGAGTAAAAAGTGAAGCCTCGCGCCTCTATTTATAGACAACGATCGGACGATCCGATCCTCTTCGGACGATCCGATCCACTTCGGACGATCCGAACCCTGTACCCTTCGGACCTTCCGAACCCTTATCGGACGATCCGAACCCTGCATGTCTTCCACGTGTCCAGACACCTGTCTTCGGACGATCCGAACCCTGATCGGACGATCCGAACTCTGCATGTCTTCCACGTGTCCAGCCACCTGTCTTCGGACGATCCGAACCCTCTTCGGACGATCCGAACCCTATTCGGACGATCCGAACCCGGTTCGGTCCTTCCGATCCCACCGAAATATAATTAATCCAATAATTAACTCAAATTAGGCATCGGGATACTACAGGAATTGAATGAGTTCTTATGTAAGCTTGAAATTTATGTCCAAGTTACGCAAGATAAGCATGCCAATTCATGATTAATATGTGCGGCAACGCCCCCGATCGAAGTCCAACGGATCCCTCAACACCAAGTAAGTATGTGACGTGCAAAAAGAAAATATTTTAAGTTTTGAGGTATGCTAAATGTCTTGTGACCAAGTTATGTTAAGGATTGGAAAGCGTTAAATTATGAACGGGGACCAATCCGCCCGTTAAATTATGAACGGGGATCTCATGTATGTGGCAGTGGATACGTCCCTGTCAGCCCAGTACTGTGGTTTGTCTGATCAGGCATTTATTATGTTATGAGTCACTTGCTTTGAAACATGACTCTACGCAAAATGATGATGTTATGTATGTTCTAGTATGCAGTATGTTTATGACAAGTTTTCACGTTATGGCACGTCTATGTTATGTACGTATGTTCAAGTTTTAGTACGCAAATTCAAGTTCAAGTATGTATGTTTTATTTTAAAGTTGCATGCGGTTTTATTATGTAGTACTCGCATACGTGTTGAGTCTTTAGACTCACTAGACTTGATCGATGCAGGTGAGTATGTTGATGATGAGACAGGAGGTGGCGACCAGGGGGTAGGCTTGGACTGAGTGGGAGGCTAACCCGAGGACCGCAATGTTTATGTTTTTATGCAAATGTTAAGTTACTCTGATTTCATGTTTTGAGGGAAGCACTTTGAGCAAACCTTTTGTGGACAAATTTTATGGTAGTTATTTTGGACAACTATGTCTTATGGGGGAATTGGTTGAGATATTTTATGGCAAACTTTGAATGTTATTTTATGTTTAAGAAAATTTTTAATTTTTCCGCAAATTTTGAGTATGAAAAGTGCGGTATGTTACATCGTAAGTCATAAAATCTTTAAAGTAGCTTAAATCTTAAACATAATTTTGGCTATTTTTGCGAAAAACTAGCGATGGTCCTCGGGTTGTTTGCACCTTCAGTCTAGAAAGTTCCACAATCAAGTCCTCCTTCAATATCATGCTCACCTGCATCGATCACACCTAGTGAGTTTATTGACTCAGCAAACCTTAATCATAATAGCAAGTAATACATATACATTCATAAGTAACAGTGAAAATACTTTTAATAAAATAGTTTTTCATGGTCATAAACTTAAACTTTTTTCCTTTCCTCATTTCATATTCCCTTTAATCATATATGTATATGTTTCCCTTTTTACTGAATTTAAATTCTAAATTGTGATTTTCGCATTAGCTGTAGGTCGATGGATCCATCTATGTATTACTACGATCCCGAGCGGCGAGGACATCAACGACATTCTCACTCGTCAACTGAGTTTTTTCCTTACATATCATTGTATCATCGTATTAGTCACAATCAATTCATCTCCTTCAACATTTCATATTTCTCTATTACTTATACAAATTCATGCATATATAAATCATTTCTCTTTTAAACCAAGAATGCAACATGTCTTTTAGCATTAACATTTCATCATAAAATTTCATAAACATTTAAAATAAACATTTCAAAATTCATTACAACATTCAGGGTCATGCAAATTAAGACCCTCGATCAAGCTTAGATCAGCTACTGAATCTTCTCGTCCTAATTTGGAAACCCTAGCCTCATACCCATGCACCCATTGGCCCTAGCCCTTATCCACCAAGGCCAGCCCCTAGACTAGCTAGGTCCATGATCGTACCCAAAGAAAGCGAGTGGACCGAAACTAACAGTCCAAAACGTGCCAAGCCTTTCTCCTTGCCCTAGGAAGCCATGCGCGACTCCCATAGACGCGGCTCGTGCCTATCCTTCGAACCAGCCATCTTGCAGCCTATCTAGGACCATGGCTCAGCACTCTTAAGACCCCTGTACGTGCCTCTAATAGCATCCAGCAGCCACATGCACTTAGGAAGCAACTGCATCCTAGTCGAAACCCTAACCATCATAAACTCAAATTTTCATTCAAACCTCAGCCCTTCACATGCATCCCTTATCTATGCATCTAGGGACCTTTAAACATGTGAAAAAACATCCCTTCAAGTACCCCTACCATGGCAGCCCCTTTGTGCATCATTAGGAAGAGTTTTAAGAAAATAAAACTCTATTTTTATGTATATTTAACCATAAAAAATAAAATATAAGTGGTGCATCATATTTTTCATACAAACATAATTAAATACACATAATATGGTGTGAAAGATGTTTGAAAAAATATTAAGGCATTCCTTTGTGTATATTACGCTCGAAAATCAACTTGTGATGTGAGGGCATATTGACGAGGGCAAGACCTTGCTGAAATTTTCTTCAATATTCACATGTAGCAGTCTTCGAATTTAGTGTGTGTGGCCGTGTGGGTAAGGGGAGAAGATTCCTAGTTTTCATAGGTGTTGTGTGCGTGAGTTTGAAGGAAGAAAATGGCCTAAAAGCCTTGATTATTTGATATAAAATATATGGTGCAAGCTTAGGTCCATTAACCTAGTATAATAGGCCCATTAGTTAATATTTAAAATATTTTGTTTAGGAAAATTTATGAAAATATTATCCGAGTTTTCAAAAGTCCATATTTTTGTCAAAAACCGATTGCCGGTTTAAAATACGACTTGGCGCGTAAAAACACATCAAAATACCTCATTCTTGAAAATACCTATTAAAATATACCATAAACTAAATAATTATTTAATAAAAATATTTTCCCTTATAAGGTCTTGGTTTCCGTTCCTCGATCGTGTCTAGAATAATATTTAAAACACAGTTTCACGGATTCTAGTATAAAACCATATTTCAAACATATAAACATTCCTACCACATTTAATTAATTAAATAAAAATAAACTGATTAAAATACATAATAAATTTGATAACTTGCATTGGTTCATGTTGATCTTCCAATTTTCGGGACGTTAAAATCTACCGCCTTAAATTGAATTTCGTCCCAGAAATTTGCTTATCTTCAATAATCAAAAGGTTTAGACTCTAAATTCTAGTATCTCAATAATCCACACTTCTGCTGCGCCACTCTGATAAAATAATTTTTAGGTTGTCCTTATGTCTCCTCAATCCTAATTAAATTTGCCTTCAAGCTCCTCGTTTGCGAATTGTGACTTAAAACGATCTTTGGTGACTTAATTCTATTTTACTATAACCTCGAATTTTGACTTTTCTCACAGTTCCTACTATTAGAAATGGAAGTCCAAACTTATCATATCTTACTTTCCTTATACTATACCCAATATGTTCATCAACGTATTATATTTCAACATTAAAATCCAAAAAGCAGAATTTCTTAAATTTATTGAACTCAAGGTATGCTAAGGATTTAAATCCAAATATTATACAGTACAAATTAGGAGATCTTAGCAATAAAATTTACTAATCGACTTCTATCATAGGTAATACATTTAATAGCTAAACCTTATCTCAACCCCGTAAAAGTATTAGTCTAAGATATTTGAATCAAATCTTTATCTTACGGCCATTTAAAACTGTTGTAATTGGCAGTGTTGTTGAAAGTGTGTTCTACGGCAACGGTTTTATACCATTGTCTTAGCTATATATTGCGACGGTTTTTTAAATTAACGACGGATTTTACCGTCAGTAATTAAGTTATATCGTCGCTACAATTAGTGACGGATTTTACCGTAAGTAATTAAGTTATACCGTCAATACAATTAGTGATTGTTTAAGTTAAACTGTATATACAATTAGCGACGGTTTTTTCTAAACCGTCGTATAAAACCGTCGCAAATTTACGACGGTTTTTCACTAAACCGTCGCTAAACTAATCTGTTGCTAAATTTTTAAGTAAAATAAAAAAAATTACTTTTATATTTTAATAAATCTAACAAAAAAAACTTACAATCTTTCTAAGCTAATAAAATTTATGATCTTAACTAACTCTTAGAAATTTACCAAGAATTGAAGCTAAAAAACTTATCCTAAACGAAACTAAAATCGTATAAGAGAGAAAAATGTATTGTAGATGTGGAAGGAATGGATGAAAATGGACCAAAAATGTGAGTGTTTATAGACAATTTGCGACGGTTTTTGGTAAAACTGTCCCGTCGCTAATAGTGATGGTTGTTTTTAAACTGTTGCTATTAGCAACGGTTAAGCAAAGAGCGTCGTTGTTGCTGACGGTTAATGTTTAAAATGTCGTTATTTTAAAAATTACGACGGTTTTAATAGCGACGGTTTTTGTAAAACGGTCGCTAAGTTTTAAATTAGCGATGGTTCAAAAACCATTGCTATTAGCGACGATATTTGCCTAAAGCATAGTTATTTTAACAATGGTTCACTAAACCGTTGTCGTTTCTCCAAAAAAACATGCTAATCTACAATAGTTCACTAAAACCGATGTCGTTTCTCCAAAAAACGCGCTAATCCTTGTGGTTTCTCCAAAAAAACACGCCAACAACGGTTTTCGAAAATCGTTTTCTTTTATCCAAAAAACAAGCTAATCGACAACGGTTGTCTTGTCAAAAAAACACGCTAATCCACAACGGTTCGGTTTTAACAAAACCATTGTCGTTTGTCCAAAAAACATACTAATCCACAACGGTTTTGGATAAAATCGTTGTTAAAAATAAAAAGACAACGGTTTTCCAATAAAATCGTTGTTTTTTTAGTCTTGTTGAAGGCATATTTTCTTGTAGTCGCAACTAACATAACTTAGCTATTTACAAGTACATCCCCAAATATAAAATTGTTGCAAATCTTAAATTTCGCCCAGAATTTTCGTATAAAAACCTTATAACATTATAATCAAGATATTTCAAGGTTCTAAATATCATTTTATACCTAAATCATCGAAAATTCTTATCATTGAAACCATTCAATTATCACTTATTCCTAAATTAGTCTCCAAATTCCTTAACAATTGCTTAATAAGTTCCTAATTTCCTCAAAAATTATCCAATTGGTCCTAAATTTCGAATATTCTACAATTAACCCATAAGTTCTTGGCACTCCTAATTCCATTCTATAGGTTTTTCGGAACATAATGTTCAATAATATTAAGTTTATTAAACCTAAAATATATTCTCATAACCAGTCTTACCTTTCCGTCGAAACCTAAAATCCCAAAATATACATTTTTATACTTCTAAAGACCGACAGAGTCTTCGAATCATTATTTTTTATATGTAATTCTCGAAAATTAACTCAATTAGTAACCACGAATCATCAGTGTTTTCTTAGAAAATCTACATGTGCCAAAAACATTAATAATCTTCATGATTAACTTACAACCCAAAAAGTATAATATCAATACTAAAACAAAAAAAATCAATATAGTCAGATTATTTTCAACCTTTGACAACGCTTATTAATCAAATTCTTAAACATGTCCAATTCCACTACGAAGCCAGTATGCATGAAAATCATATACTTTTTTATTTCATAACGTAACATGCATAAATATTCTAAAGCATCTAATCTTTTAGCATAAAAAAAATCATGTAACCATGCATGTTTAATCATAAAAATCATTTATCATGCGAACTTAAATATAAATGTCATTTAACTTCAAAAAGCGTTTAAACATGTAGCTTAAACGTATAAACCATGTAAAAATACATGTGATAACATTAAAAACCTTTAAAACATATAAACTTACAGAATTGAGGCTTGACGACCGAGCTTTCTGAAACTGGTGGTTGCACACCCTTCGTAGGAAAATTTCTCTGATACCAACTGAAACGTCCACTACTAGTTTTCTTTAAAATATACTAGAAATTTTTTTACCCCACTTAAGCATTCGGTCGAAAATATCCATTAAAATATTTTAAAGTACTTTTGCACAATTTAAAATAAATCAGCCAACTATTATTTGAAAATCCAAAAGAACGCATTTAAAACATAAAATCGTAAACGTCAATCAACCCTAATCTAACATTATTTCAAAAATAAATTTAACTCTAACATCCTCTCAAAAGCATCATAAGTCATAAAATCTTAAAATTAACTTAAATCTTGAACATATTTTTTGCAGAAAACTAGGGACGGTCATCGGGTTGTGTGCACCTTTATTCTAGCTAGTTCAAACATCAAGTCCTACGTCAGTATTATAGCTTAATTACACCTAACTATATCATATACAACCCAAAACTAGGGACGGTCCTCCGGTTTTGACTCGTAATGACTCAAAACTTAATCAAACATGAATCATAGCTTAATAACACCTAACTATACCATATACAACCCAAATCAAGCTAATTTAGACTCTCGATCAAGCCTAGATCATCTACTGAATCTTCTTGTCCTAATTTGGAAACCCTAGCCTCCTACCCATACACCATTCGGCCTTAGCCCTTATCCACCAAGACCAGTCCCTAGACCACCCTCATAGAACCATGAACATGCCCATAGCAAGCCACTGGACTGAACCTAACAGCCCAAACATGCCCAATCCTTCATCCTTGCCTTAGGATGCCACGCGCGACTCCCATAGGCGCGGCTCGTGCCTATCCTTTAAACCAGCCATCTTGCAGCCTATCTAGGACAATGGCTCATCCCTCTTAAGACCCCTGGACATGCCCCTAACAGCAACTAGCAGCTGCATGTACCTAGGAAGCAACCGCACCCTAGCCGGAACCCTAACCTTCATAAACTCCAATTTTCGTTCAAGCCATCAGCCCTTCACGTGCAGCCCTTATCTATGCATCTAGGGACCCTTAAACATGTGGAAAAATGTAATTGCCGATCTTTCATGTCTTTTATTATGAATTACGGTATTTTATTGTGATGGTTTATTGCTTTACATTATGATATGAATGGTAATGAATGTTACAAAATGGAATAGATAATGGAAAGGTAGAATAGAAGGTTTCATTTGAGTTAAATAGGTAATGGAAGTGTTGTAACGGTATGGAACTATGGCAGTAGTTGTGATTTTTAGCATAATGTTTTGTATATTGATCCAATTGATGTGAGGCCACTTTCATTAGAAAGATAAGATAAAAGGTTATAACTTTCGTGTTTTTAGTTTTGTTCAAATCATTGTGGAAGATAAGCCAATAGCGCCCCGAAATGTGTCGTTTTGTATCGTCGTTCCTACAATGACACATGTTGGGAGAATCAGCGTAACTATTTACTTAGACCTTTAAATGACATGAGACCAATTGGACATGCAAGCCAAGACATAGGGCTACAACTTTTATGTTTACCACATTTTCCAATTCTGAAGGGAAGAGGCGTTTCGGAAGTGATCTTTACAGTAGCTGTGCACAGAGCGCGCCCGAGCGATAAGATTTGACCGCACGAGCACGGCTGCTTCTGGATTTTTGGGTTTCTAACAGTATGGTCCACGCTAGGGCGGTAATATGTGACTGCCCGAGCGCCTAGCAAGTTAAAAAACGTGTTTTGAAGTTTGGGAAGACATAAAATCGAATGGGGATCATCTTTTTTACTCATTTTCCTTCTCTTCTTTTCTCTCCATCGGCTTGGACTAAGGTTCATCATTTCTCCTTTAATCCAACTACTTCCAAGACATTAATCTTTGATTGAAGCCTTAATCTTTGCTTAAAGATTAGAATTTTTTCTCCTCAAGAGTCTAGGAACAAGGTAAGAAAGCTTATTTTTATTGGGTTAGTGATTGAGAGAAAGATATTGGGTTGTTTGGTTTGAATGTTGAGGTAAGGTTGTTAATATAATGATTGATGGTATTATTATTATTATTATTATTGTGTTGTAGGAATCTCTCAAGAACTAAGCAACTACTTGTATATTGGGTTGTAAGTAGACTTTTCCTTTGAATGCATCTCAGGATCTATGTATATGATAAATGAGGTTTCTACTCAATTTACCTCCTTTAAATCATTGATTATGTATATTGTATGTAATGATATATTGAAAAGAAATGAGATTGTTGACAAGAGCAAAAGTGAAGGAGCTAATTCTTTAGCATGCACACCACGTGTTTGATAAAATGTTTCAATGAATGTTTTTATGGCTTGATGGTTATATGGTATTGTGGTGTTACCTATGGTGATTCTAAACCCACTTGACTGAAGTTGATCAACATAATGACATGTACTGTGACTGATTTTACTGAGACATACATGTGTACCATTGACTGATGACCTATTAATGCCATACAAATGAAAAGAAATGAATTGTTCTGTAGATATAATCTTAGAATTGTTATATACGCATTTTTTTGACTGATGGCATATTACGATTAAGAAATGGTATGGATTCTTTCTTTACACTATGGTATATGTACTTGTTCTTTAAAGGTCTACTTGCTGAGTTTTTATAACTCATTTCAGTTATGTTCATGAGATGCAGATGCAGGTAACCGAGACTGATAAGGCGTGGTGTCGAGACAGAAGAAGGAAATTTGCAAAGTTTGGAGGAAGGATTAAATTATTATTTTGTCTATGGATGGTTAAGAGTTTATTTTGTTTTGAAATGGTTGAAGTGGTGAATATCTTTTGTTGTAAAACATTTGATATTTTGGGAGTTTAAACATGACTAAATTATTTTTGTAATCAAATGCAATGCTGAATTTTTTTATATCTTTATGTATTAGTTGTGGGAATTTTTATGATGTATTGGTTTTATTGCTTGAGGCAGGTGGTGAGTTCCTTTTTCCGGGGAAACTCTGCCAAATTTTTTAAAGCACTTACTTTCGTCCAAGTCTATTTTTTTAAAGCTTCAACATTATAGAATTTTTTATTTTAAAACTGGTCAGGGTGTCACATTTAGTGGTATTAGAATAGACGTTTTTCGGACCAATGTTTGGGACATGAATTCTTCTGTTGGCGAAACTTCGGTATGTATATTTTTGCATCTCATTGATGTACTGATATGATGATAAATATCTTTAATGGTATGTAGATGATTTAAAATGATTTTAAACTGAGATGCAATGAAGGAGATGCCACCTGAGAGGAAATCTGTAGAGGAAGAAGATAGTTCCTCATCACGAGTTGTTGATGAGTTTAGTAAGTTGCTCAAGGAGCAAGCCAAAGTTCATGGAGATCAGATCCAATAGTTATTGAGATTGTAGAACCCAGTACAAGGGAGAGGTAGAGGTCTTGTGAGACAGATTTAAAAGAACGAATCCACCTGAGTTCGTGGAAAGTGCGGACCCTCTTATAGCTATAGAATGGGTTAAAGCTATTGAAGCAATCTTTGACTACCTGCACTTTGAGGATAATGATCGAGTTTGTTGTGCAGTGTTTCTTCTAACCAAGACTGCAAGCATTTGGTGGGAGGCCACGAAGGTAACTGTCAACGTTCAAACCCTCCAATGGAATGAGTTCAAGGAGCTATTTTATGATAAATATTTCTCCACGAATGTCAAGACACAGAAAGTGAAAGAGTTCTTGGAACTAAAGCAGGCAACTTGAATGTGAATGATTATATTTTGAAGTTTGAAGAAGGTTGTCTGTTTTTTCCTTTCATTGCCTCGAATTACAAAGATCGAGGGGAACACTTCATGAGAGGCTTGAGAGCTGAGATCAGGAGGGATGTCAGAATGTATAAGGCTACAACGTACAAAGAGATCGTGCAGAAATCTCTTTTAGCGGAACATGACGAGAAAGAGATTGAGAAGGAAAGGCGATTGAGAAGACAGAGCTTTAATCAAAAGTCCAAACTTCGAGTCAAAGTTGGAAAGGAGGATACAAAGGAAAAGGAAAAGAAGAACATCGAGGTAAATCTTATGTGGTTCAGTCTGAGACAAATAGGCCTTTATGTCCCAAATGCAACAAGCCACACAAGAGTGAATGTCTCGTAGGGAGCAACAAATGTTACAGATGTCGAGGAGCAGGTCACATTGCCATCAACTGCACCCAATCTTTATGCCGAGGACGAATCCAAGGGCGCATCTTCTCTTTGACCAAAGAGGGTGTTAATCCAGATACGTCGGTTATATCAATAATAGATATTGTTGAAAAGACGGTGCGATTTTTGAGGTGAAAACAGGGTCTTCAATCGTTCAGGTACTTCGCTTGACACTTCTTTTATTACTTGCTTAAAGGTGAATAAGATGTTGGTTAAGGGGTGTCAGGGATTTCTGGCGTCAGTAATGGCTGTGAGTAAGGAATATAATGTGGATGTGAATGATATTGATATTGTTCGAGAGTATTCGGATGTCTTTGCCGATGATGTGCCGAGGTTGCCACCCGATAGAGAAGTCGAATTTGTCATTGAATTTGTACATGGTACTGCTTTTATTTCTAAAGCCCCTTATCGAATGGCACCGAATGAAAAGAAAGAATTGAAGAACTAATTGCAAGAACTGTTAGATAAGGGCTTTATTAGACCGACTGAAAAAGAAAGATGGGTCACTACGTTTGTGTATTGACTACAGAGAGATCAACAAAGTTACAATTAAGAACATGTATCCTTTGCCACGAATTGATGATCTGTTTGATCAATTACAAGGGGCAATAGTATTTTCTAATATTGATATGCGATCAGGATATCACCAATTGAAGGTGAAAGAAGATGACATACCTAAGACTGCTTTTTGAACTACGTATGGTCATTATGAATTTCAAGTAATGTCTTTCGAGTTAACGATTGCGCCGTCAGTTTTTATGGATCTTATGAATCGAGTCTTCAAGCCTTATTTGGATAGTTTTGTCATTGTATTTATTGATGATATTCTGGTTTATTCGAAGACTCGAGAACTTCATCGAGAACATTTGAGAACTGTGTTGCAACAATTGAGGGATAACAAGTTATATACCAAGTTAAAGAAGTGCGAGTTCTGGTTGGACCAAGTGACTTTTTAGGCCATATTGTTTCTAAAGATGGAATTTCCGTGGATCCAACAAAGATAGAAGCAGTGAAGAAATGGTTTATTCCTACGACAGTTTCTGAGGCACGAAGTTTTCTTGGTTTGGCAGGTTACTATCGTCGTTTTATAGCTGATTTCTGAAAGATAACCCTGCCATTGATAGCATCGACAAGAAAGACAATTAAATTTTAATCGACAAATGAGTGTCAACAAAGTTCTCAGGGGTTGAAGAGTTTGTAGTGTTTACTGATGCTTCTAAGAAAGGACTCGGTGCTGTATTGATGCAGCGTGGTAAAGTAATTGCTTATGCTTCTGTCAGCTGAAGGATTATGAAAATAATTGCCCGACTCACTCACGATCTTGAGTTGGCAGCTCTACTATTCGCTTTGAAGATCTGGCGACATTATTTTTATGGAGTAAAGTGTGATATTTTCTCAGATCATAAAAGCCTTAATATCTGATTACTCAAAAGGAATTGAACATGCGTCAGAAGAGATGGTTATAACTTGTTAAGGATTATGATTGTACTATTAGTTACCACCCTGGAAAGGCGAATGTAGTTGCAGATGCATTGAGTCGGAAATCATGAGTTGTTTTTAGTTCTATAATTCATAAACCTTTATTTTTGGACTTGTAAAAGAATGAGATCGCTTTGGTCGAGAAAGGTACGATAGCTAGACTTTAAGTTTTGGTGATTCGACCTACTTTGAATGACAGGATTAAAGATGAACAACAAAATGATAAGCAATTACTGGAAATGAGATCTAATGCTCAGCTGAAAAGAAATTCTGAGTTTGGTTTAAACAGTGATGTGTTGATGACCTTCAGAGGTCGAATTTGTATTCTGATAGGCGATAATATTCGACGAGATGTTTTGATTGAGGCGCATACTGCACCATATTCGATACATCCAGGTAATACCAAGATGTATCAAGATCTTCGTCGACTCTTCTGGTGGCTAGGTATGAAGAAGGATATTGTTTTGTATATTTCTGAATACCTAACATGTCATCAGGTTAAGATTGAGCACCAAATACCTGCAGGATTGTTGCAATCATTGCCGATACCTCAGTGGAAGTGAGAACACATCACAATGGACTTTGTTGTCGGACATCCAAAGACGCAGAAAGGTTATAATTCAATTTGGGTTATTGTTGATCGTTTAACCAAGTCATCACATTTTCTTCCTATCAAGACAACTTATTCAATGAATCAATATGTTGAGGCTTATGTTCAAGAGATTGTTAGACTTCATGGGATACCATTGTCAATTGTTTCTGATCGTAATCCAAGATTTACATCTGAATTCTGGAAGAGTTTGCATAGAGCTTCGGGTACAAAGTTGGCCTTCAGCACAACTTATCATCCTCAGAGTGATGGATAATAAGAACGAGTTATTCAAATTCTTGAGGATATGTTAAGAGCCTGCATTATTGATTTTCTTGGAAGTTAGGATTTGAAGCTGCCTCTTGTGGAATTCACATATAACAACAGCTATTAGTCCTCGATTAGCATGGCACCCTATGAAGCTTTGCATGGGAGAAAGTGTCGTTCACCTTTGTTTTGGGATGAAGTAGGTGAAACAAAGATGTTAGGACCAGACTTGGTCCAACAAATGGTTGATGTTGTAGCATTGATTCGAGAAAGAATGAAAACTGCTCAGTTTCGACAGAAAAGCTATGCAAATGTTTGAAGAAGGCCTTTGGCATTCGAGGTAGGTGATCACGTATTTGTTAAGATACCTCCTGTGGGGACCCGGACGCTAATCAAGTTATTAATCATCATTGGGACTAATTAATCAATTATAAACAGGGTCTAAAATTTTTTCGTTTTAATATAAAAAACGGAAACGTAATGTAATTAAATTCAAATTACATATTAAACATAAACATACACATCCTGTATTATCTACACGGATTCAACTAGGTTCAACTACATATCAGTGCTGAATCCTAAGTTGCTTTGAAGCCCGGATCTCCACGCTATCTAGTCCAGCCTCTTTCTTTTCTTGACCCTGAACCTGCCCCACCTGTTGTCATGCACACATACAAAACAAGACAACAGCCGGATAACTCCGGTGAGAATAAATCCCAGTATAAACAATGTAAACATGCAATCATATAAAAACATATATAAAAGCATATAAGCAATAATCATAACATGTATCAATCAGAACATGAAGCAATATCAAGAATAACTCTTACTCTAAACATGTACCATCATCAGGAACATAATCAACATCAAATAATATAAATCAATATCAAGCAATGCAATGAATCACACTCAGACTCAAACTTAACTCAAACAACGCGTCGTCTCAGACTCGACTCAACTCTAACCTAGGGATCCCGATGTCTGGGCGAAACAGCCACAGAATTGACGACTCAGTCAAGATTTAAGCGAATCAGCCAATAGCTAGGCGAAACAGCCGATAGCTAGACGAATCAGTCAATAGATAGACGAATCAGTCAATAAATAGACAAATCAGTCAATAAATAAGCGAATCAGCCAATAGCTAGGCGAAACAGCCGATAGCTAGACGAATCAGTCGGTGACTAGGCAACTCAGCCAATGACTAAACAATTCAGCAGTCAACACATGCAATAGCTATGAATCAATAAACTACACACATCAATCTCAACAATTACAAAAATCAATGTAATAAACTAAGTATGTGATTTAGGGAGACTCGAGCCAAACCACACTCGAGTTGTGCAATCCCAACACAACATTAATTTATACCTTTCACTCTGATACTTTGACTCTGTCGAAGTCTCGAACCCAAGCCTGTCAATACTCAATCTGACAATACGATATCGAGGGTACAATATCAATACACCAACCAAACAATACTGGATATAATCAGAATTCTACCAAATTCTGTTTCAACCACGTAACGTCATAATTTCAATATGTCCAGTACTACCATATCAGTCAGATATGAATCCCAACATCTCGTAATCAATAACAACTCAATTCTGATATCATATCAACTCCGAAAATTATAACAATTCCATAATCAGTCCGTTTCTTAATCTGACTTCGATTCTATGATGTCTAATATGTCAAGAATAACATATATGAGTTCCATTAAATTCTGACAATATCATAATTTCAAAGCATGTCAAAACGTAGTAAAACTTACGTCCAGTTGTAGCCTACGTTGATAGGAACTCGATACCGAAGTCAGATTCAAAATCAGACGGACGGATTTCTCACAAAAGGCGTAAGGATTTCCAACCTTTCTCTAGAGGCTTTTCTCGATTCTTATCTTCTGAATTCTGAATGAATTTTGCATGTTTATATATATATATATATAGATATACATATATATATATATATATATATATATATATATATATATATATATATATCTCGGACATGCATGATGGAAAATGGCTCATTCTCCATTTTCCACGTCTCGCGCTCGGGCGGTAATAAATTTCCGCCCGGGCGCGAGCTCGGCGCTCGAGCGGTCAAGATCTGCCGCCCGGGCGTGGGGAGTTCTGTCTCCTTGCCCTATTCGATGGCGCTCGGGCGGTTAAATACTACCGCCCGGGCGCCAAGCTTTCTGCCCGGAACATCTTTGGTTGAACATTGGCGCTCGGGCGGTCATCTTCTACCGCGCGGGCGCCATACTTACTGCCCGAAATTCACATAATTCATATGTTTCAACCAATTTGGTCTCGGAGTGGCCCAACTATACTCCCATCCTTTCATAATCAACAAATCATCTCAGATTACGTTAATCATTTCAGATTACGTTAATCAAATTCTTGGGCATTACAGCTCCTCTCAAGGGAGTTATGATATTTGGGAAGAAAGGGAAGTTGAGTCCTCGTTTTATTGGACCTTTCGAGATTCTTGATAGGATTGGTGAGCGAGCTTATTGATTGACTTTGCCTCCGGACTTGGATAAAGTGCATAATGTATTTCATGTCTCAATGCTTCGTAAATATGTATCGAATCCAACTCCTGTACTTCGTCACGAACCACTAGACTTAACGCCAAATTTTAGTTATCATGAACGGCCGGTACAAATACTGGATCGAAAGGTTAAAGTGCTTAGAAACAAATAAATTGGGATCGTGAAAGTGTTATGGAGTAATCATATCATCGAAGAAGCAAAATGGCAACTCGAGCAAGAGATGAAGCAACTTTATCCTGACTTTTTTACATCTTGATGTAAATTTCGGGAACGAAATTTTTATAAGGGGAGGAGAATGGTAATAGCCGACCGTTCATGTCTTTTATTATGAATTAAGGTATTTTTATTGTGATAGTTTATGGCTTTACATTAGTATATGAATGGTAATGAAAGTTATAGAATGGAATAGATAATGGAAGGGTAGAATAGAAGGTTGAATTTGAGTTAAATAGGTAATGGAAGTGCTGTAACGGTATGAAACTGTGGCAGTAGTTGTGGTTTTTAGCATAATATTTTGTATATTGATCCAATTGATGTGAGGCCACTTTCATTAGAAAGATAAGATATAAGGCTATGTTTTAAGTTTTGTTCAAATCACTGTGGAAGATAAGCCAATAGCGCCCCGAAGTGTGTCGTGCGTATCGTCATTCCTACAATGACACATGTTGGGCGAATGAGCGTAACTGTAAGGCTCGTGGTTATTAGTTTTTATTGACGAACGTTTCGGAGAATACGAGAATGCATGAAATGCAATGAGGGAAGAAAATACATGAGAAATGAGGGTTTTGCAAGACTGCACCAGCGCTTAGTACAAGAGTGCACCCGCGGTCATGCAATTGTGGATTTGAACAAGAAAAGTCGAAGCTACACCGCACCCGCGGTGCCAGTAAGACCGCACCCGCGGTGCATGTCCAGTAGGGGGCATGTTTTTGACATTTCGAGACCGCACCCGCGGTAAGATCAGACCGCACCCGCGGTGCAAAGACCGCACCTGCGGTCTTGCAGAGACCGCACCCGCGGTCTATGTTCTACATTTTGAATAGAATTGCCGAGAGCTTGGCGCACCTGCGCTCCCTACAGTTACCGCACCTGCGGTCATACGTGGAGAGTGAAAAATAATAACACTTGTCTATAACCATGCAATATAGATGTGGTGGCCTTCTCTCCTTTATTACTCAGCACCTACAGCCGAGAGATCTTCAGAGAATTTTACTTGTGCTTTGTAGATTTGAAGAAAGATTGTGCAAGATTTAGCAATTCAAATTTGAATCCGAATTCGGTTTTGAACTCCTCTCATCATTAGCTTCAAGAGGATGTAAGTTTCCTTGAATTCCAGCATGTTTGGATGTGTAGATGTTGGGGAAACTATGTTCTGCGTATAGATATATGTTCTTGTGATGATTATGAGTTTATAATCGAAAACAGAACGAAGAAATGATATCATATGCGTTTGCTAGGAATTCCAGCGTGTTTTAAGAATAGATGGAGCGGAATTATTGTGTTCTAGTTTAATATTAAGATAGATTATTGATTCATAGTGTTGAATGGGATAGAAATTGATAGAATGTGTATCAATGTATCTCTTTCAGATTTGATTGACAGACTTGATATCAACTTCGAGACTTCGAGTGATTCTAACGACAAGAAAGGTATAAACAATGTTGTTTGGGAAGCCACAACTCAAATAAGATATTATTTGAGTTTCCCAAACCAAAATCACATACTAGTATTGTTGTATATATAGTAACATGTTTATGACTTGTTTATAGAATTATATGCAAATCTTGTTACATGATTATGCTTTGATTATAGAAATGTATTTAAGCATGTAAGAATATTGTGATATTCAGATATGAATATGAGCATGCTTTGTTACAGATTGATAGTCATTGCATTTAAGATAGGAGAGTCGTTGGCAGTCATTGTCAACTATCTAGATGTTCGGTGTATCTCAGCTTAGGAGCAGCCTCGACTCCTATTGCCAGCCGTTGTTACAGCTCAGACCGAAGTCTAGGAATAAGACGTACAGTCACCCCGAGTGGGAGGGTAGGTGACAGCCATTGACGTCTTATTCACACCGGGATCCCTAGAGTTCTAGTCGAGTCGAGTCCAGACATGGTTTGATTCGCATTGCATTGCATGTGCATATGATGTCATTCATGATAGCATGTTTCATGTTTAATTGATTATATGCATGTATACATGTTTATACTGGGATTTGTTCTCACCGGAGTTTCCGGCTGTTGTTATGTCTGTATGTGTGCATAACAACAGGTGGGACAGGATCTGGGTCACGCAGAGGATGAGAGATGGACATAGCGTGGTGATCTCGGGCATAGCAGAAGAACTAGTAGTTGTACTTTTGGCATGTACTGTATTTAATTACTAGTTGTCGAATATGGTTTGGAACCAAACATATTTGTATCTTATGTTTGTATATTATGTTGTTGAATAACATAGAATCTTCTTGTGTTAGCTTTCATTTGAGTTAATGTAAAAGCAAAAAATTTGACCCACTTTTATATGAACAATCCATTAAATCCCAAAGAAAAAGTTAGAGCCCGGGTCCCCACAAGCATCTAATAATATACATATCTGTATAAAACTACATTTCAGTATAAAGGTACAACACTGTACAACCTAAATCTAAGGTTCAAATACTAATTTCAAGTATTAAAATCAAATCTATCCAAGTCCGGAATCACCACGCTAAACTCGTCTTCTCTCGTCGTCTTCTCGACCCTGTTTATCAGAACTGATAATTAAATCCCAACGATGATTAAGAAGATGATTAGCGTCCGGGTCCCCACAGTAACTCTTTACTCAGACCTTCAAATTACGTGAGGCCAATTGGAGATGCAAGCCAAGACATAGGGCTACAACTTTTATGTTTACCACTTTTCCTAATTCTGAAGGGAAAAGGCGTTTCGAAAACAATCTTTACAGTAATTGTGCACAGAGCGCGACCGAGCGGTAAGATTTGAACGCACGAGGGTGGCTGCTTCTAGATTTTTGGGTTTTTAACAATATGGTACGCGCTAGGGCAGTAATATGTGACCGCCTGAGCGCCTAGCAAGTTAAAAAATGTGTTTTGAAGTTTGGGAAGACATAAAATCGAACGGGATCATCTTTTTTACTCATTTTACTTCTCTTCTTTTATCTCCATCGGCTTGGAAGCTAGGGTTAACTCACACTAATTTTTAACAACTATTCAATTAAAAATAAATACACACTAATTTTCTAAAATTCTCCTTTTTAACAAATAGAATGCACAAAGCCAACTTTAGAAGTTTCGAAATTATAAACTCACTAATTACATAATTTAATTTTTAAAATAATAAACTAAATAAATTATTTAAAATGTCACATCCTCAACTTAAAATAAAATACTGTGTTTTAAATTGCCAAACTCGTCGCCGGTCTCCTTCCTCGATCCCGCATCAAATAATCGCCTGAAACATGAAACTCGAAAAAACTTTTAACGTGCATCGCATAAATATAAATAATTTAAAAGAATGCATGTTTCACAAATTATGCATCACTAAACTCATTTTAAAATTTAATAAAATGATTTAACAATTAAATAAATGCATGGGTTTTATGTTTGCTAAATTTGGGCTCTACAGTAAATGCTTTAAAAAATTTGGCAGAGTTTCCCCGTAAAAAAGAACTCACCACCTGCCTCAAGCAATAAAACCAATACATCATAAAACTTCCCGCAACTAATACATAAATATATTAAAAAAAATCAAAGCATTGCATTTGATTACCAAAATAATTTAGTCAAGTTTAAACTCCCAAAATATCAAATGTTTTACAACGAAAGATATTCACCACATCAACCATTTCAAAAAAAAATAAATTCTTAACCATCCATAGACAAAATAATCATTTCATCATTCCTCCAAGCTTGGCACATTTCTTTCTTCCGTCTCGACACTACGTCTTATCAGTCTCGGTTACCTGCATCTGCATCTCATGAACATAACTGAAATGAGTTATAAAAACTCAAGAAATATACCTTTAAATAACAAGTACATATACCATAGTGTAAAGAAGGAATCCATACCATTTTTTAACCATAATATGCCATCAGTCAATAAAATGCGTATATAACAATTATAAGATGGCATCTATAGAACAATTCATTTCTTTTCATTCGTATGACATTGATAGGTCATCAGTCAATATTACACATGTATGTCTAAGTCAAAATCAGTCACAGTAAATGTCATTATGTTAATCGACTTCAGTCAAGTGGGTTTAGAATTACCATAGGTAACACCACATTACCATATAACCATCAAGCCATAAAAACATTCATTGAAACATTTTATCAAACAAGTGGTCTGCATGCTAAAGAATTAGCTCCTTTACTTTGCTCTTGTAAACAATTTCATTTCTTTTCAATATATCATTACATACAATATACATAATCAATGATTTAAAGGAGTTAAAATCAGTAGAAACCTCATTTATCATATAAATAGATCGAGAGATGCATTCAAAGGAAAAGTCTACTTACAACCCAATATACAAGTAGTTGATTAGTTCTTGTGGGATTCCAACAACACAATAATAATAATAATACCATCAATTATTATATTAACAACCTTACCTCAACATTCAAACCAGAGAACTCAATATATTTCCTTCAATCACATAATATTACTAGATCGATGCAGGAAAAACAGAATATACATGCCTTTTGATATTTAAAAATCACGATACGGCGATACTGAAGGGGAGACAGAGCGAGGCTTGATCCGGGACGAACGTGTCACTATTTTCTTGCAATAAAAATCACCAAAAACTTGCTGGAAATTCAAAAGGGAGGGGCGACTGCTCTAGGGTGTAGGAACCCTACGTTTTTCCTCTCCAAAATATTAAAGATCTGAAAATAAAATGTGTAGGTGTGTGTTGTGTGTTTTGGCCAGTGTAAAAATATGTAAGTTTGTGTGAGTGTGTGAAACGTGTGTGTGTTTTGAATTAGGAGTAATTAGTGCTAATTTAACTAATTAAAATGCTAACAAAAGTTAACTCACACTAATTTTTAACAACTCCTCAATTAAAAATAAATACACACTAATTTTCTAAAATTCTCCTTTTTAAGAAATAGAATGCACAAAGCCAACTTTAGAAGTTTTGAAATTATAAACTCACTAATTACATAATTTAAGCTTTAAAATGCTAAACTAAATAAATTATTTAAAATGCCACACCCTCAACTTAAAATAAAAATAACGTGTTTTAAAATTGCCAAACTTTTAATGCCCGAGATTTTATTACTATAATCAAACATTAATTAATTGAGAGAATTGATATTTCAAGAGCTAAGTAAGATATGAAGGGTGAAGCCGGGCGCCGGTGCACTACAATCAAAATCTTGTACAGAACATTGGTGCCCGAGCGGTCAAAAAAGACCGCCCGAGCGCCAGTGCACCACAAGGTTAGGATTCAGACAGAATTTCTGGCACCCGAGCGGTAGAAAATGACCGCCCGAGCGCCAGTGTATAACAACTTGAGTAGTAGGACATATTGTTCGGAGCCCGAGAGGTAAAGATTAACTGCCCCAACGCCGCCTGAGATGCAAGAAGAATAAGCCACGTCTCTTTGACATGCAATTGGATAGATATATATCCTTCATTCCTTCAGAATTCAAGATTATTCAAGATATACATCCTTCATTCCTTCATCATAGAAATTTGATTATTCAAGATCCGCCTATCAGAATTTCAATCCGAACACAGTTTTGTACTCCTCTTGTCAAGAGCTACACAAGAACGTAAGTTTTATTAAGTTCTAGCATGATTTGAAATTCATGTATGGGAGGAATTATGATTTGAAATTCATGTATGGGAGGAATTATGATTTTACGATATTCGATATCGTAAAATTGAAAATGGAACGAAGAACGGATACCGTATACAATTTTTATGATTTTCAGATGTTCCTGATTTGGTTATACAGATTTTTGGAGACCTTGATATTATATCTATTGATATATCATGTTGTTGAGTTATCTGGGATATCGTTATTGTGCCGTTATGCCGTTGACATGAATCTAGATTGAGTATTGAGAGCAGCTTGTGATTTGAATGGTATATTGATATTGTACCTATCGAACATGTCATTTCAGATTTGATATTGACAGCTTCGAATCCAAGACTTCGACTTCGTCAGATCGACAAAAGAAAGGTATAAATCAATGTTAATCGGGAGATCGACTCGAGTTAGATTTGACTTGAGTTTCCCTAAACCACATACTTGTTTGTTATTGTTTTAATATCTTTGTATTATTTGAATGTATATGTCTATTCTATTGACTTATAGAATAACAGAGAATAGAAGATAGATTACGAGAACGAGTCATTAGCAGAGGTGCCAAGTCTTGGGCAGAGGTTCCTAGACATTGAATGTTTGGTTATATCGATGTTGCTAAGAAGTAGATCGACTTTTATTGCTGAAATTCGATATATGTGCCTATGTCCGAGAACCGGGATCCCTAGACTAGAATAGATCAAAGTCGAGTCAGAGATATGAGTTGAGTTACAATTTTATATCATTTCATGTTTTAGATTGATACATTTTATTGATGATTGTATACTTTCTTCTATGCTTTTATATGATTGCATGTATACATTGATTTGTACAACACATATACTTTTACTTTTGATATGTATATCGGATTGATTCCATTACGTTCCACATTTGTATATATAAAAAATATTAGACCTAGTTTATTAAATTGATCCAATTATTCCCAGGAACGATTAAGAAATGAATTATCACCCGGTCCCCACAAAAATCGTCGCCGATCTCCTTCCCTCGATCCCGCATCGAATAATCGCCTGAAACATGAAACTCGAAAAAATATTTTAACGTGCATCGCATAAATATAAATAATTTAAAAGAATGCAAGTTTCACAAATTACGCATCACTAAACTCATTTTAAAATTTAATAAATGATTTAACAAATAAATAAATGCATGGGTTCTACGTGTGTTGAATTTGGGCTCTACAGTTCCTCCTCCACTTATATAAATTTTGTTCTCGAAATTAAATATTACCAAACAACTCCGGTTAGCGAATCCTCATATCTGTCTCGGTCTACCAAGTGGCTTCCTCTACTGATTGTTTAGCCACCTGACTTTGACCAGCTTGATCACCTTGTTCCGAAGTCTACGCTCCTATCTGTCTAGGATTTTGACAGGTCTTTCCTCATACGATAGGTCTAGAGCCAACTGTAACAGTTCATAGCTCAACACGAGCGAAGGATTAGCTAGGTACTTTCCCAGCATTGAGACATGGAATACATTGTGTACCCCGGTCAGATTCGGCAGAAGGGCAACACGATAAGCTAGTGTCCCAACTTTGTCAAGAATCTCAAACGGCCCAATAAACCTCGGACTCAGCTTGCCTCTCTTCCCAAATCTCATAACACCATTCATACGTGCTATCTTTACAAAAACGTGATCACCGACGACAAACTCTAGAACCCTCCTCCTCTTGTCAGCATAGCTCTTTTGGCGACTCTGGGCGCTCTTCATTCTGTCTCGAATCTTGACCACCACATCTGCAGTCTGTTGAAATATTTCTGGACCAAGTTCTGCTCTTTCACCGACTTCGTCCCAAAGAATCGGCGATCTGTACTTCCTCCGATGTAATGCCTCGTAGGGAGACATACCTATAGATGATTGAAAACTATTGTTCTAGGTGAACTCCACTAGAGGTAGCTTCAATTCCCAAGTCCCTTGGAAATCGATCATACAGGCTCGCAATAAATCCTCCAAAATCTGTATCACACGCTCATACTGGCCATCTGTCTGTGGGTGAATCGTTGTACTGAATAGCAACTTCGTCCCCATGGCCGCATGTAAACTCTTCCAGAAAGACTAGGTAAATCTCGGGTCCCTGTCAGACACAATTGACACTGGAATTCCGTGCAACCAATCTATCTACCTTATATAAGGCTCTGCTTACTGAGTCATGGAGAAAGTCGTCTTCATTGGCAAGAAGTGTGCCGACTTCGTAAGTCGATCCACTATAACCCAAATGTAATTGAATCCTTTGACTGACTTCGGCAAACCAACAACGAAGTCCATGGTAATATTCTCCCATTTTCACTCGGGGATAGGGACTGGCTTAAGCGTTCCTGCTGGCCTTTTATGTTCTGCCTTCACCTGCTGACAAGTGAGGCATTCAGACACAAATCAACGGATATCTAGTTTCATACCTGGCCACCAATACAGAAGCTGCAAGTCTTTGTACATCTTGGTACCTCTCGGATGGATGGAATACAGAGATGCATGTGCCTCTGACAGGATATCCTCTCTGATGGAGTCAACGTTAGGCACACACATTCTACCTATGTATCTCACAATACCATCAGACACTGATTAGAGTACACTGCCATTGGCTTCATCTTTCATCCTCCATTTCTGCAACTGCCCATCTGAAGGCTGTCCTCTGCGGATTCGATCTAGAAAATCGGATTTGACTGTCAGATTAGACAGTCTAGGAGCTCTGTCCTTACGGTAAACCTCTAGACCAAAACTTTGAATCTCAGACTGAAGAGGTCTCTATACTGAAAATTGTGCTATGATTGCAACTTTTCGGCTCAGGGCATCTGCCATAACGTTAGCTTTACCTGGATGGTAGCTAATTTTGCAATCATAGTCTTTTACCAACTCTAACTTCCGTCTCTGTCTCATATTCAGTTATTTCTGTGTGAAGAAATACTTGAGACTCTTGTGATCAGTAAATATCTGGCATTTCTCGCCATACAAGTAATGTCTCCAAATCTTCAACGCAAAGACAACAACGGCTAATTCCAGATCGTGAGTCAGATAGTTCATCTCATGCACCTTCAATTGCCTAAAGCATAAGCTATAACCCATCCCTGCTGCACCAAGACTGCGCCTAACCCGAGCTTAGATGCATCGGTGTATAACACAAAATCTCCTTGCCCTGATGGCATGCTAACACTGGCGATGAAATAATAGCCGCACTTCAAAGTGTCGAAGCTCTTCGGACATTCACCACTCCTCACAAATTTTGCATTCTTCTTGATTAATGAAGTGAGCGGCACTGCTATCGACGAAAATCTCTGAATAAACTTTCTGTAGTAACCTGCCAAGCCTAAGAAACTGTGGATTTCTGATGCATTCTTCGGCTCAACCCATTCTTTGACTGCTGCTATCTTAGCTGGATCCAACTCGATGCCACTGCTAGATACTATATGACAAAAAAAGGATACCTTCTCCAACCAGAATTAACACTTACTGAACTTCGCAAATAACTTGCGACTCTGCAAATTCTGTAAATCTATCCTCAAATGCTGATTGTGCTCCTCATGGCTCTTTGAGTAAATAAGAATGTCGTCAATGAACAGTATGACGAATTAGTCTAGGTAAGGCTGAAATACTCGATTCATGAGGTCCATGAAAATTGTTGGAGCATTTGTCAGTCCAAACGGCATCACCAAGAACTCATAATGCCCATACCTGGTTCTAAAGGCTGTCTTGTGAACATCTGCATTTTTACCTTCAGCTGGTGATAACCTAATCGAAGATCTATCTTAGAGAACACTGTGGCTCCCTGCAACTGATCAAACAAGTCCTCGATCCTTGGAAGCGGGTATTTGTTCTTGATCGTTACCTTGTTCAATTCTCGGTAATCGATACACAGCCTCATGCTCCCATCTTTCTTTTTCACAAAGAGCACAGGTGCGCCCCCCGGTGAGAAACTAGGGCGAATGAATTCCTTTTCTAGGAGCTCCTGAATCTAATGTTTGTGCTCTAACATCTCAGCTGGAGCTAGCCTATGCGGTGCCTTATCGATCGGCACAGTGCCTGGCATAAGATCAATAATATAAAACTCTGGCATCGACAACACTATCAAATCGGAATATACTAGGTGGTCCTGCAGTTCTAGATCAATATCTCTGACAACGCTGGTAGCTAACAATTCTTCCCCTGATGGGACTGTCACCGAGTAGTTCCTGTCAAGGTCGATAGACTTGATGTCTAAATGATTAACGAATGTCTCCGAGATAAAGGAGTGAGTGGCTCTTGAATCTATAAGGGCCTTCGTAGCTAATCTCTTGATGAAAATATTTCTGAGAGACGTTAGCACCATGCAACTTATATCCCAAAGTTCTAATAGTAGTCTTATGCAACAAAAGGCATCAAAAATTTCCAACTAGCATCCTAATAATCCCCATTCAAATTAACATGCAAGGCAAAAATTTAATACTGTACGGAATTAAATAAGTTACCTGTCAACAGTGTAGTGTCTGGGTTCGCCTCATGTGCATGCATGGCGAACACTCTGCCCTGAGTTGGCTGCCTCCATTGCGGGCACTTCTTTAACATATGGTCACTGGCTCCACATTTAAAGCACTTTCCCAACCGATATAAACACTGCCTCGGGTGCTGGCGGTTGCACTTTGGGAAGACCGGGTGCTCATCCGGCCTCTGTGGCACCTTCTTCTGTGGCATAGGACCCTTGCCCTTTGGCGGTCCTTGATATGGCTTCTTCCCTGGCTGTCCCTGGAACGGCCTCTTAAATTGAGGTCATTGTTTCTGCTGCTGCTGAGGTGTCTAATAGGGCCTCTTGCCCTGCCTATCAACCTCGATATCTCTCTGGTCCTGCTCGGCCGCCAAGGCTCTAGATACTGCCATGGCATAGGTAGTCGGACCAGCAACCCTGACATCAAGGCGCAAGATCGGTCGTAACCCATCCATGAAATGCCTCTACTTCCATGGGCATCATTAGCTATCAGGGGCACAAAGTGACACCCCCTATCAAACTTCCTCATAAACTCTGCAACGCTGTTATCCCCCTGACGCAACGTCATGAACTCCCTAGTCAATCTGGAGCGTATTTCCTCAGTGAATTACATGGAGTAAAAAAGACCTTCTTAAATCCATTCCACGTCAGTTTTTGCATGTTAAATAACACTAATGCACTTTCCCACCATAGCCTGGCGTCTCCAATCAACAATAAGGTGGGACATCTAACCCTTTCTGCATTTGCAAGTTCCATAAAGTCAAATATCACCTCGATGGATTTAATCCATCCTCAGTCACCTATGGGTCAGTCGTCCCCGAGAACTCTTTCGGACTCATCCTCCTAAATCATTCATACACGGCTTCCGGTCGGGGCCTCGCCCCTGCATCCAATGCAGCCTGGTTCCCCGCAAACTACGCGAAGAACCGATTCATACAAGCAAGCATCTGCACTTGTATATCTGGTGGTGAAGGAGGAGGAGCGTCTCTCCCCTCCACTCTAGCTTCTATGTCCTCATCCCTCACTTCCCGGTTAACCAAACGTCTAGGAGGAATACTGTTCCAATAATTTACCCAACACGTAAACCCAATATGCATGAACATATATCAATAGCATAAGACGCACATAACTTGAACTTAAAACATAACATGCTGATATCATGGTTTAATGCTCAATACATAACATAATTTAAAACTTTAAACTTACAGACTTGAGGTGTGTGTAATGCTCGGGATTTTATTTGACAATTTGCAGTTATTGATTTATAATTTGCTGTAATTATGGACGGAAAGGATCGGACCGGGAAAGACGAGAAAATATATGAAGTGTGTGCGAGGAACAGTGATGCGCGCATATGCGCGAAGTGGGCAGAGGACCTCGCGCATATGCACGAAGTGAGTGTGCGCATATGCGCGAGCTGTGCGAGAAGAAAAGAACAATTCCAGAGAACCTCATGCATATGTGCGGAAAGAGGGTGCGCATATGCACAAGCTGTCGAGAAGCTAAGGACCGAGGCCAGTAGGTCTCGCGCATATGCGCCGGTTGAGGTCTCGTGCATATGCGGCGGCTGAGGTCGCGCATATGCGCGAGACGTGCAGTACAAAGGTGAAGCCACATGGATTGCACATGCATATATAATATGTTAATCAATTCATTTGCTTGGGAATATCAGACGAAAACGAGAGGAATTTCGAGAAAAGATCCGCCCGTCAGAATTTCAATCCGACTTCAGTACTGTGTTCCTATCGACGCAGGCTACAACTGGACGTAATTTTTATTAATTTTTTTATCTGTCTTGAAATTATGATATTAGCAGAATCGGATATGATTCATATATGATGTTCTTGACATGTTAGACATCGTATAATAGAAACCGGATTGAAGAATGTATACCATATGAAATTGTTATGATTTTCTGATTGAATATGATTGGGATTTGATATCAGATTGGTGTTGTTATTGATTATGAGTTGTGGTGATTGATATCTGTTGATATTATATTGACGGGGAAATTCATATTGTTCCGTTATGCCGTTGATTATGAGTTAGATTCAGATTGATCAGATTCAGTATTGATTTGAGCAGTATTTTGATATTGTACTTCTTGATATTGTCATTACGAGATTGAGTATTCACAGACTTCAAATTTCAGACTTAAATGTTGTCAGAACTGCGATTAAAGAAAGGTATAAGTCAATGTCAAACCGGGAGAATGACTCGAGTGTGATATACTTGAGTTTCCCTAAACCACGTACTTATTGTTATTGTGTGCACTGATTTGAATTGATTTGCTTGTTCTATTGATTTATAGAAAGCATGTATTAGACGATTGGTCTTGTGACAGACGGGCCTGATGGTGATGGAATCGTCACTGACCCATTGCACATTATCACCGAATAGTGATTGGCGGAGGTGCCAAAGTCTGTGACGGGTAGGTCAAGACACTGGATGTTTGGTTTATATCGATGTTTGATTAGAGGTGGATTTACTTCTTTTACTGAAATTCGATATAGGATGCCAACGTCTGGAAACCGAGATCCTAGACTAGGAATGAGTCTAGTCTGAGATATGGAGTCATGAGTTATTAACAGATTTATGTTGAATTATGTTTTCAGATTTTGATACGTATTACTGATATCTGTTTCATGCTTTATATTGATTATATGATCGCATGTATCGTTGATTTATACTGGGATGTAATTCTCACCGGAGTTATCTGGCTGTTGTCGTGTTTATATGTGTGCATGACAACAGGTGGGACAAGATCAGGGTCGAGGAGATGAAGAGAGAGATCGTGATTAGAGTGGAGATTACGGACTTGGATTATAGATAGGTTTTGAATACTTGATTTGTAGTTGTTAAGACTTAGTTTCAAATGATTGTATGTAGTACAAGACTTGTACTTTGTTTCGATGTATATATTCGAATGAGTTCCACTATATTCCGCATTTGACACTTGTATAAAAAAAAATTTAGACCCTGTTTATTATAATTGAATTAATTATTCCCACAGACGATTAAAAAATGAATTAGCGCCCGGGTCCCCACAATAAGTGGTATCAGAGCGATAGATCCTTTAGACTGAGATAGGAGCTAGTGAGCTGAGTAGATTGAGTTTTCTTTCCTGCTTTTGATTGCTAGCATGTTCTACTGTTTTATATGCATGTTTATCTGTTTATCTGACTTGATTTGGAAACATGTGTTATTGAGAATGAATCAGAACCGATTCTTGATCAGCAGTAAGATGATCAGAGGAGGACTGAAAAAGATTTGTTTTATTTGGTTGCTAACCCTTTTGGTAATCAGATATGCCTCCTCGAAGAATACTAGAACAGGGTAGCACTTCAAATTCTCCAATGGATGTGATAGCAACACCAATGAAAAATTTGCTGAAGAGATTTCAGTCGTTTCATCCACCGACTCTGAAGGGTACTGAGACATCAGTGGATTGTGAGAGTTGGCTAGATGACATTGAGATGCTGTTTGAATCCTTGGATTACACCGATGAGCGGAGAGTGAAACTGATCGGCACCAGTTGCATGATGTTGCAAAGAACTGGTGGATTAAGACGAAGAAAGCATTGGAGAATCGAGGTACGACTATTACCTGGAATGTCTTTATAACTAAATTTTATCATAGATTCTCTCCAGTGTCGTATAGAAAAGACAAGGGAGCAGAGTTTGCAAATTTGAGACATGGTCAGCTGAAAATCGAAGAATATGTGGCCAAGTTTTCTACCTTGTTAAGATTTGCTCCACATGTGGCTGAAAACGACGAAGCTGTTGCTGATCAGTTCATTAAGAGCCTAAATCCTGAAATATTTACATTGGTGAATACGGAGCGACCGAACAACTTTACTGATGCCTTGAATAGAGCCAAGAGAGCCGAAGCCGGTCTGATGAGACAGAAGGGAGCTTCGTTTGTGCCTCCAGCACCGAGACCACAGCAACCACCTCCCCGATTTGAGAGTGGCAGCAGCAGTGGGGGAAAGAAAGAATTCCCGAAATTCAGAGGGAAGCAGTTTAAGAGAGCTGGAAGAAGTTCATCCAGTTCTAGTGGCTCGAAATAGATCGGTCAGGGCCAGAGTTATACAGGAGCCTACTGCAGCACTTGTGGAGGGAAACATGCTACAGAACAGTGCCGAGGAGTGTTTGGAAGTTGCCGTATCTGCAGACAGCAGAGAAATTTCGCTAGAGTTCGTCCCCAGAGAGATTCTCAGAGATCACAGGGTGTTTGGCAGTTTCCGTATCTGGATCAACGACACCGACTGATAGACGATCAGCTACAGTTCATTCGTTCCAGCCAGCACCATCTCAGTCACAGCAGAGGCCAGGAGGTAGCCAGACAGTGAGCCAGCCTCCTAGACAGCAGGCTAGAGTGCTCGCCTTGACTGAAGAACAGGCTCAAGACGCAGCAGATGATGTTGTTGCAGGTAATTGTTTTATTTTTGGTTATCCAGCATATGTATTGATAGATACTGGTGTATCACATACATTCATATCTGAACGATTTGCATTGATGAATTCTTTGCCTATTGAGTCATTATCTGTTCTAGTGTCTGTCTCTTCTCCTTTGGGGACATATTTGATATCAGTGAAGTCTGTGAAACATTGTATGCTACAGCATGAGATTGAGTTAGACTGTATTGTGCTTGGGTTGTCTGATTTTGACTGTATTATCGATATCGATATGTTGACCAAGTACAGAGCTACTGTTGATTGTTTCCACAAGATTGTAAGATTTAGACCTGAGATGGCTAATGACTGGAAATTCTACGGTAAGTGTTCTCGAACCAGAATTCCTTTGATATCTGCTATGAATATGACTCGGTTGATACAGAAAGGAGCGGAGGGATTCCTTGTATATTCAGTTGACTTACTGAAGTCGAGTCCATCATTGGATGATTTGCCAGTAGTGTGTCAGTTTGTGATGTCTTCCCAGATGAGATTCTTGGTTTCCCTCCGATTCGAGAGATAGAGTTCAGAATTGAGTTAATGACAGGTACGGTTCCGATTTCTAAAGCTCTGTATAGAATGGCACCGATTGAACTGAAAGAGTTGAAAGAACAGTTAGAGGATTTACTGGCCAAGGGGTATATCAGACTGAGCGTATCTCCTTGGGGTTCTCCATTACTGTTTGTACGAAAGAAAGACGGTTCAATGAGACTCTGCATTTACTACCGGCAACTGAACAAAGCAACGGTAAAGAATAAATGTCCCTTGCCTCGCATTGATGATTTGTTTGATCAGTTGCAGGGTTCATCTGTATATTCCAAGATCGATCTGGATATCATCAGTTGAGAGTCAGAGATTCTGATATCTCGAAGACAACATTCAGAACCAGGTATGGCCATTATGAGTTTATTGTCATGCCGTTCGGTTTGACTAATGCTCTAGCTGTGTTTATGGATCTGATGAACCGTATATTTCAGAGGTATCTTGATGATTTTGTTTTTATATTCATTGATGATATCTTGATTTATTCGAAGAATATGATTGAACATGCCGAGCATTTGAGAACTATATTAAAAATTCTGAGGGTTGAGAAACTGTATGCCAAACTGTCCAAATGTGAATTCTGGCTGAGACAGGTTGTATTTTTGTGTCATATTATATCCAGAGATGGTATTTCAGTTGAACAAATTAAGGTTCAATCCGTGATCAGTTGGCCGAGACCGACATCAGTGCCAGAGATTCGCAATTTTATGGGTTTGGCAGGATATTATCGTCGATTTATTAAAGATTTCTCGAGCATTGCCAAACCGATCACTCAGTTGACTCAGAAGAATGCTCCATTTGTGTGGTCAGAAGACTGTGAGTCCAGTTTTCTGGAATTGAAGAAGAGACTGACCAGTGCTCCGATACTGATTATCCCCTCAGTTACTGGTGACTTTGTTGTTTATTGTGATGCATCTCATCGAGGATTGGGTTGTGTTCTGATGCAGCGAGGACATGTTATCGCTTATCCCTCGAGACATCTGAAGCCACACGAGACTCGTTACCCAATTCATGATCTTGAATTGGCTGCCATCGTCTTTGCATTGAAGATATGGCGATACTACCTGTACGGTGAGAAGTTTGAGATCTATTCTGATCACAAGAGCCTGAAGTATCTATTTTTACAGTCAGAGCTGAATATGAGACAGCGAAGATGGCTTGATTTATTGAAAGACTTTGATTGTGATATCAAGTACTATCCTGGGAAATCCAATGCAGCAGCAGATGCACTGAGACGAAAGGTATGTTCTTTATCCTTATCGGCGATTGGTGTTTCGAATTTGATAGAAGATTGTTGTTTGTCTGGATTGGTATTTGAGACAGATTATAGAACGATGAGAATATATGCTATTCAAGTCGAACCAGAGCTGATTTTGAGAATCAAAGCGGCCCAGAAAAGTGATCAGAATGTGCAGAAATCGATAGCGATGGTCAGAGCAGGGCATCGATCTGAGTTTTAGGTACGTGATAGCGTATTTTATGTGAATAATCGTCTTGTCGTGACGAGTGTTTCCGATTTTAAACAACAGATATTGTCAGAAGCACATAGCAGTCGATTCAGTATTCATCCTGGTGGCAGGAAAATGTATAAACATTTGAAAAGACAGTTTTGGTGGAAACAGCTGAAAGCTGATATTGCAGAATATGTTTCCAAATGACTGAATTTCCAACAGGTGAAAGCGGAAAGAAAGCAACCAGGAGGACTGTTACAATGTTTGTCTATTCCTGAATGGAAATGGGATCACATTTCCATGGATTTTGTGACGCAGTTACCACGTTCCTCCAGAGGTTGTGATGCGATTTGGGTTGTGATTGACAAATTGACCTAATCCGCATGTTTTATTCCATACAAGATGACGTATAGACATGACCAGATGGCCGATATTTATGTCAGAGAAGTGGTCAGATTGCATGGAGTATCGAAGTTGATTGTATCAGACCGTGATCCTCAGTTTACTTCACACTTCTTGCAGAGTTTGCAGCAAGCTCTAGGTACGAAATTACATTTGAGTACCGCATATCATCCACAGACTGACGGACAGTCAGTGCTGAGAGCTGTAGTGATTGATTTTAGCACTAACTGGCAAGATGCATTTCCACTTTGTGAATTTTCGTACAACAATATCTATCAGACGAGTATTGAGATGGCTCCTTTTGAGGTGTTGTATGGAAAGAAATGAGATCCCCTCTTTACTGGGATGATATCTCTGAAATTCCTGAGATTGGACCTGATATGATCAGAGATATGACATAAAAAGTGAAGCTGATTCAGAAGAAAATGAAGGCAGCTCAAAACAGGCAAGCAAAATATGACAACATCATACGACGATCATTGGTATTTGAGGTAGGAGATCGAGTATTTCTGAAAATTTCACCTTTCAGGGGAATTGTCAGATTTGGCAAGAAAGAGAAGCTGTCTCCTCGATATATTGGGCCATATGAGATTCTCGAGAAGCTAGGATATCATGCATATCGACTCGCCTTGCCGCCTTCTCTATCTGGGATACATGATGTCTTTCATATATCATTATTACGGAAATTGTAATGCCCGAGATTTAACTATTGTAATCAGATGCTGATTAATTGACAAGATTGTGACGAATGAGGTTATACGAACTTGAATGAAGAAGTCGGGCATCGTTACAATATAAGCCAAGATGTTCAACCGAACATCTCGAGATGTTCGGCTGAACATCTCAAAAGAAATGACCGACGCACATGCGCGAAGAAACACGCGCATATGCGCGAGGGGTCCAGAAGCCCTCGCGCATATGCGCGAGATAAGGCGCGCATATGCGCCACAGTTCCAGAATCTTTGGCGCATATGCGCGAGATGAAGCGCGCATATGCGCGAGTGGGTTTTTGGCAAATTCTGGAGAAGCCACGTGTGATTTACATGCAAAGTATATATATATAAGAGACAAACGATTTCTCCTCAGAAAGAAGAAAGGGGAATCGAGAAAAGCTTCTGGGAAAAGCTTAGCTTTTTTATATTTTTCAATCTTGATCGTGCCAAATCCGTCCGTTCGATTTGAAATCCGACTTCAGTACTGTGTTCCTAACAAAACAGGCTACAACTGGACGTAAGTTTTGCTACGTTTTGATATGTTCTGAAATGATGGTATTGTCAGAATCTGATATGATTCATATATGATGTTCTTAGCATGTTAGACATCGTATAATCAAAACCGGATTGAAGAACAAATACCAAATGAAATTGTTATGATTTTCGGAATTGTTTTGGAATCCATTGATATCAAAATTGAGTTGTTATTGATTATGAGATGTGGGAATTGATATCTGACTGATATGATATGACTGGATATATTGAGATTATGCCGTTATGTTGTTGAAACAGAATTTGATTAAATTCTGATCATATCCAGTATTGATTGGGTAGTGTATTGATATTGTACCCTCGATATCGTTATTATCAGATTGAGTATTGACAGATTTGGGTTCGAGACTTCGACAGAGCCAGAGTATCAGAAAGAAAGGAATAAATTTATGTTGAGTTGGGATTGCACAACTCGAGTGAGGTTTGACTCGAGTCTCCCTAAATCACATACTGTCATTTATTGCATTGATATTTGCAATTGATGAGACTTATGATTGTAGTCTATTGATTTATAGCCACTGCATGTAATGATTGCTGATTCGCTAGTCATCGATTGATTTGCTTAGATACTGAATGCATGTATTGATTACTGAGTCTTTGAGTCACCGGCTGATTCGTCTGGTTATGGACTGATTCGTCTAAACTTAAGCTGATTCACTTAATTACCGGCTGATTCGTCTGGTTATTGACTGATTCGTCTTATTATAGGCTGATTCGCCTCGTCACCGGCTGATTCGTCTGGTGATTGACTGATTCGTCTAAACTTAAGCTGATTCGCTTAATTACAGGCTGAGTTGTCTGATTATTGGCTGATTCGCCTAATTACCGGCTGATTCGTCGGGTTATTGACTGAGTCGTCAATTCTGCGGCTGATTCGCCCAGACACTGATATATGAATTATATCGATGCTGTTTAGGGATTGATTCATTCCTATCGACTGAGATTCGATATAATTACCTATATCCAGACATCGGGATCCCTAGGATATAGTTGAGTCGAGTCTGAGACGACGCGTCCGAGGAGTTGAGTCTGAGACGACGCGTCGGTTGAGTTGAGTCTGATATGACATGTTGATTTACCTTGTTTATGCCATTCATGATTATTGAATGTTTGATATGAATTTATGTTTCTGATTTGAGACATGTTATGAATACTTCTTATATGCTTTTGTATATGCTTTTATATGACTGCATGTTTACATTGTTTATACTGGGATATTTATATCTCACCGGAGTTATCCGGCTGTTGTCTTGTTTTGTATGTGTGCATGACAACAGGTGGGGCTGGATCAGGGTCAAGAAGAGGATGAGAGAAGATTAGATAGCGTGGAGATCCGGGCTTCGAAGCAACATAGGATTCAGCACTGATTTGTAGTTGAACCTAGTTGAATTCTTGTAGATAACGCAAGATTTGTATGTTTATGTTTAATATGTAATTTGAGTAAATTACATTCCGTTTCCGCTTTGTATTTTAAGAAAAATTTTAGACCCTGTTTTATAATTGATTAATTAGTCCCAATAATGATTAAGAACTTGATTAGCGTCTGGGTCCCCACAACAGGTGGTATCAGAGCCATAGATCCTTGAGACTAAGATAGAAGCTAGTGAGCGGGGTAGAATGTGTTTTCTTTCCTGCTTTTGATTGCTAGCATGACTTACTGCTTTGACATACATGTTACTTGATTTATCTGATTTGATATAGTAATATGTATTATTGAGAACGAATCTGAATTGATTCTCGATCAGCAGTAAGATGATCGGAGGAGTGACTGAATTGAAACAGGTTTGTTGGATTGGATTACTAATCCTTTTGAGTTTCAGATATGCCTCCTAGACGAATTCCAGAATAGGGTAGTACATCTAATCCTCCGATGGATGTAACACCGACTCCAATGGAAACCTTGCTGAAGAGGTTTCAGTCATTCAAACCACCCACTCTGACGGGTACTGAGACATCAGTCGAGTGTGAGAGTTGGTTAGGTAGCATTGAGTTGCTGTTTGATTCACTGGAGTACAGTGATGAGCGCCGGATTAAATTGATTGGGCACCAGTTGCTGGATGTTGCACAAAGCTGGTGGGTAACGATGAAGAGGGCCTTGGAGCAACGAGGTACGATTATTACTTGGGATGTGTTTAAAACTGAGTTTTATCAAAGATTCTTCCCAATATCGTACAGAAAAGACAAGGTGGCGGAGTTTGCCAATTTGAGACAAGGTCAGCTGAACATTGAGGAATATGTGACCAAGTTCTCTACCTTGTTGAAGTTTGCTCCTCATGTGTCTGAAAATGACGAAGCCGTTGCTGATTAGTTCATCAATGGCTTGAATCCCGATATTTTTACATTGGTGAACACAGGACGACCGAATAATTTTGCTGATGCCATGAATAGAGCAAAGGGCGCTGAAGCGGGCCTGATAAGGCAGAGAGGAGCTGAATTTGTTCCTCCAGTGTCGAGACCACCGCAACCACCTCCCCGATTCGAGGGTGGCAGTAGCAGTGGTGGAAGGAAAGATTTTCTGAAGGCTAGAGGAAAGCAATTTAAGAAGTCTGGCAGCAGTTCTTCTAGCTCTAGTGGTCCCTAACAGAGTTATACCGGGGCTTACTGCGGAAATTGTGGAGGGAGACATTCCACTGAGCAATGCCAAGGAGTACTTGGTAGCTGTCACTTCTGCAAGCAACAGGGACATTTTTCTAGAGTGTGTCCACAGAGGAGTTCCCAAAGATCCTAGAGAGCTGAACCATCTGGACCAGCGGCACAGTGGAGTAGACGATCAGCTGCCGTTCCTTCATTTCAGCCAGCACCATCTCAGTCACAGCAGAGGACAAGAGGAAGCCAGACAGTTGGCCAACCTCCTAGACAGCAGGCCAGAGTATTTGCTTTGACCGAGGATCAGGCTCAGGAAGCACCAGATGATGATGTTGCAGGTAACTGATTTGTTTGATTATCCTGCATATGTATTGAGGGGTACCGGTGCTTCATATACTTTTATTTCTGAAAGATTTGCATTGATGTATGCATTATCTGTTGAGTCCATATTTACTGTAGTATTTGTTTCCTTTCCTTTGGGAAAAGATCTTGTATCAGTGATTTCTGTTAGATCTTGTATACTACAGTAGGATGAGAATGAGATCGAGTTAGATTGTGTGGTAGATGATATTGTACTGGTGTTCTATGATTTTGGAACTACATTATTGATATTGATATGCTGATCAAGTACAGAGCTACCATAGATTAATTCCAGAAGATGGTGAGAATTAGACCTGAGATGGCCAAGAGATGAATATTGTACGATAAGAATTCTAGACTGAGAATTCCTTTGATATTCGTACTAGCTATGACTCGATTATTACAGAAAGGAGCAGAATAACTCCTTATGTATTCAGTTGATTTACTGAAATTGAGTCTATCATTAGCTGATTTACCAATGATAAGAAAGTTATTGATGTTTTCTCTGATAAGACTTCAGATCTGATTCCAATCAGATAAATTGATTTTAGCTTTGAGTTGATATCAGAACTATTGATATGGTGAATCTTGATTGAAACCGATTGCATTCAGGATGTGTTATATCTTAAGATGATATATTCGTTGATTTTCACAGAACTAAACCGTGATTAAGTAGCTGAGATTGACATCAGTGTCAGACAGTTGTGGTTTATGAATTTAGCATGTGTTGAATCTGATTGAATATTGATGTTATTCTGAATATGTGGTTGAGACGGATTGTAGACAATGGAGATTATATTGTACCGTCCGAACCAGAGCTGATTTTGAAATGTTAACAATTCAAAAAGCTGATTAGAATGTTTAGAACTCAATATCGATAATCAGAACAGAGTGTCGATCAGAGTAACAGATATGTGATTGTGTATGTTGTATGAGATTGATTATTCTGTGATATCAGATGTGTCAGAATTGTACAGCAAAGCTTGATAGTGATAGTTAGAGCCGAATACCAGGTAGGTATTTCTTCTTTAATTTATGTTATTAACTGATTTGTGTATATCAAATAGTTCGAATCAGAAAGAACAAATATTGTCAGAAGCTTACAGTCATGGATTCAGTGTTCAGTCTGATGATTAAGACTGTATTGTATTCGAACAGATAGTTGTGATATAGACAGATGAGATCAGTTATAACAGAAATGTATTGAAATGTTGGCAGAAATTGTACTGATATGTCTAAATCGCTAACAGAAAAGAAAGAAAGATAGAACTCAGAAGATTTATTACAGAATTGTATAGTTATAAATAGAAATGAGAGTACATTTCTATGGCTTTCGTAATGAAATTACCGTCATTTTCTTCAGATTGAGATATGATATGATTGTGATTGACAGATTGTTCAATCTAGATCTATCAGTTTGTACCAGATAACGTACAAACATGACCAAATGACACAGATCGATGTCAGAAAAGTGGTCAGAAAGATCAGAATGCCATAGTAGATTATGTCAGATTGTAATGTTGCTTGAGTTTGTATTAGTGATAGAATATATCATGAACTCTCTCTTAGATTGTTTTACAGATTGACAGGCAGTCAGAATGGGTTATCCAGCTAGTGGAAGACCTTGGCACAGCTTTAGTGCTGGATGTTAGCACTATGCAGCTTTAGTGCTGGATGTTAACACTAATTGATATGATTTAATATCACTGCGTGATAATAGCTATCAGTTTATCAGATGAGTAATGAGATAGTTATAGTCAGGACAGTATACAGTGAATACTACAGAATTCTTTTGCAGAGAAGGCATAAAAGAATGAATACAGATCAAATTTGACAGATTTATTATGCCAACGTCGGATGATGACGGTTGGTAGGGGAATGATATCCTTGATTCGAGGATAATAGATTGATAATAGCTAATAGTACTGATATGTCATGAGCTATAGATTGGTTTATACGGATGTTGTATAACCAACATGGCAAGATCTATCAGAAGGATTGGAGAAGTATTATGATATTATACTTAGGAAATTCGTATTACAGACTGGAATCAGATATTTGAGTTTTGGTTTAAACTCTGTTATGAATTTCTTCTGATATCTCTGAATTGATTGATTACTTGCGAGTTCGAGGACGAACTCAGATCTAAGAGGGGGAGAAATGTAATGCCCGAGATTTAATTATTGTAATCAGATGCTGATTAATTGACAAGATTGTGACGAATGAGGTTATACGAACTTGAATGAAGAAGTCGGGCATCGATACAATATAAGCCAAGATGTTCAACCGAACATCTCGAGATGTTCGGCTGAACATCTCAAAAGAAATGACCAGCGCACATGCGCGAAGAAACACGCGCATATGCGCGAGGGGTCCAGAAGCCCTCGCGCATATGCGCGAGATAAGGCGCGCATATGCGCCACAGTTCCAGAATCTTTGGCGCATATGCGCGAGATGAAGCGCGCATATGCGCGAGTGGGTTTTTGGCAAATTCTGGAGAAGCCACGTGTGATTTACATGCAAAGTATATATATATAAGAGACAAACGATTTCTCCTCAGAAGGAAGAAAGGGGAATCGAGAAAAGCTTCCGGGAAAAGCTTAGCTTTTTTATATTTTTCAATCTTGATCGTGCCAAATCCGTCCGTTCGATTTGAAATCCGACTTCAGTACTGTTTTCCTAACAAAACAGGCTACAACTGGACGTAAGTTTTGCTACGTTTTGATATGTTCTGAAATGATGGTATTGTCAGAATCTGATATGATTCATATATGATGTTCTTAGCATGTTAGACATCGTATAATCGAAACCGGATTGAAGAACAAATACCATATGAAATTGTTATGATTTTCGGAATTGTTTTGGAATCAATTGATAACAAAATTGAGTTGTTATTGATTATGAGATGTGGGAATTGATATGTGACTGATATATATGATATGACTGGATATATTGAGATTATGCCGTTATGTTGTTGAAACAGAATTTGATTAAATTCTGATTATATCCAGTATTGATTGGGTAGTGTATTGATATTGTACCCTCGATATCGTTATTATCAGATTGAGTATTGACAGATCTGGGTTCGAGACTTCGACAGAGCCAGAGTATCAGAAAGAAAGGTATAAATTTATGTTGAGTTGGGATTGCACAACTCGAGTGAGGTTTGACTCGAGTCTCCCTAAATAACATACTGTCATTTATTGCATTGATATTTGCAATTGATGAGACTTATGATTGTAGTCTATTGATTTATAGCCACTGCATGTAATGACTGCTGATTCGCTAGTCATCGATTGATTTGCTTAGATACTGAATGCATGTATTGATTACTGAGTCGTTGAGTCACCGGCTGATTCGTCTAAACTTAAGCTGATTCGCTTAATTACCGGCTGATTCGTCTGGTTATTGACTGATTCGTCTTATTATAGGCTGATTCGTCTAGTTATTGACTGATTCGTCTTATTATAGGCTGATTCGCCTAGTCACCGGCTGATTCGTCTGGTGATTGACTGATTCGTCTAAACTTAAGCTGATTCGCCTAATTACCGGTTGATTCGTCGGGTTATTGACTGAGTCGTCAATTCTGCGGCTGATTCGCCCAGACACTGATATATGAATTATATCGATGCCGTTTAGGGATTGATTCATTCCTATCGACTGAGATTCGATATAATTACCTATATCCAGACATCGGGATCCCTAGGAACGAGTTGAGTCGAGTCTGAGACGACGCGTCAGAGGAGTTGAGTCTGAGACGACGCGTCGGTTGAGTTGATTCTGATATGACATGTTGATTTACCTTGTTTATGCCATTAATGATTATTGAATGTTTGATATGAATTTATGTTTCTGATTTGAGACATGTTATGAATACTTCTTATATGCTTTTGTATATGCTTTTATATGACTGCATGTTTACATTGTTTATACTGGGATATTTATATCTCACCGGAGTTATCCGGCTGTTGTCTTGTTTTGTATGTGTGCATGACAACAGGTGGGGCTGGATCAGGGTCAAGAAGAGGATGAGAGAAGATTAGATAGCGTGGAGATCCGGGCTTCGAAGCAACATTGGATTCAGCACTGATTTGTAGTTGAACCTAGTTGAATTCTTGTAGATAACGCAAGATTTGTATGTTTATGTTTAATATGTAATTTGAGTAAATTACATTACGTTTCCGCTTTGTATTTTAAAAAAAATTTTAGACCCTGTTTTATAATTGATTAATTAGTCCCAATAATGATTAAGAACTTGATTAGCGTCCGGGTCCCCATAGAATTACATGTCTGATGTTTCACATGTTATTCAGCAAGCAGAGGCCGAACATGACGAGACATTGAGCTACTTTGAAAGGCCGATTCAGATTCTCGACCGAAAGGAAAAACAGCTCAGGACGAAGACAATTCCGCTTGTGAAAGTACAGTGGAGTCGTCAAGGTATCGAAGAAGCGACCTGGGAGACTGAGTCAGACACGAGACAGAGATTAACGGAGCTATTTCACTGATGTGAGTATTTTTATTTAGCTTCTATTCTCCATTCCTTATTGTATCTGATCCGATATCTAATTTGATTGCCTGTGATTTCAGGGACGAAATCGGATCTTGGGGGGGAGAAATGTAATGCTCGGGATTTTATTTGATAATTTTCAATTATTTATTTATAATTTGCTGTAATTATGGACGGAAAGGATCGGACCAGTAAAGACGAAAAAATATATGAAGTGTGTGCGCGGAACAGTACCCCTCGCGCATATGCGCGACACTGATGCGCGCATATGCGCGATTTGGGCAGAGGACCTCGCGTATATGCGCGAGCTATGCGAGAAGCAAAGAACAATTCCAGAGAGCCTCGCGCATATGCACGGAAGGAGGGCGCGCATATGCGCCAGCTGCCGAGAAGCTAAGGACCGAGACCAGTAGGTCTCGCGCATATGCGCCGGTTGAGGTCGCGCATATGCATGAGACGTGCAGTACAAAGGTGAAGCCACATGGATTGGAAATGCATATATAATATGATAGGATCGATTAGGGGGGGTAATCGTTGAGCTACAATAGCTCGGTTCTTGAAATATTGAACACCGATGAATTAAATCGAGTTTGGTGTTCAAAACAAGCAGAAAATACTCGAAATAATCCTTCGTAGAAACCGAATAAATATTTTGTAAACCATTTAAAATATATGCACGTTGAATGAGTTAAAATATTCAGTTGAAGCATTTTATCAAACACTTGGTGTACAATATTTTGGTATTTGAAGAACACATAAAATTCTTCAACAATGCATCTTTAAAACTATGGAAATCATAAGTAAATGCAATAAATAAATAGACACGAATTTGTTTATGGATGTTCGGAGATTTCAAACACTCCTACGTCACCCCTTCTTCCCCTTGGGAAGGATCCACTAGAAGACTTTGATTTATACAACTCATTGTACAAACCCATTCAGCTAGGACTTACCCACTGCCTAAAACTGAACTCCTAGCACTCAAGATTGTAGCAGCACCTCACAATCAGCATATTGTTTAATGTCTCATATGCAAAGACTACAAACACAATGTTTTACGTCTTTGTGTAAAGACTCACTCAACTAAACTTTTCAGCTCAAACTCTCTGTATATGTGTGAGTGATTGTGTGTGAGGAATTTATCAGTTACAGTGTACATCTCAAATATTTCCTCACACAAGGGCTTGTGCTCTCAACTAGCTGATATATTCATGCTAAGTGCCCATGCTTTGAATCCACTTCCAAAGCTCTTGTTTGATCTTCAAAATGTTGTATTTATAAGCTCCAACACTGATATATACGTTAGACACAAGAATATGACCGTTGGGAATGTTTCTGTACTGTTTCAGGAAGTGCAACGGTCAAATTCGTCTTGCTGGAAAATTTCCCGACTGGTCAACTCTGGTCAACTCAACTGGTCAATCAGTTCAACTGGTTCAGTTGGTCTGGTTCAGTTCAACTGATTCAGTTGGACTGGTTCAGTTCAACTGGTCTGGTTCAGTTCAACTGGTTCATTTCAGCTGGTCTGGTTCAACTGGTCTGGTTCAGTTCAGCTGGTCTGGTTCAACTGCTCTTCAGCTGGTCTGGTTCACTTCAACTGGTTCAGTTGGTTGGTCAACTGGTCAGCAGCTGGTTCAGTTTCAGCTGGTGTGCTGAAATCAGTCTAGCTGATTTCAGTTTGTGCAGAACTAGTAGCTTCATCGTCATTTATCAGCATCGTAAGCTTCGATTCAGACTTTGACTTATCAGAATGATTTGTAGATCTTTGTCTTAACTTTCCAACGCATAATGAATCGCTTCGTTTCGATAACCGAGCTGAGAGATATGACCAAAATACCGCAGCTGCTCAAACCCAACTGATTGTTGTTTTCGTGCAGTCAGTTCGTCACTTCAGCGATCAGTTAGCCCTTGATAACATTCGATTTTGCCCAACTTACGTGAAATACGACTTGTTCCAAATTGAGTTTTCTGATCAGTCCAGTTGGCGGATTGTCGTTTGGATCATCCAGCTAAGAGATATCATCAAAATACAGAAGCTTGCCAGAAATTCAGTTTGTGCAGAATTCAGTTTCAGCTTGCTTCTTGTGTTTGCAACTTCACACTTGAGTAAATATGTTAGAAACACAATAACAAGTTTTGTTAACATCAAAATCAAGATTACGAACATGAAATGTTCCAACAATCTCCCCCTTTTTGATGATCACAAAATTTGGATAAACAATCAACTCAACTAACATATTTCTCCCCCTTTTTGTGGGAATCAAAAAGTCATATTCCAAAACATTTTAAACAAAATTTTCTCCCCCTCAATATCTAAAAATAATCTACTCATTAAAGCTATAATGAGTTCTCCCCCTATATTTTTTATATTTTGAAAAATTTAAAAGAAGAGGGGTAGCTAACCAATTTTCTCCATGGCTCATTTTCTGCTGCAGCACATATGCTCTGTCTTCCACGAATAAACTGTATTTTGTCGTGCATAATTAGGCTACAAATTTTATACCGCTGTAAACCTCTATGAGTCTAGTTTGCAACGCAAAAAGCGGTTTGTCATTTGGACACTCGAGCAAGGAGATATGCCATTTTTCCCACTGTCGCTGCAAGCTGCGCAAAAATTCAGTTTTGCATATATATGTGTAAAAAATCTGAAATTTTGAATTTTAAACATCAAAATCAGTTTCAATGTTCTTTCAAGAACAACCCGCTCTGATACCAATTGATAGGATCAATTAGGGGGGGTAATCGTTGAGTTACAATAGCTCGGTTCTTGAAATATTGAACACCGATGAATTAAATCGAGTTTGGTGTTCAAACCAAGCGGAAAATACTAGAAATAATCCTTCGTAAAAACCGAATAAATATTTTGTAAACCATTTAAAATATATCCACGTTGAATGAGTTAAAATATTCAGTTGAAGCATTTTATCAAACACTTGGTGTACAATATTTTGGTATTTGAAGAACACATAAAATGCTTCAACAATGCATCTTTAAAACTATGGAAATCATAAGTAAATGCAATAAATAAATAGACACGAATTTGTTTATGGATGTTCGGAGATTTCAAACACTCCTACATCTTCCCTTCTTCCCCTTGGGAAGGATCCACTAGAAGACTTTGATTTATACAACTCATTGTACAAACCCATTCAGCTAGGACTTACCCACTGCCTAAAACTGAACTCCTAGCACTCAAGATTGTAGGCAGCACCTCACAATCAGCATATTGTTTAATGTCTCATATGCAAAGACTACAAACACAATGTTTTACGTCTTTGTGTAAAGACTCACTCAACTAAACTTTTCAGCTCAAACTCTCTGTATATGTGTGAGTGATTGTGTGTGAGGAATTTATCAGTTACAATGTACATCTCAAATGTTTCCTCACACAAGGACTTGTGCTCTCAACTAGCTGATATATTCATGCTAAGTGCCCATGCTTTGAATCCACTTCCAAAGCTCTTGTTTGATCTTCAAGATGTTGTATTTATAAGCTCCAACACTGATATATACGTTAGACACAAGAATATGACCGTTGAGAATGTTTCTGTACTGTTTCAGGAAGTGCAACGGTCAAATTCGTCTTGCTGGAAAATTTCCCGACTGGTCAACTCTGGTCAACTCAACTGGCCAATCAGTTCAACTGGTTCAGTTGGTCGGGTTCTGGTTCAGTTGGACTGGTTCAACTGGTCTGGTTCAGTGCAACTGGTTCATTTCAGCTGGTCTGGTTCAACTGGTCTGGTTCAGTTCAGCTGGTCTGGTTCAACTGCTCTTCAGCTGGTCTGGTTCAGTTCAACTGGTTCAGTTGGTTGGTCAACTGGTCAGCAGCTGGTTCAGTTTCAGCTAGTGTGCTGAAATCAATCTAGCTGATTTCAGTTTGTGCAGAACCAGTAGCTTCATCGTCATTTAACAACATCGTAAGCTTCGATTCAGACTTTGACTTATAAGAATGATTTTTAGATCTTTGTCTTATCTTTCCAACACATACTGAATCGCTTCGTTTCGATAACCGAGCTGAGAGATATGACCAAAATACCGCAGCTGCTCAAACTCAACTGATTGCTGTTTTCGTGCAGTCAGTTCGTCACTTCAGCGATCAGTTAGCCCTTGATAACATTCGATTTTGCCCAACTGACGTGAAATACGACTTGTTCCAAATTGAGTTTTCTGATCAGTCCAGTTGGCGGATTGTCGTTTGGATCATCCAGCTGAGAGATATCATCAAAATACAGAAGCTTGCCAGAAATTCAGTTTGTGCAGAATTCAGTTTCAGCTTGCTTCTTGTGTTTGCAACTTCACACTTGAGTAAATATGTTAGAAACACAATAACAAGTTTTGTTAACATCAAATTCAAGATTACGAACATGAAATGTTCCAACATAATATGTTAATCAATTCATTTGCTTGGGAATATCAGACGAAAACGAAAGGAATTTCGAGAAAAGCTTCACAGAATTTGCCAAAAATCCTTATGCCTTTTTACAATTTAGATTTGTGATTGTGAAAGATCAGCCCGTCAGAATTTCAATCTGAATTCAGTATTGTGTTCCAATCGACGCAGGCTACAACTGGACGTAAGTTTTATTAAGTTTTGATCTGTCTTTAAATTATGATATTACCAGAATCGGATATGATTCATATATGATGTTCTTGACATGTTAGACATCGTATAATCGAAACCAGATTGAAGAATGTATACCATATGAAATGGTTATGATTTTCCGATTGAATATGATTGAGATTTGATATCAGATTGGTGTTGTTATTGATTATGAGTTGTGGTAATATCTGTTGATATTATATTGACGGGGATATTCAGATTGTTTCGTTAGGCCGTTGATTCTGAGTTAGATTCCGATTGATCAGATTCAGTATTGATTTGAGCAGTATATTGATATTTTACTTCTTGATATTGTCATTACGAGATTGAGTATTGACAGACTTCAAATTCCAGACTTAAACATTGTCAGAACGGTGATTAAAGAAAGGCATAAGTCAATGTCGAATCGGGAGAATGATTCGAGTGTGATATACTTGAGTTTCCCTAAACCACATACTTATTGTTATTCTGTGCACTGATTTGAATTGATTTGCTTGTTCTATTGATTTATAGAAAGCATGTATTAGACAATTGGTCTTGTGACAGACGGGCCTGATGGTGATGGAATCGTCACTGTCCCATTGCACATTGTCACCGAATAGTGATTGGCGGAGGAGCCAAAGTCTGTGACGGATAGGTCAAGACAATGGATGTTTGGTTTATATCGATGTTTGATTAGAGGTGGATTTACTTCTTTTACTGAAATTCAATATAGGATGCCAACGTCTGGAAATCGCGATCCCTATACTAGGAATGAGTCTAGTTTGAGATTTGGAGTCATGAGTTATTAAAAGATTTATGTTGAATTATGTTTTCAGATTTTGATACATATTATTGATATCTGTTTCATGCTTTATATTGATTATATGATTGCATGTATCGTTGATTTATACTGGGATATAATTCTCACCGGAGTTATCCGGCTGTTGTCGTGTTTGTATGTGTGCATGACAACAGGTGGGACATGATTGGGGTTGAGGAGATGAAGAGAGAGATCGTGATTAGAGTTGAGACTACGAACTTGAATTATAGATAGGTTTTGAATATTTGATTTGTAGTTGTTAAACCTTAGTTTCAAATGATTGTATGTAGTACAAGACTTGTACTTTGTTTCGATGTATATATTCGAATGAGTTCCACTATATTCCGCATTTGACACTTGTATAAAAAAATTTTAGACTCTGTTTATTATAATTGAATTAATTATTCCCACAGACGATTAATAAATGAATGAGCGTCCGGGTCCCCACAGTGTGACTTCGTGAGCTTCTTGCGACTGGCAGTAGGCATAACCCTTTAGAAGAACACCGCTCTGATACCATTGTAACGTACCGTACTTTTTACTACTTAAAATTTACGGAAAAATTTAAAATTTTCTTAAATAGCAATAAACTCTCCATTTGCGTTAATAAATAATCGTCCAACCAAAAGTATTTGCAAAAGAAAAATACTGGTTTAAACTCTCATAACCAGCAGCATAAATCAGAGTATTTTAAATGTTCATAAAAACTTAAAACATGGCGGTCCTCATGTTTAGCCTCCCGCTCATTCCAAGCCAGCTCACTGGTCCACATCTCTCGTTTCGTCAAATGCATCCTCACCTACATCGATCAAGTCTAGTGAGTCTAAAGACTCAATACGTATAAACTGGAAGTAGCAAGTAATACGTAATAAAACCAATAAAACCACATGCGACTTCAAAATAGTACATACATACTTGAACTTGAACTTGCACTTGCACTTAAACTTGAACATACATACATAACATAGATGAGCCATAACGTGAAAACTTTTCATAAACATGCTTGCATACTTGTACATACATAACTTCATCATTTTGCTTAGATGCATGTTTCAAAGCAATTGACCCATAACATAAATCGCCTCATCAGACTAAATCACAGTACTGGGCTGACAAGGAAACATCCACTGCCACATACATGAGATCCTCGTTCATGCTTTAACGGGTGGATTGGTCCTCGTTCATGCTTTAACGCTTTCCAATCATGATCTAAACCCGTTCATGTTTTAAAGGGTGGATTGGTCTCTGGTCATGCTTTACCGTTTTCCAATACCATATATAAATTGGTCAAAAGACATTTAGCATATCTCAAAAACATGAATTATTTTCTTTGCACGTCGAACATAATTACTTGGCGTTGAGGGATTCGTTGGATTTCTCTTGCGGCCACTGCTACACATACTAACTTGAATTTCAACACTTAACTTGCATTGCTTAGACGTAGGTACGCGCACTCACCATCGAAGTAAATAAACGACTTATGACTTCTAAATCACTCGGGACTTGACCTCGTTTAATCGTACTAACCATGACATCAAACCCCGAAACAAACTCTAAGATGACGTGTGAACATTTCCCAACCATAAAATATATGAACTCACTAATTGAATTTTAAAAGAAACGGAAACAAAATATTCGTACATAAGGAGTGGAGCTCGGGCGGTAAGAAATTACCGCTCGGGCGCCGAGCTAAATAAAAAATTAAATGCTCGACAGTGAGGGTGGCGCTCGGGCGGTAAAATGTTACCGCTCGGGCGAGCTTTCTGAAGCTCTACTCTCGGACAGATGAGTGGCGCTCGAGCGGTAATTTCTTAGGCGGTAAGAATTACCGCCCGGGCGCGGAGTGTACTGAACTCGCGATTTGCCTCTTAATCCCCTTAACCAAAAAAATATACGATTCGTTAACCAATCCTTCGAGACTCATCCTAGAACACTACGACAGTGACTCGACTCCATCAAACGTCCCAAACGTTCCCAAAGAAACGACGCACCACACGCAACACAATAAAACTTATTAAACTCAAATTTTAACATCCAAAATAGTTTTCACGACTACTCGCTCTCCCAAGTGCCTAACGACGCGAAACAAAACGTCAATGACCATACCAACATCAATAACAATATACATATATGCAGCAGCGATCAACGAAGCCTGCAACCATAAAACTTCAAAACGCATCAATATCATAATTTTCAGAAAATGCAGTTTGAGCAGTCCCACGAAAAACGTCATAACTCACTCAATTCTTATCCAAATGTTTTGACTTTACTGTCAAATCGAAGGTATCAAAAAGTTCTACGATTTTTTTGTTGAAAGTTTTATCAGAATCACGACCAAAAAATCACAGTTTTGAAATTGACAGCGAAAACGTCATTTGAGATCCCAAAAACGGTTTCAAAAGTGATCCAAACATAATTTCTCAAACTTCTACACATCACACACGGATTTTCTCGCATAAAAACATCGCAACACATAATATGACTAGATTGACGCAGTGAAAACAGAATATACATGCCTTTTGATATTTAAAACTCACGATATCGCGATACCAAAGTGGAGACGGATCGAGGTTGATACGGGACGAACATGGCACTATATTCTTGCAATAAAAATTACCGAAAACTTGCTGGAAATTCAAAAGGGAGGGCGGCTGCTCTAAGGTGGAGGAACCCTAGGTTTTTGCCCTCCAAAATATAAAAGATCTCAAAATAAAATGTGTAGGTGTGTGTTGTGTGTTTTGGGGTGTGCAAAAACATGTAAGTGTGTGTGAGTGTGTGAAATGTGTGTGTTTTAAATTAGTATTAATTAGTGCGATTTTTTATGCGAGAAAATCCATGTGTGATGTGTAGAAGTTTGAGCAATAATGTTTAAATCACTTTTGAAATCATTTTTGGGATCTCAAATCACGTTTTTGCTGTCAATTTCAAAACTGTGATTTTTCGGTCGTGAATCTGATATACCTTTCAACACAAAAATTGTAGAACTTTTGATACCTTTGATTTGACAGTAAACTCGAAATATTTGAATAAAAATTGAGTGAGTTATGAAGTTTTTCGTAGGACTTCTCAAACTGCGTTTTCCGAAAGTATGATATTGACGCGTTCTTGAAGTTTTATGTTTGCAGGCTTCATTGGGGATTGAAGAGTGATCGCTGCTGCGTATAGGTATATTTTTAATGATTTTTGAATGGTCATTGACGTTTTGCTTCATGTCGTTAGGCACTTGGGAGAGCGAGTATTCGTGAAAACTATTTTGGATGTTAAAATTTGAGTTTATGAGTTTTATTTCATTGCGTGTGGTGCGTCGTTTCTTTGGGAACGTTTGGGACTTTTTATGGAGTCGAGTCAATGTCATAGTGTCCTAGAATGAGTCTCGATGGATTGGTTCACGAATCGTATATTTTTTTGGTTAAGAGTATTAAGAGGCAAATCTCGAGTTCAGTACACTCGGCGCCCGAGCGCCACTCATTCTATCCAAGAGTAGGGCTTCAGAAAGCTCGGCGCCTGAGCGGTAACATTTTACCGCCCGAGCGCCACCCTCACTGTCGAGCATTTAAATTTTTTTTTTAGCTCGGCGCCCGAGCACTAATTTCTTACCGCCCGAGCGCCACTCCTTCTGTCCGAATATTTGGTTTCCACTTCTTTTCAAATTCAAATAGTGAGTTCATGTCTTTTATGGTTGGGAAATGTAATGCCCAAGATTTTGTATCATGTTAATCTGAGATTATTGATTATTAGTGGACACGATTATAACCCGGACCATTTTGAGATTAATTTGAGAAGACTAAATTGTTGGGCGAAGATGGCGCGCCCGGGCGGAAGTTTTTAACCGCCCGAGCGCGAGTGCCTAGTGGAAGAGGGCCGAGAGTTACTCGCCCGGGCGGAAGTTTGTGCTCGCCCGAGCGAGACTGAATATGCGAAATCCATCCGTTAGATTTTAAATTCGACTTCGGTACTGAGTTCCTAGCAACGTAGGCTACAACTGGACGTAAGTTTTGCTACGTTTTGACATGCTTTGATATTTTGCTGTTGTCAGAATTGAATGGAATTCATATATGATGTTCTTGATATGTTAGACATCGTAGAATCGAAGTCAGATTGAGAAACGGACTGATTATGGAATTGTTATGAATTTTTAGGGTATATTGAGTTATACCGGATAGAGTTGAATTTTGATTGGATTACAGATTATACTGGATATGGGTTATGGATTGTAACTATTATCTGGTGAAATGGTATTGATGGGAATATGGAGATTGTACCGTTATGCCGTTGATTTTGAATTAAATCAAGATTTATCAGATTGTTATTGATTCGAGTGGTATATTGACATAAGATTATTGATATTGTCATTACCAGACAGACTGTGAATTCAAGACTTCGACTGAGCAGGAAACCGAGACTGCAACGAAAGGTATAAGTCAATGTGGTATTGGGAGATGGACTTGAGTCGGTTTAGACTTGGGTTTCCCTAAATCACATACTTTATTTTATTGCATGGATATTTGCATTGATTTGATTAATATACTTGTTCTCTTGATATTAGACAACAGGTATTGGTTGAATTGTCTTGTGACACACCGTGCCGGATAGTGGTGGTATCGCCATGGCACATTGCACAATGTCACAAGATAGGATGCTAGCGATAGAGCTACAGTCCTTGACGGTTAGGTCAATACACTGGATGTATGGTTATATCGAGTAATGGAATCCATTACGGAATTCGATATAGGAACACCATATTTGGTTATATCGAGTAAAGGGGTTGGGATTCTTCTATTACGGAATTCGATATAGGAATACCGGGGCACTGGTTATATCGAGTAATAGAGATTATGATTCCATCCTTTACGGAATTCGATATAGGAATACCACATCTGGAAACCGGGATCCCTAGACTAGGATTGAGTCTAGTCTGAATTGTAGATCTACGAGTATTGTCGACAGCATGATATTGATTATGTTTCAGATTTGTTACATATTCTGTTACCTGATTACATGCTTTATATTTGTTTATATGATTGCATGTTTCGTTGATTTATACTGGGATTTATTCTCACCGGAGTTATCCGGCTGTTGTCTTGTCTGTATGTGTACTTGACAACAGGTGGGACAGGTCCAGGGTCGAGGAGATGAAGAGCTAGATCGTGATTAGAGTGGTGGCACCGGACTTGTACTAGTTGTAGGGTTAAACACTTGACTTTAGTTTTAAGCCCTAGCTTGAATAAATGTTGAAATACAGGATTTGTATTTTATATACTGATATGTATATATGTTGTATGTCACTACGTTCCGCATTTTAAAAAAAAAAATTTAGACCCTGTTTTTAATTGATTAATTAGTCCCATTTATGATTAAGAACTTGATTAGCGTCCGGGTCTCCACAACAGGTGGTATCAGAGCGATAGATCCTTGAGATTGAGATAGGAGCTAGTGAGCGGGGTAGATTGAGATTTTCTTTCCTTGCTTTTGATTGCTAGCATGATTTACTGCTTTATAATGCATGTTTATCTATTTATCTGATTTGATTTGAAAACATGTGTTATTGAGATTGAATCAGAACCGATTCTGGATCAGCAGTAAGATGATCCGAGGAGGCTTAAAACAGGATTATTGTTGGAATTGCTAACCCTTTTGGTTATCAGATATGCCTCCGAGGAGAATGCCAGAACAGGGGAGTACCTCGAATCCTCCCATGGATGTGACACCTACAGCAATGGAGAAATTGCTGAAAAGGTTTCAGTCATTTCATCCACCGACTTTGAAATGAACGGAGAACTCCGTGGAATGTGAAAGTTGGTTGGACGACATTGAATCACTGTTTGAATCTTTAGAGTATACTGAGGAAAAGAGGGTGAAACTGATAATACACCAGTTGCATGACGTTGCTAAACACTGGTGGATCACGACTAGAAGGGCATTGGAACAGAGAGGTACGGCCATTACCTGGAATGTGTTTAAGACTGAATTCTATCTACGGTTCTTTCCAGTTTCTTATAGGAAGGACAAGGGAGCCGAGTTTGCAAACCTGAAACAAGGCCAGTTGAACATTGAGGATTATGTGGCTAAGTTTTCGACATTGCTCCGGTTTGCTCCCCACGTAGCTGAACATGATGAGGCCGTAACAGATCAGTTCATAAATGGCCTAAATCCTGAGATTTTTACGCTGGTAAATACTGGGAGGCCCAACAACTTCACCGATGCCCTGAACAGAGCCAAGGGAGCCGAGGCAGGCTTGATGAGGCAGAAAGAAGCTTCGTTTGTGCTTCCAGCACCGGGACAGCAACCACCTCCTAGATTTGAAGGTGGCAGCAGCGGTAGCGGAAAGAAGGATTTCTTGAAGGCTAGAGGGAAGCAATTCAAGAAATCAGGGACTACCTCGTCCAGTTCGAGTGGCTCTAGACAGACCGGTCAGAGCCAGAGCTATGCAGGACCGTACTGTGGTACTTGTGGAGGGAGGCATTCCATAGATCAGTGCCGAGGAATAGTTGGCAGCTGTCGTATCTGTAGACAGCAGGGACACTTTGCCCGGGTGTGTCCACAGCGAGGGGCCCAGGGATCACAGGCAGCTGAGTCATCGGGATCAGTGGCTCAGGCAGGTAGACGACCATCTGCCGTTCATACTTTTCAGCCAGTACCGTCTACTCTGTCACAGCAGAGGCCAGGAGGGGGCCAGACCGCGAGCCAGCCTCCTAGACAGCAGGCCCGATTGTTTGCTTTGACTGAGGAGCAAGCTCAGGATGCACCTGATGATGTAGTTGCAGGTAACTGTTTTATTTTTGGTTATCCTGCATATGTATTGATTGATACTGGTGCATCGCATACTTTTATTTCTGAGAGGTTTGCATTGAGTCGTGCATTACCAATTGAGTCATTGTCTGGAGTAGTGTCTGTGTCTTCCCCGTTAGGAACAGGTTTGATGTCAGTGAAATCTGTGAAACCTTGTATACTGCAGTACGATGGACATACGATTGAGCTAGACTGTATTGTGCTTGGTTTATCTGATTTTGATTGCATTATCGGTATCGATATGTTGGCCAAGTACCGAGCTACAGTCGATTGTTTCCACAAGATTGTTCGATTCAGACCTGAGATGGCAGAGGAGTGGAAATTTTATGGTAAGGGTTCTCGTGCTAGAATTCCTTTGATATCTGCAATGAATATGATTGAGCATGCTAATCATCTGAGGACTGTATTGAGAATTCTGAGGGCAGAGAAACTGTATGCTAAATTGTCGAAATGCGAGTTTTGGCTGAAACAGGTTGTGTTTTTGGGTCACATTATATCGGGAGACGGTATATCAGTTGATCCTAGTAAGGTTGAAGCCGTGATGAGTTGGCCGAGACCTATATCTGTACCAGAAATTCGCAGTTTTATGGGTTTGGCAGGATATTATCGCTGATTTATTCAAGATTTCTCGAGTATTGCCAAACCGATTACACAGTTGACTCAGAATAATGCTCCGTTTAATTGGTCTGAGGAATGTGAGACCAGTTTTCTTGAGTTAAAGAAGAGATTGACCAGTGCGCCTGTGTTGACGATTCCTTCAGGTCCTGGTGGATTTGTTGTTTATTGTGATGCATCTCACCGAGGATTGGGTTGTGTTTTGATGCAGCGGGGGCATGTGATTGCTTATGCCTCAAGACAGCTGAAACCCCATGAAACTCGTTATCCAATTCATGATCTTGAATTGGCAGCCATAGTCTTTGCATTGAAGATATGGCGGCATTATCTGTACGGTGAAAAATTTGAGATATATTCTGATCACAAAAGCTTGAAATATCTATTTTCGCAATCAGAGCTGAATATGAGACATCGGAGATGGCTGGATTTACTGAAAGACTTTGATTGTGAGATTAAATACTATCCAGGAAAGTGCAATGCAGCAGCAGATGCGCTGAGTCGAAAGGTATGTGCACTATCCTTATCGATGATTGGTGTATCGAATTTGATTGAAAACTGCTGTTTGTCTGGATTAATATTTGAGACAGATCGTCAGCCTCTGAGATTGTGTGCTATTCGAGCCGAACCAGAGCTTCTTTTGAAAATTAAAACAGCTCAGAAAGTTGATCAGAATGTATAGAATTCGATTGCGATGGTTAGAACTGGACATCAATCGGAATATCAGGTTCGTGACAATGTCTTGTATGTGAATAATCGTATTGTTGTGCCAAATGTTTCAGAATTGAAACAGCGGATACTGACAGAAGCACACAACAGTCGTTTTAGCATTCATCCTGGTGGTAGGAAAATGTACAATGATTTAAAGACACAGTATTGGTGGAAACAAATGAAATCTGATGTGACTGAATTTATAGCCAAGTGTCTGAATTGCCAACAGGTGAAGGCTGAAAGAAAGAAACCAGGAGGATTGTTACAGAGTTTGTCCATTCCTGAATGGAAATGGGATCACATTTCCATGGATTTTGTAACACAGTTGCCGAGATCCTCCCGAGGTTGTGATGCGATTTGGGTCGTGATTGATCGACTGACCAAATCTGCATGTTTTATTCCATACAAGATGACGTATAGATATGATCAGATGGCCGATATCTATGTCCGAGAAGTGATTAGATTGCACGGAGTGCCGAAGTCGATTGTTTCAGATCGTGATCCTCGGTTTACTTCGCACTTTTGGCAGAGTTTGCAGCAAGCTCTAGGTACGAAGTTACATCTGAGTACCGCATATCATCCACAGACCGATGGACAGTCAGAGCGGACTATCCAGACCCTGGAAGATATGCTGAGAGCGGTGGTACTTGATTTTAGTACTAATTGGCAAGAGGCATTGCCTCTTTGTGAGTTTTCGTACAACAATAGCTATCAGACTAGTATTGAGATGGCTCCATTCGAAGCGTTGTACGGAAAGAAGTGTCGATCCCCATTGTATTGGGATGATATCTCTGAAGTTCCTGAGACTGGACCTGACATGATCAGAGATATGACCGATAAAGTGAAATTGATTCAGAAGAAAATGAAGGCAGCTCAGGACAGACAAGCCAAGTATGCCAACATCAGACGACGACCGTTGGTATTTAAGGCTGGAGACCGAGTATTCCTGAAGATTTCTCCTTTCAGAGGTGTTGTCAGATTTGGCAAGAAAGGGAAATTGTCTCCACGATATGTAGGTCCTTATGAAATTCTCGAGAAGATAGGAGATCGTGCCTATCGACTAGCATTGCCGCCTTCATTATCTGGAATACATGATGTTTTTCATGTATCAATGCTGCGGAAATATCTCCCTGATGATTCTCACGTGATTCAACCAGACGAGACTGAGCTGGATGAGACATTGAGTTATGTCGAGAAACCGATCCGGATTATAGATCGTAAAGAAAAACAGCTCAGAACAAAGACGATTCCTCTTGTGAAAGTACAATGGACTCGTCATGGGGTTGAAGAAGCTACTTGGGAGACTGAATCTGACATGAGACAGGAATTTCCAGCATTGTTTCACTGATGTAAATTTTGATACAGTGTTTGTATACATACTCCTTATTAATACGATTGACAGTTTGTGATTTCGAGGACGAAATCGTATCTTAGGGGGGGAGAAATGTAATGCCCAAGATTTTGTATCATGTTAATCTGAGATTATTGATTATTAGTGGACACGATTATAACCCGGACCATTTTGAGATTAATTTGAGAAGACTAAATTGTTGGGCGAAGATGGCGCGCCCGGGCGGAATTTTTTAACCGCCCGAGCGCGAGTGCCTAGTGGAAGAGGGCCGAGAGTTACTCGCCCGGGCGGAAGTTTGTGCTCGCCCGAGCGAGACTGAATCGCGCAGAAGGGCCGAGAGTTGCTCGCCCGGGCGGAAATTTATGTCCGCCCGAGCGAGAGACGTGTTGAGCCAAGATCGAGCCACTCGTCCTGATGCATGTTAGGGATATATATATATATATATACATGCGAAATTTCCTCAGAATCTGAGAGGAAAAGAATGAAAGTTTCCGGGGAGAAATCACGTTCAATTTGATTATGCGAAATCCGTCCGTTAGATTTTAAATTCGACTTCGGTACTGAGTTCCTAGCAACGTAGGCTACAACTGGACGTAAGTTTTGCTACGTTTTGACATGCTTTGATATTTTGCTGTTGTCAGAATTGAATGGAATTCATATATGATGTTCTTGATATGTTAGACATCGTAGAATCGAAGTCAGATTGAGAAACGGACTGATTATGGAATTGTTATGAATTTTTAGGGTATATTGAGTTATACCGGATAGAGTTGAATTTTGATTGGATTACAGATTATACTGGATATGGGTTATGGATTGTAACTATTATCTGGTGAAATGGTATTGACGGTAATATGGAGATTGTACCGTTATGCCGTTGATTTTGAATTAAATCAAGATTTATCAGATTGTTATTGATTCGAGTGGTATATTGACATAAGATTATTGATATTGTCATTACCAGACAGACTGTGAATTAAAGACTTCGACTGAGCAGGAAACCGAGACTGCAACGAAAGGTATAAGTCAATGTGGTATTGGGAGATGGACTTGAGTCGGTTTAGACTTGGGTTTCCCTAAATCACATACTTTATTTTATTGCATGGATATTTGCATTGATTTGATTAATATACTTGTTCTCTTGATATTAGACAACAGGTATTGGTTGAATTGTCTTGTGACACACCGTGCCGGATAGTGGTGGTATCGCCATGGCACATTGCACAATGTCACAAGATAGGATGCTAGCGATAGAGCTACAGTCCTTGACGGTTAGGTCAGGACACTAGATGTATGGTTATATCGAGTAATGGAATCCATTACGGAATTCGATATAGGAACACCATATTTGGTTATATCGAGTAAAGGGGTTGGAATTCTTCTATTACGGAATTCGATATAGGAATACCGGGGCACTGGTTATATCGAGTAATAGAGATTATGATTCCATCCTTTACGGAATTCGATATAGGAATACCACATCTGGAAACCGGGATCCCTAGACTAGGATTGAGTCTAGTCTGAATTGTAGATCTACGAGTATTGTCGACAGCATGATATTGATTATGTTTCAGATTTGTTACATATTCTGTTACCTGATTACATGCTTTATATTTGTTTATATGATTGCATGTTTCGTTGATTTATACTGGGATTTATTCTCACCGGAGTTATCCGGCTGTTGTCTTGTCTGTATGTGTACTTGACAACAGGTGGGACAGGTCCAGGGTCGAGGAGATGAAGAGCTAGATCGTGATTAGAGTGGTGGCACCGGACTTGTACTAGTTGTAGGGTTAAACACTAGACTTTAGTTTTAAACCCTAGCTTGAATAAATGTTGAAATACAGGATTTGTATTTTATATACTGATATGTATATATGTTGTATGTCACTACGTTCCGCATTTTAAAAAAAAAATTTTAGACCCTGTTTTTAATTGATTAATTAGTCCCATTTATGATTAAGAACTTGATTAGCGTCCGGGTCCCCACAGGAAATGTTCACATGTCATCTTAGAGTTTGTTTCGGGGTTTGATGTCATGGTTAGTACGATTAAACGAGGTCAAGTCCCAAGCGTTCTAGAATTTCATAAGTCATTTATTTACTTCGGTGGTGAGTGCGCGTACCTACGTCTAAGCTATGCAAGTTAAGTGTTGAAATTCATGTTAGTATGTGCAGCAGTGGCCCCAAGCAAAATCCAACGAATCTCTCAACGCCAAGTAAGTATGTTCGACGTGCAAAGAAAATATTTCAAGTTTTTGAGGTATGCTAAATGTCTTGTGACCAATTTATGTATGGGATTTAAAAACGGTAAAGCATGACCAGGAACCAATCTACCCTATTAAAGCTTGAACAGGTTTAGATCAGGATTGGAAAGCGTTAAAGCATGAATGGGGACCAATCCACTCATTAAAGCATGAACGGGGATCTCATGTATGTGGCAGTAGATGTTTCCCTGTCAGCCCAGTACTATGGTTTAATCTGATCAGGTGATTTATGTTATCGGTCACTTGTTTTGAAACATGCCTCTACGCAAAATGATGAAGTTATGTATGTACAAGTACGCAACCATGTTTATGAAAAGTTTTCATGTTAGGGCACGTCTATGTTATGTATGTATGTTCAAGTTTAAGTGCAAATTCAAGTTCAAGTATGTATGTACTATTTTGAAGTCGCGTGTGGTTTTATTACGTATTACTTGTTACTTCCAGTTTATACGTGTTGAGTCTTTAGACTCACTAGACTTGATCGATACAGGTGAGGATGCATTTTAGGAGACGAGAGATGTAGACCAGTGAGCTGGCTTGGACTGAGTGGGAGGCTAAACCCGAGGACCGCCATGTTTTAAGTTTTTATGAACATTTAAAAATACTCTGATTTATGCTGGTGATTATGAGAGTTTAAACCAGTATTTTTCTTTTGCAAATACTTTTTGTTGGACGATTATTTATGAACGCAAATGGAGAGTTTATTGCTATTTAAGAAAATTTTAAATTTTTCCGCAAATTTTAAGTAGTAAAAAGTACGGTACGTTACATTTACTTTCCTCCAAGTTTATTTTTTTTAAAGCTTCCGCATTATAGATTTTAATATTTTAAAACGGTTCAGGGTGTCACAAAAAACATCCCTTTAAGTACCCGTACCATGGCAGCCCTTTTGTACATCATTAGGAAGAGTTTTTAAAAAAACGAAACTCTAATTTTATGCATATTTAGCCATAAAACCGAAAATACTAGTGGTGCATCATATTTTTCATGCAAACATAATTAAATATACAAAATATGATGTGAAAGATGTTTGAAGGAAGTTAAGACGCGTCTTTGCGTATATTACGCTCGAAAATCAACTTGCGATGCGAGGACATTGACGAGGGGAAGACTTTGCTGAAATTTTTTTCAATATTCACATGTAGCAGCCTTTGAATTTAGTGTGTGTGGCCATGTGGGGTGAGGGGAGAAGAGTCATAGTTTTCCTAGGTGTTGTGTGCATGAGTTTGAAGGAAGAAAATGACTTGAAACCATAATTATTTGATATAAATACATGGTGCAAGTTTCATCCCATTAACCTAGTATAATTGGCCCACTAAGCCCAGAATTTAATATTTAAAATATTTTGTTGAGGAAAATTTGTGAAAATATTAGCCGAGTTCTCAAAATTCCATATTTTCATCGAAAATCTATTGCTGGTTTAAAATATGACTTGGCCGGTAAAAATACCTTAAAATAATTCTCGAAAATATATATTAAAATATATCATACATTAAATAATTATTTAATAAAAATATTTTCCCTTATAAAGTATCCAGTCTCCGTTCCTCGATCGCGTTTCAAATAACTTTAAAAAACAATTTTATGCATTCTAGTAGAAAATCATATTTTAAACATGTAAACATACCTACCACATTAAATTAATGTAAATAAAATAAATTGATTAAAATACATAAGAAATTTGATAACTTGCATGCATGCGGTTCACATGGACCTTCCAATTTTCGGGACATTACAAGGAGACTCGCCCTTAGCATACACTGCAAGCTCGAATCGCTGAATCTCTGTCTCCAGTGGTCTTTGAACTGACAACTGAGCAATAACTGATGTCTTTCTACTAAAAGCATCACGACCACATTAGCCTTTTTCGGATGATAGCAAATATTGTAGTCTTAATCCTTCACCATCTCTAAACATCTCCACTTCCTCATATTCAACTCTTTCTAGGTGAAGAAGTACTTCAAGCTTTTATGATCAGTGAAAAAATCTTGCACTTCTCCCCATATAAGTAGTGTCCAGATCTTCAGAGCAAATACTACTGCTACAAGCTCGATGTTATGAGTCGGGTAATTCTTCTCATGAACCTTGTGCTGTCTAGACGCATATGCTATCACGCGATCATTCTACATCAGGACTGCGCCCAAACCAAGGTTCGAAGCATCTGTATAGAGAACTTATTCTCCTTGCCCTGATGGCATCGATAGAACTGGCGCGGAAGTCAAATCTTGCTTCAACTTCTCGAAACTCTTCTGGCAATCTGATCTCCAAATGAATTTCTCATTTTTATTTGTCGAGGTGTTCAAGGGTATTGTAATAGAAGAGAAACCTTGAATGAACTTCCGGTAGTAGCCAGACAGACCAAAGAAATGACGGATCTCGATCACATTCTTAGGTACTAGCCACTCTTGCCTCGACTTTACTCGGATCGATACCAACTCCATCTCTAGAAATAATGAGCCAAAACTCGCACTTGGTACGACTCTACACTCTTAGGTACTGGCCACTCTCTCGAGCCAAAACTCGCACTTGTTGAACTTAGCAAATAGCTTTCTGTCTTTCAATATCTGTAGAATCGTTCTCAAGTACTGACTATGTTCTTCTCTGCTTCTCGAGTAAATCAGAACATCATCTATAAAGACAATTATAAATTTATCCAAATATGGGTTAAATATGTGATTCATGAGATCCAAGAAGATCGCTAGCGCATTGGTCAACCCTAATGGCATCACCATGAACTCGTAGTACCCATATCGAGTTCTGAAGGCCGTCTTATGAACATCAGACTCTTTCACCTTCAGCTGATGATATCCAGAACTTAAACGACTCGTGTTGAAAAATGCTGCTAATTTTTATTTTTATATATTTTAATTTTAAAAAAATTACTCAACACGTGCATTTAAAAAATAGTCATGCACTACTAAATAAAAATATTGAATTTAAATATCTTTAAACATGGCAAATTCATAATGTGTTGTTCAAAAGAGTTCAAATAAATAACATGCAAAGTCATGTCAAACTTCAACATATAAAAGCGATATTGTGTAAAAATATTCTTGTTTACTCCTAACTCATAAACATACTATGCGGAAAAATATGGTCCCCAGGTTAGCGTTCGCACATCCAGCCCCGGTTACTCGGTCTTCAGGGCCTCCAGTCTCCTCATCAATATGCTCACTTGCCTTATTCACACTTAGTGATATGAAGACTCAACACGCCTGAATCATTATAACAAGTACATATACATAACAGACAACAGTGAGAAGTAATGTGATTAAAATGCATTTCATGATCTTAAAACATAAGCATAAACTTAACATGCCAAAGCATAAACGTGTCCATATCGCATCATGTCAACATAAACGTCTTCCATTTTCTTGATTTGAATTATGTTCATTAGTTGGGACTTTTGTATCAGCTGTTTGTAGATTGATCCATCTACGTATAACTGCGCACCCGGGGGTGGGGACATCATCGACAGTAATACACATCCACTAAGCTTTGGCCTTACATGTCATCATATTATCGTAATCATGCACATACATAAATTTTTCTCAAACCAAGCATGCAACGTATTTTTCGTATTTTCATAAAAATTCATCTTCATAATATCATATACATTTTAAAAATGTAATTTTAGTGTTCAAGGCGCTGCTAGAGCAGCTAACTCGACCCGCGTGCAAAATGACAATTTTGCACCTAGAAACCCTAACTGACCATTTTACCCCTGGACCTAAAAATTTCGACCCAAATCCGGCCAAGCTTAAACCACATTTTAAAGACCCCTATTCTAGCCTCGTATGACTCAATTCTACCCTCACCAAACCCGGTCATAACGACGTATCATTACCCAAACGAGACAATCACGCTAAAAAATAATTTCCAGCATAAGCTGGACTAGTGCCTAGGCACAGACAATGTGGCACTGCGGCGCTTGATTAGTGCCTAGGCACCAGGCATCAGCGCTGCAACACGACCAGCCCCGAGGCTCGGGCGTTGCGGCGCCTAAAAGGCAGCGTCGCGGCACTAACCCTACGGAAGAAAAATGTCCCAAAAACTTTGAAGCCGACCTGTACCCTACTCTCAACCACTTGAACCAACCTAGCCAAGGACCCTAGCCCCATGCATGTTGTTGAACCCGTTTTACCCGAATGTCAGAAAACTGAGCCCTAGCCAAGTTTACCCCTTCCGATCTACTTTCTACCAGAGGCCAGCAATGCTTGGACCTCCCTAGACCACAGTTTGGACCCACTAAGGTATGCACTATGGCCTAGTTCATTCCTCCATGGCCGTGCCTACCCTTTCCCTTCACCTGATCCACCATAAACCCTAGCCCCTCAAGAAAACCGATCGGCCCTCACCCATGCTCGATCCAATCTCGACTCCAGCACCTTTCTGCCTCATATCACATCTTTGCCGCCCTTACATACCTAGGTCTAGCACCCCCATTGCATTAAAACCATGAAAACGTTAGTTACATAAAAGTGTATGCGTATTTCATGTCAAAACTATGAAAAAATGATACCACATAATTGATCAAAGAATTTATCATGCATAAACATGCAAATCGGAATATAATGATTTGAATGATGAGTGAAACGAGATTTTTGGCGTGTATTTGTGTTTATACGCTCGAAAACATGGATATACCCACGTAGAACGTGTACCGGAGAGACGAGGAAGAAGTTCTACGCAAAAAGCTTTAGAAAACCTAAGGGGGAAGCTGCTGAGATTTCGAAGATGCCGCTGGAGAAATGAGGGAGGGGGCGGCCGAGTAGAGAGGGTAGGAGATTAGGGTTTAACTATAGGTTTTAAGTTATAAATTAAGTGCTAATGGACCCCTAATTAAAAAAAAAGAATTAAAAGGATTTTGGACCCATTAAGCAATAAAATAAACCCATTAACACTCCCGAAAAATATTTCGTTTACGTACGTTTGTAATGTCCTGAAAATTTAAAAGTCTACGTGAACCACATGTATGCAAGTCATCAAATTTCTTATGTAATTTATTTAAATGGTTTAAATTGCATGAATTACATAAGGTGTGTATGTTTACATGTCTAAAATGCACTTATCTACTCGAATGCATAAAACTGTGTTTTAAAAGGTTATTCGAGTTGCGATTGAGGAACGGAGACTGGGGACCATATAAGGGAAATTTTTTTTAAAAAATAATTATTTTTTTATTGTTTAATATGAGGTGTATTTTAAAGGGAATTTTCAAAAATGAGGTGTTTCTATACACCGAGTCGTATTTTAAACGGTATTCGATTTTCGACAAAAATATGAACTTTTTGAGAATTCGGCTAATATTTTCAAAAATTTTCCTAAACAAAATATTTTAAAAAATTGATTAAAGGACTTAATGGGCCTATTATACTGGTTTCAGGGGCCTAAGCTTACACAATTGTTTTTAACTAATAAATAAGCCAAAACCCTCCCAAAAACCCACCATACACCACACGCCCCAACCCCTCAGCACTTATTGCACACACCACACGATTTTGACGGTGAATCTCACACAATTTTGAAGGAAAAATCAGCATAGGGCCTTCTCCTCGTCGACATCCTCGCATCGCCAAGCCGTTTTTCCCGCGTAAGAAATGCAAAGGCACGCCTTAATCTACTTTTTCTCATCCATCACACCATATTACATTATTCAAATATTTTTGCATGGAAAAATATGTTAGTCTCGTATTTATTTTCATTTTTATGCCATGACATGTAAATAACTCAAGTTTTTGTAATCCAAAACTTACGATATCATTTCAAAATTGGGCTGCCATGGTAGGGGCTTCATAAGGCACTTTTTTCACTGGTTTTAGAGTCCTTAAGGGCGTGATCAGAGGCTGGACACAACCTAGTGACATAATGAATGAAAATAAGAGTCCTAGTGGGTTAGGACTCATCGAATAGGGCTTTCCTTGTTAGCCACGACTGTAGCTGCTGTTAGGGCATGGTTAGGAGTCCTACGAGGTCTGGATGATGGTCCTAGGGTGGTTTGACAAGGGGTGGTTCGAAATGCTTGAGGATCACGTGGATTAGGGAGACCCGCACACATTCATGTGATCGGGTTTGATGGTTGGGGCTTCTAGGTCCTTTAGGCTTGGTCAAGTATGGTCCATATGGGTTCCATAGTGTCCTAGGATGGTCAACGAGGGACTGGTTGAGTTGCTCGAGGGCTAGGGTCGAACCTTGCATGGCAATACAACCTAGGGTTTTTGAAAATAGGGCTGGAGTTAAGTAGGAGTTCTATGCTGCTTCATTGGTCTTGATTGACTTGTTTTGGGTTGAATATGGCTTATTTGGTTGTTATTAAACTTTGGTTCAAGTTTGGTTAAGTTTCGAGTAAATATGAGTCAAAATCGGGATGTACGTTTAATTTTTAAAACAAATAGAGGAAATCATCAAAACCTAAATTTTAAGCCTAAGGAATATTTAAGGGAGTGTTTTAAGGTAATAGGTTAATTTTTGAATGATTTGGGACGTTGTTTCGAGGTTTATGGATAAATATGCAAAGTTATGCTCCTATGGGTAAAACGTTCATTTTACACTTAAAATTGTTAGACGTCCTGGAAGTGTCCTGAATGCTGTAAATAATGTTAATATGTTTATTTTAAATGTTTATGAAATTATATGATGAAATGTTAATGCTAAAATATATGTTGCATGCTTGGTTTTAAAAAAAATGATTTATATGTGCATGAACTTTTATAAGTGATGAAAATATACAAAGTTGAAGGAGGTGAAGTAATTGTTGTAATATCCAAGCTTGGTGAACGGTACGGTTTAAGGTTTCATTTGTTTATTGACTACTTGGTTAAGTTTAAGTATAGTTTTGATGCTAAGAATGGCGATTTATGATTTATAGTATTGTTTGTGTGGTTATATTGTAGCGTCGTTACGATTAAATTCATGATAAATTGTATGTTCAGCCAATTGGTATGAGGCTAGTTGGAGTCGTTAGATAAGACATAGAGGAGCAACTTTCTTGTTGAGAGTGTTGCCAAAATATGAGGAGAAGCGACGTTGGGATTCGATTTTAGTTGCAAAGTTTATTGTTGGCTTCAGAGGACACAGCACCCGCGGTGATTGGACAGTAGGGCCATCGCACCCGCGGTAGGAAACCCAGCGCACCCGCGGTCGTTTCTTTCGGATTTTTGGATGTGGTACAGTATGCGTAACGCACCCGCGGTCGATGAACAGTAAAGTCGTGTTTTGAAGTTTTAATTGATTAAATACAAGTGTTTGCTCTTATTTTTCCTCATTTCCTCCATTCTTCTCAGTTCTTCAACTCAAGGGGAAGCTAGGGTTCTTATTTCTTTCTTTTGTTCCTTTGATTCAAGCTTCTTGTTGGGTTATTGAAGTGAGAGCAAGATTATTTTGGGTTTAAGGAGCTAAGGTAAGCTTGTGGTTTTAGTTTTTTTTTTTTGGAATGTGGTGTTTGGGGAAATCATGGAATTTATGATTGTGTTGGTTTTATGTGTTTTATGGTATGGTTATTTGATTATTAGGTTGTTGATGGTTCAATACATGGTTTATTGTTGTAGGATTTGTACCAAGAGATTAGAATCAAGCTTTCCATTGGTTGTAAGTGGAATTCATTTCTTGTGCTCACATGAAGTATATGTATTGTATTTCAATGGTTTTAAAATGTTATTCCCTTCCATTTGATTCATGTTATGTATGAATACACTTTGTTGTATATTTGAGGCTTTTATATGTTTCATTTATATACAAGGGAATGCAAACGAAAAGAGTACTCAAAGTGTTTGTTTTAATGTCCAAGAGAGAGTTCAAATGATTTATTGGATTGATAAATAGATATTAAGAGATTGCATGCAATTAGTTGATCAACGACCATAGGCTTATATCTCGACAGAGTAATCGATTTATATCGACGGGATATATGTACATAAACAGAGATACTATTTAGATATCAATCCACAAGAGAAAAGAGAAATACCATCGTTATGATTATGTTATATTATGTTATTCTATGTTTGTTTTACAGAGTATGATATATGTAGATTGATGTGTAAGAATTACACTTGCTGAGTTTTATACTCATTCCAGTTATTTCATGTGATGCAGATAAGAGTGACGAGCTGGAACGTTGACTGGAGCTGAAGTCATATGTACAAAAGAAGGAAGGAAGAGAGATATTTTGTTAGCATTTTGGTATGATCAAAAATGATATTTTGTATTTTGATACAACACTTTATAGATCATGTATATACTTTTGTTTGTATATATTGAAAATGTATTTATGTCAAGAAAATTTTAAATCCTTCTTTCCTTTAAGTAAAATATTTTAAATTCCGCTGTTATTTTATGAAATCAATCGAGGGCGTTACAATTCTGACTAATATGATGATTATGATGATACGATGATATGTAAGGCCAAGGCTCAGTGGACGGGGGAAAGTGTCGCTGATGTCCCCGCCCCTAGTACTATGGTTGCACGTAGATGGATCCATCGACCTTCAGCTGATATGAAAGTCACAATCAACGATCCTAATTCAATAAAAGAAAAACGTATACGTATATGATGAAAGAAAATATGATAAGATATGATGAAAGAAAACATGATGTGATACGATGACAGGAAAAATATTTAAGTTTATGCATTTTCATGAAAAGATATTTTTAGTAAAGTATTTCCAGTTTTGAATGTGGATGTACATGTATTAATTTTTATCATGGTTAAGGTTTGCTGAGTCAATAGATTCACTAGGTGTGATCGATGCAGGTGAGCTTGATGTTAATAGAGTATTTGATGGTTGAACTAGCTGGACTGAAGGTGCACATGATCTGAGAATCGTCGCTAGTTTTCCGCACTTATGTTTATGACTTATGATAATGATTTAAGTTACTTTTAAGATTTTATGCTTATGATGTTTTTGAGGGGTTTTTGAGAGGATGTTAGATTTATTTAGGTTTGGTTGACGATTTACGATTTTATGTTTTAAATGCATTCTTTTGGATTTTCAAATAATAATTTGTTGGTTTATTTTTAAATGGTGCAAAAGTATTTTAAAATATATTTATATATGTGTGCGGATGGGTTCGGCCAAACAGATGGATAAGAAAAAAGAAAAAAAAATTCTAGTATATTTAAAAGAGAAACGAGTAATGGATGTTTCAACGTTTTTGAAAATATGGCCCCAACCCTCAAAAAGTCCTCCGACTCGTTAAAATTTGCATATCGGTTTAAAATATGACCTGAAGAGTAAACATATCCAACCAAGGCCCAATTCGAAAATTACACTTAATTACACCATATATTAAATAATTAAATATAATGATTTAATAAAAATATTTTTCCTTAATTATTCCCGGTCTTTGTTCGAGCGCGAAAAACTACTAAAAGCCCTTATGCTTGAAACTTTTATAAATCATGCAATAAACACATATCCATGCAATAATCATGCATTAAAATAATTAAGCACATATTTTAGTAAAACCCTAGATTGCATGCAGTCAGGTTACGTAGCTCGAATTTTCTAGACCATATATGAACGAAGATCAATTTATTGAGAAAACCAAAGCTTCTTGCAGCTGATCAAACTAGTCCTCGATTATAAGCAAGGATTACTTATTCTTGATGGTGACTCTGTTTAACTCTCTATAGTCAATGCAGAGTCACTTGCTACCATCTTTTTTCTTCATGAATAATACCGGTCTGCCCCATGGGGAAAACTCAAGAGAATAGTAACCCTTGTCCAGCAACTCCTGAATCTGATCCTTCAGCTCTTTCATCTCAGCAGGTGTAATGCCCGAGATTTAATCACTGTTAATCAAAGATTATTGATTTATAATTTAACGTGATTACGCAAGGGCCAACGGAGACACGATTTAAGATAATGTGCGACCATTTATTCTGAATTTGGAATTTACTGCCGAAGCAATACCGCACCCGCGGTCGAGAAGACACCGCACCCGCGGTGCATGTCCAGTAGGGTAGCAATTTTTGAAAAAGTGAGACCGCACCCGCGGTAAAAACAAGACCGCACACGCGGTCTTGACTTCTGGAAAATGGATATGGATTGATACACGCAGCGCACCCGCGGTCCCGTTGCTACCGCACCCGCGGTGCGACGTGTTTGGCACAAATGAGGCCACCTCGCTGTTACATGCATTGATATATATATATATATATATATGTACGAAATCCTTCGAAAATCAGTAAGGAAAGTCGAGAAAAGGGTCTGAGAAATTGTATCGAAAATCCTTACGCCTTTTGTGAGAAATCCGTCCGTCTGATTTTGAATCTGACTTCGGTATCGAGTTCCTAGCAACGTAGCTACAACTGGACGTAAGTTTTACTACGTTTTGACATGCTTTGAAATTATGATATTGTTAGAATTGAATGGAACTCATATATGTTGTTCTTGACATGTTAGACATCATAAAATCGAAGTCAGATTAAGAAACGGACTGATTATGGAATTGTTGTGATTTTCTGAAGTTAATTGATTGAGATATGATATCAGATTGTGTTGGTATCGATTATGAATTGAGAGAGTTGTTATCTGGTGACGTGGTATTGACGGGGATACTGAGTTTGTACCGTTGTACCGTTGATTTTGAATTAAATCCAGATTGATCAGATTGTTATTGATTAGAATATTGATACAGAATAATGATATTTTCATTGCCAGATTGAACAGTGACAGACTTTGAATCCAGACTTTGATTGTATCAGATCGACAGCAAGAAAGGTATAAATAAATGTTGATTCGGGATTGCACAACTCGAGTTAGGTTTGACTTGAGTTTCCCTAAATCACATACTTTACTTTATTGCATTGATATTTGCAGATTATCAGATTGATATGTTAATGTATTGACTTAGAACAGAGTCAGAGTCCGAGTCTAGGGCAGATCAGCCTAGCTAGGGCAGAACCGCCGAGTCTTTCTCAGAACCGATAAGACTCTAGACTTACGGTGTATCGAAGAGCCTTAGATGTAGATCGACGTCTATCTCAGACACTCGATACAGCATACCAAAGTCTAAATTAGATTGGGATCCCTAGATTTGAGATAAGATAAGATTAGATCACGAGTCATTGATTCATGTAGTCAGACTAGATACATGTTTTGATGTTTGTTTATGCTTTTATATATGTTTTATATGAATGCATTTAATACATTGTTTATACTGTGATATTTATATCTCACCGGAGTTATCCGGCTGTTGTCTTGTTTGTATGTGTGCATGACAACAGGTGGGACAGGTACAGGGTCACAGAGGTGAAGACAGATCGAGATTAGAGTGGTGATACCGGACTTGGATTAGAGCTAGGGTTTGAACACTTGATAGTAGTTGTTGAACCTGAGTATGTATGATTGTATATTTTATAAGATTTATACTTTTATACTGATATGTATAGGAGTTTGATTCCATTACCTTCCGCATTTTAAAAAAAATTTAGACCCTCATTACTATAATTGATTAATTAGTCCCAATGATGATTAAGAACTTGATTAGCGTCCGGGTCCCCACAGCAGGTGTTAGATGATAGGGTGCTTTAGAAATTGGCACTGTACACGACATCAACTCAATAGAAAATTTAACTTCTCGGTCTAGTGGAATGCCATAAACGTCCTCAAGAAAGACGCTAGGAAGGTTACTGATAACCTCGACATACTCTAGCATCTGACTGACCGAAATAGGTACTGAAATAACACTCGCCAGAAAAGCTTGGCAGCCTCACCTCATAAGTTTCCTCGCCCAGATGTAGGAGATAATATGCGGAATATGCTTGTTCCTCGCTGTCCCAAAGACGAAAGATTTTTCGTTGTGCGGTCAAATAGACACTGACCTCTGCCCAAAATCTATGAAAGCTCAATTCAAAGATAGGCAATCCATGCCAAGGATATTGAACTCAGGCATCAAAAGTACGATTAGATCTGTCTGAACCACATTCTTCTGTAAACGAAGCTCCAAATTTCTAACTATATTCGTAGTAACCATCTGATCACCAGAAGGAATAGAAACTCTAAAGCCCAAATCGAAATACTCTGGTATATTTTTTAGTCGCTTGACAAACGTCTCGGATATTAATGAGTTTGTAGCTCCTAAATCTAGCAATGCATAGGTAGCTACACTTGAAATAAATATCCTTCCTACATCAAATATACCATCAAATCCATTCGAGCTGAATAAAATTATGAACTTCTATCATTAATAACCCATAATTCTCGAAAATTACCTCACCCTTAATTAATCTCGAAAATACACAATCTGCCCAAAATAAATTTTCGAAAATTGCATTTCAGCCTTTGCTTTTCTCGAATTCTTTCATTTTAGACCCTAGAGTTCCAAAATTCTGCATTTGCCGAATTAATTCCCCTAATTCTCAAAACAACCCTGTAATTCTCAAACTTTTCAATTTAGTCCTTGAATTTTAAAAAATTACATAGTTCAACTTGGAACTTTCGGCCATCCCAAATTCAGTCCATGGACTTTAAGAATTACATATTAGACCCCGAAATTTTCAGTCTCATGCATTTAAACCCTTGAGCTCTCGAATTTTTTTTTCATTTTATTCCCTATAGTTTTCATTTATGCAATATAAACCTCATAATTTCGTTTTCATCATTCTTAAGCCCCATAATTCTTAAGTTGATTCACTTCAATCCTTTACATTTAAAGCTTATATTTTATGCCCAATCTCTTAAAAATTCAATGTCATCCCTTAGATCCAACTAAAATAGAGCATGCAACCTAGTTTCTTCTAGGTTCCTTATTATCTCAAATCAATTCCATTAACCAACTTAACATTTCATGCAATAAAAGCAATGTAAAGATGTTAATCAACTAGGTTACCAGTGATTAAAGTCGTGTCTGGCTCTGCTTCTGCCTCCTCGGCATGCATGACATAAGCTCTGTCTGTCGTTGGTCCATTCCTTCTTGGTCAATCAATGGCTTTGTGCTCTTCCTCCTTGCAAATAAAGCACTTGAATGATCCCCATATGCACTTGTCATAGTGAAGGTAGTTGCATTCTTTGTATAGTGGCTTCTCATCAGATTTTGGGGAGTCTCCAATCTGTAGTGGCTTCTATTGCCCTGGTTTCTTTGACTAACTTTGGGCCTTCTGCTGCCCCTGAGCTATAGGAGGTCATGTGTAGAGCTCAAAAATCAGTACACGTAAATCCCATGCATATATTTAATGATTAAATCTTTTATTTAAGTTTAAAATGATTTTAGTGGTCATGATTTATTAAAAATGCATTATTTAAAATTAATTATGTTTAAGTGATGTACGTTAAAATATTTTCTTGAGTTTCATGTTTCAGGCGAATATTCGATGCGGGATCGAGGAGAAGAGACCGGTGACGATTTTTGGTAATTTTAAAACGTGGTAATTTATTTTAAATTAGTTTTTGGGCATTTTAAATAATTTGTTAAGTTTCAGCATTATTAAAGCCTAAATTATTTATTTAGGTGATTTAGAGTTTAAAACTTTTAAAATTTAGCAAGTGTGTTATTTATTTTTAGTTGAGGGATTCTAGTAAATTTATTGCTTGATTTAACATTAATTAGTGGTTAATTTATAATTAAGCAATTTTATACCCCTTAATTATGTTATAACACACGCACACACCTACTTTCACACAAACATCACACGACAACACACACACACATAATTCCTTCAGATTTACTTATTTTTGAGAGAGCAAACCTTAGGGTTTTTAAGAGAAAACAGCAGCCGCCCCATTCCCTTTAGCATTCCAGAAAATTTTTGTGAGTTTTATTACAAGATTTTAGTGCCACAATCGTCTCGGATCAAGTCTCGCTCCATCTCCGCTTCGGTATCGCTGTATTCTGAGTTTTTCATATCAACAGACATGTATAATCTGTTTTGTCTGCATCGATCTCGTTATATTATGTTTTGTGTTGTTGATTATGTATGAAAACATGTGTATGTTTTGTGGAAGTTTGAGCAGAAACTTGTCGAATCGATTTTGAAAGTTTTTAGATCTGAAATTTCGTTTTTCACTGTATTTTGAATTACTGCGATTTTTCAGTCGAGATTTTGGGAAAACTTTCAACATAAAAAACGTATATCTTTTTGATACCTTCGATTTGATATAAGATTCGAATTTTTTGGATTCAAATTGAGTGAGTTATGGTGCTTTTCGTGGGACTATTCAAATTGCATATTTTTGAAAATTATGTTGTTGATGTATTCTTTAGGTTTATTTGTTGCACACTTTGTTGGGGACGTTGGGTGACTGCTGCTGCGTTTAAGCATGGTGAGTATGCTGTGGGGTTGATGTTTAGTGCTTTGTCTCGGGTCGATAGTGTAATGCACATAGGCTATCCCGATTGGGCTTAAGTCCCCTCAAGGTTATCCCATTACCCATTACTCATAGAACTTCTCCAGCCCAGGCACTGGAGCTTTTTGCCTTCCCAGGATTATAACCCAATACCTCCTGGACTTATATAGATCTTGGCAACAATCCCGGTACCAGTTGAGCTACTGCAATCCTGGTACCAGTTGAGCTACTAGATCAACTGGTACCAGGATTGCTGCCAAGATCTATATAAGTCCAGGAGATCTTGGGTTCTAATCCTGAGAAGGCAAAAAGCTCCAATGCCTGGGCTGGAGAAGTTCTACGAGCGCCTTTTTTTGTAATGCACATGGGCTATCCCGATTGGGCTTAAGTCCCCTCACGGTTATCCCATTACCCATTACTCGTAGAACTTCTCCAGCCCAGGCATTGGAGCTTTTTGCCTTCCCAGGATTAGAACCCAAGACCTCCTGGACTTATATAGATCTTGGCGGCAATCCTGGTATCTGTTGAGCTACTGAACTGTATAGCCCAAATTAAGTACACGTATAACCCATACATTTATTTAATTATTAAAGCATTTATATAATTTTAAAATGAGTCTTAGGGCATGATTTATTTAAATGAATTATTTTAAATTGTTTATGTTTATGTGATGCACGTTAAAATATTTTTCAAGTGTCATGTTTCAGATGATCATTCGAGGTGGGATCGAGGTATAGAGACCGAAGACGAGTTTGACAATTTTTAAATGCGGTATTTTTATTTTGAGTTGAGGTTGGGGAATTTTAAATGACTTATTAAGTTTAGCATTTTATAGCCTAATTTAATTATTAGGTGATTTTAAGATTTTTAAAAGAGAAATCCTAAGGTTCCTCTACTCTTGAGCAGCTGCCCTCCCTTTTGAATTTCCAGCAAGCTTTCGGTGATTTTTATTGCAAGAAAACGGTGTCACGTTCGTCCGGGATCAACCTCGCATCTTTCATCTGGTCGGTATCGTCATATTGGTATTTCTAACTATCAAAAGACATGTATATTCTTTCGTTTCTGCATCGATCTTGTCATAGTAAATATCTTGATGTTTATCGTATGGAAATCATGTGTATGTTATGTAAGGTTTTGAGCAAATATGGTTGGATCACTTTTGAAATGGTTTTTGGATTTGAGAACTCGTTTTTGCTGTCATTTTTAAAACTGCGATTTTTTGGTCGTGGTTCTGAGAAATATTTCAACATGAAAATTGTATAAATTTTTTATACCTTAGATTTGACAGTAAAAATTGAAATATTTGGATAAAAATTGAGTGAGTTATGGTGTTTCTCGTGGGACTGCTCAAACTGCTTTTTTTCAGAAAATTATGTATTAATGTGTTCTTGAAGTTATCTGTTTCAAGATTTGTTGGGCATCGTCGGGCTTGTGCTACTGCATTTAGATATGTTATGGGATGTATTTAGGTGTTATTTGGTGGTTCGTTTGGGTCGGGATTGGCTTCGGATGTAATCGAAGTCCTAGGAAGCGAAATGATGCCGAATTACGAGTTATTGTTGTATTGAAGTTACTTGTTGATGCTTGGGGACGTTTGGGGTGTTTTTACTGGTTTGAATCAATGTAATAGCATCCTAGGATGAGTCTTGAGGTGTTAGTTCGTGGTCCTTAGGCTTGGATTGAAAGGGTGGATGATTAAGTTCGTGAATTTTCGTGAATTTCCAAATACAGCTGGACCCCTTCCCGGACTCCGGCACGGAGACTGTGTCCTTTTTCCTTCTAAAATACGAAATTCTAGTGCCTACCCGGACCCGTACACGGGGTTCGTGTACCCCGATCTTTAAAGAAAAATTAGGATTTGTTTCGGGGTTTTATATCATGGTTTAGTACGATGGTTAAAATTTATTTATGTAATAATATAGGATTTTTTTTTAGGTTTTATGTCATGGTTTAATATGATTATTAAACGAGGTCAAGTCTCGAGTTATCTAGAATGTCATAAGCTATTTATTTACTTCGGTGGCGAGCAGGAGTTACCTACGTATAAGTTATGAAAGTTAAGTGTTGAAATTCATGTTAGTATGTTGCAGCAGCGGTCCCAAGTGAGATCCAACAAATCTCTCAACACCAAGTATGTTGACGTGCAAAAGAAATACTTTTATGTTTTTGAGGTATGCTAAATGTCTTGTGACCAAATTTATGTATGGGATTCGAAAGCGATAAGCATGACCAGGGACCAATCCACCCCGTTAAATCATGAAAGTTTTTAGATCAGGATTGGAAAGCATTAAAGCATGAACGAGGACCAATCCACCCGTTAAAGCATGAACGAGGATCTCATGTATGTGGCAGTTGATTCTTCCCTGTCAACCCAGTATTGTGGTTTAGTCTGATCAGGCGATTTATGTTATTGGTCACTTGCTTTGAAACATGCCTCTACGCAAAATTATGAAGTTTATGAATGTTCGAGTATGTACAAGTATGCAAGCATGTTTAAGAAAAGTCTTATGATGATGGCACATTTATGTTTATGTATGTATGCACAAGTTTCAAGTATGTTACGTTCAGGCTTTTAAGTATGCAAGTTCAAGTTTCAAGTACGTACGCTCTATTTTAAAGTTGCATGTGATTTTATTATGTTTTAATCGTTACTCTCAGTTTATACATGTTGAGTACTCTTTAGACTCACTAGACTTGATCGATGCAGGTGATGAGGCCTTTGAGGAGACGAGATATGTTTACCAGTGAGCTGGCTTGGACTGAGCGGGAGACTAAACCCGCCAAGTTTTAAGCTTTATGAAATGTTTAAAATTACTCTGATTTATGTTACTAGTTTTGAGATTTTAAGCAAATACTTTTGGCAAACTTTACTATGAGATCTTTCGTTACAATGGTTGTTGAGATAAACAATTTATTTTATCAAATTTTGAAGGTTCACTTCTTATTTAAGAAAATTTTTAATTTTCCATTAATTTTAAGTAGTAAAAAGTACGGTACGTTACAGTTGGTATCAGAGCGGTGTTCTTGTAAAGGGTTACGCCTATTGCTAGTTATGAGAAGCTCACGAATCCACACCTCAAGTCTGTAAGTTTTAAGGTTTTGAATTATTCCATGTATTAAGCATTAAGCCATGATTTCAGCATGTCCATGTTTTAAGTTCGATTTACGTGCATCTTATGCTATTGATATTATGTTCATGCATGTTGGGTTTACGTGTTGGATGAATTGTTGGAACAATATACCTCCTAGACGCATGATAAATAGGGAAGCCCAGGATGGGGAGAGGGTCACTCGTTCTCATCCACCCCAGATTTGCAGGCTCAGATGCTTGCAGGGATAACCCAGTTCTTCACATAATTTTCGAGAACCAGACTGCAGTAGACACAGGGGCGAGGCCCAAACCGGTGACAGTTTATCAGAGGTTTAAGAGGATGGTCTGAAGTAGTTCTCGGGGACTACTGACCCGATGATAGCGGAAGGATGGATTAAGTCCATCGAGGTAATCTTTGCGTTTATGGAGCTGTAGGAAGTAGACAGAGTTAGATGTGCCACATCCTTGTTGACTGGAGACACCAGGCTTTAGAGGGAAGGCACGTCAGCGTCAGTGAACTTACAAATACTGACGTGGAATGGGTTCAAAGAGATTTTCTACTCCAAATACTTCACTGAAGAAGTACGCTCCCGCCTGAACAAGGAGTTCATGTCGCTGTGACAGGGAGACAGCAGCGTGGTTGTAACGTACTTTACTTTTTACTACAAAAATTTACGGAAGAATTAAAAATTTTCTAAAATAAAAACGTGAGCATTCAAAATTCGATAAAATAAAATGTACGTCTCAACAAAGATCTAAAAATAGAGTTTGACAAAAGTATTTGAACATTTTCATAAGGACTTAAAAACATGGCGGTCCTCGGGTTTAGCCTCCCGCTCAGTCCAAACCTGCTCCTTGTTCCCCAACTCATGTCTCCTCATAAACATCTTCACCTGCATCGATCAAGTCTAGTAAGTCTAAAGACTCAACACGTATAAACTGGAAGTAACAGGTACTACATAATAAGATCACATGCAACTTTAAAATAGGACATACATACTTTAAACTTGAACTTGCAAGATATAACTTGAACATTCGTACATACCTTAGACGTGCCATCAACATAAACTTTTCTTAAACATGCTTGCATACTTGAACATACTTAAACATACATAGCTTCATCATTTTGCGTAGAGATATGTTTCAAAGCAAGTGACCCATATCATAATTCACCTGATCAGACTAAACCACAGTATTGGGATGACAGGGACGTATCCACTGCCACATACATGAGATCCTCGTTCATAATTCAACGGGCTGATTGGTCCACGTTCATAATTTAACGCTTTCCAATCTCGATCTAAACCCGTTCATAATTTAACAGGCGGATTGGTCCCCATTCATAATTTAACGTTTTCCAATCCTAAACATAATTTGGTCACAATACATTTAGCATACCTCAAAAACTTAAAATATTTTCTTGCATGTCAACATACTTAATTGGCGTTGAGGGATTCGTTGGACTTCGATTGGGGTCGTTGCTGCACATACTAACATAAATTATTAACTTGTGTAACTTTTAGATGTAAATATCATGCTTACTTACGATTTCTTTCAATTCCTTAGGACGTTCTACAATTCCCATGACTCGACCTTGTAAATCATTGTACTACACCATGACATCGAACCTCAAAGCATACTATAAAAGTTTTCCCAAAATATGAAGGACACGGACCCCGTGCATGGCTCCGTGTATGGGTCCGTGTAGGTGCGCAAAGGGGATACTCGGGAAGTAGAAAGGACACGGATCCCGTGCCTAGGTCCGGCACCGGGTCCGTGTACGTGCGTAAAATTTATCCTGAAGAAAAGGGGAGGCACGGAGCCCGTGCCCCGGTCCGTGTGGGGGTCCGTGTCAGCACGCAAAAAGGATAATCAAGAAGAAACGAAGACACGAACCCCGTTCCAGGGTACGTGTCGGGTCCATATACCCTCGTTGGATGCGAACTAACTAAAATTCTGAACAAGTGCTGCTTACATTCTAAACACGATCATACGGACCAAGGACCGACACCCCGAGACCCATCCTAGCATGCCATAACATCAAACCAAATTCGTACATGTAAAGCTCGAGATTATTAGTCTTCATTGATGTGATATTCGAAGATATGAGAATGCATGACATGTAATCAAGAGCACTAAATGAGATGAGAGTAGGAAAGACATGGCAAAGACATGAAAATTAGAGTTTGAATACAAGGGAAGACCGCACCCGCGCCTAGAGAAGCACCGCACCCGCGGTGGATAGGCAGAAAGTTGGCCATTTTTACAGTAGGGTCAGCGCACCCGCGGTCCAGAGGGAGTGCACCCGTGGTTGATGGACAGAGAGTTGGAAATTATTTACAGAAACGACATCGCACCCGCGGTGCAGAACTGACCGCACCCGCGGTCGATTTTTATGAATTTTTGGAAGACTTGCCGAAGCTTGAGCGCACCCGCGCTGCTGAAGCCACCGCACCCGCGGTCATACGTGGTGCTTGAAAAATAAGACACTTGCCTCTCAACATGCAGGATATATATGTGTATGTGTCTTCATTTCTTCAGATTCCATCAGCTGAGAAACGAAAGGAAAAGGGTTCCAAACCTTCTTCATAACTTAGAAGTTGATTTGTGAAAGAATTACACATCCAAACTTCAATTCAAGCATAGATTTGTGTTCCTTGCATCAAGAGCTATCTAGATATGTAAGTATTGTTCAGTTCTAGCATGATTTAGATTTCATGTATTGAAAGAATTTTGATATGATGATGAGTATGAGTTCTTATCATGTGGAATATAGTATATTCGAAATCGGACCGAAGAAATAGTACCGTATGCTATTTTAACGATTTTACAGCATGTAACGAGTTGGGAATGTGCAAATATCAGAATTGATATGTGTTTATGATGTGATTCCTGGAGATTATGGATTATGGTTACTGATTATTGTTATATGAGTTGACCGGAATATCGAGAATCCTCCGTTAGGTCGTCGAAATGAATTGAAATGAAATATTGATTCTTATGGGTATTGTGGTGTACTAGAGCTTGATAGAATGTACATTGGTGATTGCCATTTCAGATTTGTATTGACGATTTTGATATCGAGACTTCGACTACGACAGATTGTACGACGAAAGGTATAATTCATGTTTTGTTTGGGGAAGACACAACTCAAATGAGATTCAATTTGAGTTTCCCAACAAAATCACATACTAGAATTGTTGTTTATCTTTTGAGATGATTTTTAATTGTTTATAGAATTATATGCAATTCTCTTGTTATGATGATGCTTTGTTTATAGATCTATATTCAAGCATTTGAGATAGGAGAGTCTTTGGCAGACCTGCCAAACTAGATGTTCGGTGGTATCGACGCTTCGGACCAGATTCAATCCGATTGTAGACATTCGATACAGATATGACCGAAGTCTAGGAATAAGACATACAGTCACCCCGATTGGGAGGGTAGGTGACAGCCATTGACGTCTTATTCACACCGGGATCCCTAGAGTAGAGTCAATTCGAGTCAAGACATGATTTGATTTGAATTGCATGTTTAGATATATCGGTTTCATAGACTATGGAACCATTGTTATTGCTTTCATGCATGATTTATGATTTCGTATCAGCATGTATACATGTTTTATACTGAGATTTGTTCTCACCGGAGTTTCCGGCTGTTGTTATGTCTGTATGTGTGCATAACAACAGGCGGGGCAGGATCTGGGTCACGACAGAGATGAGATCGAGATAGCGTGGTGACTTCGGGCGCAGAAGATGACTAGTGGTTCTCATTAGATTTGTACTACTTATGTTTGTAGTTTGAAGTAAACACTAGTTTGTATGATTGTACTAGAACAAGACATGTTTGTATGTTTGTAAAATAAGTAAAGACCTTATGCTTATTTATATATATTTGATATAATGTTAAAAGCGAAAAATTGACCCACATTTGAATAAAGATCCGATAAATCCCGAAAAGAATTGAGTTAGAGCCCGGGTCCCCACAACATGTGGTATCCGAGCAGTAGGTTCTGTAGACTGAGATAGAATAGAATGAGCGGGGTAAATCGAGTCTTCTTCCTTGCTTTTGATATGCTGGTATGATTTATTGCTTTCCCTATTACATGTTGTTTGTTATCTGAATTGATTTACAGCATGTATTCGTAAAGACTGAATCAGAACCGATTCTGGATCAGAGGTATATGATCAGAAGAAGGACTGAGACAGATGGTATATAGATTGTGTACTAATCTGTTTGATAATCAGATTATGCCGCCTAGAAGAATACCACAACCAGCTGCAGGTCAAGTGCCAGAACAGAGGAGTACATCGGGTACAGTGATGGATGTTACTGCGACACCGATGAAGACTTTATTGAAGAGGTTTCAATCATTCCATCCACCTACCTTGAAGGGCACGGAGAATGCAGTGGACTGTGAGAGTTGGCTAGACGATATCGAGATGTTGTTCGAATCCCTTGCCTATACAAATGAACGGAGAGTGAAGTTGATTGGCCATCAGTTGCAAGAAGTGGCAAAGAGTTGGTGGCTGACAGCGAAACGAGCCCTGGAGCATAGAGGTATCGATATTACTTGGAAAGTGTTTAAAGATGAATTTTATCAACGTTTCTTTCCAGTGTCATAAGGAAAAGACAAAGGGGCAGAATTCGCCAACTTGAGACAGGGGCAATGGAACATAGAAGAATATGTGGCCAAGTTTTCTTCTATGCTCCAATTAGCGCCACACGTGGCAGGTAATGACGAAGCGGTCGCGGACCAGTTAATCAATGGATTAAACCCTGATATTTTTACTTTGGTGAACACGGGACGACCCAACAGTTTTTCTGAGACACTGAACAGAGCGAAGGGAGCAGAGGCTGGCTTGATTAGGCAGTGAGGAGCTTCCTATAGTGCTCAGAGTCAGAGACTGCCACAGCCCGCCGCACAGTTTCCACCACCTCCTCCTCGATTTGATAGTGGAAGCAGTAGTAGTGGCAAGAAGGATTCTTTGAAAGCTAAGGGTAAGCAGTTCAAGAGAGCAGGGAGCAGTTCGTCGAGCTCTAGCGGGCCACGACAGAGAGGTCCTGGCAAGAGTACAGATTTGACAGGTGGGTATTGCAACACTTGTGGAGGCCGACATGCCATAGAGCAGTGTCAGGGGGTTACGGGAAGATGCAACATATGTAGGCAACAATGGCATTTCGCCAAAGTCTTTCCACAGAGAGGTGCACAGAGATTTCAGAGTGCAGGGTCATCAGCATTAATGACTCAGCCTGAGAGGCAAGCTTCATCTGTCCATTCATTTCAGCCTACGCCTACACAGTCCCAGCCTAGAGCCAGAGGTGGCCAGACAGGGGGCCAACCTACCAGACAAAAGGCTCAGGTGTTTGCCCTGACAGAGGAGCAAGCCCAAGATGCGCCAAACGATGTGATTGCAGGTAACGGTTTCCTTTGCGGTTATCCTGCATATGTATTGATAGATACAGGTGCATCACATACATTCATATCAGAACATTTTGCATTGACACATGCATTGCCTGTCGAGTCCTTGTCCACTGTAGTGTCTATTTCTTCTCCGTTGGTAAGTGGTTTGATATCTGTGACTTCAGTTAGACATTGCATGCCACAGTTTGAGGGACATGAAATTGATTTAGACTGTGTTATACTTGGTCTATCTGATTTTGATTGTATTGTCGGGATTTACATGTTGACTAAGTACAGAGCCAACGTAGACTGTTTTCACAAGATTGTCAGATTCAGACCCGAAATGACAGAAGAGTGGAAATTCTACGGTAAGGGTTCCAGATCTTGGATTCCCTTAGTGTCTGCTCTGACTATGAGTAAATTGTTACAGAAAGGAGCAGATGGGTTCCTTCTTTATTCTGTAGACTTAAAAAATCGAGCCCGACATTGGCAGATTTGCCAGTAGTACGGGAGTTTGCAGATGTATTTCCAGATGAGATCCCAGGGTTACCTCCAGCTCAAGAGGTAGATTTTAGTATTGATCTGATTCCAGGTACCGTTCCTATTTCGAGAGCTCCGTATAGGATGGCGCCGATAGAACTGAAAGAATTGAAAGCACAATTAGAAGATCTTCTAGCCAAGGGATATATCAGACCTAGTGTATCTCCTTGGGCTGCTCCAGTACTATTCGTGCGAAAGAAAGACGGTTCGATGAGATTGTGTATAGATTACAAGCAACTGAACAAGGCAACGATAAAGAACAAGTATCCATTGCCTTGTATCGACGACTTATTCGATCAGTTGCAGGGATCTTCTATTTATTCCAAGATTGATTTGCGATCGGGATATCACCAACTCAGAGTTCGAGATGTTGATATACCGAAGACGGGATTCCGAACCAGGTATGGACATTACGAGTTTGTTGTCATGCCTTTTGGTTTAACGAATGCGCCAGTAGAGTTTATGGGATTAATGAACCGGGTCTTTCAGAGGTACTTGGATGAGTTTGTGATTGTTTTTATTGATGATATATTGGTGTATTCTAAGAATTTGAATGAGCATGCCAATCATTTGAGAATTGTGTCGCAAACACTGAGGAATGAAAGATTATATGCTAAACTGTCAAAGTGTGAGTTTTGGCTGAGACAGGTTGTATTCTTGGGTCATATCATATCTGGAGGTATTTCTGTGGATCCGAGTAAAGTTGAAGCTGTGATCAGTTGGTCGAGACAGACTTCTGTGCCTGAGATACGCAGTTTCATGGGCCTGGCAGGATACTATAGACGATTCATTAAAGATTTCTCCAGCTTTGCGAAGCCGATTACCCAGTTGACACAGAAGAATGCGCCGTTTGTGTGGTCTGAGGATTGCGAGTCTAGTTTCTTAGAGTTGAAGAAGAGGCTGACCAGTGCACCTGTCTTGATGATTCCTTCAGGTACTGGCGATTTCGTTGTATGTTGTGATGCATCCCACAGAGGGCTAGGATGTGTCCTTATGCAACGAGGACATGTCATCGCATATGCCTCTAGAGAGCTGAAGCCACATGAGATTCGATACACCATTCATGATCTTGAATTGGCGGCTATCGTTTTTGCACTGAAGATTTGGCGTCATTATCTCTATGACTAGAAATTTGAGATTTATTTGGACCACAAAAGCCTGAAGTATCTGTTTTCTCAGTCCGAATTGAACATGAGAGAGCGCAGATGGCTCGATTTGTTGACAGATTTTGATTGCGAGATCAAATACTATCCAGGGAAGTCAAATGCAGCAGCGGATGCCTTGAGTCGAAAGGTATGTGCTCTATCCTTATCGACGATAGATGTTTCGAATTTAGTTGAAGATTGTTGTTTGTCTGGATTAGCATTTGACACAGATAGTAGACCGTTACGACTTGCTTCGATTCAAATTGAGCCAGATTTGATTATGAGAATCAAGGAAGCCCAAAGAACAGATCAGAATGTTCAGAAGTCGATTCAGATGGCCAGATCAGGACATCAGTCTGAATATCGGGTACGTTATTATGTTCTGTATGTGAATAACCGTCTTGTAGTGCCAGATGTTTCAGATTTGAAACAACAGATTATGTCAGAAGCGCACTGTAGTCGGTTTAGCATTCATCCTGGTGGCAGGAAAATGTACAACAATCTGAAGACACAATTCGGGTGGAAACAGATGAAGACAGATATTGCAGAATTTGTGTCTAAGTGCTTGAATTGCCAACAGGTGAAGGCTGAGAGAAAGAAGCCCGGAGGTTTACTTCAGAGTTTGTCTATTCCAGAATGGAAATGGGATCACATTTCTATGGATTTTGTGACGACGACGTTACCTCGATCATCCCGGGGCTGTGACGCGATTTGGGTCATTATTGACAGATTAACCAAATCAGCGTGTTTTATTCCATACAGAATGACATACCGACACGATCAGATGGCTGAGATATATATCAGAGAGGTAGTCAGATTGCATGGTGTGCCGAAGTCTATCGTATCAGATCGTGATCCACGATTCACTTCACACTTCTGGCACAATTTGTAGCAGGCTTTAGGTACGACATTGCACCTGAGTACTGCTTATCATCCCCAGACAGATGGACAGTCAGAGCGGACTATCCAGACTTTAGAGGACATGCTGAGAGCTGTAGTGCTAGACTTTGGCACTTGTTGGCAAGATTCACTCCCACTTTGTGAATTCTCGTACAACAACAGCAACCAAACGAGCATTGAAATGGCTCCGTTTGAAGCTTTATATGGCAAGAAGTGCAGATCTCCTCTATATTGGAATGATATATCTGAGGTACCATAATTTGGGCATGACATGATTCGTGAGATGACAGAGAAAGTGAAGGTTATTCAGAAAAGAATGAAAACGGCACAAGATAGGCAAGCCAAATATGCCAATATCCGACGTAGACCGTTGGTATTTGAACAGGGAGATAGAGTATTCTTGAAGATTTCTCCTTTCAGAGGCATTGTCAGATTTGGAAAACGCGGGAAGTTGTCTCCTAGATACATCGGTCCATACGAGATTTTAGAAAAGATTGGCGATCGAGCATATCGACTTGCTCTTCCTCCTTCACTTTATGGGATACATGACATTTTTCATGTATCGATGTTGCGGAAATATATGCCTGATGATTCTCATGTCATTCAACCTGACGAAGCTGAGCTGGATCAGACTTTGAGTTATGTTGAACAACCGATACAGATTCTTGATCAGAAGGAGAAGCAGCTCAGAATGAAGACTATCCCGCTAGTGAAAGTCCAGTGGAGTCGTCATGGCACTGAAGAAGCAACTTGGGAGACAGAAGCAGATATGAGACAGAAACATCCCGAGTTATTCACATGATGTAAGTAATTTTCAGTCTTGATTTTATTACTTTTCATGTATGAATTGATAGAGTGCCTGCGATTTCGAGGACAAAATCATTTCTTAGAGGGGGAGAAATGTAAGGCTCGAGATTATTAGTCTTCATTGATGTGATATTCGAAGATATGAGAATGCATGACATGTAATCAAGAGCACTAAATGAGATGAGAGTAGGAAAGACATGGCAAAGACATGAAAAATTAGAGTTTGAATACAAGGGAAGACCGCACCCGCGCCTAGAGAAGCACCGCACCCGCGGTGGATAGGCAGAAAGTTGGCCATTTTTATAGTAGGGTCACCGCACCCGTGGTCTAGAGGGAGTGCACCCGCGGTTGATGGACAGAGAGTTGGAAATTATTTACAGAAATGACACCGCACCCACGGTGCAGAACTGACCGCACCCGCGGTCGACTTTTATGAATTTTTGGAAGACTTGCCGAAGCTTGAGCGCACCCGCGCTGCTGAAGCCACCGCACCCGCGGTCATACGCGGTGCTTGAAAAATAAGACACTTGCCTATCAACATGCAGGATATATATGTGTATGTGTCTTCATTTCTTCAGATTCCATCAGCTGAGAAACGAAAGGAAAAGGGTTCCAAACCTTCTTCATAACTTAGAAGTTGATTTGTGAAAGAATTACACATCCAAACTTCAATTCAAGCATAGATTTGTGTTCCTTGCATCAAGAGCTATCTAGAGATGTAAGTATTGTTCAGTTCTAGCATGATTTAGATTTCATGTATTGAAAGAATTTTGATATGATGATTAGTATGAGTTTTTATCATGTGGAATATAGTATATTCGAAATCGGACCGAATAAATAGTACCGTATGCTATTTTAACGATTTTACAGCATGTACCGACTTGGGAATGTGCAAATATCACAATTGATATGTGTTTATGATGTGATTCCCCACAGTACAACCACCCAAAGCACGACGTTCACCCTACGACACATACAATTCCAAAAACGTGGCAATTGACACCCAATCGTTTCCTACGACTACTAATGTACTTGAGTGCCTATCGATACCAAACGACATATCAAATAACAACCCAACATCATAATAAGCATACCTAGACGCATCAATGATCAACCGTCGATCCCCAACGAAGGTTACAACAATAAAACTTCAAGAACACATCAATACATAATTTTCTGAAAAACGCAGTTTGACCAGTCCCACGAAAAACATCATAGCTCAATCAAATTTTATCCCAATATTTCTAATTAACTGTCAAATCGAAGGTATTGAAAAGTTCTACAATTTTCTTGTTGAAAGTTTTCTCAGAATCACGACCGAAAAGTCGCAGTTTTTAAAAAGATAGTAAAAACGAGTTTTCAGATCTAAAAACTATTTCAAAACTGATCCAAACCTATTTCCGCTCAAACGACAAATTTCACACATAAAATTTTACGCATAAAAATAACAAGGCACATAATATGACTAGATCGATGTAGAAATAACAGAATATACGTGCCTTTGATATTTAAAATACCGCAACGACAATACCGAAGCGGAGATGGCGTGAGGATTGATTCGGGACTAACGTGGCGCTAAAATCTGGTAATAAAATTCACGAAAAGTTGCTGGAATGATGAAGGGATGGGGCGGCTGCTGTGGAATTTAGAACCCTAGGTTTCTCTCCTCTCAAAATAATAAAATTCTGAATTTGAAACGTGTGTGTGTGTGTTATATATGGTTTGTGTGTGTGTATTGTTAATTAGGAGAAAATTTGCTTAAATCAGTAATTAGCAAGGTAATTTAAAATACTAACTCCCTTAACAAGTTAATAAAAATAGTAAAAATTACTACACACTCCTAATAAAATCCCTTAATTAAAATAACACACATAAAATGCTAACTCTAAAAGTTTCAAACTCTTAATTCGCTAAGTAAATAATTTAGGCTTTAAAAATACTAACAACCTAATAAATTAGTTAAAATACCCCAATCTCAACTTAAAATAAAATACCACATTAAAATTTCCAAAATCGTCACCGGTCTTTTCCTCGATTGCGCCTCGAATAATCGCCTGAAACATGAAACACGAAAAACATTTTAACGTGCATCACATAAACATTAAAATAATGCAATTAAATAAATCATGCACTACTAAGACTCGTTTTAAAATTAAACAAATGCTTTAGCAATTAAATAAATGCATGGGTTATAAGTGTACTGAATTTGGACACTATAGTAGTAGATTTCGTCAGGGAATTTTTTCAGGGGCTGTCACTTTGTGCCAATGATTGCAAATGATGGCCAGGAGAAGCTGAGGCATTTTATGGATGGGTTGCGCCGATCTTGCACCGTGATATTCGAGTTGCTGGTCCTAGGACTTATGCAGTTTCCGTGTCGAGAGCTTAGGCGGCAGGGCAGGACCAGAGGGACATTGAGGTCGATAGGCATGGCAAGAGGCCCTATCAAGAACATGTCTTGAGGAATCTTTGTAAGTCATTAAGAAACTTAGGATTAAGTGGATATGAGTAATGGAATTAGGTTATCTAAGACTACTTGGATTGTGTAAGTTATAATTTCAAGTTTATGAAATAGGTGATCATACGGGGATATTTGGTGAAATAAAAACAAAATGGAATTAGTTGATTTATTAGAATTAGTCCATCATTAACAGGGGAAACTTATTAAGCTTTATACATTCGAATGATGTAATAGCCGAGCCCGGTGTACGGTATGGTTTAAGCTTTATTGTGTTAATTGGGTTATGTGATTAGATGATTATAGTTGTGTTTTGGGCTATAGTATTATTGGTTATTATTTAATTGAGGTGTTAGTTGGTGTTGATTGTTCGTTTCAGCGTTTCGAATCGATTTTAGTTGTTTTGTTACTGTTCATTGCCGTGAGTAGAGTGCACCCGCGCTCTTAGATGAGTGCCCCCGCGGTGTACTATTCATCATTTTGGATTTGGAAGGCCGTGAGGACACCGCACCCGCGGCAGTGCAAGGACCGCACCCGCGGTGAGACCGCACCCGCGGTATTTGTAGCACCGCACCCGCGGTGATTGTGCATGGGATTTATTTTGGGATGCCGTGAGCTTAGCGCACCCGCGGTGCTTGAGTGACCGCACCCGCGGTGTAAGTATGGGCGAGATTTTAAGTGACTTTTTGGGGGTTGTTGGCCATACCTACCTTATCTTCATCCTTCCATTCTCGATATTCTCTCAATTCTTAAGGGTTTTCATCCATTTCTTTTGCTTCCTATCTTTGTTTCTTGGAGTTATTTGGATTTCCGACTTGAGATCATCGTTCTCCGTGGTATAAGGAAGCTTAGGTAAGTTTTTGGTGCGATTCTAATGAGGTTTCGAGTTAAGGGTTATTTTGGATTTGATGTTTTGATGGTTCTATGGATTATTTAGCATGGACTCTTGGATTTAGTCTTGATATTGGTGTTATTTATGGATTATTGTTGTAGGTGGTGTACCAAGAGTATAGTTGGAGGTGTTCTATTGGTTTGTAAGTGGAATTTCATCCTTTTTGCTCACATGATATTATATGTATTGTGTTTTAAAGGTTTCAAAGTGTTATTCCCTTCCATTGATCCATTGTTATGTATTGATTTCATTGATTATCTATTGGAGGCATTGATGTCTCACTATTGTTAAAAAGGGAATACAAAAGATATTATGAGATTGCGAAACAACGGCTTTAAATGATATTGAGAATTCAAATGTTTTATTGGATTGATTAATCATAGCCATAGCATTGCATGCAATTAGATGATCATCGACCATAGGCTTTTATCCCCTCACAGTTATCGATTTATATCGATGGGATATTGGCAACCACAGTCACAGATACTATTGATATCAATCCAACCATAGAAAAGAGAAATACCATCGTTTTGCTATCTATTGCTATGCTATTGCTACAGTTATTGCTACGTTATTCATGTTTCAGAATCGATGGTATTTATGATTTAAAAGCCATGTTTTACAGAGTATACTATGTATCATTGCTATGTAAGAGTTCCACTTGCTGAGATTTATTCTCATTTCAGTTATTTTCATGTGATGCAGATAAGAGCGACGGACCGGGACGTTGACTGTGGATGGGGGTCATATGCATACGAAGATTGGAAGGATGATTATTTTGTACCATTTTGTAACATGATCACACTAATGATATTTTGTATTTTGTTATGTCATTGGAATGATCATGTTGTTATTTTGTAAACACTTTTATAAAATGTATTTTGAAACTCCTTCCGTTTGAAAGAAAATTTTAAATTCCGCTGTATTTTAATTGTAACGGGTCAGGGTGTCACATTTAGTGGTATCAGAGCACCGGTTCTTCGGACCAATGCATATGACTTCGTCTACTTTCAACTGTCCGGGTACGTTTTCTTGCATCTATCCATTGTTATTTATTGATTGGTGTCTTGTGAGCAATTGTAGAGTATGCCTCCTAAGCGTAAGGCGGCAGAGGGTGAGGATAGTTCTTCCTCGAGAGTTGTCGACGAGTTCGGCAAGTTGCTTAAGGAGCAGGCTAAGGTGCATAGCGATCAGATTCAACAGTTGCTCCGATTGCAAGGAGCAGGACAGGGTCGAGGCCAAGTGAGAGGTCAAGTTGCTCAGGCTGTTGGCACTGATGCCGTCTTTTCTGCTTTTAAGAGAATGGATCCACCGGAATTCGCAGGTAGCACCGATCCTCTAGTTGCTGTCGAGTGGGTCAAGGCGCTTGAAGCTATCTTCGATCATCTCCAGTATGAGGACAAAGATAGGATTAGCTGTGCAGTGTTCTTGCTGGTTAAAGCTGCACGTATCTGGTGGAATGCTACGAAAGTTGGAGTTGATGTTGCGACACTGAAGTGGTCAGAGTTCACTGACTTGTTCTACGACAAGTATTTCCCCGACGCACTTCGAGCGAGGAAGGTTACGGAGTTCTTGGAACTTCGACAGGGGAGCATGGATGTTGGCCAGTATATTCTGAAGTTCGAGGAGGGTTGCCTTTTTGCTCCGTATGTTGCATCCAATGACAAAGATAAAGGCGCTCATTTCATTCGAGGCCTTAGAGCTGAGATTCGTCGTGATATCAACATGTCCAAGGCTGTTACTTTCAAGGAGATTGTGTCCAAAGCATTGTTGGCCGAGCAAGACGAGAAGGACATCGCCAGGGAGAGGCAGGAGAGACACCAGGCCATTGCTCAGAGAGGCCAGGGTTCGAATCAGAGGGGCAGGGATCGTTTCAAGGGCAAGGGCAAGATGGAGCCGAGTTCTAGACCACCGCCAGTTCCATTTGATCCCGAGAAGCCACTGTGTCCAAAGTGTGGTAAGCATCATCGAGGAGAGTGCAGATTGGGCACTCATACTTGTTTTCGTTGTGGCGCGGCGGGCCACGTTGCCAGGAATTGCCCGAGGGGAGATAGCCAAGGGAAGGTGCAGGGTCGTATCTTTGCGATGACCAAGGAAGGTATTAATCGTGACTCTTCATTGATCCTTAATACTATTTTGATTTCAGGCAGAGTAGCTACTACTTTGATTGATACTGGTGCTACTCATTCTTTTATGTCTGAATTATTTTTGAGATCTTTGGGTATAGTTCCTTCTGTTCTTCCCCTCCAGCTTAATGTTGTTTTACCTTCGGGGGATGTCTTGTGCCCGACATCAATTGTCTTTGCGTGCCCTGTTCGTATGGAGGAGCGAGTTGTATTCGCTGATTTGATTGTTATCCCTATGGTTGCCTTCGATGTTATTCTTTGCATGGATTGGATTTCGACTTACCGTGCAGTTATCGATTGTGTTGCTAAGAAGGTGACTTTTGCAGATGATGGCCAGGGAGGAGCGCTCGCCAGCACAGGTACTTCGCTGGTCCTTCCTTTTATTTCTTGCTTTGAGGCTGAGAGATTGTTGTGTGGAGGTTGCGATGGGTTTCTTGCTTCTATTGTGGATGTTGATAGATTGATTAAGTTGAATGTAGATGATATTGATGTGGTGAGGGAGTTTGCTGATGTGTTTGAGGATGATGTTCCGGGTTTACCGCCGGATAGAGATGTTGAGTTTGTGATTGATTTAGCTCCAGGTACGGTTCCTATTTCTAAGGCTCCGTACCGGATGGCCCCTACCGAGATGAAGGAGTTGAAGACTCAGTTGCAGGATCTTTTAGACAAGGGCTTTATTCGTCCGAGTTCTTCGCCTTGGGGAGCTCCGGTTCTATTTGTCAAGAAGAAGGATGGCTCTTTGCGACTGTGTATCGACTACAGGGAGCTTAACAAAGTAGCTGTCAAGAACAAGTATCCGTTGCCTCGGATAGATGATTTGTTTGATCAGCTCCATGGTGCTACTATGTTCTCGAAGATTGATCTTCGGTCTGGCTACTATCAGTTGAAGGTTAGGGAGTCTGATATCCCTAAGACAGCTTTCCGGACCAGGTACGGTCACTATGAGTTTCTTGTCATGTCTTTTGGTTTGACCAATGCCCCTTCATTCTTCATGGATCTGATGAACCGTGTGTTCAAGCCTTATCTGGATAGCTTTGTCATTGTTTTCATCGACGATATCTTGATCTATTCCAAATCCAGAGAGCTTCATGCCGAGCATCTCAGAGTTGTTCTTCAGTTGTTGCGAGAGAAGAGATTGTTTGCCAAGCTGAAGAAATGTGAGTTTTGGTTTGATCAGATTTCTTTTCTAGGCCATGTGGTTTCGAGAGATGGCATTGCTGTTGATCCGTTGAAGATAGAGGCGATTCGGAGTTGGCCTATTCCTACCACTGTTCCTGAGGTACGCAGTTTCCTTGGTTTGGCGGGTTACTATCGTCGTTTCATTTCAGGTTTCTCCAAGATTGCCCTGCCATTGTCCAATCTGATGAGGAAGACTGTTAAGTTCGAGTGGTCTATCGATTGCCAGAGTGCATTTCAGGAGTTGAAGGACAGATTGACGACAGCTCCTGTTCTTTCTTTGCCCAGTGGTTCAGAGGATTTTGTGGTCTATACCGATGCGTCGAAGAGAGGCCTTGGTGCAGTGTTGATGCAGCGAGGTAAGGTCATTGCCTATGCGTCTCGCCAGTTGAAGGATTATGAGAAGAATTATCCGACGCACGATTTGGAGCTTGCAGCTGTGGTTTTCGCCCTTAAGATTTGGAGACATTATCTGTATGGCGAAAAGTGTGAGATCTTCACAGACCACAAGAGTTTGAAGTATCTGTTCTCGCAGAAAGAGCTCAATATGCGTCAGAGGAGGTGGTTAGAGCTTGTCAAGGATTACGATGTGACGATCAGTTATCACCCAGGGAAGGCGAATGTTGTGGCTGATGCTTTGAGCCGCAAGTCGAGTGCTTCATTGAGTTCTTTGATTCAGAGACCATTGTTGATGGATTTGCAGAGAGAGGAGATTGATCTGGTGATTCCAGGGACCATTGCTCGCTTTTCAGCGTTGGTCATTCGATCTACATTGACGGACAGGATCCGTAGAGAGCAGTCGACTGATGTTCAGTTGGCAGAGTTGAGAGCTAGAGCCGAGGCTAGAGGGAATTCAGAGTTTAGTCTGAATGGTGATGATTTGGTAACTTTCAGAGGCCGCATTTGTGTTCCTTCTGGCGACGATATTCGTAGAGATGTCTTGACAGAGGCTCATACCGCACCTTATTCGATTCATCCAGGCAGTACGAAGATGTATCAGGATCTTCGTCGACTCTATTGGTGGCCAGGTATGAAGAAAGATGTTGCTTTGTTCATTTCTCAGTGTCTTACTTGTCAGCAGGTAAAGATTGAGCACCAGAGACCTGCTGGGACATTGCTTTCTTTGCCGATTCCTCAGTGGAAGTGGGAGCATATCACTATGGATTTCGTGACTGGTCTGCCCAGAGTTCAGAGAGGTTATAATTCCATTTGGGTTATTGTTGATAGATTGACCAAGTCAGCGCACTTTCTCCCAGTCAAGACGACGTATTCGATGTCTCAGTATGACGATGATTACATTGCAGAGATTGTTAGACTTCATGGGGTTCCTGTGTCGATCGTGTCTGATCGTGACCCTAGATTTACCTCAGAGTTCTGGAAGAGTTTGCACAGAGCTATGGGTTCTCGATTAGCTTTCAGTACAGCTTATCATCCTCAGAGCGACGGTCAGTCAGAGAGAGTCATTCAGATTCTGGAGGATATGCTCAGAGCTTGTACTATTGACTATTCTGGTAGCTGGGATTCCAAGTTACCTCTTGTGGAGTTCACGTACAACAATAGCTACCAGGCGACGATTGGCATTGCACCGTATGAGGCACTTTATGGCAGGAAGTGCAGATCTCCTTTGTTTTGGGATGAGGTTGGAGAGAGGAAGATGTTGGGTCCCGAGTTGGTCCAACAGACTGCCGATGTTGTTGCAGTTATCAGAGAGAGGATGAAGACTGCTCAGTCCAGAGAGAAGAGCTATGCAGACGTTCGTCGTAGACCTTTGCAGTTCGAGGTTGGCGATCATGTTTTTCTGAAGATAGCACCTCTCAAGGGTGTGATGCGATTTGGCAAGAAGGGCAAGTTGAGCCCTAGATTCATTGGTCCATTCGAGATATTGGACAGAGTGGGTGACCGAGCCTACAGATTAGCCCTACCGCCCGATCTTGACAGAGTCCATAATGTGTTTCACGTATCGATGCTCAGGAAGTATATTGCAGATCCTTCCCATGTTCTTCGCCATGAGCCATTGGACTTGACGCCGAGTCTGACTTACCATGAGATTCCGATTCAGATTCTGGATCGCACAGTTAGAGTTCTGAGGAACAAAGAGATCGGTATTGTTAAAGTCCTTTGGAGGAACCATTTGATTGAGGAGGCTACGTGGGAACCAGAGACTGAGATGAGAGAGAGGTATCCTGAGTTGTTCGTGCCGTGACGTCAATTTCGAGGACGAAATTCCTCTAAGGAGGGGAGATTGTAATAGCCGAGCCCGGTGTACGGTACGGTTTAAGCTTTATTGTGTTAATTGGGTTATGTGATTAGATGATTATAGTTGTGTTTTGGGCTATAGTATTATTGGTTATTATTTATTTGAGGTGTTAGTTGGTGTTGATTGTTCGTTTCAGCGTTTCGAATCGATTTTAGATGTTTTGTTACTGTTCATTGCCGTGAGTAGAGTGCACCCGCGCTCTTAGATAAGTGCCCCCGCGGTGTACTATTCATCATTTTGGATTTGGAAGGCCGTGAGGACACCGCACCCGCGGCAGTGCAAGGACCGCACCCACGGTGAGACCGCACCCGCGGTATTTGTAGCACCGCACCCGCGGTGATTGTGCATGGGATTTATTTTGGGATGCCGTGAGCTTAGCGCATCCGCGGTGCTTGAGTGACCGCACCCGCGGTGTAAGTATGGGCGAGATTTTAAGTGACTTTTTGGGGGTTGTTGGCCATACCTACCTTATCTTCTTCCTTCCATTCTCGATATTCTCTCAATTCTTAAGGGTTTTCATCCATTTCTTTTGCTTCCTATCTTTGTTTCTTGGAGTTATTTGGATTTCCGACTTGAGATCATCGTTCTCCGTGGTATAAGGAAGCTTAGGTAAGTTTTTGGTGCGATTCTAATGAGGTTTCGAGTTAAGGGTTATTTTGGATTTGATGTTTTGATGGTTCTATGGATTATTTAGCATGGACTCTTGGATTTAGTCTTGATATTGGTGTTATTTATGGATTATTGTTGTAGGTGGTGTACCAAGAGTATAGTTGGAGGTGTTCTATTGATTTGTAAGTGGAATTTCATCCTTTTTGCTCACATGATATTATATGTATTGTGTTTTAAAGGTTTCAAAGTGTTATTCCCTTCCATTGATCCATTGTTATGTATTGATTTCATTGATTATCTATTGGAGGCATTGATGTCTCACTATTGTTAAAAAGGGAATACAAAAGATATTATGAGATTGCGAAACGACGGCTTTAAATGATATTGAGAATTCAAATGTTTTATTGGATTGATTAATCATAGCCATAGCATTGCATGCAATTAGATGATCATCGACCATAGGCTTTTATCCCCTCACAGTTATCGATTTATATCGATGGGATATTGGCAACCACAGTCACAGATACTATTGATATCAATCCAACCATAGAAAAGAGAAATACCATCGTTTTGCTATCTATTGCTATGCTATTGCTACAGTTATTGCTACGTTATTCATGTTTCAGAATCGATGGTATTTATGATTTAAAAGCCATGTTTTACCGAGTATACTATGTATCATTGCTATGTAAGAGTTCCACTTGCTGAGATTTATTCTCATTTCAGTTATTTTCATGTGATGCAGATAAGAGCGACGGACCGGGACGTTGACTGTGGATGGGGGTCATATGCATACGAAGATTGGAAGTATGATTATTTTGTACCATTTTGTAACATGATCACACTAATGATATTTTGTATTTTGTTATGCCATTGGAATGATCATGTTGTTATTTTGTAAACACTTATATAAAATGTATTTTGAAACTCATTCCGTTTGAAAGAAAATTTTAAATTCCGCTGTATTTTAATTGTAACGGGTCAGGGTGTCACAAATGAATTAAGTATTGAGAATACGTCAAAGTGTGACATTATGAGGAAGGTTTAAGTGTCTTAGGCCTCAACTATAATGTAATTGGGAAGGAAATAATTTAAGCATGTGTTTGATGCTAGGAAGGTTTCATTATCTAATCAGAATATCAATATTCTATATTTTGTGGTTTATGGATTAATGTTACTCGAAATTTAAGATTAGCAACAATCTTTATTTGGGATGTACATGTAAATAGCTAAGTTACGTAAGTTTGATGTCGTAAGGTAAAGATTCGACTCTAGGATCGTAGGTCAATATTACGGGGTTAAGACAAGGTTTAACTTTTGAGTGTAGTACCAATGATAGAAAGTTGATCAGTAATTTTTTGTGCTAAGATTTCTTATATTGAACTACATAAATGCTAATGTAATAGATCGATGAACATTACGGGTACAGTATAAGGAAAATAAGCTACGATAAGTTTGAACCTCCATTTATATTATCGGGAATTGTGAGAAAGGTCAGAATTCGAGGTCATAGTAAGGTAAAACTAAGACAGCCTTCAGAACTAGATACAGGCATTACGAGTTCTTAGTGATGCCATTCGGACCGACGAATACTCCAGCAATTTTTATGGAATGGATGAATCGGGTTTTTTCAGCCCTACCTAGACCAGTTCGTAATTTCATTGACGACATTCCCATCTACTTGAAGAGCCATGAGGAGCATTGACAGCACTTGGATATAGCTTTGCAGGTCTGCAGAGTCGCAAGTTGTTTGCAAAATTTAATAAGTGTGAATTCTGGTTGGAGAAGGTAGCGTTTTTAGGTCATGTAAATTATAACAGTGGCATTGAGGTGGATCAAGCTAAGGTAGCAGCAGTTAAGGAATGGGTCGAACCGAAGAAAGCGTAAGAAATTCGCAGTTTCCGAGGTCTAGCAGGCTACTACATGAAATTTATTCATGGGTTTTCTTCGATTACAGTGCCACTCACTTCACTGACAAAGAAGAATGCTAAATTCGTATGAAGTGATGAATATCAGAAGAGCTTTGAAACTTTGAAGCAAGCTCTTATTTCAGCTCCAGTGTAAGCCATGCCAGCAGGTCAAGGAAATTTTGTGTTGTACACCGATGCATCTAAGCTAGGGTTAGGCGCAGTGTTGATGCATCATGGTCGGGTTATAGCTTATGCTTCCAGGCAGTTGAAGGTGCATGAGAAGAACTACCCGACTCATGATCTTGAGTTAGCTGAAGTTGTCTTTGCGTTGAAGATATGGAGAGACTACTTGTACGGCGAGAAATGCAAGATATTCTTTAATCACAAGAGTCTCAAATATTTCTTTACGCAGAAAGAATTGAATATGAGACAAAGACGGTGGTTGTAGTTGGTAAAAGACTATGATTATGAAATTATCTACCATCCGAGAAAAGTTAATGTTGTGGCAGATGCCTTGAGCAGGAAAGTTTTAGTAGTAGCACAACTGTCAGTACAAAGACCTCTTCAGTCAGAAATTCAGATATTTGGGTTAGAGGTTTATCCTAAGGGCAGAGCTCCTAAGCTGTCTAATCTGATAGTTCAGTCTTCGGTGCTTGACCGAATCCGTGCACGTCAGTTTTCAGATGAGCAGTTGCAGAAATGGAGACTAAAGGATGAAGCCAAGGGCAATGTACTCTATACAGTGTCCGAGGGTATTGTGAGGTACAGAGGAAGGATGTGAGTGCCTAGTGTTGACTCGATCAGAGAGGATATTCTGACAGAGTCATATGCATCTTTGTATTCCAATCAACCAAGATGTACAAGGATTTACAGATTTTGTATTGGTGACCAGGTATGAAGAGACATCCGCCGATTTGTGTCTGAATGTCTCACTTGTCAGCAGGTGAAGGCAGAGCATCAGAGGCCAGCAGGAATGCTTAAGACACTCCATATCCCCGATTGAAAATGGGAGAATATCACCATGGCTTCGTGGTTGGTTTGTCGGAGTCAGTCAGAGGATCCAATGCCATTTGGGTTATAGTGGATCGACTTACTAAGTCGGCACACTTCTTGCCAGTGAAGACGACTTTCTCCATGATGCAATATGCGGAGCTATATATCAAGGAGACAGTTCGATTGCATGGGATCCAGTTTCAATTGTGTCCGACAGGGACCCGAGGTTTACATCGTCCTTTTGGAAGAGTTTGCATGCAACCATGGGGACTAAGTTGCTATTCAGTACATCTTTTCACCCGCAAACAGATGGCCAATCTGAGCGGGTGATTCAGATTTTGGAGGATCTATTGCGAGCCTGTATGATCGATTTCCATGGGACTTGTGAATCTAAGCTACCTCTAGTGGAGTTTACATACAACAACAGTTTCCAAGCATCTATAGGTATGGCTCCCTACAGGCATTGTATGGAAGGAAGTGTAGATCGCCGGTTCATTGGGATGAAGTCAGTGAAAGAGCGGAACTTTGTCCCGAGATAGTTCAGCAGACTGCAAATGTGGTGATAAAGATTCGGGACAAAATGAAGACCGCCCAGAGTAGCCAAAAGAGCTATGCCGATAAGAGGAGAATAGATCTCGAATTTGCTGTAGGTGATCACGTTTTTATAAAGATAACGCCCATGAAGGGTGTTATGAGATTTGGGAAAATAGGCAAGCTGAGTCCGAGGTTTATTGGACCGTTTGAGATTCTTGACAGAGATGGGACACTAGCTTATCGTGTTGCCCTTTCGCTGAATCTGGCCGGGGTACACAATGTGTTCCACGTCTCAATGCTGAGGAAATACCTAGCTAATCCTTCGCACATATTGAGCTATGAACCGTTACAGTTGGCTCCAGACCTGTCTTATGAGGAGAGACCTGTCCAAATCCTAGACAGACAAAAGTGCAGACTTCGAAACAAGGTGACCAAGCTGGTCAAATTCTAGTGGCTAAATCACTCAGTGGAGGAGGCCACTTGGGAGACCGAAGCAGATATGAGAATTCGCTACCCGTCATCTTATATGTAATAAAACATGCAGATTTGGTCAATCGATCGATCACAACCCAAATCGCATCACAACCTCGGGAGGATCTCGGTAACTGTGTCACAAAATCCATGGAAAAGTGATCCCATTTCAATTCAGGAATCGACAAACTCTGTAACAATCCTCCTGGTTTCTTTCTTTCAGCCTTCATCTGTTGTCAATTCAGACATCTGGAAACAAATTCTGCAATGGCAGTCTTCATTTGTTTCCATCAAAACTGTCCTTTCAAAGCATTAAACATTTTCCTGCCACCAGGATGAATGCTAAAACGACTGTTGTGCGCTTCTGTCAGTATTTAGTGTCTCAATTCTGAAATATTTGGCACAACTAGACGATTATTCACATACAAGACACCATCACGAACCTGATACTCCGACCGATGACCAGCTCTGACCATAGCAATCGAATTCTGTACATTCTGATCAACTCTCTGAGCCGCTTCAATTTTCAAAATCAGCTCTGGTTCAGCTTGAATAGTATATAATCTCAGAGGCTGGCGATCTGTTTCAGATACTAATCCTGTAATGCCCAAGAATGGTCGTAGAATTGATCAGACAAGGTTAATGTAATGCCCAAGACTTGTAGAATTAATCAGATAAGATTATGAGATGTTACAAGGATTAAAATTGTGGATTTTTAGAAAATGCAGGACTGCACCCGCGGTCTGGGAGACACCGCACCCGCGGTGTGAGTCCAGTAGAGTAGGAATTTTGGGCGAAGCAAGACCGCACCCGCGGTCTTGCATAGACCGCACCCGCGGTGCATGGACAGTAAGTTGGCAAGAAATTCCGAAGCAAGACCGCACCCGCGGTCTTGCATACACCGCACCTGCGGTCAAGACACCGCACCCGCGGTAATGATGACACCGCACCCGCGGTCTAAGCTTTCGGGAAAAAGGAAGGATATACATTGCATGAGCGCACCCGCGCTCCTTGCACTACCGCACCCGCGGTCATACGTGTTGCTTGGAAAATGAGGACACGTTTTACGATTTGCATGCAGTATATATATAGGAGCATTACACGTTATTCCTCACAATTCAGAAAAAGGAGTCGAGTTGTTGAAGAAAAAATCCTTACGCATTTTTGAATTTGCGATTGTGGAAGATCTGTCTATCAGAATTCGAATCCGGAAGAAGTATCGTGTTCCTCTAGCTACGAGCTACACAAGGACGTAAGTTTCGTTACGTTTTGAGATGTTTTGAAAATATAATGTTGCTAGAATCGAATATGATTCAGATATGGCGTTGATGCTACCGTAGACATTGTATAATCGAAGTCAGATTAAAGAACAGAGTGTTTATACAATTGTGATGAATTTCAGAAGATATTATCTGAGATTAAACACTGGAATTGTATTATTCTTGATTCAAGAATAGAGAGATGATCATGCTTATGTGTTCTGGATAGATTATTCAGTATGTTTATAAAGTCAGATCGAATAAATTATACAGTATGTTGGTATTATGAATTTCAACAGATCCTGAGTTGAATTCAATAGATATTGACATACTAGAATTAGAAGAAAGATGATATGGTATTGATTATGCCTTTAGATATGATATCTGTGATGTTGAGATTGACAGGGTTACAAGATTGTATTATTATACCGTGGAAACATCAGTTGATTCAGATTGATCAGATTCAGTTATGATTTCGATTATATCGTGATATCATTGATATGAATCAGATTGTATCTTGTTCAGACATTGATCAGATTGTATATTGAATTGAGTACTGATCAGAACAGATTGTAGATTGAGTTATTCATTGATACTATGTATTCGATATTGTCTTTTCAGATTGAGATGGACAGAGTTGAATACAGATCATCATCTTCGTCAGACCGGGACGACAAAGGTATAATTCATGTGATATTCGGGAAGAAACAACTCAATTGAGATCACCACTTGAGTTGCCCAATAAATCACATACTATATTCTTGTTTATGTTTATATGATTATGCTTTGTTTACTGATTGTATTCATGCATTTAAGATAGGACAGTTTGGAGATCAGCCAGACTGCTAGACGTTCGGTGATATCACAGCTTAGGAGAAGATCACCTCTCCTATTGTTGATGTGGATACAGATCAGACCGAAGTCTAGGAATAAGACATACCGTCACCCCCGATTGGAGAGTAGGTGATAGATCGTCTTATTCACCCCGGGATCCCTAGAGTTATAGATCGAGTCAAGTCTAGACATGATTTGATTAAGACTTCATGCTTATATGGATGTGGCTCCTAGATCATGGGACCCATCGTTATTGCTTCCAGTTGTGCTAGCATGTTTTTATGATTTAGATCGTTTATATGCATGTTTATCTGATTTGAGTTACATGCTTATTTGATTTATTTCATAGATTATGAAATATATTGGTTTATACAGGATCGCATGTTTTATGAATTAGTTTGTTTATATACATGCTTACCATGTTTTATACTGGGATTTATTCTCACCGGAGTTATCCGGCTGGTGTCTTGTTTGTATGTGTGCATGACATCAGGGGGAGACAGGATCGGGGTCACGAAGATGATGAGAGAAGACGAGTTAGCGTGGTGATTCCGGACTTACAGTAGATTGGATTTTACTACTAGAATTTTAGTAGTGAACCTTAGATTAGAATGTTGTACATTATTGTATTTTTTATACTGAATTGTATTTTATATACAGACATGTATAGTATTTAGATTCCATTACCTTCCGCAGTTATATAATTTAAAAAGAAAATTTTTAGACCCTGTTTTATCAGAACTGATAATTAAATCCCAAAGATGATTAATGAGAAAGATCAGCGTCCAGGTCCCCACAAATCCAGACAAACAGCAATCTTTTATTAAATTCGAAACACCAATCATCGATAAGGATAGAGAACAAACCTTTCGACTTAGTGCATCTGCTGCTGCATTGGATTTCCCCGGATAGTACTTGATTTCACAATCAAAGTCTTTCAATAAATCCAGCCATCTTCGCTGTCTCATATTCAGCTCGGATTGTTAAAAAAGATACTTCAAGCTTTTGTGATCATAATATATTTCGAATTTCTCACCGTACAGATAGTGTCGCCATATCTTCAATGCAAAGACTACGGCTGTCAATTCAAGATCACGAATTGGATAACGAGTTCATGGGACTTCAGCTGTCTTGAGGCATACCCTCGATGAGAAGCATCACAATAAACAACAAAGTCACCAGTACCTGACGGGATAGTCAATACCGGAGCACTGGTCAAACTTTTCTTTAATTCAAGAAAACTGCTCTCACATTCTTCAGACCAAACAAACGGTGTATTTTTTTGAGTCAACTGTGTAATTGGCTTGACAATACTGGAGAAATATTTTATAAATCGACGATAATATCCTGCTAAACCCATAAAACTACAAATCTCGGGCACTGATGTCGGTCTCGGCCAAGAAATCACTGCATCAACCTTACTGGGATCAACCGATATACCGTCTCCGGATATAATATGCCCCAGAAATACTACATGTCTCAACCAGAACTCACATTTCGACAGTTTAGCCTATAACCTCTCAGCCCTCAAAATTTTCAATACAGTTCTCAGATGATTAGCATGCTCAATCATATTATTTGAATAAATCAAAATTTCATCAATGAATATAATAACAAAATCATCCAGATTTCTCTGAAATATGTGGTTCATCAACCCCATAAATACAGCCGGTGCATTCGTCAAACCAAACGGCATGACAATAAATTCATAGTGTCCATACATGGTTCTGAATGCTGTCTTTGATATATCAGAATCTTTGACTCTCAACTGATGATATCCAGATCTCAAATCGATCTTGAAATATACCGATGAACCCTGCAACTGATCAAACAGATCATCAATGCCAGGCAAGGGATATTTATTCTTTACCGTTTCCTTGTTCAGTTGCCGGTAGTCGATACAAAGTCTCATCGAATCGTCTTTCTTTCGAACAAACAATACTGGGGCACCCCAAGGGGACACACTCGGTCTGATATACCCCTTGGCCAGTAAATCTTCCAACTGTTCTTTCAACTCTTTCAACTCAATTGGTGCCATTCGGTATGGAGCTCTAGATATTGGAACTTTACCTGGCATCAACTCAATGCTGAAGTCTATCTCTCGAATCGGAGGCAATCCAGGAATATCATCTGGAAAGACATCAGCAAACTCACACACCACTGGCAAGTCCGCCAATGATGGACTCGATTTCAGTAAATCAACTGAATAGACAAGGAATCCATCCGCTCCTTTCTGCAATAATCGAGTCATATTCATAGCAGATATCAAAGGAATGCTGGATCGAGAACCCTTACCATAAAATTTCCACTCCTCAGCCATTTCAGGTCTGAATCGAACAATCTTGTGGAAACAATCGACTGTAGCCATGTACTTCGTCAACATATTGATACCGATAATACAATCAAAGTCAGATATCCCAAGCACAATACAGTCTAACTCAATCTCATGCCCATCATACTGCAGTATACAAGACCTAACAGACTTCACTGATATTAAACATTTCCCCAACGGAGAAGAGACAGACACTACAGCAGACAATGACTTAATAGGCAGTGCATGACTCAATGCAAATCGCTCAGATATAAATGTATGTGATGCACCAGTATCTATCAATACATATGCAGGATAACCAGAAATAAAGCAGTTACCTGCTACAACATCATCAGGTGCATCCTGTGCCTGCTTCTCAGTCAAAGAGAACACTCTGGCCTGCTGTCTCGGAGGCTGGCTCACTGTCTGGCTTCCTCCTGGCCTCTGCTGTGACTGAGTAGAAGGTGCTGGCTGGAAAGAATGAACAGCAGATGGTCGTCTCCCTGTCTGAGCCACTGATCCAGATGGCTCTGCTGCCTGGGATCCCTGGGCACCTCTCTGTGGACATACTCGTGCAAAATTTCCCTGCTGTCTACGAATACGATAGCTGCCAAACACTCCTCGACACTGCTTCGTGGAATGCTTCCCTCCACAGGTGCTGCAATAGGGTCCTGTATAACTTTGGCTCTGTCGAGGACTCCCAGAGCTAGAAGAACAGCTTCCTGACTTCTTGAATTGCTTTCCTCTACCCTTCAAGAAATACTTCTTTCCGCCACTACTGCTGCCACTCTCAAATCGAGAAGGTGGTTGTTCTAATCTCGGTGCTGGAGGCACAAACGAAGCTCTTCGCTGTCTCATCAGACCTGCTTCATCTCCCTTAGCCCGATTCAAGGCATCAGTGAAATTATTTGGCCTCCCGGTATTTACCAAGGTAAAGATTTCAGGATTTAGGCCATTAATAAATTGGTCTGCAACAGCCTCATCATGTTCAGACACGTGGGGAGCAAACCGCAACAATGTAGAGAACTTGGCCACATATTCCTCAATGTTTAGCTGGCCCTGTCTCAAGTTAGCAAACTCGGCTCCCTTGTCTTTCCTGTACGACACTGGAAAGAACCTCTGATAAAATTCAGTCCTAAACACATTACAGGTAATAGTCGTACCTCGATGTTCTAATGCTCGCTTAGTAGTGATCCACCAGTTCTTTGCCACATCATATAACTGGTGTCCTATCAGTTCCACCCTCCGCTCATCAGTATAGTCCAAAGACTCAAAAAGCATCTCGATATCGTCTAGCCAACTCTCGCAGTTCACTGCATTCTCGGTACCTTTCAAAGTCGGTGTATGAAATGACTGAAATCTTTTTAACAATGTCTCCATCGGAGTGGCTGTAACGTCCATTGGAAGATTTGACGTGCTATCATGTTCTGGTACTCTTCTCGGAGGCATATCTGATAATCAAATGGGTTAGTAACAAATACCACAATTTTATTTCAGTCCTCCTCCGATCATCTTACTGCTGATCCAGAATCGGTGCTGATTCATTCTCAATCAAACATATTACTATATCAAATCAGATAAACAAGTAACATGTATTAAAGCAGTAAAACATGCTAGCATTCAAAAGCAGGAAAGAAAACCTCAATCTACCCCGCTCACTAGCTTCTATCTCAATCTAAAGGATCTATCGCTCTGATACCACCTGTTGTGGGAACCCGAACGCTAATCAAGTTCATAATTGTCATTGGGACAATTTAATCAATTATAATAAACAGGGTCTAAATTTTTTTTTAAAATGCGGAATGTAATGGAAATCATACTAGTATACATATCAGTATAAAATAAGGTCCAAGTCATGTACAACATACATTAAATATACACTAGGGTTCAACAACTAGCTATCAAGTGTCCAAACCCTATCTACAGCAATGTCTAAGTCCGTGGTCTCCACTCTAATCATGATCTCTCGTCATCTCCTCGACCCTGATCCTGTCCCACCTGTTGTCATGGACACATACAAACACGACAACAGCCGGATAATTCCGGTGAGAATATAATCCCAATATAAATCAATGAAACATGCAATAATATGATAAACATAAAAGCATGAACAGGTAACAGCAATATGTATCAAACTCTGAAACATAATCAATATAAAACTGTCGACAATGCTCGTGACTCCACGACTCAGACTAGACTCAATCCTAGTCTAGGGATCCCGGTTTCCAGACGTTGACATTCCATATCGATCACCAGTAATAGAAAAAACTCCGATTCTATCCACATCGATAGCCAATCATCCGGAGACAGACTTTGGCACTATCGCCAATACACTATCTTGTGACATCGTGCAATGTGCCTGTGGCGATCCCACCACTATCAGGCACTTCTGTCACAAGATTACTCATCTAATACCCATCTAATACATGCTTCCTACAAATCAATAGAACATCATATAATAATCAAATCAATGCATACAATAACAATAAGTATGTGATTTAGGGAAACCCAAGCATATCCTACTTGAGCCGATCTCCCAATACCACATTGACTTATACCTTTCGTGTGGGGACCCGGACGCTAATCATCTTCTTAATCATAGTTGGGATTTAATTACCAGTTATGATAAACAGGATCTAAAAATTTTTCTTTTTAAAATGTAACTGCGGAAGGTAATGGAATCTAAACAATATACATCTCTGTATAAAAACTACAGTTCAGAAGAAAAGTACAACACTCTACAACCTAAATCTAGGGTTCAATTACTAATTTCAAGTATTAAAATCAAATCTATCCAAGTCCGGAATCACCACGCTAATCTCGTCTTCTCTCGTCGTCTTCTCGACCCTGATCCTGTCCCACCTGTTGTCATGCACACATACAAAACAAGACAACAGCCGGATAACTCCGGTGAGAATAAATCCCAATATAAAACATGGTAAACATGCATATACACATAATGATTCATGGAACATACTGTCATGAATAAAAGCAAAGACAATAGTAATAGATTTCATCATCTATGAACTCTAATCTAACTAAACATGCAATTCAAATCAGATAAACATGCATGTAAATAATCTAAATCATGAAACATGCTGTCATGACTGAAAGTAATAACAATAGGTCCCATAGTCTATGAAGCCAATTCATCTACGCATGCTGTTCTAATCAAATCATGTCTAGACTTGACTCAACTATAACTCTAGGGATCCCGGGGTGAATAAGACGTCACTGACTGTCACCTACCCAACCACTCGGGGCGACTGTACGTCTTATTCCTAGACTTCGGTCCGAACTGTATCGACGACTGGCAATAGGAGTAATGGCTACTCCTAAGTTGAGATACACCGAACGTCTAGAAGTCTGACAATGGCTGTCAAGACTTTCCTATCTTAAATGCAATGAATAACAATCTGTAAACAAAGCATAATCATATTCATAACTGAATATCACAATTATCTTACATGCTTGAATAAAATTCTATAATCAAAGCATAATCATAATAAAATATAGACAACAGTCTAGTATGTGATTTTGTTGGGAAACTCAAATGAGATTTCATTTGAGTTGGGACTTCCCGAATATCACATGCATTATACCTTTGTCGTCCCGGTCTGACGATGACGAAGACCTGTATTCAAATTTGTCCATCTCAAATCTGAAATGACAATATCGAATACACTGTATCAGTAAATAATTCAATATTCAATCTGCTCTGACCAATACTCAATTCAGTATACAATCTGATCAATATCTGAACAAGATGAAATCTGAGTCATATCAATAATATCACAATCTAATCGAAATCATATCTGAATCTGATCAATCTAAATCAACTGATGTTTCGACGACATACTAATACAATCTGAATAACCCCATCAATCTGAACATCACAAATATAATACTGGAACTCGTAATCTGTGTCAACATAATTCATACTCTGAATATTAACACAATTCTGATATAGAATCTCAGTCAATATCTTTCAAAAATCATAACAATTACAGAAACGGTCTGTTCTTTAATCTGACTTCAATTCTATAATATTTACGGTAGCAGAAACACTATATCTGAATCATATTCAAATCTGACAATATCATAAATTCAAATCTTGTCTAAACGTAACAAAACTTACGTCCAGTTGTAGCCTGCGTTGTTAGGAACACAATACCGAAGTCGGATTCAAAATCAGACAGATAGATTTCTCGCAATCAATTTCTAAACTCAAGAAATGAGCCTTTTTCCCCAAAGCCTTCCTTCGAGCAAATTCTGAATCTAATTTCATTCATTTACATACATATATATATCCACATGCATGAATCAAGAAACGTGGCACACTCCCAAATTTTTGCCCATTTCTATCAAAATTACGAAAATGCCATTGCCTCCAATAATTACGAAAATGCCATTGCCATCCAATAATTACGAAAATGCCATTGCCTCCAATAATTACGAAAATGCCATTGCCATCAAATAATTACGAAAATGCCATTTCCCTCAAATAATTACGAAAATGCCATCCGAAAATCACAAAAATGCCATTCAATAATTTAAATCAATTATTTAATTTTCGGGTTCTCACAAAAATGATGACATCTCGGGCCTTACATTTCTTCCCCTCTTAGAGCTGAGTTCGTCCTCGAACTCGCCAATAATCTATTCAGATATCTCAGAAGAAATGTATACGAGAGGTTAAATCCAAAATTCAAATATCTGATTCCAGTCTGGAATAAGAATTCACTAAGTATAATATCATACTACTTCTCCAATCCTTCTGACAGAATCAATCTTTCCATGTTGGTTATACAACATTCGTATAAACCAATCACAATTCATAACAAATCAATACCATCAGCCATTATCAAATCTGTTTATCCCAATCAAGGACCTATACAATCTTTAGCTTCAAATACCAATCGTCATTATCCGACGTTGGTTTCTTAAGTCTGTCTATTCTGAACTGTCATAATAATTATTGTCATACCGGAACAATAATTCATAACATCTAGTGCTAACATCCAGCACTAAAGCTGTATAGTGCTAACATCCAACACTAACACTATACCAAAATCTTCTAATTTCTGGATAATACATTCTGACAATCTATCAATCTGTAAAACCATCTAAGAGAGAGTTCATGATATATTCTGTCACGAATACAAACTCCAGCAAAATCATAATCTGACATAGTCTACTATGGCATTCTGATCTTTCTGACCACTTTTCTGACATCAATCTGTGTCATTGGGTCATGTTTGTACATTATCTGGTACAAACTGATAGATATAGACTGAACAATCTGTCAATCTTAATCATATCATATTACAATCTGTAAAAATGACGGTAATTTCATTACGAAGGCTATAGAAATGTACTCTCATTTCTATTTAAAACTTCACAATTCTGTAATAAATCTTCTGATTTCTATCTTTCTATCTTTTCTGTTAGCGATTTAGACATATCAATATGATATATTCTAACATTTCCGTACAAATTCTGTTACAACTGATTTAATCTGTCTATATCAACACTGTCTGTTATCCGAATAAAAACTGAATCCACTACTGTGCATGTCTGACATTATCTGTGCTATCTGATTCGAACTATTCGGCACAAACAAATCAGTTAATAATATAAATTAAAGAAGAAATACCTACCTGGTATTCGGCTCTGATTATCGATATCAATTCTGTTATACAATTCTGAAACATTTTGACATAACAAAATAATCAGTTTCATACAAAACGCAAAATCACATATCTGTTATCCTGACTGATGCTCTGTTTTGATTATAGAATCGAGTTCTGACCCTTCTAATCATATTCCTGAACTGATGTAACTCTTGAAATCAATTCTGATACAATTGAACTGTATATAATCTTGACGGTTCACAATAATCTGTATCATGTACGAATTCAAAACAACAGTAATATCAAATCAGAAACGAAATATCAGTAACCTATACAGATCTAGTGAGTTCAGTGAACTCATAATATAAGGATTTCTGGTGAATATCTTCATGTCATTCTGATCAACTGGTATATCTCATCTGCAAATAAAATATGCTCCCCAAAACAATATAATATGTCTCAAATACTGATTTAGAGTAATAACAAAACTCAGCAGATATAAAGCAATGGTCGAATAAAATACTCTGTCAAATCAGACAACATACATTTCTGACATTTCTGACCTTTCTGGTCTTTCTGATATTGGTATCTTATCAGCTATTGATCACAATTTCAACTGTGTCAAATCAATCTGTATACAAAATCATAATTCTTCGAATATCCAATAAAATCTTTCCAATATTCGATTCCATTAGTCAGATACTGCAATTATATCAATATATCATCGATATAATAAGCATAAATCATCCAAATACTCCTGAACACAGAAGCTATCAGTCTAGACATAGAACTGAAATATCTTCAAGAGAAACACTCTATCTGATGTAACTCTCTGCCCAGTACTCTGATTTATCACTTCACTTCTGAAGTCTATCTTTCTGATATAAAGCAAATCTGAAATCTTATCTAGCAATATCAGCCAACTCATATATCATTGGCAAATCTGCCAATGCTAGGCTCGATTTCAGTAGATCTACTGAATACATAAGGATACTATCTATTCCTTTCTGTATCAATCGAGTCATAGATAACACAAATATCAAAGGAATTCGAAATCTAGAATCCTTACTGTGAAATCTCTACTCATCAGCCATATCTAGTCTGAATCTTATACTTTCCTGACTGGAATCTATAATAATTCTGTACTTGTTTAGCATATTAATATCAATAATGCAATCAAATCAGAAACACAAGTACATCAAAATTTAACTCGATCTCAGTTTCGTCTTACTGTAGTATACATATGTCACAGAAATCTCTGAAATCAATCTTTCTTTCTCACAAGGTACAAAGATTAATACTACAGCAATATAGACTCAACAGATAATGCATATCTCCATGCAACTCAGTCACAGATACTCTTATAAAAAACGCATTAGTACATATCAATACATATGCGATATAATCATAAAGAAAGTACCTGTTGTGAATTCTAGATCTGTGCTTTCAATTGAACTCTGTTCCCTACAATTTTCGGGAACGCATCTGGGGACAAACTTTAGCAAAGTGTCCCGACTGTCCACAAATATGGCAACTACCAGACACTCCCTGGCATAGCTCTGTGGGATGTCTCCCACCGCATGTCCTGCAATAAACTCCAATATAACTTGGACTAGAACCGCTGGAGCTAGAGGAACCACTTCCCAACTTCTTGAATGGCTTCTTTCGAGCTTTCAGCACATCTTGCTTCCCACTCGTACTGCCGTGATCATATCGAAGAGGGGATTGCTGTGTCTGAGGTGACTTCACACACAACCTTGTCAATTGTCTAATCAGACTCGCCTCCGCTCTCTTTGCTCTACTCAAGACATCCGCGAAATGGTAAGGTCGTTGCAAATTCATAAATGCAACTACCTCTGAATTCAACCCTCTGATGAACTGATTTACTAGAGCTTCATCACTTCCAGCTATCTGAGGAACAAAATGCCTTAACGTAGAGAATTTAGCAATATATTCGTCAATATTCAGCTGCCCTTGGCTCAAATTCTCAAATTCTGCTCTTTTGTTCTCTCGGTATGATCCTGGGAAGAATCGTCGATAAAATTCAGCTTCAAAGACTTCCCACGTAATTAACGTACCACATTGTGCTAATACTCCTTTGGTTGCAATCCACCATTTCCTAGCAGCCTCTCGTAACTGGTGGAATACCAATTTAACTTTCTGTTCATCTGTACAGTCAATTAGATCAAACAATATTTCTATGTCATCTAACCAATTCTGACAATCTTCAGATGTCTCGATACCACTCAGAATCGGCGGCTGGAATAACTGAAGTTCTGCTAATTTTACTTCCATCTGAGTTTCGGATGCATCTATCGGTTCAGAAGAAGTACTACCCCTTTCTGGAATTCTCCGAGGCGGTATATCTAAATATCAAACAGATTAGTACAAAGTCTATACAATCTGTCTCAGCCCTCCTCTGATCATATACCTCTGATCGAGAATCGGTTCTGATTCAGGCTTAACACTTACATGCTGCAATCAACTCAGATACCACCAACATGTAATAGGGAAAGCAGTAAATCAAGCTAGCACCCAGAATGTAAATCAACATCAGAACAAATCACATGCTAGCAATCTCATGCAAGGAAAGAAAATTCAATCTACCCCGCTCATTCTATTCTATCTCAGTCTGAAAGATCTATCAGTTCTTACTATCTCAATCTAAAGGATCTATCGCTCTGATACCACCTGTTGTGGGGACCCGGACGCTAATCATCTTCTTAATCATCGTTGGGATTTAATTACCAGTTATGATAAACAGGGTCTAAAAATTTTTCTTTTTAAAATGTAACTGCGGAAGGTAATGGAATCTAAACAATATACATCTCTGTATAAAAACTACAGTTCAGAAGAAAAGTACAACACTCTACAACCTAAATCTAGGGTTCAATTACTAATTTCAAGTATTAAAATCAAATCTATCCAAGTCCGGAATCACCACGCTAATCTCGTCTTCTCTCGTCGTCTTCTCGACCCTGATCCTGTCCCACCTGTTGTCATGCACACATACAAAACAAGACAACAGCCGGATAACTTCGGTGAGAATAAATCCCAGTATAAAATATGGTAAACATGCATATACACATAATGATTCATGGAACATACTGTCATGAATAAAAGCAAAGACAATAGTAATAGATTTCATCATCTATGAACTCTAATCTAACTAAACATGCAATTCAAATCAGATAAACATGCATGTAAATAATCTAAATCATGAAACATGCTGTCATGACTGAAAGTAATAACAATAGGTCCCATAGTCTATGAAACCAATTCATCTACGCATGCTGTTCTAATCAAATCATGTCTAGACTTGACTCAACTATAACTCTAGGGATCCCGGGGTGAATAAGACGTCACTGACTGTCACCTACCCAACCACTCGGGGCGACTGTACGTCTTATTCCTAGACTTCGGTCCGAACTGTATCGACGGCTGGCAATAGGAGTAATGGCTACTCCTAAGTTGAGATACACCGAACGTCTAGAAGTCTGACAATGGCTGTCAAGACTTTCCTATCTTAAATGCAATGAATAACAATCTGTAAACAAAGCATAATCATATTCATAACTGAATATCACAATTATCTTACATGCTTGAATACAATTCTATAATCAAAGCATAATCATAATAAAATATAGACAACAGTCTAGTATGTGATTTTGTTGGGAAACTCAAATGAGATTTCATTTGAGTTGGGACTTCCCGAATATCACATGCATTATACCTTTGTCGTCCCGGTCTGACGATGACGAAGACCTGTATTCAAATTTGTCCATCTCAAATCTGAAATGACAATATCGAATACACTGTATCAGTAAATAATTCAATATTCAATCTGCTCTGATCAATACTCAATTCAGTATACAATCTGATCAATATCTGAACAAGATGAAATCTGAGTCATATCAATAATATCACAATCTAATCGAAATCATATCTGAATCTGATCAATCTAAATCAACTGATGTTTCGACGACATACTAATACAATCTGAATAACCCCATCAATCTGAACATCACAAATATAATACTGGAACTCGTAATCTGTGTCAACATAATTCATACTCTGAATATTAACACAATTCTGATATAGAATCTCAGTCAATATCTTTCAAAAATCATAACAATTACAGAAACGGTCTGTTCTTTAATCTGACTTCAATTCTATAATATTTACGGTAGCAGAAACACTATATCTGAATCATATTCAAATCTTACAATATCATAAATTCAAATCTTGTCTAAACGTAACAAAACTTACGTCCAGTTGTAGCCTGCGTTGTTAGGAACACAATACCGAAGTCGGATTCAAAATCAGACAGATAGATTTCTCGCAATCAATTTCTAAACTCAAGAAATGAGCCTTTTTCCCCAAAGCCTTCCTTCGAGCAAATTCTGAATCTAATTTCATTCATTTACATACATATATATATCCACATGCATGAATCAAGAAACTTGGCACACTCCCAAATTTTTGCCCATTTCTATCAAAATTACGAAAATGCCATTGCTTCTAATAATTACGAAAATGCCATTGCCATCCAATAATTACGAAAATGCCATTGCCATCAAATAATTACGAAAATGCCATTTCCCTCAAATAATTACGAAAATGCCATCCGAAAATCACAAAAATGCCATTCAATAATTTAAATCAATTATTTAATTTTCGGGTTCTCACAAAAATGATGACATCTCGGGCCTTACATTTCGTTTGTAGTCTCGGTCAGAAGTAATATTAGTCCTGAACTCAAGAATGTCTCTGTAAATCTGAAATGACATATCGAGAATCATAATATCAATATTCCATGTTCAATTCCACACTGAATCTGATTAATCTAGATTTAATTCAAATCAACGGTATAACGACACCATCTCAGTATCCCTGTCAATACCATATCAACAGACATACACTCGACACAAATTAAGGCAAATGGCTCATCCTACATGCAACATGTCTCGCGCATATGCGCGACCCTCCTCGGCGCATATGCGCGAGACAGTATGTTTCGGCGCGTAGCTCGCACAGCCCCTCGCGCATATGCGTTCCCTTACTCGGCGCATATGCGCGAGGTTCTCTGGACATTTCGCGCATATGCGCCCGGCTGGGTCGCGCATATGCGCGAGAGCTCATCCTCGCACATACATCTTTTCATGTTGAATTCAAACCATGTCCTGATTAATCCTCTCATACTCACCTCAAATTATAAATCAATAATCGTCAATTAACAGCGATTAATTTTCGGGCATTACATCACTCGTCTAATACATGCTTTCTATAAATCAATAGAACAAGCATATCAAATCAAATCAATGCACATAATAACAATAAGTATTTGATTTAGGGAAACTCAAGTATATCATACTCGAGTCGTTCTCCCGGTACCACATTGACTTATACCTTTCTTTTATAGCAGTTCTGACGTCGTTCCTGTCGGGAATTCAAAGTCTGTCCACACTCAATCTGGCAATGACAATACCAAATAATACCATATCAATATACTGCTCAGATCAATACCAAATCTGATAAATCTAGATTAAACTCAAAATCAACAGCATAACGGAACAATCTCGATATCCCTGTCAATACAATAACAACAGATATTAATTACAATCAATAACTGATATCCAATACAATCTGTAATCAATCCATAATTAAAATCTGTCCAATATCAACCAATATAATATGAAAAACCATAACAATTCCATAATCACTCTGTTTCTTAATCTGACTTTGATTCTACGATGTCTAACATGTCAAGAACCTCTTATATGAATCATATTCGATTCCAGCAATATCATAATTTCAAATCTTAACAAAATGTAATAAAACTTACGTCCAGTAGTAGCTGTCGTCCATAGAATCACGGTACTGTGTCCGGATTTAAATTCTGATAAACGGATCGAATAAACTCCCAACTCAAAGTCGATGGAAGCTCCAAGTTTTCAGAGGAATTCTCGTTTCTTATTTTCTGAATAATGAACCACTGCACAACTCGCGCATATGCGCGCAAACCCTCCGTGCATATGCACTAGGTCCTCTGCCCACTTCGCGCATCAGTGTCGCGCATATGCACTACGGGTACTGTTCCTTGCACACATTTCATGTATTTTCTCGTTTTTCCCGGTCCGATCCTTTCCGTCCATAATTACAGCAAATTATAAATCAATAATCGTAAATTACCAAATAGAAATCCCGGGCATTACATTTCTCCCCCCCTAAGATACAATTTCGTCCCCGAAATCACAGACAATCAATCATATCAATAAAAAGGTGTATAACAGAAACTGAACAGAAAACTCACATAAATGAAATAATTCTGGGAATCTCTGTCTCATGTCTGACTCAGTCTCCCAGGTAGCTTCCTCGATGCCGTGACGACCCCACTGAACTTTCACAAGTGAAATTGTCTTCGTTCTGAGCTGCTTTTCCTTCCGATCAAAAATCTGAATCGGCTTTTCGTAGTAGCTCAATGCCTCATCAAGCTCGGCCTCGTCTGACTGCATAATGTGTGAAGCATGAGGCAGGTATTTCCGTAATAACGATACATGAAAGACATCATGTATCTCAGATAAAGAAGACGGTAAGGCGAGTCGATAGGCACGATCTCCTATCTTCTCGAGGATCTCATAAGGCCCAATGTATCGTGGAGACAACTTCCCCTTCTTTCCAAATCTGACAACACCTTGGAAAGGTGAAATCTTCAAAAATACTCGGTCTCCTGCCTCAAATATCAACGGTCGTCGTCTGATGTTGGCATATTTGGCCTGTCTATCTTGAGCTACCTTCATTATTTTCTGAATCAGCTTCACTTTCTCCGTCATATCTCTGATCATACCAGGTCCAGTCTCAGGAACTTCAGAGATATCATCCCAATACAGAGGGAATCGATACTTCTTTCCATACAATGCTTCGAAAGGAGCCATCTCAATACTCGTCTGATAACTGTTGTTGTACGAGAACTCACAAAGTGGCAATGCATCCGGCCAATTAGTGCTAAAATCAAGCACTACACCTCTCAGCATATCCTCTAATGTCTGAATCGTCCGCTCTGACTGTCCGTCTTTCTGTGGATGATATGCGGTACTCAAATGTAACTTCGTACCTAGAGACTGCTATAAACTCTGCCAGAAATGCGAAGTAAACCGAGGATCACGGTCTGAAACAATCTACTTCGGCACTCCGTGCAATCTAACCGCTTCTCTGACATAAATATCGGCCATCTGGTCATGTCTGTATGTCATCTTGTATGGAATAAAGCATGCAAATTTGGTCAATCGATCAATCGCGACCCAAATCGCATCACAACCTCTGGAGGATCTCGGCAACTGCGTCACAAAATCCATGGAAATGTGATCCCATTTCCATTCAGGAATGGACAAACTCTGTAACAATCCTCTTGGTTTCTTTCTTTCTGATTTCACCTGTTGGCAATGCAGACACTTGGCTACAAATTCATTAACATCAGATTTCATCTGTTTCCACCAATATTGTGTCTTCAAATCATTATACATTTTCCTGCCACCAGGATGAATGCTAAAACGACTGCTGTGCTCTTCTGCTAGTATATGTTGTCACAAATCTGAAATATTCGGCAAACAATACGGTTATTCACATACAAAACACTGTCAAGAACCTGATACTCCGATTGATGTCCAGCTCTGACCATAGTAATCGAATTCTGTACATTCTGTTCCACTTTCTGTGCTTCTTTAATTCGCAATATCAGTTCTGGTTCGGCCCGAATAGCACATAATCTCAGAGGCTGACAATCTGTTTAGAAGGCTAATCCAGAAAAACATCAATCTTCTATCAAATTTGAAATACCAATATTCGATAAAGATAAAGAACATACCTTTCGACTCAGTGCATCAGCTGCTGCATTGGATTTTCCTGGATAATACTTGATTTCACAATTGAAATCCTTTAGTAAATCAATCCATCTTCGCTGCCTCATGTTCAACTCGGACTGTGAAAACAGATACTTCAGGCTCTTGTGATCAGAATAAATTCCAAATTTTTCATCGTACAGATAATGTCGCCATATCTTTAACGCAAAGACGATGGTTGCCAATTCAAGATCATGAATTGGATAACGAGTCTCATGGGGCTTCAGATGTCTTGAGTCATAAGCGATAACATGCCCTCGCTGCATCAAAACACAACCCAATCCTCGATGAGAAGCATCACAATAAACTAAAAAATCACCAGTGCCTGAGGGGATAGTCAATATCGGTGCATTGGTCAATCTCTTCTTCAACTCAAGAAAACTGGACTCACAGTCTTCTGACCAAATAAATGGAGCATTCTTCTGAGTCAACTGAGTAATCGGTTTGGCTGGAAAAATCTTTAATAAAACGTCGATAATATCGTGCCAAACCCATAAAAATGTGAATCTCGGGTACTGAAGTCGATCTCGGCCAAGAAATCACAGCTTCAACCTTGCTGGGATCCACTGATATACCGTCTCCGGATATAATATGCCCCAGAAATACAACCTGTCTCAACCAGAATTCTCATTTCGACAGTTTAGCATACAATTTCTCAGCCCTTAAAATCTTCAATACCGTTCTCAGATGCTCGGCATGCTCAATCATATTTTTTGAATATATCAAAAATGTCAACAATGAATATAATTGCAAACTCATCGAGGTATCTGAAAAACATGGTTCATCAATTCCATAAATACAGGCGGCGCATTCGTCAAACCAAATGGCATGACAATAAATTCATAATGTCTATACCTGGTTCTAAATGCTGTCTTCGGGATATCATAATCCCTGACTCTCATCTGATGGTATCCAGATCTCAGATCGATCTTTGAATATACAGATGAACCCTGCAACTGATCAAAAAAATTATTAATACGAGGCAAAGGGTAGTTGTTCTTTACCGTAGCCTTGTTCAGTTGCCGGCAGTCGATACATAGTCTCATCGAACCGTCTTTCTTTCTCACAAACAACACTGGAGCACCCCAAGGAGAAACACTCGATCTAATGTAACCCTTGGCCAGTAGACCCTCCAACTGTTCTTTCAGCTCTTTCAGTTCTATCGGTGCCATTCTGTACGGAGCCCTAGATATCAGAACTGTACCTGGCATCAACTCAATGTTGAAGTCTATCTCTCGAATCGGAGGCAAATCAGGAATCTCATCTGGGAAGACGTCAGCAAATTGACACACCACTGGCAAGTCCGCCAATGATGGACTCAATTTCAGTAAATCAACTGAATAAACAAGGAATCCATCCGCTCCTTTCTGCAATAATCGAGTCATATTCATAGCAGATATAAAAGGAATTCTAGCTCGAGAACCCTTACCATAAAATTACTACTCCTCAGCCATTTCAGGTCTGAATCTCACAATCTTGTGGAAATAATCAACAGTGGCTCTGTACTTCGTTAACATATCGATACCGATAATACAATCAAAATCAAACAACCCAAGCACAAAACAATCTATCTCAATATCATGCCCATCATACTGTAGCATACAATGTTTCACAGACTTTAGTGATATCAAACATGTCCCCAAAAGAGAAGAGACAGACACTACAGCAGATAATTACTCAATAGGCAATGCATGACTCAATGCAAATCTCTCAGATATGAATGTATGCGATGCACCAGTATCTATCAATACATAAGCAGGGTAACCAAAAATAAAACAGTTACCTGCCACAACATCGTCTGGTGCGTCCTATTGGGACAAGCTCTAGCAAAATGTCTCTGCTGTCTATAAATACGGCAACTGCCAAACACTCCTCGGCACTGCTCTATGGAATGCTTCCCTCCACAAGTGCTGCAGTAAGGTCCTATAACTCTGGCCCTGATCGGTCTGTCTCGAGCCACTAGAACTGGATGAACTGCTTCCAGATCTTTTGAACTGCTTCCCTCTAGCTTTCAGGAATTCTTTCTTTCCACCACCACTGCTGCCACTCTCAAATCGAGGAGGTGGTTGTTGTGGTCTTGGTGCTGGAGGCACAAACGAAGCTCTTCTCTGTCTCATCAGACTGGCTTCGGCTTCCTTAGCTCTATTCAAAGCATCAGTAAAATTATTCGGTCTCCCGGTATTCACCAAGGTAAAGATTTCCGAATTCAGGCCATTAATGAACTGATCAGCAACGGCTTCGTCATTCTCGGCCACATGTGGAGCAAATCGTAGCAGTGTAGAGAACTTGGCCACATATTCTTCGATGTTCAGCTGACCCTGTCTCAAGATTGCAAACTTTGCTCCCTTATCCTTCCTGTACGACACTGGAAAGAATCTCTGATAAAACTCAGTTCTAAATACATTCCAGGTGATAGCTGTACCTCAATGCTCCAAGGCCCGCTTTGTTGTAATCCACCAGTTCTTTGCCACATCATGCAACTGGTGCCCTACCAGTTTCACTCTCCGCTCATCAGTGTAATCCAAGGACTCAAACAGCATCTCAATGTCGTCTAACCAACTCTCACAATCAACTGAAGTCTCAGTACCCTTCAGAGTCTGTGGATGGAATGACTGAAATCTCTTCAGCAATGTCTCCATCGGTGTTGCTGTCACATCCATTGAAAGATTCGAAGTGCTACCTTGTTCTGGTATTCTTCGGGGAGGCATATCTGATTATCAAAAGAGTTAGCCATCACAATTAACAATTTTGTCTCACTCGCTTTCTGATCATCTTACCTCTGATCAAGAATCGGTTCTGATCCATTCTCAATAATACACATTACCATATCAAAATCAGATAATCAGGTAAACATGTATTAAAACAGTAAGTCATGCTAGCAATCCAAAGCAAGAAAAGAAAACTCAATCTACCGCGCTTACTAGCTCCTATCTCAATATAAAGGATATATCGCTCTGATACCACCTGTTGTAGGGACCTGGATGCTAATCATGTTCTTAATCATCATTAGGACAATTTAATCAATTATAATAAACAGGGTCTAATTTTTTAAAAAAAAATTGCGGAACATAATGGTATTCAATCTAATATACATATCAGTATAAAAATACAATTCTTGTACAACAAACATCAAACTTAAACTAAGGTTCAACAACTAAATGTCAAGTGCTGAATCCTATCTACAGCAACGTCAAAGTCCGTAGTCTCCACTCTAATCACGATCTCTCATCATCTCCTTGACCCTGATCATGTCCCACCTGTTGACATGCACACATACAAACACGACAACAGCCGGATAACTCCGCTGAGAAATACATCCCAGTATAAATCAACGAAACATTCAATCATAAAAACAATGTAAAAGCATGTAACAGATATCAGTAACATATATCGAAATCTGAAACATAACTAATATAAAATCGTCAACTAGACTCATGACTCCACGTATGAGACTAGACTCAATCCTAGTCTAGGGATCCTGGTATCCAGACGTTGGTATAACATATTGAATATCAGTAATTGAAGAAACTCCAATTCTATCCACTTCGATATAACCAAACATCCGGTGTTTTGACCTATCTGTCACGGACTTTGGCACTTTCGCCAAATCACTATCCTGTGACAATCTGCAATGTGCCAGTGACGATTCCATCACTATCAGCACCTATCTCACAAGATCACTCATCTAATACTCGTCTAATACATGCTTTCTATAAATCAATAGAACAAGCATATCAAATCAAATCAATGCACATAATAACAACAAGTATGTGATTAGGGAAACTCAAGTATATCATACTCGAGTCGTTCTCCCGATAACACATTGAATTATACCTTTGTTTTATAGCAGTTCTGACGTTGTTCCTCTCTGGAATTCAAAGTCTGTCAACACTCAATCTGGCAATTTCAATATCAAATAATACCATATCAATATACTGCTCAGATCAATACCGAATCTGATAAATCTGGATTAAACTCAAAATCAACGGCATAACGGAACAATCCTGATATCCCCTCTATACAATATCAACAGATATTAATTACAATCCATAACTGATATCCAATACAATCTGTAATCAATCCATAATTCAAATCTGTCCAATATCAACCAATATAATCTGAAAAACCATAACAATTCCATAATTAATATGTTTCTTAATCTGACTTCGATTCTACGATGTCTGACATGTCAAGAACCTCATATATGAATCATTTTTGATTCCAGCAATATCATAATTTCAAATCATAACAAAACGTAATAAAACTTACGTCCAGTAGTAGCTGTCGTCAATAGAATCACGGTACTGTGTCCGGATTTAAATTCTGATAAACAGATTGAATAAACTCCCAAGTCAAAGTCGACGGAAGCTCCAAGTTTTCAGAGGAATTCTCGTTTCTTATTGTCTGAATAATGATGAAGACGTTCATATGTATATATATATATATATATATATATAAATATATATATATATATATCATTCATGTAATTGACGTGTGGCTCATCCTTTGATAAACATGTCTCGCGCATATGCGCGACCTACATCGACGCATATGCACGAGACCTACTGGTCTCAGCAATAACAGCTCGGCAGCTCGCGCATATGTGTGCCCTCCTGTCGCGCATATCCGCGAGGTTCTCTGGACATGAACTTGAACCACTGCACAACTCGCGCATATGCGCGCACACCCTCTGCGCATATGCGCAAGGTCCTCTGCCCACTTCGCGCATAGGCGCGCATCAGTGTCGCGCATATGCGCGAGGGGTACTGTTCCTCGCACACATTTCATGTATTTTCTCGTCTTTCTCTGTCCGATCCTTTCCGTCCATAATTACAGCAAATTATAAATCAATAATTGCAAATTACCAAATAAAAATCCCGGTCATTACAACTGGGCTGACAGGGAAAATCCATTGCCACATTCTTGAGATCCTCGTTCATGCTTTAACGGGTGGATTGGTCCCTTGTCATGATTTACCGCTTTCCAATCCTGATCTAAACCCGTTCATGCCTTATGGGGTGGATTGGTCCCTGGTCATGCTTTATCGCTTTCCAATCTTATATATAATTTGGTCACAAAACATTTAGCATACCTAAATCAACTTAAAAGTATTTTCTCTTGCACGTCGAAAAAACTTACTTGACGTAGAGGGATTCGTTGGATCACGTTCGGGTCCTTGCTACACATGCTAACATGCTACCATGAACTTTAAATTCCACAACTTAATCATGCCTATCAAATGCATCACCAATTGACTCGCTAACTTATGACCTTCTAGAAATGCTCGGGACTTTACAGTGATAAACAACATGCTAACCCCCGACTCAACCCCGAAACAATTCTTGCCCAGAAGTATGAATTTCCCCAAAACAATAGAATGCACGGACCTTGCCTAAAACATAGTTCAACGTTCCCCGATCAAACTTCATGACATCTAAATTAGCTTTTAGTATACTAGGACATAACGACTTAATAGTACCCAAAGTAAGCAAGAGCACCTAAATCTGAAGCCTAAAGTTCACCTGAAGGAGCGCTGCACTGCAGCGCCAGACTGGGGCCTAGGCACCGCGGCGCTGCTAGTGTGTACCAGTAAGCGCCTGCAAGAGCACCTAAATCTGAAGCCTAAAGTTCGTCTGAAGGAGCGCTGCACTGCAGCGCCAGACCGGCGCCAAGGCGCTGCAGCGCTGCCTGTGTGTACCAGCAGCGCCTAGGCGCTTGCTGGCACGTACTGGCAGCGCTGCGGTGCCCGCAGTGCGGCGCTGTTTCTGCGCAAATGTGGGGACCCGGACGCTAATCAAGTTCTTAATCATAAATGGGACTAATTAATCAATTGAAAACAGGGTCTAAATTTTTTTTTTTAAAATGCGGAACGTAGTGACATACCACATATATACATATCAGTATATAAAATACAAATCCTGTATTTCAACATTTATTCAAACTAGGGTTTAAAACTAAAGTCAAGTGTATCAACCCTACATCTAGTCCAAGTCCGGTGCCACCACTCTAATCACGATCTATCTCTTCATCTCTTCGACCCTGGACCTGTCCCACCTGTTGTCAAGTACACATACAGACAAGACAACAGCCGGATATACCGGTGAGAATATAATCCCCAGTATAAATCAATGAAACATGCAATCATATAAACAATATAAAGCATGTAATCAGGTAACATGAATATGTATCATAATCCGAAACATAAACAATACTCGTAGCTACATCATTTAAGACTAGACTCAATCCTAGTCTAGGGATCCCGGTTTCCGGATGTGGTATTCCTATATCGAATTCCGTAAAGGAGGGAACCATAATCTCTATTACTCGATATAACCAGTGCCCCGGTATTCCTATATCGAATTCCGTAATAGAAGAATTCCAACCCCTTTACTCGATATAACCAAATATGGTGTTCCTATATCGAATTCCGTAATGGATTCCATTACTCGATATAACCATACATCCAGTGTCCTGACCTATCCGTCATGGACTGTAGCTCTATCGCTAGCATCCTATCTTGTGACATCGTGCAATGTGCCGTGGCGATACCACCACTATCCGGCACGATGTGTCACAAGACAGTTCGACTAATACCTGTCATCTAAATATCAAGAGCACAAGTATATTAATCAAATAAATGCAAATATCAATGCAATAAATAAAGTATGTGATTTAGGGAAACCCAAGTCCAAGCCGACTCAAGTCCATCTCCCAATACCACATTGACTTATACCTTTCTTTGCAGTCTCGGTTTCCCGCTCAGTCAAAGTCCTGACCTCAAGGCCTGTCTGGTACTGACAATATCAACAGTCTCATATCAATATACCAGTCAATTCCATAATAATCTGATCAATCTAGATTTAATTCAAAATCAACGGTATAACGGTACAATTCCAATATCCCCGTCTATACCAATTCACCCGATAATAGTTACAATCCATAACCCATATCCAATACAATCTATAATCAATCCATAATCCAAATCGGTCCGATATCAACTGATTATTATCAGAAAATCACAACAATTCCATAATCAGTCTATTTCTTAATCTGACTTCGATTCTACGATGTCTAACATATCAAGAACACCATATATGAGTTCCATTCAATTCTGACAATAGCATAATTTCAAAGCATGTCAAAACGTAGCAAAACTTACGTCAAAGTGTAGCCTACGTCGATAGGAACTCGGTACCGAAGTCGGAATCAAAATCAAACGGACGGATTGATCGCACGATTGAATTCTTGAATCAAGAAGCAAAGTTTTCCCCTGATTTCCCTTTTCTTTCCCCGGAAGACATGCATGTGTATATATATATCTATACAACTTCCGCATGCACAAGGGCAAATGGCTCATCCTTGGCCAACCACGTCTCTCGCTCGGGCGGACATAAGTTTCCGCCCGGGCGAGTAACTCTCGGCCCTCGCAATTCAAGCAGTCTCGCTCGGGCGAGCACAAACTTCCGCCCGAGCGAGTAACTCTCGGCCCTCTTTCAGAATTCCGTCTCGCTCGAGCGGACAAAAACTTCCGCCCGGGCGAGACACTTTCGGCCCACCTCTTGGCTCTTCCTATTTCTTGTCCGGGTTATAATCGTGTCCGCTAATAATTAATAATCTCAGATTAACATGATACAAAATCTTGGGCATTACATTTCTCCCCCCCTAAGATACGATTTCGTCCTCGAAATCACGAGCATTTCATTCGTATCAATAAGGAGTATATACAAACACTGTATAAGAAATTTACATCAGTGAAATAATGCTGGGAATTCCTGTCTCATATCTGATTCAGTCTCCCACGTGGCTTCTTCAACCCCATGACGAGTCCATTGAACTTTCACCAACGGAATCATCTTTGTTCTGAGCTGTTTTTCTTTACGATCGATAATCCGGATCGGTTTCTCGACATAACTCAATGTCTCATCCAGCTCAGTCTCGTCTGGTCGAATCACGTGAGAATCATCAGGGAGATATTTCCGCAGCATCGATACATGAAAGACATCATGTATCTCAGATAATGAAGGCGGCAAAGCAAGTCGATAGGCACGATCTCCTATCTTTTCGAGAATCTCATAAGGACCTACATATCGTGGAGACAATTTCCCTTTCTTGCCAAATCTGCTAACACCTCTGAAAGGCGAAATCTTCAGGAATACTCGGTCTCCAGCCTCAAATACCAACGGTCGTCGTCTGATGTTGGCATACTTGGCTTGTCTGTCCTGAGCTGCCTTCATTTTCTTCTGAATCAATTTCACTTTCTCGGTCATATCTCTGATCATCTCAGGTCCAGTCTCAGGAACTTCAGAGATATCATCCCAATACAGAGGGGATCGACATTTCTTTCCGTACAACGCTTCGAATGGTGCCATCTCAATACTCGTCTGATAGCTGTTGTTGTACGAAAACTCACAAAGAGGCAATGCATCTTGCCAAGTAGTGCTAAAATTTAGCACCACTGCTCTCAGCATATCTTCCAGGGTCTGGATAGTTCGCTCTGACTGTCCATCGGTCTGTGGATGATATGCGGTGCTCAAATGTAACTTCGTACCAAGAGCTTGCTGTAAACTCTGCCAGAAGTGCGAAGTAAATCGAGGATCACGATCTGAAACAATCGACTTCGGCACTCCGTGTAATCTAACCACTTCCTTGACATAAATATCAGCCATCTGATCATATCGGTACGTCATCTTGTATGGAATAAAACATGCTGATTTGGTCAATCGATCAATCACGACCCAAATCGCATCACAACCTCGGGAGGATCTCGGCAACTGTGTCACAAAATCCATGGAAATGTGATCCCATTTCCATTCAGGAATGGACAAACTCTGTAACAATCCTCCTGGTTTCTTTCTTTCAGCTTTCACCTGTTGGCAATTCAGACACTTGGCTACAAATTCGGTCACATCAGATTTCATTTGTTTCCACCAATACTGTGTCTTTAAATCATTATACATTTTTCTGCCACCAGGATGAATACTGAATCGACTGTTGTGCGCTTCTGACAATATCTGTCGTCTCAAATCTGAAACATTCGGCACAACCAGGCGATTATTCACATACAAGACGTTATCACGTACCTGATACTCTGATCGATGTCCTGCTCTAACCATCGATACTGATTTCTGTACATTCTGATCACCTCGCTGAGCTGCCTTAATTCTCATAATCAGCTCTGGTTCTACTTGCACCGTATAAAGTCTTAACGGCCCATAATCTGTTTCAAATTCTAATCCAGACAAACAGCAGTCTTCTATCAAATTCGATACACCAATCGTCGATAAGGATAGTGCACATACCTTTCGACTCAGTGCATCAGCTGCTGCATTGGACTTCCCTGGATAATACTTGATTTCACAATCGAAATCTTTCAATAAATCCAGCCATTTTCGCTGTCTCATATTCCATTCTGATTGCGAAAACAGATATTTCAAGCTTTTATGATCAGAATAAATTTCGAATTTTTCACCGTACAGATAAGGCCGCCATATCTTCAATGCAAAGACTATGGCTGCCAATTCAAGATCATGAATTGGATAACGAGTCTCATGTGGTTTCAATTGTCTAGAGGCATAGGCGATGACATGCCCTTGCTGCATCAGTATACATCCCAACCCTCTGTGAGATGCATCACAATAAACCACAAAGTCACCAGTACCTGAAGGAATCGTCAACACAGGCGCACTGGTTAATCTTTTCTTTAATTCCAGAAAACTGGATTCACAGTCTTCTGACCAAACAAACGGAGCATTCTTCTGAGTTAACTGCGTAATCGGTTTGGCAATACTCGAAAAATCTTGAATGAATCGTCGGTAATATCCTGCCAAACCCATAAAACTGCGAATTTCCGGCACAGATGTAGGTCTCGGCCAACTCATCACGGCTTCAACCTTACTAGGATCAACTGAGATACCGTCTCCCGATATAATGTGACCCAAAAACACAACCTGTTTCAGCCAAAACTCGCATTTCGACAATTTAGCATACAGCTTCTCAGCCCTCAAAATGCTCAACACAGTCCTCAGATGATTTGCATGCTCAATCATATTCTTTGAATAAATCAATATATCATCAATGAATATGATCACAAAATCATCTAAGTATTTCTGAAAGACGCGGTTCATCAATCCCATAAATACCGCTGGTGCATTCGTCAAACCAAAAGGCATGACAATAAACTCATAATGTCCATACCTCGTTCTGAATGCTGTCTTTGAGATATCAGAGTCCCTGACTCTCAGTTGATGGTATCCAGATCTCAAGTCGATCTTGGAATACACAGATGAACCTTGCAACTGATCAAACAGATCATCAATACGAGGCAAGGGGTATTTATTCTTTACCGTTGCCTTGTTCAGTTGCCTATAGTCGATACAAAGTCTCATCGACCCGTCTTTCTTTCTCACGAACAGTACTGGAGCACCCCAAGGAGATACACTCGGTCTGATATATCCTTTGGCCAGTAAATCCTCCAACTGTTCTTTCAATTCTTTCAACTCGATCGGTGCCATCCTGTAAGGAGCTCTCGAAATCGGAACTGTTCCTGGCATTAGCTCAATGCTGAAGTCTATCTCTCGAATCGGAGGCAATCCCGGAATCTCATCTGGAAAGACATCAGCAAACTTGCACACCACTGGCAAATCTGCCAATGCTGGGCTCGTTTTCAGTAAGTCAACTGAATATACCAGGAATCCATCCGCTCCCTTCTGCAATAATCGAGTCATATTCATTGCAGATATTAAAGGAATTCTCGCTCGAGAACCCTTACCATAAAATTTCCACTCCTTAGCCATCTCAGGTCTGAATCGAACAATCTTGTGGAAACAATCGACTGTAGCTCGGTACTTGGTCAACCTGCAACTACATCATCAGGTGCATCCTGTGCCTGCTCCTCGGTCAAAGCAAAAACTCTGGCCTGCTGTCTCGGAGGCTGGCTCACGATCTGGCCCCCTCCTGGCCTCTGCTGTGACAGAGTAGACGGTGCTGGCTGAAAAGTGTGCACGGCAGACGGTCGTCTACCTGGCTGAGCCGCTGATCCAGATTACTCAGCAGCCTGTGATCCCTGGGCACTCCTCTGGGGACACACTCGAGCAAAGTGTCCTTGCTGTCTACAGATACGACAGCTGCCAACTACTCCTCGGCACTGATCTGTGGAATGCCTCCCTCCACAAGTACCACAGTATGGTCCTGCATAGCTCTGGATCTGACCGGTCTGTCTAGAGCCACTCGAACTGGACGAGGTAGTCCCTGATTTCTTGAATTGCTTCCCTCTAGCCTTCAAGAAATCCTTCTTTCCGCTACCGCTGCTGCCACCTTCAAATCGAGGAGGTTGTTGTTGTCCCGGTGCTGGAAGCACAAACGAAGCCTCTTTCTGCCTCATCAGGCCTGCCTCGGCTCCCTTGGCTCTATTCAGGGCATCGGTGAAATTGTTGGGCCTCCCAGTATTCACCAGCGTAAAAATCTCAGGATTTAGGCCATTTATGAACTGGTCTGCTACGGCCTCATCATGTTCAGCTACGTGGGGAGCAAATCGGAGCAGTGTCGAAAACTTAGCCACATAATCCTCAATGTTCAACTGGCCTTGTTTCAGGTTTGCAAACTCGGCTCCCTTGTCCTTCCTATAAGAAACTGGAAAGAACCGTAGATAAAATTCAGTCTTAAACACATTCCAGGTAATTGCCGTACCTCGCTGTTCCAATGCCCTTTTTGTCGTAATCCACCAGTGTTTAGCAACGTCATGCAACTGGTGTATTATCAGTTTCGCCCTCTTTTCCTCCGTGTACTCCAAAGAGTCAAACAGTGATTCAATGTCGTCCAACCAACTTTCACAATCCACGGAGTTCTCCGTTCCTTTCAAAGTCGGTGGATGAAATGACTGAAACCGTTTCAGCAATTTCTCCATTGCTGTAGGTGTCACATCCATGGGAGGATTCGAGGTACTCCCCTGTTCTGGCATTCTCCTCGGAGGCATATCTGATAACCAAAAGGGTTAGCGGTTCCAACAATAATCCTGTTTCAAGCCTCCCTGGATCATCTTACAGCTGATCCATTCCAATAATACACAATACCATATCAATAGCAGATAAGTCAGGTAACATGTATTAAAACAGGAATCATGCTAGCAATCAAAAGCAAGGAAAGAAAATCTCATTCTACCCCGCTCACTAGCTCCTATCTCAATCTCAAGGATCTATCGCTCTGATACCACCTGTTGTGGGGACCCGGACGCTAATCAAGTTCTTAATCATAAATGGGACTAATTAATCAATTGAAAAGAGGGTCTAAAATTTTTTTTTAAAATGCGGAACGTAGTGACATACCACATATATACATATCAGTATATAAAATACAAATCCTGTATTTCAACATTTATTCAAACTAGGGTTTAAAACTAAAGTCAAGTGTATCAACCCTACATCTAGTCCAAGTCCGGTGCCACCACTCTAATCACGATCTATCTCTTCATCTCTTCGACCCTGGACCTGTCCCACCTGTTGTCAAGTACACATACAGACAAGACAACAGCCGGATATACCGGTGAGAATATAATCCCCAGTATAAATCAATGAAACAGGCAATCATATAAACAATATAAAGCATGTAATCAGGTAACATGAATATGTATCATAATCCGAAACATAAACAATACTCGTAGCTACATCATTTAAGACTAGACTCAATCCTAGTCTAGGGATCCCGGTTTCCGGATGTGGTATTCCTATATCGAATTCCGTAAAGGAGGGAACCATAATCTCTATTACTCGATATAACCAGTGCCCCGGTATTCCTATATCGAATTCCGTAATAGAAGAATTCCAACCCCTTTACTCGATATAACCAAATATGGTGTTCCTATATCGAATTCCGTAATGGATTCCATTACTCGATATAACCATACATCCAGTGTCCTGACCTATCCGTCATGGACTGCAGCTCTATCGCTAGCATCCTATCTTGTGACATCGTGCAATGTGCCGTGGCGATACCACCACTATCCGGCACGATGTGTCACAAGACAGTTCGACTAATACCTGTCATCTAAATATCAAGAGCACAAGTATATTAATCAAATAAATGCAAATATCAATGCAATAAATAAAGTATGTGATTTAGGGAAACCCAAGTCCAAGCCGACTCAAGTCCATCTCCCAATACCACATTGACTTATACCTTTCTTTGCAGTCTCGGTTTCCCGCTCAGTCAAAGTCCTGACCTCAAGGCCTGTCTGGTACTGACAATATCAACAGTCTCATATCAATATACCAGTCAATTCCATAATAATCTGATCAATCTGGATTTAATTCAAAATCAACGGTATAACGGTACAATTCCAATATCCCCGTCTATACCAATTCACCCGATAATAGTTACAATCCATAACCCATATCCAATACAATCTATAATCAATCCATAATCCAAATCGGTCCGGTATCAACTGATTATTATCAGAAAATCACAACAATTCCATAATCAGTCTATTTCTTAATCTGACTTCGATTCTACGATGTCTAACATATCAAGAACACCATATATGAGTTCCATTCAATTCTGACAATAGCATAATTTCAAAGCATGTCAAAACATAGCAAAACTTACGTCAAAGTGTAGCCTACGTCGATAGGAACTCGGTACCGAAGTCGGAATCAAAATCAAACGGACGGATTGATCGCACGATTGAATTCTTGAATCAAGAAGCAAAGTTTTCCCCTGATTTCCCTTTTCTTTCCCCGGAAGACATGCATGTGTATATATATATCTATACAACTTCCGCATGCACAAGGGCAAATGGCTCATCCTTGGCCAACCACGTCTCTCGCTCGGGCGGACATAAGTTTCCGCCCGGGCGAGTAACTCTCGGCCCTCGCAATTCAAGCAGTCTCGCTCGGGCGAGCACAAACTTCCGCCCGAGCGAGTAACTCTCGGCCCTCTTTCAGAATTCCGTCTCGCTCGAGCGGACAAAAACTTCCGCCCGGGCGAGACACTTTCGGCCCACCTCTTGGCTCTTCCTATTTCTTTCTCCGGGTTATAATCGTGTCCGCTAATAATTAATAATCTCAGATTAACATGATACAAAATCTTGGGCATTACAGCAAATCCACCCAAAATTCTGCACAAGAGATCGCTATGTTCTAATGCATGCACAACCTCCCCAACCCGAGACAACACCCCAAAATTCACATGATCACCCCAATGGACACTCCTATACAAAGCAAGGCACCTCTGATGATTACCAACGAAGCCTGCAACAAGAAATTCTCAGAAAAACGCAGTTTGAGCAGTCCCACAAAAACGATCATAACTCTCTCAATTTTTATCCAAATATTTTGAATTTACTGTCGAATCGAAGGTATAGAAAATTTTACATTTTATATGTTGAAAGTTTTTCAAAATAAGTGACTGAAAATTCGCAGCACACGAAATGACAGACACATTTTAGATCTAAAAATTTTGATCCAAAAATCATTTCAAACGTTCTTGCTCAAACCTTTTCACAACACACATGGATTTCACGCATAGTAAACAGCACAACACGTAATATAACGAGATCGATGCATAAACAACAGGTTATACATGCCTTTTGATACTAAAATTTACCGAAGCGTGGATGATACGAAGGTTGATCCGGGACAAACGTGGCACTATTTCCTTGAAGAAAAATGGACGAAAATCTGCTGGAAAAGTTCAAAGGGAAGGGCGGATGCTGATAGCTTAAGAACCCTAAACTTTTCTCCAACAAAAATCTGAAATTGAAGTGTGTAGGTGTGTGTTGTGTTTTTAACATGTAAGTGTGTGTATGGGTGTGTGTGAGTGTGTTTAGTGGCAAAAATAGGGGTTAAATTTGCTTAATTAATAATTAACAAGCTAATTTAAAATACCAAATAAGTTAATCAAAATAGTAAACTACTACATACTCTAATAAAATCCTCTAATTTAAATAAAATTCACACATGCTAGACTTTAAAAGTAAAATTCTAAAATCACTTAAATAAATAATTTAGGCTTTTAAAAATACTAAAACTTATAAATCACTTAAAATGCCCCCAATCTAAACTTAAAAATAATTTCCCACATTCTAAGATTGCCAAAATCGTCACTGGTCTCTTCTCCTCGATCTCGCATCGAATAATCGTCTGAAACATGAAACTCGATAAAAACTTTTAACATGCATCACATAAACATAATAATTTAAAATAATGCATTTAAATAAATCATGTATCGCTAAAAGTAAATTTTAATTTTAAAATAAATGATTTAACAGTTAAATAAATGCATGGATTTTACGTGTACTGATTTTAGGCTCTACACTAACCATGAGCCAACCCCTACCATCCCATGAATAGATTACCCCGAAGACCCCTTTGGACCATCACGACTTAGCCTAAGACCTGAATATAGTCCCTGCCCCGAGCCATGAACAAAATTCCCAAACCATGTGCATGTGGTGATCAAGCGGCCAAGCTGCTTTGTTCCAGCCCTTGCCCACGAACCAGGCACGACTCAACACTCTTAGGTCATCTGGATGCAACCCAAAAATGACACACAGCCTGCACCCTCCAAAGAAATGTAAGAGGTGAACTGAAGTGCTTTTGTACGGTGAATTTTTTAATTTCCTCTGATGAGACACGTGGCAGTTCGTAATTGGAACAAAAATATTTTTGAAAAATTGGTAAATTGATTTGAAGTTGAATAATCATTCAACCATCACAACTTGATATGGAATTAAACTGAGTTAAGAATCAGTCTACTAAATGATAAGATCATTTTGTCTAAAATAACAAAATTGTAGTTTAGGGAACTAAACTGACAATCAGTTGAGCTCAAGGTAAGCTGACTTTTGTCTTATCAGTTGAGCATCTTAACAATCAATATCCCCCCTAATTAAGCATGAAGATAAATCAATAATCCTTAAAATATTTTTGAAATAATAAAACTTAGTATTTAGTTGTGGCTTGGTGAAAATAGTTGTTGATTGTTGATTAGTTGAGAGATATTATAGCCTTATGTCTTTATTCAATGTATGATCTCTGATACAGTGATATCTGATATCAATGTGTTTGGTCCTGGAATCTAGAATTGGATTGTAAATTATTGCTATGGTGCCAGTATTGTCAAAAATATTGGTTATTCATGTGCAATGATCCCATAATCTCTTAACTGTTGTTGAATCCAAAGCAGTTGGACATAGCAGCTTCCAGAAGCTAAGTGTTCTACTTCAGTTTTGAATATTGCAATGGAAATATGCTTCTGGATAAACCAAGATATCAGTTTGTGTCCTAGAAACTGACATGACCCACTGGTACTTTTTCTATCAAGCTAGCACCCTGCATAATCTATATCTAAATAGCTAACTAAATTGAAAGAAGAGTTTTTAGCATACCATAGGCCCATATTTTGTGATCCTTTAAGATATTTAAGAAATTTCTTGGCAGCTAAATAAAGAGATCCTTAGGATCCGACTGAAACTAAGCACACACAAAGAGGAAAAATAATATCATGTCGACTTCCAGTTAGGTACAATAAAGAATCTATTAAGCCTTGATATATGGTTACCTCAACTGATATTCTCTATTCATCTTTGTCTAGTTTAACTGATGAGCTCATTGAGTTGTTATTCTGGAACATGTTTTCATGTCAAATTTCATCAGTAGTTACGTTATGTAATTAGTTTGAATGATGTAAATATCATTAACCAATTGTTTCACACTTAGAACAAAAAAGAATATCAGATTTGTCATACATCAATTTAGAGAACTTTTCACATAGTTTGGGGTTAGTTGACCAAAAAATAATGTTGTAACGTTCCGAAAATTTGAAATTCTACGTGAACCACATGAATGCAAATTATCAAATTTCTTATGTATTTTAATTAAATTGTTTTAATTGTATAAATTGATTATGGTAGGCATGTTTACATGTTTAAAATGTAGTTTCTTCTAGAATGCATCAAAACTGTGTTTTAAAGGTTATTTGAGACGCGATCGAGGAACAGAGACCGGAGACCGTAAAGGGAAAATATTTTATTAAATGCTTATTTTTAATTATTTAATATGTGATATTTTTTAATGTATATTTTCGAAAATGGCAACTTTTAATGTGTTTTTACGTGTTGAGTCGTACTTTAGACCGGCACAATCATTGACAAAAATAGGGACTTTTTGGAGGCTCTTTTATTATTTTCGAAAAGCAACCTAAACAAAATGCTTTAAATATTATCTAATGGGCTTATGATACGAGGTTAATGAGCCTAAGCTTGCACATGTGTTTATATATCAAATTATCAAGCTTCCAAGCTCTTTTATTCCATTCAAAACGCACGCCCCTCACCCTAGGAAATTACTAGGACTCTTCCATCAGCACATAAACACACACAACACACGTTTTGAAGAGGTATTCACGCAAGGTTTGAACAAAATTCAGCAAGATTCTTCCCCCGTCTCTCCGCCACGTTCATCGCATCGCAAGTTGTTTTTCGTGCGTGAAATATGCGAAGGCACGCCTTAATCTTCTTTCACTCATCTTTCACACCATATTATAAGTTTTGAGACATGATTGTGTGAGAGCCCAGCCCATTTGGATAATAAGTTAAAAAAAAGGAAGATAATTATCAATTTTTCCTCTCTCTCTCTCTCCCGTAAGCAATCTGTCGAAAATTTCTTCTTCTTGTCAAACGATTTTCATCCGTCTTTGACCGCCCGTAACTCCAAATTCGTTGAACTATTTTCGAAAGTAAGTATAGTTTTGGAATCCTCTCGACGAGAGCTACGTTTTGGTACCTATATTGAAGTGTTTCTCGACACTTTTCGAAAACCCGTTTTCCCTTTCTCCGTCGAATTGCCGCTCGTACGTCACCGGAATTCGAAAATTGACTGAGGGGTTTTGTTCTCTAAGTCATAGGCTTCATTTTGGTATATATATTGAGGTACAAATCATGATTCCAGCAAGGTGGTTGTATTTTTGTTGGGTTAAATTTGGTACCAATATTAATATTTGTTATATTATTGATTGTAAGTACAAGAATTGAGCCGATTAAAGGTATCTACCAGATTTTCGGAATTTATTTGGATTAATTTCGAAAATTCAGATTTATATAATTGGATTTTCGAAAATTCAGATTTATATATTTGGATTAATTTCGAAAATTCAGATTTATATATTTGGATTAATTTCGAAAATTCAGATTTATATAATTTGGATTAATCGCTTTCGTTGTTTACATTAATAAAGCCTGGTTGTTTGGTCATTAATATTAATCAGGAGCACGAGCCCCGCACAGTTGGTATCAGAGCGTAACTGGGATATGCTCGAATTAGAGTCTAGGGCATTTGAGTCTAGACACAAATAAAATGATTGTGCCTGTGTTTGACTATTTGCTCGTATTTGAATTATTTGGTGTGATTTGCTTGAATTTACCTGCGTTAGAACGACTAGCTGATTAGGCATGGTATGTAGTTTAGAAATTGCCTATAACTTTCTTTTACCTGTTATCTGCCTGTGGATTTAATACTCGTGTCTTGTAGAATGGCACCTGGAGGAAGAGGTAGAAAAGGAAAAGAAATAGCGCAAGAATCTGAGGCGCAAAATGTTCGAGGACTTGAAGATATCATTAGAGGTAGACGTGGTCGGCCTCGAGGAAAAGTCGCTCAAAATGTTGAAGAAGAAATGAACCAAGAACCTCCTCGACCTGAAAGACCTGGAGCTAGACAGGTAGCGATTGAGCAAGAAGTGGAACAGCTGACACAGAAAGTTGGAGGAATGCAGTTAATAATTTCTCAGTTTCAAGAATTACGTCCTCCAAAATCCTTTGGCAACGAGAGTGGAGAAAAAGCAGCAGGCTGGCTGAAAAGTATAAATCATCTATTTAATTTGTTGAAGTATTCCCAAGATATTAAATTTAAGCTTGCCATCTACCAACTTAAAGACCGAGCACAACTCTGGTGGGAAGCCACAGAGGAAGCAATGAAGGACTCTGGTGAAATTATTACTTGGGATGCTTTTCGTGCTCACTTTACCCAGGAATATGCACCACCATCATATTATGCTGCTAAAGAAGAAGAGTTCAATCAGTTGGTACAGGGCAACAAATCAGTAGTGGAATATGCTTCACAGTTTTCTGCTCTTTTGCCCTATGTTCCACATGTTGCCAGGAATGATCAGGCTAAACTATCACGTTTTCTGCACAGGTTGCAGCAGACTGTTCATACGTTGGTAATGACTGGATCGCCTAATACGTATATTCAATCAGTGGAAAAGGCGAAGAAAATTGAAGCAAGTTTGCTCAGAGGAGACCCACAACCAGGTCCATCATCTGTTTCTCAGGGATCTGGGAGTAGTATGTCAATGCCAGTGGATTTACCTCCATATCAGCCTGTACAGTCATACCAACAACCCAAGCAGCAGAGGTACAAGGCAAAAGGAAAGCAATTCAAGAAGAAGTCTCAATCCAGCTCCTCCAGTTCAGGCACTGCACGAGGGGGAGGTTCGGTTGGGTCGTCTAGCACTATGCATTGTGATCGATGTGGTGGTCGACATTTTAGTTCCCAATGTGTAGGAGTTCAGGGGACTTGTCATAATTGTGGTCAGGTTGGACATTATGCCAGAGTATGTCCTAATGCACAAAGACAGCAATTTCAGCCACAACAGTCTGGACAAGTTCCCCGAGGACCAGCTTTCCAGCCATATGCTCCTGCACAGTCATTTCAGCAATCTGGTTATCCACCGCCTAGAGGTCCTCCTCAGCAACAATTTACAGTGCCACAGCAGGCTAGAGTGCATGCATTGACTCAAGACCAGGCTCAGGATGCACCAGGAGGAGTGATTGCAGGTATTTGTTATGTTTTTGACTATCCTGCACGCATATTGATAGACACAAGAGCATCTCATTCATTTTTATCTGCCGCATTTGTTGATGAGCATGAGATTGCTACTATTCCTTTGTTGGATACTGTGTCAGTTGCTACTCCTTCCGGTGATTACTTGATGTCCCATGAGATAGTTTTGAACTGTGTGATTAGATTTGGGAATAATATTATGATAACTAATCTAATCAAGTTAGCTATGACTGATTTTGACTTTATTCTGGGTATGGATTTGTTGACGAATTATCGAGCTACTGTGGATTGTTTCCATGGAGTTGTCAGATTTAGACCATATTATGGCAGCAAATGGAATTTTTATGGTTATGATTCACAGGCTCGAATTCCATTAGTATCTGCAATGGAAATGTTCAGGTTGTTGTCAATCGGCAATGATGGATTTTTTATCTATGCTCTTGATGTAACACGTGAAGAACAATTGAAAGTTTCAGACATTCCCTTTGTCAAGGATTTTCCAGATGTATTTCCTGATGAGATTCCAGGTTTTCCACCTCAAAGGGAAATAGATCTTAGCATTGAATTAATGCCAGGGACAAATCCTATATCTAGAGCACCATATCGTTTAGCTCCGACAGAGTGGAATGAACTCAAGGAACAGCTTAAAGATTTACTGGAAAAAGGCTATATCAGACCCAGTATGTCATCCTGGGGAGCTCCAGTATTGTTTGTAAAGAAGAAAGACGGAACGATGAGAATGTGCGTTGATTATCGGCAGTTGAACCGGGCTACTGTGAAGAATAAGTATCCTCTGCCGCGTATTGACGACTTGTTTGATCAGTTGCAGGGTACATCTGTGTATTTCAAGATTGATCTTCGTTCCGGATACCATCAGCTTAGAGTCCGAGAGGAAGATGTTCCTAAGACAGCATTTCGGACACGATATGGGCATTATGAATTCTTAGTTGTGGCTTTCGGTTTGACTAATGCACCCGCAGTGTTTATGGATTTAATGAACCGTGTATTCCGAGAATTCATCGATAGATTCGTTATTGTCTTTTTTGATGACATCTTGATTTATTCCAAGTCACAGAAAGAGCACAAGGAACATTTGAAATTAGTTCTTCAAACACTCAGAGAAGCGCAATTGTATGCCAAATTTTCTAAGTGTGAGTTCTGGTTGGACAGAGTTTTATTTTTAGGACATGTTATATCTGCACAAGGAGTATCTGTTGATCCTAGTAAAGTTGAAGCTTTTATCAATTGGCCTAAACCAACCAATGTGTCTGAGATTCGCAGCCTTTTGGGTTTAGCTGGGTACTATAGGCGTTTCATTGAAGGATTTTCTAGAATAGCTAGGCCTATGACCCAGTTGACACAGAAAGATCGACGTTTTGTATGGACTGCAAAATGTGAGTCTAGTTTTCGGACTTTAAAAGAAAAGTTGACCACATCTCCAGTGTTAGCTTTGCCTTCAGGCTCAAGTGGATTTGTTGTCTGTACAGATTCTTCTCTAAATGGACTGGGTTGTGTTTTGATGCAAAATGGGCGAGTGATTACGTATGCATCTCGTCAATTGAAGTCACTTGAGACTCGATATCCAGTTCATGATTTGGAGTTAGCTGCCATTGTGTTTGCATTGAAGATATGGCGTCATTATCTTTATGTATGTAAAGCTCGAGATTTATTAGTTTTCATTGACGAAATACTCGGAAAATATGAGTATGCATGTTATAGGACTTGAAATTTGATTTATTAGTCTTCATTGATGTGAAACTCGGAAGATATGAGAATGCATGACATGAAATGAGAGTTTTGAATAGGGTGAGGCCGAAACCACACCGCACCCGCGGTCCAAGAACCACCGCACCCGCGGTGCATGGACAGAAAGTTGGCAAATTTTACCGAAGCAAGACCGCACCCGCGGTCATCAAATTATGAAAAATGAAAGTGCTGCCGAAGCATGAGCGCACCCGCGCTGAAGATGTCACCGTACCCGCGGTCATGCGTGTTGCTTGAAAAATAATAACACTTGTCCTTGCCATGCAATATAAGAGAGGTGTCTTCAATTCCTCCCATTTCAGAAAGCTAGAGACCGAGAGAGAGCTCTGAGAATCCTTCAAATTTCTTCAAGGCTTTGAAGTTAGATTTCTCAAGATTTAGCCATCCGAATTATATTTCGAGTTGAGATTCTTGTTCCTCTCTTCAAGGGTTACAAGAGGGTGTAAGTTTCATTCACTTTCAGCCTGATTTGAGATATTGATGTTGGGGAAATTCAGATATAAGTTATATTATGTGTTCTTGATATGTTGAGCATGATATAATTGCAATCGGATCGATTTTCGGATACCGTATGAGATTGTCTTGAATTTCCAGCATGTATATTAAGTTGAGATAGTGAAGAGTTCAACATGATACATTAGATTTTAATGAGACTTATGAGAGGTTGATATAGATATATTGATGTTCGACTTATTGGTATTATCGGTATCGCGAGATTACGCCGTCAAATTGTATCAAGACTAATTATATATTGTATATATGTCTTGGTTAAGTTAGAGATTGATAAATGTGTATCATTACATTGTCATTTCAGATTGGAATTGACAGGGTTGACATTCCAACTCCGAGACCTTGACTACGACGACAAGAAGGTATAACTCATGTGATTGTAGGGAAGACACGACTCGAATCAGATTTGATTAGAGTTTCCCAACAAAATCACATACTAGATTTATTATTGTATCTTTTGATATGTTTTGGATTTTTTTATAGATTTATATTCAAATCTATTGATATAATCATGCTTTGTTTATAGATTTATATACAAGAATTGAGATAGGAGAGTCATTGACAGAGTTGTCAAAACTAGACGTTCGGTGTATCGACGCATAGGAGCAGACTTCCTCCGATTGTAGACATTCGATACAGACACGACCGAAGTCTAGGAGTAAGACGTACAGTTACCCCGATTGGGAGGTTAGGTAACAGACAGTGACGTCTTATTCACCCCGGGATCCCTAGAGTAGATTCGAGTTGAGTTAAGACATGAGTTAATTGCATTGCATGTTTTTATGGATTGGTTTCATAGACTATGGAATCTATGATTTATGTTACATGCATGAGATTATGCTTTATGATTTTATTATGCATATGCATGTATACATGTTTTATACTGGGATTTGTTCTCACCGGAGTTTCCGGCTGTTGTTATGTCTGTATGTGTGCATAACAACAGGTGGGGCAGGATCTGGGTCACGACAGAGATGAGTTTGAGTTAGAGTGGTGACTACGGGCGCAGAAGATCACTAGTGGTGTCAGACTAGACTTGTACTACTTGTATTTTATGGTTTGTAATAAACATTAGAGATATGTTTGTATTAGAACAAGACATGTTTGTACAATAAGTAAAGATTTTATGCTTAGTTATATACATTAGAATTAATGTTAAAAAGCGAAAATTTGACCCACATTTTCTCACAGATCCATTTAATCCCGAAAAGAACTGAGTTAGAGCCCGGGTCCCCACAACAGGTGGTATCAGAGCAGTAGGTTCTGTAGACTGAGATAGAATAGAATGAGCGGGGTAGATCGAGTCATCTTCCTCGCTGTTGATGTGCTAGCATGATTTATTGCTTTCCATAGTATATGTTGTTGTATTATCTGATTTGATTTACAGCATATAATTGTCAAGCCTGAATCAGAACTGATTCATGATCAGAGGTATATGATCAGAGAAGGGCTGAGACAGAGGGTATAGACTATATACTAATCTGTTTGATTATAAGATATGCCGCCGAGAAGAGTACCACAGCCAGCTACCGGACAAGTGCCAGAACAGGGGAGTACGTCAGGCACTCAAATGGACGTGACCACTACACCAATGGAGACTCTGTTGAAGTGGTTTCAGTCGTTCTGACCCCCAACGTTGAAAGGCACTGAGAATGCAGCTGATTGCGAGAGCTGGCTAGATGACATAGAGATGTTGTTCGAATCACTTTCCTACTCAGATGAACGTCGAGTGAAACTGATCGGACATCAATTGCAAGAGGTGGCCAAGAGTTGGTGGCTAACGGCGAAACGAGCCCTAGAACATCGAGGTATTGACATTACTTGGAAAGTTTTTAAAGATGAATTTTATCAACGTTTCTTTCCAATATCATACGAAAGGACAAAGGGGCAGAGTTCGCTAATTTAAGACAGGGGCAATGGAACATCGAGGAGTATGTTGCCAAATTCTCTTTGTGGGGACCCGGACGCTAATCAAGTTCTTAATCATCGTTGGGATTTAATTATCTGTTCAGATAAACAAGGTCTAAAATTTTTCTTTTTAAATTATATAACTGCGGAAGGTAATGGAATCTAAATACTATACATGTCTGTATATAAAATACAATTCAGTATTAAAAATACAATAATGTACAACTTTCTAATCTAAGGTTCACTACTAAAATTCTAGTAGTAAAATCCAATCTACTGTACGTCCGGAATCACCACGCTAAACTCGTCTTCTCTCATCATCTTCGTGACCCCGATCCTGCCTCCCCTGATGTCATGCACACATACAAACAAGACACCAGCCGGATAACTCCGATGAGAATAAATCCCAGTATAAAACATGGTAAGCATGTATATAAACAAACTAATTCATAAAACATGCGATCCTGTATAAACCAATATATTTCATGATCCATGAAATAAATCAAATAAGCATGTAACTCAAATCAGATAAACATACATATAAACGATCTAAATCATAAAAACATGCTAGCACAACTGGAAGCAATAACGATGGGTCCCATGATCTAGGAGCCACATCCATATAAGCATGAAGTCCTAATCAAATCATGTCTAGACTTGACTAGATCTATAACTCTAGGGATCCCGGGGTGAATAAGACGATCTATCACCTACCCTACCACTCGGGGTGATTGTACGTCTTATTCCTAGACTTCGGTCTGATCTGTATCCACATCTACAATAGGAGAGGTGATCTTATCCTAAGCTGTGATATCACCGAACGTCTAGCAGTCTGGCTGATCTCCAAACTGTCCTATCTTAAATGCACGAATACAATCAGTAAACAAAGCATAATCATATAAAACATAACAAGAATATAGTATGTGATTTATTGGGAAACTCAAGTAGTGATCTCAATTGAGTTGTTTCTTCCCGAATATCACATGAATTATACCTTTGTCGTCCCCGTCTGAGGAAGACGAAGTCTCGAAGTTCAGTCTGTCCATATCCGATGTCCTTGTGTAGCTCGTAGCTAGAGGAACTCAGAACTGAAGTCGGATCTGAATTCTGATACACGAATTCTTCGAAATCACGAATTCTAGGCTTGAAGAATTTCCTCCTTCATTTTCCTTTTTCTGATTTCGTTGCTGAGGAAGAGAAATCGGTTGACACCTTAGATATATATCTTGCATGTTAATAGACAAGTGTCCTTCTTTTTCAAACCACACGTATGACCGCGGGTGCGGTAGTGCAAGGAGCGCGGGTGCGCTCATGCTTCAGCACTATCTTCATTTTCTAAATTTTGACGACCGCGGGTGCGCTATGTACAAGACCGCGGGTGCGGTGTCTTTACCGCGGGTGCGCTCTGGCTAGCACCGCGGGTGCGATGATACTTAAGAATTTCTTGCCAACTTACTGTCCATGCACCGCGGGTGCGGTCTTGGTTGCACCGCGGGTGCGATGATGCTTCGGCCTCACCTTCGAAATTTCCATTTTTAATGACCGCGGGTTCACTCCTGTTCTGGGCGCGGGTGCGGTCTTTCAAACCCTATTTTCTCATATCTTTTCTTCCCTCCTTGCTTGTCATGCATACTCATGTCTTCCGAGTCTCTTGTTAATGACGATTAATAATCTTGGTTATCGATTCTGAAATTCTTGGGCCTTACATTTCTCCCCCTCTTAGATCTGAGTTCGTCCTCGAACTCATGACAATTCAATCAAATATAGTAGAAGAAAATATATATAACAGAGTTTAACATCCAAACTCGTTTTACTAACATCATTCTGAGGTATTTTTCTTTGATTAAGCTCTGATTCTGGTCTGGAATCAGAAGTATATCCTAATCCTTCTTCAACTCGTTCTAGTCGAATCAATCCTGCATTACCGGCTATACAACATCCGTATATGCCAATCTGCAATCTATAACAAAACAATACAATTTGTAGTTGTTATCCCATCTGTTTATCCCAATCTAGAACACAATCAATCGTCATCTTTCAATACCAATCGTCATCATCCAACATTGGTTTCTTAAATCTATCCATTCTGAACTATCTTGATAGCTATTGTCCTACAGTAAGTTACACAATGACAATAATCTATATCAACTAGTACTAACATCCAGTACTAAAGCTCTACAATTATCTGTCAATATCTGGTAATATACTCTGACTATCTGTCAATCTGTAATAAATCTGCACAAGAGAGCTTATGATATAATCTGTCACAAGTACAACTCCGTCAAAATCACAATCTGATATCATCTAATTCTTGCATTCTCGTCAATCTGACTATTTCTTTGACATTGATCTATGTCATCTGGTTCTGTTTGTACATAATCTGGTACAAACTGATAGATATAGATTGAATAATCTGTCAATCATAATCATATTATATCATAATCTAAAGAAAATGGCGGTAATTTCATTACGAAAGCCATAGAAATGTATTCCCATTTCTATTCAGAAATATACAAATTCTGTAATAATCTTCTGATTTCTATCTTTCTGGCTTCTTCTGTTAGCAATTCAGACTTATCAGTACCCTTTCTGCCAATATTTCTGTACAAATTCTGTTACAACTGATCTAATCTGTTTATATCACGACTGTCTGTTAGAATATCATACATTCTCAATCATCAGAATGAAAACTGAATCCACTACGGTACATTTCTGACCCTATCTGTGATTCCAGATCAGAACTATTGACATAAACAAATCAGTTAATAACATAAAGTAAAGAAGAAGTACCTACCTGGTATTCGGCTCTGACTATCAATATCAAAATCTGTAAACAATTCTGAAACATTTTGATATCATAAAATAATCAGTCCCATCCAACACAAAATCACAGATCTGTTAATTCTGATTGATGTTCTGTTCTGATTTGTAAAATACAATTCTGAACCCTCTGATTTCTGAACTGATGTACACTCAACTGATTACAATAAACTGTATCAGCACTGATTCACAATAACAGTAATATTACATCAGAGTCAGAATAGAAAGAACCTATACAGATCTAGTGAGTTTAAGAAAATTCATAAAATAACAAATCAGCAACTGTAAATTCTGGCTATCTGACCAATCCTCATACTGCCCATATCAACTGCTATATCTTATCTGCAAATAACATATGCTCCCAACAATATAAGATATCGCACAAATACTGATGTAGAACAATAACAATACTCAGCAGATATATATAACAATAAGAGAATAAATAATCAGAATAAGATAATCTGCAGATAATAAATTTCTGACATTTCTGGAATTCCTGATCTTTCTGTCTTAACTATCTAAATCAATCGATCTTCAGATACTGCATATTCTGAATAAACACTGTATCCATAATTGCATACTGGATTCATACCTGACCCATTTCTGTATACAATGATCATAGTTCTCTGAATATTTAACACAGTCTTCGAATATTCAATATAATCAATCAAATGCTGCAATATATCAATAAATCATAGATATACCAAGCATAATTTTCAGAATACCTCTGAACATAAAATCTATCAATTTAGGAACAGAACGGAAAGGTCTTCAAGAGAAATACTCAGTCAACTGGATTCTTCAGCCCATACATGAATCTGCCAATTCTTGCTGATATAAAACACATCTGACATCTTATCTAGGCAAACACCAGTCAACTATTATATTACTAGCAACTCTGTCACTGGTAGACTCGATTTCAATGGATCTATTGAATACATAAGGATGCCATCTGTTCCTTTCTGTAATAATCGAGTTATAAACAGTATAACGATATAAGAAATTCTTGATCTAGAATCCTTACCGGAAAATCTCCGTTTATCAGCCAGATTTGGTCTGAATCTTACCGTTTCTGGCACACATTCTACGATATTTCTGTACTTGTTTAGCATATACATGTCAATAATGCAATCGGAATCATATAACACAAGTACCTCACAATCTAGTTCAATCTCATTCTTATCTAACCGTAGTATATCATATATCACAGAAATTTCTGATATCAACATATTCCTCAACAACCAAGGAATCAATACTACAGTATACACAGACCCAACAGATACAGCATATCTCCATGCTACGCATTCACAGATACTCATAAAGAATGCAGTAGTACCCATCAATACGTATGCAATATAATTATAAAAGAATAGTACCTGCCATATATTCTGGGTCTGTTTTTCAGTCATTATCACCAATGACTCTGCCCTGTAAAATCTTCGAGAACCCTTCTGGGGACAAACCTTAGCAAAGTGTCCCGTTTGCTTACAAACATTGCATTTACCAAGCACTCCTTGACATTGTTCTGTGGAATGTCGCCCTTCACACGTCCTACAATACACTCCGGTATAGCTCGGACTAGGACTGCTAGAACTAGAGGAATCACTTTCTAACTTCTTGAACAGTTTCTTTTGAATCTTCAATGGTTCTTTCTTCCTATCACTACTGCTGCCAATCTCAACTCTAGAAGGCAGTTGCTGTGGATTTGATGTTGGAAGATCATACGAGACTCCCTGTTGTCCTATCAGAACCGTTTCTGCTCTTTTGGCCCTGTTCAAGGTATCAGCAAAACTACTTGATTGCTTCACATTCACCAATATACGTATTTCAGGATTTAATCCCTGAATGAACTGACTAGATATAGCATAATCGTTTCTAGCCATGAGAGGGGCAAAATGTAACAAGGTGAAGAATTGTGCCAAATACTCATCGATACTCATCTGTCCTTGTCTTAGGTTCGTGAACTCTGCACTTCTGTCCTCTCTATAAGATACGGGGAAAAATCTTTTATAAAATTCAACCTTGAAAATTTTCCACGAAATCACTGAACGATTCTGTTCTAGGGCTCCTTTGGTTAGTAACCACCATCTTCTTGCAGTCTCGTGCAATTGGTTCTCAATAAGCCTAATTCTACACTCATTTGTGAAATCTAGGAATTCAAATAACATTTCTGTCTCCTCAAGCCACTTCTCACAATCTGCTGACGTCTCATTTCCCTTCAGAACCGGCGGCTGAAACGACTGGAACCTCTGTACCTGTGTTTCCATCTGAATTTCTGACACGTCTATCTGAGGTTCTGACCTAGCTGTCTGATCACATGAAGTACTGCCTCTTTCTGGAATTCTTCTGGGCGGTACATCTGATTACCAAACACATTAGTAATCTAGTACTACAAATCTGTACCAATCTTTCTCTGATCATGATCATCTTACTGCTGATCATGAATCTGATCTGATTCATACTTAAGAATACATAATACCAATTCCAATCACATAATCAGGTAAACATGTATCTTAAAGCAGTAACACATAGTCTCATGCCAGCACTTAATGTCAATCAACATTAAATCAATCTCATGCTAGCACACACATGCAAGGAAAGAAAATTCATCTACCCCGCTAAAGGATCTATCAGTTTTGACTATCTTAATCTAAAGGATCTCTCGCTAAAGGATCTATCGCTAAAGGATCTATCGCTCTGATACCACCTGTTGTGGGGACCCGGACGCTAATCAAGTTCTTAATCATCGTTGGGATTTAATTATATGTTCAGATAAACAGGGTCTAAAATTTTTCTTTTTAAATTATATAACTGCGGAAGGTAATGGAATCTAAATACTATACATGTCTGTATATAAAATACAATTCAGTATTAAAAATACAATAATGTACAACATTATAATATAAGGTTCACTACTAAAATTCTAGTAGTAAAATCCAATCTACTGTAAGTCCGAAATCACCACGCTAAACTCGTCTTCTCTCATCATCTTCGTGACCCCGATCCTGCCTCCCCTGATGTCATGCACACATACAAACAAGACACTAGCCGGATAACTCCGGTGAGAATAAATCCCAGTAAAAAACATGGTAAGCATGTATATAAACAAACTAATTCATAAAACATGCGATCCTGTATAAGCCAATATATTTCATGATCCGTGAAATAAATCAAATAAGCATGTAACTCAAATCAGATAAACATACATATAAACGATCTAAATCATAAAAACATGCTAGCACAACTGGAAGCAATAACGATGGGTCCCATGATCTAGGAGCCACATCCATATAAGCATGAAGTCCTAATCAAATCATGTCTAGACTTGACTCGATCTATAACTCTAGGGATCCCGGGGTGAATAAGACGATCTATCACCTACCCTACCACTCGGGGTGATTGTACGTCTTATTCCTAGACTTCGGTCTGATCTGTATCCACATCTACAATAGGAGAGGTGATCTTCTCCTAAGCAGTGATATCACCGAACGTCTAGCAGTCTGGCTGATCTCCAAACTGTCCTATCTTAAATGCATGAATACAATCAGTAAACAAAGCATAATCATATAAAACATAACAAGAATATAGTATGTGATTTATTGGGCAACTCAAGTAGTGATCTCAATTGAGTTGTTTCTTCTTGAATATCACATGAATTATACATTTTTCGTCCCCGTCTGAGGAAGACGAAGTCTCGAAGTTCAGTCTGTCCATATCCGATGTCCTTGTGTAGCTCGTAGCTAGAGGAACTCAGAACTGAAGTCGGATCTGAATTCTGATACACGAATTCTTCGAAATCACGAATTCTAGGCTTGAAGAATTTCCTCCTTCATTTTCCTTTTTCTGATTTCGTTGCTGAGGAAGAGAAATCGGTTGACACCTTATATATATATCTTGCATGTTAATAGACAAGCGTCCTTCTTTTTCAAACCACACGTATGACCGCGGGTGCGGTAGTGCAAGGAGCGCGGGTGCGCTCATGCTTCGGCACTATCTTCATTTTCTAAATTTTGACGACCGCGGGTGCGCTATGTACAAGACCGCGGGTGCGGTGTCTTTACCGCGGGTGCGCTCTGGCTAGCACCGCGGGTGCGGTGATACTTCGGAATTTCTTGCCAACTTACTGTCCATGCACCGCGGGTGCGGTCTTGGTTGCACCGCGGGTGCGATGATGCTTCGGCCTCACCTTCGAAATTTCCATTTTTAATGACCGCGGGTGCACTCCTGTTCTGGGTGCGGGTGCGGTCTTTCAAACCCTATTTTCTCATATCTTTTCTTCCCTCCTTGCATGTCATGCATACTCATGTCTTCCGAGTCTCTTGTTAATGACGATTAATAATCTTGGTTATCGATTCTGAAATTCTTGGGCCTTACACTCTTCCTTGCTTCGATTTGCACCGCATGTAGCAGGGAATGACGAGGCAGTTGCTGACCAGTTCATAAACGGTTTGAATCCGGATATTTTCACCTTGGTGAACACGAGGCGACCTAACACCTTTTCTGAGGCGCTGAACAGAGCAAAGGGAGCAGAGGCTGGTTTGATCAGACAGCGAGGAGCTTCCTATGGTGTTCAGGGTCTGAGATAGACGCCACCGTCTGCCGTACAGTTTCCACCACCTCCTCCTCGATATAATAGTGGAAGCAGTAGTGGCAAGAAAGAGTTTTTGAAGGCTAAGGGTAAGCAGTTTAAAAGAGCAGGGAGCAGTTCGTCGAGCTCCAACGGATCCCGACAGAGAGGTCTGTGCCCGAGTTCAGAGTACAGTTGTGTTTATTGCAGTTCGTGTGGTGGTATGCATGCCACTGAGCAGTGCCAGGGAGTGATGGGCAGATGTAACTATTGCAGACAGCCGGGGCACTTCGCCAGAGTTTGTCCCCAAAAAAGTGCCCAGAGATTTCAGAGTGCAGGGTCATCAGCTTCAGTAGCTCAGCCCGAGAGGCAAGCTTCGTCTGTCCATTCCTTCCAGCCCACGCCCACACAGTCCCAGCCTAGAGCCAGAGGTGGCCAGATAGTGAGCCAACCTCCCAGACAACAGGCTCAGGTGTTTGCATTGACAGAGGAACAGGCACAGGACGCGCCAGATGACGTGATTGCAGGTAACTGTTTTCTTTGCGGTTATCCTGCATATGTATTGATAGATACAGGTGCATCACATACATTCATATCAGAACGTTTTGCATTGTTGCATTCCTTGCCTGTCGAGTCAATGTCTACTGTAGTATTTATTTCTTCTCCGTTGGGAAGTGGTTTAATATCTGTGACTTCAGTTAGACATTGTATACTACAGTTTGAGGGACATGAGATTGATTTAGATTGTGTGGTACTTGGTCTATCTGATTTTGATTATATTGTCGGGATTGACATGTTGACTAAGTACAGAGCTACCGTAGACTGTTTCCACAAGATAGTCAGATTCAGACCTGAAACGACAGAAGAGTGGATATTCTACGGCAAGGGTTCCAGATCTCGGATTCCCTTAGTGTCTGCCCTGACTATGAGTAGATTGTTACAGAAAGGAGCAGAAGGGTTCCTTATTAATTCTGTAGACCTTCAGAAATCAAGCCCAGCATTGGCAGATTTGCCAGTAGTACGGGAATTTGCAGATGTGTTTCCGGATGAGATTCCAGGGCTACCTCCAGCTCGAGAGGTTGATTTCAGCATAGATCTTATGCCTGGTACTGTTCCAATATCGAGAGCTCCTTATCGAATGGCACCGATAGAGTTGAAAGAGTTGAAAGCACAGTTAGAAGATCTTCTAGCCAAGGGATACATTAGACCGAGTGTGTCTCCTTGGGGTGCTCCGGTGCTATTTGTACGAAAGAAAGATGGATCAATGAGATTGTGTATAGACTACCGGCAACTGAACAAGGCAACGATAAAGAACAAGTATCCTTGGCCTAGAATCGACGATTTATTTGATCAGTTGCATGGATCATCTATTTATTCCAAGATTGATTTGCGATCGGGATATCATCAACTCAGAGTTCGAGATGTTGATATACCGAAGACAGCATTTCGGACCAGGTATGGACACTACGAGTTTGTTGTCATGCCTTTTGGGTTAACAAATGCTCCAGCGGTATTTATGAGTTTGATGAATCGTATATTCCAAAGATATTTAGATGAGTTTGTGATTGTTTTTATTTATGATATCTTGGTGTACTCTAAGAATTTAAATGAGCATACCAATCATTTGAGAATTGTATTGCAAACAGTGAGAAATGAAAGATTATATGCTAAACTGTTCAAGTGTGAGTTTTGGCTGAGACAGGTTGTCTTCTTGGGTCATATTATATCTGGAGATGGTATTTCTGTTGATCCGAGTAAAGTTGAGGCTGTGATCAGTTGGCCTAGACCGACTTCGGTGCCAGAGATACGCAGTTTCATGGGTCTAGCAGGGTACTATAGAAGATTCATCACAGATTTCTCCAGCATTGTGAAGCCTATTACCCAGTTGACACAGAAGAATACGCCATTTGTGTGGTCTGAAGATTGTGAGTCTAGCTTCTTAGAATTGAAGAAGAGGCTGACCAGTGCACCTGTCGTGATGATTCCTTCAGGTACTGGTGATTTCGTTATATATTGTGATGCATCTCACAGAGGGTTGGGGTGTTTTCTTATGCAGCGAGGTCATGTGATTGCGTACGCCTCGAGACAGCTGAAGACACACGAGACTCGATACCCCATTCATGATCTTGAATTAGCGGCTATCGTGTTTGCATTGAAGATTTGGCGTCATTATCTTTATGGCGAGAAATTTGAAATCTACTCCGACCACAAGAGTTTGAAATATCTGTTTTCTCAGTCAGAGTTGAACATGAGACAGCGCAGATGGCTCGATTTGTTGAAAGACTTTGATTGTGAAATCAAATACTATCCAGGGAAGTCAAATGCAGCAGTAGACGCCTTGAGTCGAAAGGTTTGTGCTTTATCCTTGTCGACGATAGGTGTTTCGAATTTAGTTGAAGATTGTTGTTTGTCTGGATTAGCATTTGATACAGGTAGTAGACCATTGCTACTTTCTTCGATTCAAGTTGAGCCAGATTTGATTGTGAGAATCAAAGAAGCACAAATAATTGATCCAAATGTGCAGAAATCGATTGATATGGTCAGATCAGGGCAAATATCCGAATATCAAGTACGTGATCATGTGCTATACGTGAATAACCGTCTTGTAGTGCCAAATGTTTCAGATTTGAAACAACAGATCATGTCAGAAGCGCACTGTAGTCGGTTTAGCATTCATCCTGGAGGCCGTAAAATGTACAACGATCTAAAGACACAATTCTGGTGGAAACAAATGAAGTCAGATATCGCCGAATTTGTGTCAAAGTGTTTGAATTGCCAACAGGTGAAAGTCGAGAGAAAGAAACCTGGAGGTTTACTTCAGAGTTTCTCTATTCCAGAATGGAAATGGGATCACATTTCCATGGATTTCGTGACGAAGTTACCTCGATCTTCCCGGGGCTATGACGCGATTTGGGTTATCATTGACAGATTAACCAAATCAGCGTGTTTTATTCCATACCGAATGACACACCGACATGATCAGATGGCAGATTTATATGTCAGAGAGGTTGTCAGATTGCATGGTGTGCCGAAGTCTATCGTATCAGATCGTGATTCACGATTCACTTCGCACTTTTGGCATAGTTTGCAGCAGGCTTTGGGTACGACATTACACCTGAGTACTGCATATCATCCTCAGACAGACGGACAGTCAGAGCGGACTATCCAGACTTTAGAGGACATGTTGAGAGCTGTAGTACTAGATTTTGGTACTAGTTTGATGTGAATCTGGCCGGGCATGGTGTTCAAATTATTGATAAGCAAGGGAGAAGGGCTCGTGATGCATGGGAGCACGTTGGAAAGCCGAAGGAACATTAATCAAGCATTATTTTGAAGAACCGAGGCTGCACGGACCAGTACATGGGGTCCGTGTCCATTACACTTGAGGAAGAGAAATCCCGAGCCTACACGGACCCGAGCACGGACCTGTACACGGGGTCCGTGTCTACTACTTTCGAGACATGAAAATTACAGTGCCTACACGGACCCTTTTCCGGACCTCTACACGGGGTCCGTGTCCTTTACGAATTGGAGAGAAGATTTTTTCCTATTTTAGAGTTTTATTTATTTTGGCAAGTAGATTTGATATCTTTTGATTTTGAGACAATATATACTCGAAAATTTCATAATTGTAAACAACAATTGATTATTATTCATCTTTTATGATATTTTATCATTGAGAATTCTCTCAAACACAAGCTTAAGTTTCGTTATAACTTTTGCGTTGTATCAAATCAAACTTATCAAAAGATTTATCTTTTGTGGCGTTTGTCAATCGAGTATCACAAGGGTTGCCAAGGGCGGGTTCTTTGGAGGTTCTCTTGAACGCGATTGTTCTTATCGTTGATTAATTGTTGCTAGACCGCGTGATCTAGAGGCGATTATCACACCTATCCAATTACTTGTTTCAAAGATCGGGACAACAACGATTCTTTGTTTGTTATTGAATTGAGGGCGCGATTCGATTTTAATCGTGTTTGCTATTCATTCGGCTGTTGTTATGTCTGTATGTGTGCATAACAGGAGGTGGGGCAGGATCTGGGTCACGACAGAGATGAGTTTGAGTTAGAGTGGTGACTACGGGCGCAGAAGATCACTAGTGGTGTCAGACTAGACTTGTACTACTTGTATTTTATGGTTTGTAATAAACATTAGAGATATGTTTGTATTAGAACAAGACATGTTTGTACAATAAGTAAAGATTTTATGCTTAGTTATATACATTAGAATTAATGTTAAAAAGCAAAAATTTGACCCACATTTTCTTACAAATCCATTTAATCTCGAAAAGAATTGAGTTAGAGCCCGGGTCCCCACAATGGAGAACAGTTTGTGATTTATTCTGATCACAAGAGTCTGAAGTATCTTTTCACACACTCCGATCGACTTGAATATGAGACAGCGTCGATGGTTAGAATTACTTAAAGATTTTTATTGTGAGATTCAGTACCAACCAGGGCGAAAGAATCAAGTTGCAGATGCTCTGAGCAGAAAAGTTCAGCCTAAAATGTTGACATCTTTGACTATTTCAAAGGTTCATGAGCATTTGGGAACTTCAGGATGGACTTAACAGTCTAAGGGCGACTACTTTATAGTTTCAGCTATTCAAGTTGAACCACATATTGTTTCTAAAATCAAAGCAGCACAGAGAACTGATCCACATGTTCATAGATTGGAAGAATTGACTCAGACAGGTCAATCAGATAAGTTCAGCGTTGCTTCAGATGGATGTCTGCGTTATAATGGTAGACTTGTGGTTCCGAATTTGATAGATTTGAAAGAGTCTATACTTCGTGAAGCTCATTGTAGTCGACACAGTATTCATCCTGGAATCAGAAAGATGTATCATATCTTGAAATCTCATTACTGGTGGGAAGGTATGAAGAAGGAGATTTCTGATTTTGTGGCTAGATGTTTGACATGCCAACAGGTTAAAGCTGAGAGAATGAGACCTGGTGGTATGTTACATAGTCTTGAAGTGCCACAGTGGAATTGGGAGCACATTGCTATGGATTTTGTGATACACCTACCTCGTTCTAATCGTGGTTGTGATGCGATTTGGGTGATTGTTGATAGATTGTCTAAATCAGCCCATTTTATTCCTTATGGTCGTATTTGCACTTAGAAGAAAATGGCAAAAATGTACATCGATCATGTAGTGAGATTGCATGGTGTGCCTGTAGCCATAGTATCAGATCGTGATCCCAGGTTTTCTTCGAAGTTTTGGGGTAGTTTGGAATCAGCATTGGGTTCAAAGTTGGCGATGAGTACTACATATCACCCACAGACAGATGGTCAGTCTGAGAGGACCATTCAGACACTCGAGGACATGTTACGAACAATCGTGATGGATTTTAGGGGTGGTTGGCAGGAATCATTGTCACTTGTTGAGTTCTCTTACAATAACAGCTTCCAAACAACCATCGGAATGGCACCATTTGAAGCCTTGTACGGTAGAAAATGTAGATCTCCGATATGCTGGGAAGATGTAGGAGAAAGACAGATGTCAATGCCAGAATTTATACAAGAAATGAAAGAGAAGGTTGAAATGATTAGGAAAATAATGAAAGCAGAACAGGATCGTCAAGCCAGCTATGCTAATAAAAGGCGTAGGCTTTAGAATTTCAGGTTGGCGATCAAGTTTTCTTGAAATTATCACCGTTTCATGGTACTATGAGATTTGGGCGCAAAGGGAAGCTAGCTCCGCGTTATATTGATCCATCTGCGATTGTTGAGAGGATTGGCACGTTGGCTTATCGTTTAGACTTGCCGCAGAGTTTGTCTGCGATACATAAGGTGTTTCATGTATCTATGTTACGAAAGTACGAGCCGGATCCTTCTCATGTCTTGAGGACTGATGAGGTAGAGTTGGATAGTTCCCTTAGCTATGTTGAACATCCAGTGCAAATTATTGATCGTAAAGAAAAAAAACTCAAGAATAAGACGATTCCACTGGTTATGGTGCAATGGAGTAGACATGGGAGAGAAGAAGCTACATGGGAATTAGAGGCTAAGATGCGTCAGGATTGGCCTCATTTGTTTTAAAATGCAATAAAGTATTCCATGTATTCTGATTTCCCAATGTACTATCAGTGGTAAATGTTTATAAACCACTTTTGTATAAATGTTGTGTATGCTAGATTTCGAGGACGAAATCTTTTATTAGTAGGAGAGAATGTGAGAGCCCAGCCCAAACTAAACCCCAAGCCCAGCCCATTTGGATAATAAGTTAAAAAAAGAAATATAATTATCAATTTTTCCTCTCTCTCTCCCGCAAGCAATCTGTCGAAAATTTCTTCTTCTTGTCAAACGATTTTCATCCGTCTTTGACCGCCCGTAACTCCAAATTCGTTGAACGACTTTCGAAAGTAAGTATAGTTTTGGAATCCTCTCGACGAGAGCTACGTTTTGGTACCTATATTGAAGTGTTTCTCGACACTTTTCGAAAACCCGTTTTCCCTTTCTCCGTCGAATTTCCGCCCGTACGTCACCGGAATTCGGAAATTGACTGAGGGGTTTTGTTCTCTAAGTCATAGGCTTCATTTTGGTATATATATTGAGGTACAAATCATGATTCCAGCAAGGTGGTTGTATTTTTGTTGGGTTAAATTTGGTACCAATATTAATATTTGTTATATTATTGATTGTAAGTACAAGAATTTAGTCGAATAAAGATATCTACCAGATTTTCGGAATTTATTTGGATTAATTTTGAAAATTCAGATTTATATAATTGGATTTTCGAAGTTTAGTGTTCAATAATTAGATATTTAGACGCTATAGAATTGATATATATTAATTTTAGAAATTTAAAGCCTAAATTAAGAAATTTTGGAATTTTAGGCTAAATTGTCAAATAATAGGAAAAATAAATGGAATTTGATATGAAATGTATTATTTGCTACAGGATTGGATTCTGCGAGAAATCCTTGAGAAATATCAGTGGTAAATTAAGGGTTCAGTGGAGGTACGCATGAACTGTTTCATTATGACGTCTATAGTGATGTGAAATGACGTTAAATATTATGTATGAGTTGTGGCGTGCCTTATGTGCTTTTGAGTAACGTGATTGCATTCACGCATTTATTTGAATTGATGTTATGAGTGCATAGCATTTCGAGCCTTGACTCCTTTGATTGCTATTGATATTGATCTATCGAGTTGTTGCGTCATCGATGGAGCGGGTGGGTAGGATTAGCACTCCTGATGACTTGCATGAGGGCTGAGCGGGTCGCTCCCGTACCCTCGATGCTACGTGCATGGATGAGCGGCGGCATGTTATTACATTGCTGCAGTCCTGGCACGGATGGCCACTGTTACTGTTGCTGATGCGTTTCATTTGGACTCCGCTTTGGTATCCATTATTTTGTTGTTACCTTTCACGCATTGCATCACATTGCATTGCATCGCATTGTACTTGATTTTATTTCATGACAGTTATATTTGTCGTAATATTATTGGTTCGCCGTACTGGGGCCCGACCCCTGTTTTCTTTTGATGTTGTGGTTGTTTTTGATGCCATAGCAGGACATTCCAGGGGTTTTGACGCGTCTGGTGGAGCGTCAGCGAGTGGTACCCATAGTCAGTTGGTTTGTGTCAGAGTTCCCAGATATTTATATATTATACTGGTTTGATACATTTGCCAGGGAGATGCCCTGTGTAGTTGTATGGTGATGTTTTTATGTTGGTTTGGATTTTATTTGTCGTATGTTGTGTTTAGTCCTGGCCAGTGCGGCTGTAGGATGTTTGTGTGATTGATTGTGAACTTGATGTTATTTTCGAGCGTGTAATATTATTGCTCTGTTTTGATTTTTTTTTGGGATGTCCTATTTACGAATAGGTCATGCCGAAATTTCTGTAGGCCCAAAATGGAAAATTTTAATCGCTTTCGTTGTTTACATTAATAAATCCTGGTTGTTTGGTCATTAAATATTAATCAGGAGCACGAGCCCCCACAATTGCATGAAAAATATGATACATTTCTTTTATTTTCGTTTTTATGACATAAACATGATAAAACTATAGTTTTAATCTTTTAAAATTCTTGCTTATGATGCACAAAGGGGCTGCCATGGTAGGGTTACTAGATGGGACGTTTTTGCACATGTTTAAGGGTTATGAGATGCATGTTTAAGGATTGGAAAAGTTAGGGCAAGAGGATGAACAAAAATATGAGATTCTAGAGTCCTAGGGTTTTTGGCTTGAGGTTCCTTGAAGGGTCTTCTCGGTCATGGTTAAGGGCTGTGCCCAGGTGTCCTAAGGGTCGCATGGTGATCCTAGTTGGCTGTAAGGGAGGCTGGTGCAAGGAGGAGGGGCCGTAGGGTTCAAGGGGGTTCACGCGCATGGTAGGGGACGACTTGGTGGTTGTGGCATGCTAGCTGCTATAGACTCATCCCAATAGGGTCCCAAGGGTGTGGTAAAAGTCTTAGGATGGTAAAATATGGTCTGGACCGAGTGGTTAAGGTCTGGAGTCGAAGGTTGCATGGGATGGTCAAGTTAGGGTTTGAAAATAGAAGGGCATAATTTTCAGTAGTGGTTTAAGCTTGTCCAAGGGTTTGAATTGGCATGATTTGGGTTGTATATAGTATGATTATGTGGGAATAAACTATGGTTCAAGCTTTGTAATATTTGGTTAAGTTTGGAGTCCATTCAGGTTAAAACTGGGATGTACGTCTAAGTTTTAAAACCGAACTGAGAAATTAGTCGAGGAGCTTAAGTTTACGTCTAAGAAATATTTATGGGTATATTTTAAGATTTTATGTTAATTTTGGATGGATTTGGGTCATTGTTTTTAGGTCTAAGGATAAATTGGGAAAGTTAGAGTTTCAGGGAAAAAATGATCATTTTACACCTGAAAAATGTTAGACGTCATGGCAATGCCTTGAATGCTGTAATGAATCTTAAAATGTTCGTTTCAAATTTTTATGGAATTTTATGATGAATAATTAATGCTAAAAAACATTTTACATGCTTGGCTTAAAAGAAAATTATTTATATATGCATGAATTTTTATAAGTGATGGAAGTATGAAAAGTTGAAGGAGGTGAAATGATTTTGACTAATACGATGATATGTAAGGTCAGGGCTCAGTTGACGAGTGAGAGTGTCGCTGATGTCCCAACCATCTGGTACCGTAACAATATGTAGATGGATCCATCGACCTACGATTAATACCAAAGTCACAATTGAGGATCTGAATTCAATAAAAATGGAAATGTATACGTATATGATGGAAAGGAAAAAATATATGATGAAAGGAAAATGTTTAAGTTTATGCATGTTCATGAAAATTATTTTATTAAGAGTATTTTCACTGTTACTTGTGGATGTTGTTAGAGTAGGTGCACGTCGAGCCAAGTGTTGGCCGAGTGTTCACAATGAAACTCTATGTATAAACAATTTTTATTTTAATAATATTTGAAATTATTATTTTGGCACATCTTTATCTGTATATCCATGCTAGTTGCATAGATAAAGTCCTTGAATATACAAATAGTAGAAAGAATATGAGATGCTCATATGATGAGCATCATGAAACTCATATTTGGAATACTATATATTCTAAACAGTTCCTAGTCGATTCAGCCGCCGCTAAGAAGGATATAGGCCGCTCGAGTTTGAGACTAGTATCTGCAATGTGAGTACCATGTTTCATTGGTAGGGGACATTGTGATATCCGAGCATGCAGATAGGTGCTCCTGGTAGAGTGCACTGAACAACCCTCCATAAAAGACTTTCCAAGTTGTTCTCACTTATCGACTGGAAACGACCTAGTTTATGGTTGTACACCATTAGTCCTTATGACCCGGGACAACATTGAGACTCTATATGCTAGCATTGCACTTTGACTTGTTTACCGACTCCCATGGGGTCATCAGGTGGTAAGGTTGGGTGTTTTGTCGAAACATATAGGAGTCGATGCATTGTAGTCGGGGATTCACCGCTTACCTTCGGGTATGGATATCCTATGTGATCTCATGTGTATGTAGTTTGAAATCTCTGATCAGAGTATGGTGGTAATTATGAAATGAGTTTCATAGATTACACCATCGATGCAACTACGACATGACACATAGTATCGATTCATTGACAAATCTCGATATACCAATGGTTGTCGAATCGGTCGGGATATATGAGTTGAAGGGACCGTATTGTACGCTAACCATAATTGAATGGTTCTTGTAGGCAATATCATTTTATACCTAGGGAATCATGTAAGCGATGCTGCTAGGTGTTTAACATGATTGATTGGGTACTATCAGACTTGAGTTTTGACGTTCTTATTATCAAGGAGTTGATAAGTAAGAATGGAGCAATTGAGGTATGCCCATATAAAGACATGTTTAGTCCAAATCACATGGAGATGTGAACCCACGGCTAGTTGTATCAATGAACCATTGAGGGTCACACAAGTGATAACTTTTTTGATCCCGTGGAGAAGAAAAATAGTTCAATGTGTTGAACGACTTATAAAGGAGTTTATAATTATAAGGAAAAATAGAAGTATGACTTCTATAAGGAGAATGTAACTTTTAATTTGAGGAAGTGTTCCTAAATTAAAAGTTGGCCAAATAAATAATGTATTTGAAAATTGTGATTTTCATTCTTCGTAAAGTTGATCGTTACGATGAATTTGATTGGGAGGTTCAATGGCAAAAAGAAGGGGGCTTGCCTCCTCGTTCCCTTTTACCTATGCCATGATGCTTATGGGCAACTTATCCCTAATTGGATTTCCTTTTCTAACTGGATTTTATTCCAAAGATGTGAACGGCGGTCGTAACTATAACGGTCCTAAGGTAGCGAAATTCCTTGTTCGGCCTGTCGTCACATATGAAATAACGGACGGTATAAATTTAGCAGCGCTTTTTCCCCCAGGAAAATAAGGGATCTAGCAGAAGATTTTCTTCTTTTTTAGCTTCTTTTTGCAATTCTAGTCTTTCTATTTTATTTCGTTCCTATTCTCCTTTCTCAAAAAAAGGGGACTTAATTAAATTAATTCAAGTGTTGAATTAATTAAACACTAGTAGGCCTAGTAGAGTCCAAAAAATTAAATTAATTCAATTGTTGAATTAATTAAATAACATTGGACCCTGTAAAGCCCAATTAGAAATAATTATTAAACTAGTAGGCTTGAGTAAAATCAAGTAAAGTTTAAATTGTCTCAAATTTGTTTGAGACATTTAAATAAAAGTCCATGGGCCTTGTAATTGTTATAAGCCCAAATAAAATGTGCATGGGGAGGTGAAAAGTTTGGAGACAACTTTTTCAATGTCTAAGACATGGCATGCTTTTGGGATAACACAATAACTTTTTCCACAACCAAGAAAAACACTCCTCCTTCTCTCCTCCCCTCATGTTGGACAAAATTTTGTGCTAAATTCTCCCAAAAATTTGTTCTTCAATTGTTTAGGAAACAATATACTTCTCAAAGAAAAATACCTTATATTTTCTAGTGCAAGTGTAAGGTGGTTCTAGCTAGTTGGTGGTGGGCCTAACTTTGGAGCAAGGAGAGCTTGAAGATTGTCTTGCCATCAAGAGCTTAGTTGTATATCAACTAAGTTGGAGCCAACATAAATCTTTTAAGATTGATAGGTATATTTTCTAAACACCCTATGTATGACATTTCGTGTTTTTGTATTTGCTACACATTATAGGATGTCGTTTTCGATTTTTGCCCTAAAATAGAATTTTTCAAGCTTCCGTTGCGCATTAGAACACCTTAATCGATCCCCTTTCAGATGTATATGTATTACTTGCTATTATGGTTAATATTTCCTGATTCAATCGACTCACTAGGTGTGATTGATGCATGTGAGCATGATATTAATGGAAGACTTGATGGTTGAAATAGTTTGGCTGAAGGTGCACAAAACCCGAGGACCTTCGCTAATTTTCCGCAAATAAAAATTAGGTTAATGATTTAAGCTACTTTAAGGATTTTATGACTTGTGATGATTTTGAGAGGTTTTTGAGAGAATTTTAGAGTTAAGTTTATTTTTGAAATAATGTTAGCTTACGATTGGTCGACATTTAGGATTTTATATTTTAAATACGTTCCTTTGGATTTCAAATAATAGTTGGTTGGTTCATTGTAAATGATGCAAAATTATTTTAAAATATATTTATGTATATTTCGGCCGAGAATAGTAGGAAGAGAAAAAAAATTCTAGTATATTTTAAAAAAAACGAGTAGTGGTCGTTTCAAATGTTATCAACATAAATTTGTACTAATAAAGTATGATCTCTTTTTGTAAACTTAAATAGAGTCGTATCAACAATGCCTATAATGAAATCATGTTAATAAGAAACTTAGATAATGTGTATACCAAGTTGTTGGAGCATGTGTCTGACCATATAAAGCTTTGTTCAGTTTTAAATATAAAGATTTCTTACCTACTTGTTCTTTAAGTATTTTATGCATGGGCCTCTGGTAGGTATTCCCATCATTCTTGAGACCAAAATCATCACAATATAAAAAAAATTTCCAGTATAAATAATAAAGATAACCTTGCTATTATCTTCCTCTATCAGGGGATTTTGATGATAACCCTTGTAGGCATCCAAAGAATATAGAAGCTCTTGCCCTACTATGGAATCAACTAACTGGTCGATCCTGGGCAGCAGATAAAGGTAATTTTGGTCATACTATATTCAGATCACATAAGTCCACACACGTACTCCATTTTCCTAAGGACTTGGGCACGAGCACCACATTAGACAACCAGGTCTAGAAATACACCTCCTAAATATGCCCTGATTTTAACAATTTCTCCCAAAAATTTCGGATACTAGCATCTTTTTCTAGACCTAATGTCGTTTCTTACCAATAATTGGTCGGCACTCTCCCAGAGATTAAACTAATGCTCCAGTACTTTTGTAATGTCCCGAAAATTTAAAGGTACACGTATACCACGTGCATGCAAGTTATTAAATTCTTTTGTATTTTAAATAAATTTTTTTGCATGGATTAAATATGTTGTGCATGTTAACATTTAAAATGTAGTTTTCTTCATGGTTGCATTAAAATGTTTTTTTAAAGGTTATTTGATCGAATTGCGATCAAGGAACGGAGACCGAAGGCTGAAAAATGGAAAATATTTTTATTAAATAATTGTTTTTAATTATTTAAAATATGGTTGATGTTTTTTCTTATTTTTGAAAATAATGGGTTTTTGAGGTGATTTATATGCAGGGACGTAAATTTTATCGATTTTGGATTTCAACAAAAATACGAACGTGTTGGCAAACCAGCTAATAATTTCACAAAATTTATTAAACCAAAGATTTTAATTCAGCACTAATGGGCTATTTGGATTTAATTAACTTTGTTAATGGGCCTAAGCTTTTGTTATTATTTTATTTACTATTTAATATGCAAAATCACCCCATAACTCACACTCAACCCACGCCCCACTCCCCTACACTTTCAAAACTCTTTCCCTCGACCAAATACACGGCACCCCCAAGAAATTCAAGAGGAAGCATCGGTTTTTGTCAAGGTTTTCAAGCCAACGTTCCCTCATCATCGGTCTTCAACTAATCAACGATAATTTGTGCCTTATACACGCAAAGGCGTGCCATATTCTTCCATTACTCATCCATCACACCATAGTATTTGTTTAAATATGTTTTGCATGAAAATCAAGGGTTGCTTTTAAATATTTTCGTATGTGCATCTTATGTGATTTTTGAAGTATGAGTTTTGATACAAAAATCATAAATTCCATGTACATAAGGGGCTGCCATGATTAGGAGTTGAAAGGGGATTGTTTTACACAAGTTATAAGATCCTAGAACGCACACGAACAGGCAGCATGCAAGAATAGAAAAAGCTGGAACCGATTATGGGCGTTGTGTCTTGGGGGCTCAGGTTTAAGGGTGTATGGTTGCAGGACTTGGCTAGGTCACAGCTGGGGCTTGGCTTGGGTCAGGGAAGGAGTCCTAGCCACGCTAGGACTCGAGCCAAGGGGCTGGGGAGGAGTCCTATCAAGCTAGGACTCCACTCGAGAAGCTTGGTGCATGCGTGCTGGTGCAGCCGCACGCAGGAAGGGAAGGGGCTCGGCCAGGGGGCCTTGGGTTAGGTTAGATCGAGAAAGTAAGGTAACCATGGAGGGCGCGGCTACTGGTTGTTCCAACAGATGGCTCGCTGCTCAGGTTTAAGGGCTGGGCTGGGCATGGTCCAGGGATGATTAGGGTCAGGTGGGCTCAGTGGTGGCTTGGCTGGAAGAGTCTTAGACTAGATAGGAGTCCTAATGCACATAGGAGACTCACACATACACACATGCATGCAATTGGGCCTGCGGTCCAGGTGAGTTTGAGTGAGCTAGGGCTAGGTTCTTTGGGATGAGCTTGGTCAGGAGGGTGCCTAGGTGGGTTGGCTCGGGTTTGGCTTAAGGTGTCTCAACCATGGCTAGAGTATTTTAGTAGTTGGCTCGGGTGGTTCGATCAGGGGTCATTATTTCGAATTAAAAGATTAAAATTGGAACCATAGGTCCACGGGTGTGGTTCACTGCTCACAAGGGTATTTTAGGTAATAAAAATGTTATGTTTAAAATTTGGGATCAAAATAATGAATTTCGGATTTATTCGGGATTTCATCGCCTCTCGAGTAATTAATTAAAGAATTAATTGAAAGGTCTAGATTTTTAAGCTAAATAAAAAAAATGGGATGTAAGCTTAAATAATTAATTGGGATATTATAGAGTCAATGGAATTAAGAAAAAAAGTCAAATTCGAGGATTTTACGTTTCGGGGTAAAACGATAATTTTATACCTAGAAAATAGCAAACGTCGTTACAGTGCTCTAAATGCTATTTTATATGCTAATATGATTATTTTAAATTGTTTATCGATTTTTATGATTTAATATGTTAAAAGGTTTATTTTAAATGCTTATGGATATTTATGATTTAATATGTTTAAATATTTATTTTAAATGTTTATGGATTTGTATGATGAAATGTTAACGTTAAAAAATACGTTGCATGCTTGATTTAAAAGAAAAAAGTTATATGCTTGTTTAATTTTTATAAAGTGATAAAAATACGAAACGTTGAAGGAAGTGAAGTAAATGTGACTAATACGAATACGATGATATGTTAATACGTAAGGCAAATGCTCAGTTGACGGGTGAGAGTGTCGCTGATGTCCTCGCCGCCCAGTACTGTGGTTACATGTAGATGGATTCATCGCCCAATACGAATACAAATACGAAATTCACAATTAACGATCTGAATTTAACGATAATGAATATGAGTATGAATATGAATATGTTTATGATGAATATGAATATGTTGATATGAAAATGTTTATGTTTAAGTCTATGGATCATTATGAAAATGTTATTTTACGTAAAATTATTTTCAATGTTGCATGTGATTTTATACGTATTATTTGTTATCAAGAATATGTTGTGTTGTCTTTAGAATCACTAGGTGTGATTGATGCAGGTGGGTTTGATATTGATGGTAGCGGAGGTCTTGAGAGTTGATCTGACTGGACTGAAGATGCACATAACCCGAGGACCAGCACTTTTAGTTTTCCGCATTTACGTTTATGATTTATGACTTTTAAGATTATGTCAAAAATATTTTATAAATAAATATATATGTGTGTGTGTGTATTTTGGCCGATTAGTGTAAGGATAAATAAATAAAAAAATTAGTATTTATTAAGATAAAGAGTAGTGGACGTTTCAAATTTTCTTCTAATACCCTTGAGTTAGGATGCCGACCATGCGAAGGCATTCCTATTCTTCTCTAAGCAGCAAAGAACTTGCTCCCTCAAGAGTTCTTCCAATCCTTTGGCTATCCTAACGATACTTGTCGGGCTATTCTCATCTCTTAGGCCTTAGTCAGTTATTGTGCTCGATCTTAATAGTCTTATATTCCACCTTGTCTTCTGCCACATAACATTTTCATGTTGTCTTCTGGTCCTCTCAGAATTCTCCAACAGCTCTACCCACAAGGAATTTATTCTTCTTGTGCAAAGCAGAGGCTATGGTCATGAAGGTAGCTGTAGTAGCCCGAATTCCAAATTGGGTAATTAACGGAGTAATGGTGATTAAGAAGGTTTAATGTGTAATTTTGACCGAGTCATGATCGGACGGACCGAAGATGGTTCGGAAGCACCGAAGAGTTCGGAAGGTCCGAAGTGGGTTCGATGGATCCGATCATGAGGTGTCAAGAGCAGTTGGACACGTGCATGTTCGGACGGTCCGAAGTGTATGATCGGAGGATCCGATCATGAGCTGTCAAGAGCCGATGGACACGTAAGAGTTCGGACGTTCCGAAGAGGGTTCGGACGATCCGAACATGGCCTATAAATAGTGGTCGGATTTCCTCATTTTGACTCGCCAATTCAGAGAATTCCATAGCATTTCAGTCGTTTCTGACAGGTTCTAGTCTTGTTCCGAGATTTGGGCACTAGCGGGGAGCTGCTGGTCTTGTAGCAGAGCTGTGCTCTAGTTGGGAGCTAGCGGCATCAGCGGGCTAGCGACGGACGAAGGTTTGGAATTTTATCAGTATTTATCTCAGGATTATCTAGTTAAGTCTGGTAGATAAGTTTAGTGATGGTTTTCACTTGATGAATAGGCTTGGATTAGACCTGTTGTCTGGTTGTTCCAGTGAATTAGGATTGCTGTGATAGAGGTACGAAAGTACTATCCGAGATATCCTGGTTGAGTATACATTCTTATATGTGTTGCATGATTATGTGGTGCATTGATATATGTCATATGATGCATGCTATTATGTCACGTTTATTACTGCACGTTGCATTTCATGTTGAGCCGTATCTTCTTCGAGATAGCCTTTACTGTTGAGCTGTATCTCTTTCGAGATAAGCTATATCTTGGGGCCGCTCAGCCCTGTCTTGTGGACGCATGGACACCGAGAGTACACAGTGGCCGACGGGTCGGGAGGGCTTCGGTGGTCCGGGACATTTTAGGTCCACGTCTGTCTTGTAGTGGATGCAGTGACCCAGAGGTGTACCGCGCGGCACTATCCACTTGGCGCCTCTAGACTGAGCATTGTTGAGATCCTTTTGTGACTCCTGTTTCTTGACTACCCCGGTATCATGATCATAGCATGTGCATTTCATATAGGTCTGTATACTCATACTTTTGTACTGGGCGTTCTTATCGCTCACGTCCTCGGTTTTGTTTATTCTTGGACACCCCATTCCCACGGGGCAGGCCTCAGGTTGGACAGCTCAGGAGGAGCAGGAGGAGGACGTTGAGTAGCTGGTTGGTTTAGTTTATCGGTATTGTTTTGATTCGATATGGTTGTATTGGATATTTTATTTGGAGTTATTCTAGACTTCGATTGAGTTGTATAATCGGTATTGTTGTTGACTTTTCCGCTGTTATCTCTGATTATTGTTAATTAGGTTAATTGCATGCTTAGTTCTTGCCTAGTAGGTGATTCTGGAACGGGTCACTACAGTAGCCATAGCTGTTCTCGCCAAAATAGCATTGTAGGCGGACGAGGCATCCACTATGAAAAAGCTGATTTTACCCTTCCACAAGAGATAAGGGTGGGTTGAACATTCTCAATAGGCACACAACATGCTTAGTAAAACCAAACAGCACGATCAAAACAACCTCTAATATGTATTCTCCCAAGTCCATATTGTCTATATCTTATTTAAAAAGGACATTAACCGAACTCCAAGAATAAAAAAATGGGAGAAACTGCATAATTGGCCACCATCGCTCGGATGACAAGGGTGTCATTATGGGGCTGGACAATCCTCCATATCGTCTGGTCCAAATGATATTATTGGCTTGGTCCTGATCTTCCTTGTAACAATTTCATATTCACAACTTTCAACTACTCGATTTTCGTGCTCGGTTAGATCCCCTTTAGTCCTACTGATATCATGTTGATAATCCCTCGAGGGGAAGGGCTCGCTTGAGGGTCGGCTCATCATCGCTTCGGGTTTGCTCTTGGATAGCACTCTCTTCTTGGATAAGGTACCCTTCTCTGCTCTTCCCATCCTAACTCTTCTCTAGACCTCTTAAGTGGTCGGATTTATCCTCCTTGACGTGTTAAGATCGCTTTCATTTCTGATTCTTCCTGAATTATCCGATATATTTCTTGATCTAGATGGATGCATTCTTTTGTGGTGTACCTGTATTTTTTATGGAAAAGGAAATCACAAACGTGTCATACTTGGGCCGTCGTGGCACCTGATCACTTTCTGGTGGCCTCTGCACAAGATGTTTTCCAATACAAATATGAAGAGCTCAGAGCTCACTAACCTTTTGGGGAGTGTAGGTGGTGAATTGTCCCAATAACTCAGGAGGATTCTCCCTGCTCGGTCAATGAGTTATGTTGATGGGTGTAGTTTCTTTCAAGTTCTTTGAGGGGTTCTTTTGCACACTTGACATGGAGGTCTGCATTTTTTCCAAATGCACACTTTTCTTCTCGGGCCAACATTTCATCATAAGTGCTCGGTGTTATCTTTATCGGCGATTTGGGAAAGTCGTTCTTTTAAGCCCCTGGATAAAGGCTCTTATCCGAGATGGAGGTGGGGACCTCAATGACCATAGCACTGAATCTCTGTATGTACCTGCGCAAGCCCTCGTGCTCTTGTTGTTTAATGGGAAAAAAAAAGGTAAATGAGGTGGTTGGTTGTTTCATGTAGGGATCCGAACTTAACTCAATTCTTAATTATTTTCTGGGAATAATTAATCAATTATAATAAACAGGGTCTAAATTTTTTTTTTTAAAATACAAAGCGGAAACGTTATGTAATTTACTTCAAATTACATATTAAACATAAACATACAAATCTTGTGTTATCTACAAGAATTCAACTAGGTTCAACTATATATCAGTGTCGGATCCTACATTGCGTCGAAGCCCGGATCTCCACGCTATCTAGTCCAGCCTCGTTCTCTTCTTGACCCTGATCCTATCCCAGCAGTTGTCATGCACACATACAAAGATGACAACAGCCGGATAACTCCGGTGAGAGTTATATTCTCAGTATAAATCATGTATATATAAAATCATATAATCAATATAAACGTATATAACAGACATTCATAACATGTATCCAACTCAGAACATAAATTCATATCAAGAATAAATCCTATTCTAAACATGTACCATCATCAGGAACATAAATCGACATTACCATATTCAGGAACATAACCAACATAAATCAATACAAACTGTCAATTAGACTCGTGACTCCACATTTTAGACTAGTCTCAATCCTAGTCTAGGGATCCCGATTTTCAGATGTTGGTATTCCTATATCGACCAACAGTAATAGAAAAGACTCTAGATCTATCCACGTCGATATAACCAAACATCTAGTGTCTTGACCTAACCGTCATAGACTGTGGTCCTATCGCCAATACACTATCTTGTGACATCGTGCAATGTGCCCGTGGCTATCCCGCCACTATCAGATACTTCTGTCACAAGATTACTCGTCTAATGCATGCTCCTATAACTCCATAGAACAGACATTTAATAAAATCAATAATCACAATAATAAACATAATAATAAGTATGTGATTTAGGGAAACTGAAGTACATCCTACTTGAGTCGATGTCCCAATAATACATTGACTTATACCTTTATCTTCTCGGTCTGACGAAGACGAAGTCCCGACTTCAACTCTGTCCATACTCAATCTGATAATGACAATCGAATAGATACAATGTCAGTATATAACTCAGTTCAAAACCTGTTCTGATAAATACTCAAATCAAAACATAATCTGATCAATGCCAATCGACCTATAGTACCACAATACAATCTCAACCAATACCGAATCTGATCAATATCAATTTACGGATGTTTCGACGGCATAAAAATACAATCTTTATAACCCCGTCGGTCCCAACATCACATAAATAGTATCAGCACTCATAATCAATATCGGTACGAATCATAATCTCAACGATAATAAATCTGATGTCGATTCTCAATCAAATCGATTCCGAAAATCATAACAATTCATTCTGACTTCACATATACAATGTCTAATGGATCAGAAACACCATACATGATTTCTATTCAATTATGACAATATCATATTTTTAAACGATATCTAAACGTAACAAAACTTACGTCCAGTTGAAGCTGTCGTCGCTAGAAACACGGTGTTGAACTCAGATTCAAAATCAGACGGACGGAATTTTCGTGACGTTCAATTTTCACACATCAGGAACTTGGAGCTTCGGTTCCTATCTTCTTTTGTTTCTGAGTAATTGACGTTGCTTTTATATATATATATATATATATATATATATATATATATATATATATATATATATATATATATATATATATATATATATATATATATATATATATATATATATATATATATATATATATATATATATATATATATATATATATATATACACACGTCGCACGGTGATGGCAAGTGGCATCCTTTCGCTTTGCATGATTCGCGCATATGCACGCCCGAGTGCCGCGCATATGCGCCGAGAGCTCTGTCCGAATATTTATCAGCTCGCGCATATGCGCGTCCTCTACTCTCGCATATGCGCGAGGCCCACTGTCTCGGCATGTAATGTCCTCGGCTGCTCGCGCATATGCGCGAGGTCTTCTGCACATCTCGCGCATATGCACGCACCACTCGCGCATATGCGCGCCCACTCCTCGCGCATATGCGCGCCCACTCCTCGCGCATATGCACGCACCACTCGCGCATATGCGCGCCCACTCCTCGCGCATATGCGCGAGGTCTTCTGCACATCTCACGCATATGCACGCACCCGTGTCGCGCATATGCGCCAGGTGTACTGTCCTCGCACATATTTCGTGTTTCCTTCCGTCTTTCCCGATCTAATCCATTCCGTTTATAACACATTCAATTACCAATAGATCATAATAATTATCGCCAAAACATTTCAGATTACGGTAATCAAATTCTCGGGCCTTACATTTCAACTGCTCGCAAACTGGTGAAGGAAAGCTTTGATGATATCCAAGAATGTTTGAATATCCCCTTGTAGGAGAGAGCAGATTGAATCACTATTAGGCCGACCTCATCAAGGTGGTAAGGAAAACCCGACACTTGATGAGGACATAATATTGGTGTAACAAGGCAGGATTCTCAAAACGAAACAAGTGTTCTTCTGGAACTCCCTTGCCATCATATTCCCCATCATTTGGGAATCTGAAAATCTGCAGAAGCTCGGAAGCCAATATCTCCACAGAAAAGAGGACGATTCATGTCGGCAGAGGTGGGCTGCATTCTGAGTTACCCTTGGATGTTCCATCTCCTCCCTTAATCTCGTCATTTCTTCAACTTGGGCTTCTTGATTTGGTGATGGAGAAGGTGGATTCCGCTCCCGCTCGGAAGCCAATATCTCCACAGAAAAGAGGACGATTCAAATCGACAGAGGTGGGCTGCATTCTGAGTTACCCTTGGATGTTCCATCTCCTCCCTTAATCACTTCTTTTCTTCAACTTGGGCTTCTTGATTTGGTGATGGAGAAGGTGGATTCCGCTTCCGTAGCTGGTTTAGCACATATTCCATAGTGGTTGTAACCCATTTGAGTGAGTTCCACCATATCGAAACCAAGATTTTTGTAATCCTCCCGATTTTTATTTTCCTGATCTTCATTCTCTTTGTTACCCTCCTCTTTCCTCTTCTCGGATTCACCATATTCTCCAAGGGACATCACACTTGAATCGATTGATTTGAAGTTGTGGATTTCAAATTCATTTTTACTTGGATGATGAATTTCATATGCATGCCTTTGTTAATTTATATAAATGTTATGACAACTGTATGACTTTAAAATACATTTAAGATAGTATCATTTCAAATTCTTCTTCAAATCTCTTTCATCAAATCAAATCATTCGTACCAAGCACATCTAATTTGGCAAAACGTGGCGTATGATTGGTTCAGCGCACAATTTTCCAAATAATATTACACATGATGAAATAAACATACCGTGCTAATAGAAACTGAATCGTCAAACAAACTTAAATCATTACTTACATGGATTGTGTGTGTTCCTGATATCACAAGCTAATGATACCTAATACATATGCTGAATTGAACTATCCAAAAACTTCTTATTCCTAGTCACTTTCTTCTTGTTCATATAAATGCTCCAAATTATTGTGGCACACGCGGAAAAAATCACTAAACGTATACATGCGCCAGTTCTTGCAGTGCATACAACAAAAAATCAGCATATAAAAGAATTGCTTTATAGGTATGGGAGAGCATCTAAGTAGATTAGCCGTTGAAGTTTTATGGTAGATTTCCTGCGTCGAGGGAAAACGAGGAAATGAAGAAACAACTACTTTGTCATGAATGAACTTTTACAGCTGCAGCCACCCACTGCACTTGGATTCTTCGACACCTGAATATAAAGAAATTCATCATGGGGTTCGCTAAATATAGCGACACACAAAAACTTTCGATGAATTCAACTGCTTCCTTTTCACTACTTAATTAATAAATTATCTATTCACGAGGGAAACAAACAAAGAGAGTTTCAAAGATGCAGTAAAAACTCTAATTTTTGGGGAATATCCGTTTCTTAAGTCTGATATCCCTGAAAGAGAGTTAGGGAAGAACTATTAGCTTTTTGTAATATACTTAGCTGTAGGCTTAGAGTGACTAAAACTACCCAAAATGAAATTACTACACTTAACATTTTATCGCAACACAATCGAAGGTCATTATCTTGAAGGCATCCATTTTTCTCTTTCCTATTAGTATCGCTTTGCTAGCCAGCGAGAGGAGAGTCGGGTGGAAAGTTTTGAGGATACAGGGAAAGTACTTACAGATTGGGGGGAGAGAGGCGCATGTAAGAGAAAATTCCTGGAACATGTCAAGACAAGAGGATTTCAAGAAGTTATAGGTGAAGACATCTAAGTTAAATAGATTGCAAATATCTTCAAGCTTCTGTCATGGTAAAAGAAACAGAAGTGTGATTTATTCCAACATAAAGAATAAAAATAATGAAGCCTGATTTATGCTAATTTACTCCCTTTTTCACATAACCTTTTCAGCGTAAATTTTACCACTGAAACACTTCTAACAACATAAAAGGACAAGGTTGCCACAATGCTAGTGCAATTGGAACCAGGTTGGTTTGCCCATAGCAGTAAGATAAACGAAGATTTAGACACAAGGAGATCATACTTAACAATATTTCAGAGATTTTCTTTCAGCAATACAGTCTGAACAGGAGACTTCTTACGCTACCATTGGTTTACGGTGAGTTTTGGTTCAACTTGTGAATGAGTAGTATGCAGGATATCAGAAAGAAATCCATAAGCACTAAATTTATTGTCCATTTTGTTCTACTTCTACAAGTGAGTTTAAGCTCGTATAAGAAGTGGCAGTAAAAGCAAGTCAGAAAATCAAAACATAACATCTAATATAACATACTAGGAGGAGACAATCTCAGCAAAAAGGCACAACCAAGAATGTTAATCCTGCTGATGTAGATGACTATGCGTGATCATCATGGCCCACGAATGTTATTTATTCTGTTATCCAAAGGAATGGATATGTTTAACTATTCGAGCATGGATTGGTTAAAGAACTGATATTTTTTGCAGGAATACAGTAGATGAATGGATACAGCTGACAGAGCTATGATTAAATAAAGTCACGGTACCAGTCATATTGAACTGACCTGAAAAGCAGAACGGATCAGATCCTCCACAAAATCAACAGTTGCAACTTTAACAAAGCCATGGGAAATTTCGTCAACAACCACTTTAACTCCATCCTGCTCAAAAACCCTGCAAAAACTCGGAATTAAAAGATATATTTCCATAGGAGACCTACACGAAATATTATCAGAAAATCTAATCGACTCAAATATATTTGTTGTAGAACAACAGCAAAACTACCCATCCCATGATCCTGGAAAGCAAATTGCACCTGTCATCATCATTAATTGTGTCATCAAGAGAAAATTTATACTGGAAACCAGAGCAACCTCCAGCTTCTATGCACAAGCGCAACAACTTCTCACTGCCCTCATCAGCTTGCAACTCTATCATTCTCTACGTAACATTAGCTCATGAGTTGAACTACACAAAGATTGTCAAAAACTTGCTCAAGAACGTGAATTACACGTCCTGAAATATAAGTTCGTAGAAGTACAATAAAAGCATAATGAAAATTAAAAACAGTCATTACTCCATCACGGTATCACCTTAACCTGAAATACAGTAGATACGAGTCTTAAAAGGCATCAATCTCATAATCGAAGCGATCGCTCTCCTCAATCTCGAAGCTCGTAACAAACCAATCTCTTAAATTTCCACACCTCATGTAACGCCCCGAAAATTTAAAGTCCACGCGAACCATATGCATGCAATTATTAAATTCTCTTGTATTTTAATTGCTATCGAATTATGTGTCATACATGCTTATTATGATTTTATGGACATTCTGCATGAAATTGCATTTTTAAAGATTATTCATGCGACGATCGAGGAACGGAGACCGGGGGCTGATTAATGTGAAAAAAATGTTTTAATTAAACAATTAATTTTAATTATTTGATTTGAGGGAGATGGCTTCTCGTATTTTTGAAACAAGAAATTTTGAGGTGATTTTATACGTCGAGACTAATTTTTATCGGTGTTGGATTTTCAATTAAAATGCGACCTTTTGAGCAGTCCGGCTATTTAATTCACTAACTATTTTTATGAAAACCATTTTATAAATTGATTAAGAGCCTAGCTTGCACCAGTGGGCTTAATTAAGAGTTTATTTGGCCTTAAGCCTTTTTAACAATTAATTAACATATTAAAAAGAGATTTAAACCCTAAGCTAAGCACTCCACTCACTCTCACACACGTTCACGCCGCTAAAAGAATTTTCAGAAAACCAAAAACTCTTCCACGGGAAAACAGCAGCTCTCGGCCGTGAGGAGCTTCAGTTTTCCTTTCAAGGTTCAAAGGAAATTAGCTCGGTTCTCTCCGTTCTTCATCGCCATCGGTATTTCGTGCGTTAACGACGCAAAGGCACGCCAATATCTTCCTTTTCTCGTCCATTACATCATACTATTGATTTAAATTATGTTTGTGCGAAGAACATGAAGTCTTATTCCAGAAAATTCAGTTTTTACGTGTACGTGCTACGAACTAACGTTCTCATGTGTCGATTCATGTCTTGTATGTAATTAGGGGCTGCCATGATACTAGGTTGAGACTAGGTAAGGATTAAGCATGTTTTGGGAATCTTAAACACTCACCCTAACACCACAAAGAATTTAAGGAACGGCAGTAGCGGAACATGCAACCATGTTGTTGCTGTCATGCGTGAGGGTTGGGGGTTTCAAGCACCAGGGAGAGGGCTGGCCTTGGCAGCGGTTCAGGGCTGGCTAGGGACTTGGGTGAGACTAGACTAGAGTCCTAGCCAAGCTAAGATTCGAGCCTGAGGGTTGGCAGGAGTCCTGTTATACAAGGACTCCTGCCTGCGCGCATGCACAGGTTCTGTGCAGGAGGCGCGCTGAGTTCTGTGAGCGAAGGGCAGGTTCCAGGGCTCGTGGGTTAGGTTAGGGCGAGTCCTCTGGGTCCTTGTTAAGTGCTCAAGGTGTCGGTTCAAGGGCTGGAGTGTGGGCTGGGGCCATAAGTTCACAAATTAGACTCCACGAAAAAAATAATATTCTCGGCCATTGCATTGGAGTAGATTAGGACCTTCGTTTTTGCTTTGGGCATGGTATCTCGGTGGGTTGAGGGTCCAATAGGGTAATTTATGATGTTGGTCAAGTTTTGGACCAACATGGTTCGGGGGTAACTCGGAAAAATCGGAAGTTGGCTCGGGGTTGAAGTTCGAGTGTCAAATTGAGTTTTAAAAGTAAAGAAAATTGGAAAACGGCTCACGAGGGTCGGGTCGTGGTCCATAAAAGCTAAAATAATATAAAAGACTAAATTTAGAATTTAGGAATTTTATATTAAAGTTTGGTATTTTTCGGGATTAAAACACCGTTAAAATAACTAATAAAAGATAAATTGAAAAGTCTAAGTTTTAAGCCAAATAAAATTACGAGAAAATTCTTATAAGCTTAAATGTTTATTTGGGACATGTTAGAGTCATGAAATCAAGAAAAAAGTCAGAAACGAAATTGTCGAGTCCAGGGGTAAAACGGTCTTTTTACACCTAAAATTAGTAACGGTCATGGCAGTGCCCTAAATGCTGTTTTTATGATATTATATTCATTGTTAAATGCTTATGAAATGCTCATGATTTATTTATGATTTATTTTAAATGTCCATGAAATGTTATGATTAAAGTTGACATTTAAAATACATGGTGCATGCTTGGTTTCAAAAGAAAATATATTCATGCATGATTTTATGAGGTGATGAAAACATGAAAACATTGATGAAAGTGAAGTAATTGTGACTATGAGGATTTGAGGATTTGAGGTTATGATCAAGAATAGGCCAAGGCTCAGTTGACGATCATGTGTCGCTGATGTCCCCGCCGCCCAGTACTGTGGTTTCATGTAGATGGTACCATCGTCATGTCATGTCATGTCATGTCACGTCAAGAAAGTCACAATTAACGATCTGAATTCAATCAAGGAAAAGATAAAGTTATGATCATGAAAAGAATCACGTCATGCTATTATGTCATGTTATCATGTTATGTTATGATCAAGGAAAAGGTAAAGGTTCAGGTTCATGTTATGCATTTCATGAAAATATTTACGAAAATGTTCATGCTCAAGTTTATGCATTTTCATGAAATGATATTTTAAGTACAAGTATTTTCACTGTTGCATGTGATTTTATATCTATTACTCGTTACAAAGTTTTGGTGTGTAGAGTCTTTAGACTCACTAGGTGTGATGGATGCAGGTGAGGTTGAGGGAGGGCTTGACACATGAGATGACTGGACTGAAGGTGCACACAACCCGAGGACCAGCGCTTCTACTGTTTTTCCGCACTCATGATTATGGAATATGATTTCACGTTAAAAGATTTTTAAAACCATTTATTTATGCTTTAGAGTGGTTTTGGGGAGGAAAATACGTTTCACGATTATTGCTTTCTAGGTTTGGTAACTCATGCGATTATTTTATTTTATGACGTTAGCAATTGATTTTTAAATGCTAGCTAGCGAATGTTCTAGATCATGCACAAAAATATTTTATTAAAATATTTTTATGTTGACCGAAATTTAAAAAAAAAAAAATCTAGTGCATTTTAAACAAAAGAACACGAGACGTTTCACCTCATGTTGGATCCGATTTTCTACACGCCCAAACGCAACGGAAGATTTAAAATTTTTATTTTATTTTGAAAAACAAAATAATATTGCTTTGGACGTTCGTATGATTTAACAAAACATTCATAGGGTGTTAGAAATTTATACCTTTGTGAATAGATCACTTGGCTCCAACTGATCCGATATAAACAGATCTATCTCTTGATGATTCTCTACGAACTTTCTTCAATAATCTCCTTATTTGATCCTCCTATCAAGTCCACGACTAGATTGCTTGATCCTCTTCTAATTTGCACTAGAAAAATAGAAGAGATTTTACGTAGGAGAGAAATAATTGAGAGACGGCTCAAACCCTAAAATAATCAAGGTGGCCGAATTCTTTCTTTGGAATGGAGGCTCACGTGAGGTTGTGAGGTGGTGGCTAGGTTTTGTGTTTTCAAATATTATTTATAATAAAATAATAACCTAATTACATAACTAATATTAATGTGTTTGATTTAATTAATTGGACTAGTCCAACTAAATTAATTAATTCAATCAAGGTCCATTAAAACTTTAAATTATTTATTATGTTTAGACTTGTACTCCTACAAGCCCATTAAACATAATATCCACCATATTTAATTTATTAATTAATCAACTCAACTTTTGAGCTTAATAAATTAAATACATTATAAATTCAACACTTGAATTTATTATTTAAATTATAAATTCAACTCCTTGAATTTTTATCACCTCCAAAATTTAATATTTAATAAACCCAACATTTGAGTTTAATAAATTAAATTCTCAAATTTTATAACTTCAACAACTTGAATTTATTCTCTCAAAATTTATTTATCATAAATTCAACTCCTTGAATTTACTATATAATATAAATTCAACTTCTTGAATTTATTCTCTCTACGGGAACAAACAATCCAGTACTTGTGTGACCCTCAATGGTTCAGGGATACAGCTAGCCGTAGGTTCACAACTCCTTGTGATTCAGAATAACATTTATTCTTATTCGGGCTTACCCTAGTTAGCCTCATTCTATTCATCAACACCTTGTTCAAGAATGTCAGAACTCATTTCTGATTGCACCCATCGGATCATGGTAGGAGCGTCTAGTAGCATCGCCCCATGATCCCCTAGGTATCACTGATAGTGCCTGCAAGAACCAGTCGATTATGATTAACGTACAGTACGGTCCCTTCATCTCATATATCCCGATCGAATCTGCAACCATTGGTTCATCGAGGGTTGCATATTAATTCGATAACTATGTGTTACATATAATAGTGGCATCGCGTGTACTATTGGAGAACTCCTTCTCCAACGTACATCTCATACTCTTGCCAGAGATTCCATGCACTATTATTACACCAGATCACATAGGATATCCACACCCGTAGGTGAGCGGTGAATCCCCGACTACAATGCACTGGCTCCTATATGTGTCGCGACTGTACCCAACCTCGCCACCTGATGACTCTCCTGGAGCCGGTAAACGAGTCAAAGCACAGCCCTAGCATATAGAGCCTCAGTGTTGTCCCAGGTCGTAAGGACTAATGGTGTACAATCATAACCACGAACTTATCCTCTCGATGTATGAGAACCACTTGGAAAGTCCGAGGGAGGGTTGTTCGTTATATCATCATATGACTACCCATCTGTATGTTTGGACATCTCTATGTCCTTACCAAGAAACGCAGTACACAACATCACATACGCTAGTCTCGAGCTCAAGCGACCTTTATCCCTGTTTTAGGCGGCTGAATCGACTAGGAACGAATTTAGAATATGCAGTGTTTACAAATGAGTTTCAATATCGAATTACGATTCATTTGTATTAAAGAATAATCAAGGACTTTATCTATGCTGCTTGCATGGGTATACAGATAAAGTATAACGAACCATGAAATAATGAATTATATTAAGATAAAGATTGTTCTTTACAACCGAGTCAATAAAATCCCTAGTCAACAGTTGACTTGTAGGGCATCTACTCTAACAATCTCCCACTTGCCCTAGAGCCAACTACCCATTAACTTTAATCCCATTGTTTCGCGATGCTTCTCAAACAATGGACCTGGCAAGGGCTTCGTAAGTGGATCAGCAACGTTATCTGCAGAGGGGACTCTTTCGACTGATATGTCTCCCCTTCCCACAATCTCCCGGATGATGTGGAATTTCCTCAGTACATGTTTGGATCGCTGATGAGACCTTGGTTCCTTTGCTTGCGCAACGGCACCAGTGTTGTCGCAGTACACCGGGACTGGATCAACTCCATTAGGAATAACGCACAACTCTTGGACAAAATTCCTCATCCAAACTGCACTTTGGCTGCAGCAGATGCAGCAATATACTCAGCTTCAGTGGTGGAATCCACAACAGTGTCTTGCTTGGAACTTTTCCAAGAGACAGCCGCACCATTAAGCATTAATACAAAACCAGAGGTCGATTTCGAATCATCTACATCACATTGGAAGCTAGAATCAGTGTAGCCTTCCAATTTTAATTCTCCACCCCCATAGACCATGAACAAGTTCTTAGTCCTTCTCAAGTACTTAAGAATATCTTTCACGGCCTTCCAATGCATTGGACCAGGGTTCGCCTGATATCTGTTTGTAACACTCAAAGCGTAAGCAACATCAGGACGAGTCGATATCATACCATACATGATACTACCAATGGCTGACGCATATGGAATACGTGTCATCATCTCTATCTCTTCATCAGTTTTGGGACACATAGCTTTAGATACAGTAATACCATGACACATTGGTAAGTATCCTCTCTTGGACTCTTCCATAGAGAATCGTTTTATAATGGTATCGATATATGTGGCTTGGGTGAGCCCCAACATCCTTTTTGATCTATCTCTATAGATTTGTATTCCTAATACATAGGATGCTTCACCCATGTCCTTCATGGAGAATTTACCGGCTAACCATACTTTAGTTGATTGCAGTAATCCTATATCATTCCCAATGAGCAGGATATCATCAACATAAAGTACCAGGAATGTCACTGCACTCCCACTAACTTTCTTGTACACACATGGTTCCTCAGGATTCTTAGCAAAACCAAACTCTTTGATAGTGCTGTCAAATCTGAGGTTCCAACTCCTTGATGCCTGCTTGAGACCATTTATTGATCTCTGAAGTTTGCATACCTTATGCTCACTTCCTACTGATGTGTATCCCTCAGGTTGAGACATTTAAATTTCTTCTTTGATGTCTCCATTGAGGAATGCAGTCTTTACATCCATTTGCCATATCTCATAGTCATACCATGCTGCTATGGCTACTAGTATTCTAATGGACTTAAACATAGCTACTGGTGAAAAAGTTTTCTCATAGTCAATTCCTTGCCTTTGAGTATAACCTTTTGCAACCAGTATTGCTTTGAAGGTCACTACCTTCCCATCCGCCCCAAGCTTTCTTTTGTAGATCCATTTGCATCCTATGTGAATGATTCCCTCAAGTGGATCCACTAATGTCCAGACTCTGTTTGAATACATAGAGTCCATTTCTGACTGCATGGCTTCAAGCCATTTGGTTGAATCAGTATCAGATATTGCTTCTTTGAAATTCATTGGATCACATCCAACACAAGGCTCATCATGGCCTTGTTCATGAAGAAGTGTATATCTGGCAGGTGGTCTAATAACTCTATCAGACCTTCTAGGAGCTTGTACTTCAACTACTGGTTCTAGGGGATTAGGTTCAACTTCTAAAGTTGAGGGAGTATCTTGAATTTCTTCAAGTTCTATCATCTTGCCTTTTCTATCTAATAGAAACTCCCTTTCCAAAAAGATGGCATTCCTTGAAACAAACACTTTTGCTTCATTAGGATGATAAAAATAATATCCAATAGAATTCTTTGGATATCCTACAAAGTAGCACAAAGTGGATCTACTATCCAATTTGTCTCCCACTGTCTGCTTCACATAAGCAGGACATCCCCATATTCTCAAGTAAGAATACTTGGGAGGTTTCCCCATCCATATCTCATATGGTGTTTTATCCACTGCTTTAGTATGGACATTATTCAACAACATTGCTGCAGTTTCAAGCGCAAAACCCCAAAACATTGTAGGCAATTCAGTGAATCCCATCATAGATCGAACCATGTCCATCAATGTTCGATTATGACGTTCAGAAACACCATTCAATTGTGGTGTTGCTGGTGGAGTCCACTGTGAGAGAATCCCATTCTCTTTTAGATAACCCAAAAATTCAGCACTCAAGTATTCTCCACCTCGATCAGATCGAAGTGCCTTAATACTTCTTTCTAGCTGATTTTCTACTTCAGATCTGAACTCTTTGAACCTTTCAAATGCTTCAGATTTATGTTTCATCAAATAAACATACCCATACCTCGAATGGTCATCAGTAAAGGTAATGAAGTAGGAATGCCCAAATTTTGTGCTAACACTTAGCGGGCCACAAACGTCTGTATGGATCAAATCCAATAGACCATGTGAACGTTCTACTTTTCCATTGAATGGAGTCTTAGTCATTTTTCCTTTTAGACAGGACTCACAAGTAGGTAGAGAATTTATGTCTGACAAGTCAAACATGCCTTCTCCCACTAGCTTGTGCATCCTTCTTTGAGAAATATGACCTAGTCTAGCATGCCACATTTGTGCGGGATTTGGATTTTCTATTTTTCTTTTGTTTGTTGTTGTTTTCGTATGCGCTTGGACACTGTTTAAAGGAATCTCTTTCAATTTTAAGTTATAGAGATCATTTGTTAATTCTCCAGTTCCAATCAAACATTCATTCTTGTATAAATTGCAAACACCTTTATCAAAAACACAAGAATAACCATCCCTATCAAGCATAGAAATAGAAATAATGTTTTTAACCAATTCAGGAACAAATAAAACATCTCTAAAAAATAACTTAAAATTATTATCCAAAATTAAAGTAATGTCTCCAATGGCAGTAGCAGCAACCCTTGCTCCATTTCCTAGTCTTAGAAAGGTCTCACCATCTCTAAGCCTCTTGCTTCTTCTCATCACCTGCAAATCATTGCATAGATGAGAACCACATCCGGTATCCAATAGACCATGTGCACGTTCTACTTTTCCATTGAATGGAGTCTTAGTCATTTTTCCTTTTAGACAGGACTCACAAGTAGGTAGAGAATTTATGTCTGACAAGTCAAACATGCCTTCTCCCACTAGCTTGTGCATCCTTCTTTGAGAAATATGACCTAGTCTAGCATGCCACATTTGTGCGGGATTTGGATTTTCTATTTTTCTTTTGTTTGTTGTTGTTTTCGTATGCGCTTGGACACTGTTTAAAGGAATCTCTTTCAATTTTAAGTTATAGAGATCATTTGTTAATTCTCCAGTTCCAATCAAACATTCATTCTTGTATAAATTGCAAACACCTTTATCAAAAACACAAGAATAACCATCCCTATCAAGCATAGAAATAGAAATAATGTTTTTAACCAATTCAGGAACAAATAAAACATCTCTAAAAAATAACTTAAAATTATTGTCCAAAATTAAAGTAATGTCTCCAATGGCAGTAGCGGCAACCCTTGCTCCATTTCCTAGTCTTAGAAAGGTCTCACCATCTCTAAGCCTCTTGCTTCTTCTCATCACCTGCAAATCATTGCATAGATGAGAACCACATCCGGTATCCAAAACCCAAGAAGAGGAATTAATAGAAAATTAACTTCAATATAAAACATACCATGGCCAGAACGCTTCTGGGCAAGATACTCCGCGCAATTACGCCTCTAGTGTCCAGGCTTGTTGCAGTGGAAACAGATTTGTTCTGACTTGTCAGGCTTTGTGGGCCACGGATTAGGTTTCTTGTATGGCTTTTTGTTAGGCTTGTTCTTCTTTGGAGGGGCAGAACGCTTCTTGCCTTTGTATGGGGCTCCCTTTTTCGTGCCGGACTAAGAACCCACTAGAAAAACAGGCTTATCCTTTTTGATTGTGGCCTCATAACTAGTAAGCATATTGACCAACTCTTCAAGGGTGGCCTCAAGCTTATTCATATTAAAGTTAACCACAAATCCATCGAACGAAGAGGGCAGAGACAGCAAGAGAATATCAGTCGAGAGCTCACTAGGGATAACCAAGTCGAGTCCCACCAACTTCTCGATGAGCCCAATCATCCTAACACCATGCTCATGGACCGAAGCCCCATCTCGCAAGCGTGTAGTCATGAGTTCTTTAACAACAGCATATCTCTCTGAACGAGTTTGTACAGCATACAATTCTTTCAGATGGAAGTGAATGTCAGCAGCATTCGCAGCCTCCTCGAACCACTTATGCAGTTCATTCGACATAGAACCAACATGTAGCTCTTAGCTTGAATGTCATGGTCCCACCATTTTTCAAGCTCAGCCAATTTAGTCGGAGTGACATTTGAAGGTGCTTCCTTCGGTGGCTTCTTATCAAGCACATACAGAATCTTTTCCGAGTTCAGAACAATCTTTAAATTTCGAAACCAGTCCTTATAGTTAGGGCCAGTCAATTTGTTTTGATCGAGAATGATTGAAAGCGGGTTACGAGTAGACATCGTATATATACTGAAAATGAAAACAGATAAATGTTACTGATAATTTTAAAATAATTCTAAGATATAAAATATGGATTTCATTTTATAAATTACCCTCCCACTATTTTGACATTCCCACCACCCTCTGATGAAAAAGGGAAATCGTATTTCCTTAGTAGGCACGTAGAGTCCAATTAGCCAATTATAATCCCGAATAATATCAGTCAATTATAATTTCTAAAAGGTAGTGTCCAATTGCATCCCTATGCAACCTCCATGTGTTTTGCCTCACGTTTAATAAGGACCCAATAATATGACGTCGTTTATTTTCACGTGTCAAACCAACCCATCAATATTGAATTGTAGTGGACGGTCGCCATGAGTTCCCCCAATAATATGAGCCGAAGTCATGGGAGTTCCACTCAATTCATATCATATGTCCAGTGGAAGTCACAGCTTTCCGGCGTACAGGCCTCCCCAATAATATGAGCCAGACACTGTCCGCGGGTAGCGATCAACATGCAACCACGGTTGATGGAAGGCAAGGAAAAATTAAACTCTTTTAATTTTTACTTCTCGATTTGATATAAATTTTGAATCATATTCAAAATGAAAGATTTTAATTTTAAAATTGTCTCATCATTTTAATTTAAAAATCGCGTGCCACGAGTTTGTATGTTTGTCGGATTCATGCAACTATATTATATAATAATATACATACATGCATACTACTATATATCACATATATCATAATATGACATTCAACAATAAATAAGGAGGATCGATTGCCAACACTAATTGATCCATGTGAGCCATACATGGATCCAGGTCCAAACCTAGGTGAATGCAGGGATGCAAATGCAACTTATTACAAAAGCTTCAAATATTTTACATGTCTGCATCTTGATCATCGGGCCCACCATCTTCCAGTCTTGATCTCCCACTATTTCTAATTATTACATTTGAATAGCCATGGCACATAAGGGATACATCTCATGGGTGTGGAAACGGGCCATAAACCAGGCCCAGTTTAATAATATCAAATATTATAAAAAGAATAAAAACAGTAAAATATCCTAACATACACCTAACACATTGGTCAAGGCTCTCGATCATCCTCCATACATTTAATATCAAATATTAACATCAATTAATTAAACAATTTAATTAATTGATAAATCATATATCTAATAATTTTATCACTAACCACCACAATTATTAAAGAATTTAATAAATTAAATAAACTCATTTATTTAATTTCCAATTAAATCAATAATAATTGATTTCTTATAAAACTCATTTTTACCATAAATAATTAAAATCATATTCTAATTATTTATTTTACAAGAAAATTATTAATTTTCCAAAAAATAATTTTCGAAAATAAAAAAAAAATTGAATCAATTTCAAAAATATCAATTTTCCCCATAATTTTGAAAATTCAGAAAATCGCACCCTAGGCCCAAACAATTCAAGCCCACCATTTTTCACGCATCCTGAGACGATCCCAGGTAGCCGCCCTCGCAGCCCGCCCACTGCCCGAACGTTTCGGGCAGTGGCGGCGCTCCTGTGCGCGCGGGCGCTCCGCGCTGCGCGGACGTTCCGTGCGGCGCGCGTGCAGCCGCTGCACGGACGCTCCGCGCAGCGCGCGCGCTGCGCGCTGCCCTGCGCACAGGATCTGCCCGGAACTGTTGCGGGCAGATCCGATTTTTTTTTTTTTCGAAAATCTGGAAAATAAAATTTTATGGTGCTACAATTTTCTGAAAATTTTCTTGTGTGGTTAGAAATAAATTATTCAATATAATATAAATCATACGATTCAGAAAACCTGGCTCTGATACCACTGTTAGATCCGGTTTTCTACACGCCCAAACGCAGCGGAAGATTTAAAATTTTTATTTTATTTTGAAAAACAAAATAATATTGCTTTGGACGTTCGTATAATTTAACAAAACATTCATAGGGTGTTAGAAATTTATACCTTTGTGAATAGATCACTTGGCTCCAACTGATCCGATATAAACAGATCTAGCTCTTGAAAATTCCCTACGAACTTTCTTCAATAATCTCCTTGTTTGATCCTCCTATCAAGCCACGACTAGATTGCTTGATCCTCTTCTAATTTGCACTAGAAAAGTAGAAGAGATTTTACGTAGGAGAGAAATAATTGAGAGACGGCTCAAACCCTAAAATAATCAAGGTGGCCGAATTCTTTCTTTGGAATGAAGGCTCACGTAAGGTTGTGAGGTGGTGGCTAGGTTTTGTGTTTTCAAATATTATTTATAATAAAATAATAACCTAATTACATAATTAACATTAATGGGCTTGATTTAATTAATAGGACTAGTCCAACTAAATTAATTAATTCAATCAAGGTCCATTAAAACTTTAAATTATTTATTATGTTTAGACTTGTACTCCTACAAGCCCATTAAACATAATACCCACCATATTTAATTTATTAATTAATCAACTCAACTTTTGAGCTTAATAAATTAAATACATTATAAATTCAACACTTGAATTTATTATTTAAATTATAAATTCAACTCCTTGAATTTTTATCACCTCCAAAATTTAATATTTAATAAACCCAACATTTGAGTTTAATAAATTAAATTCTAAAATTTTATAAATTCAACCATGTGGGGACCCGTGCTCTAACTCAATTCTTTTGGGATTTAATTGGATCTTTGTTCGAAAATGTGGGTCAAAATTTTGCTTTTAACATTAATTTAAATGTATAACTAAAGCATATCATGTCTTGATATTAAATAAACAACATAATATACATACATGTCTATTTGGTAAAATCATACGCTAGTGTTCAAATCCCAACTACAACATAAGTAGTACAAGTCAAAAGGAAAACACTAGAAATCTGCAACGCCCGTGATCTCCACGCTATCGTCAATCTCTCATCTAGCTCGAGACCCAGATCCTGCCCCACCTGTTGCCATGCACACATACAGACACGACAACAGCCGGATAACTCCGGTGAGAACATATCCCAGTATAAAACATGAATGCATGCAATGTCATAAATCATGTACAAAAGCATAGCATATATCAAGTAACATGAATAAAATCTAAACATGTGGAAGAATACAAATCTGTATTCAACATTTAAATCTTGACTCGACTCATTTCTAATCTAGGGATCCCGTATGAATAAGACGGTCTGTCACCTACCCAACCACTCGGGGCAACGGTACGTCTTATTCCTAGACTTCGGTCAACTCTGTATCGAGGGTCTGCACATATAGCAATTCTGCTCCTATGCGTCGATACACCGAAACGTCTAGTTTTGGCAAGTCTGCCAATATCTCCTATCTCAGGACTCGAATATAAATCAATAAACAAGGCATTACATAATGAAATGTAATAACAATCTAGTATGTGATTTAGGGAAACTCGTATCAAATCTGAATCGAGTTGTGCAATCCCGTGACCACATGAATTATACCTTTCGTCGCACTGTCTGTGTCGTAGTCGAAGTCTCGAATACCAAGTAGCCAATATAAATCTGAAATGGCATAATCAATGTGTACTCTATCAATATACAAAGCTAACATCGGTTTCAATGCAATTCGACGGCATAACGGCGTAATTCTTTTATACCGGTAACTCAAGAACATCATACTCAATCACAATCAACTCATCATCTCATCTAACATCTATATACATGCTGTAATCTGTATATTCTCAATCCAACACATGCTGGAAATGAACAATACTTACATCCTTTCGTAGCCAACGATGCAAGGATCACAAATCTTAACTCGAAATTAAAATCGGATAGCTAGTTGTTGCATAATCTCAATTCTAACATGAAGAAACTTTGAAGAAAACAAAAGGAACTCTCGGTGCTCTTAGCAGCTGAAATGAAGAATGAAGATTCAGCAATTTCGTATATATATACATGCCATGTGTCAAGCCAAGAAAAGGAGGTGGATCTCTCGCATGCAGCACCGCGGGTGCGCTCCTCTTGTACCGCGGGTGCGCTGTGCTCACGGCGAGTTCATCAAAAATTGCAACACTTAGACCGCGGGTGCGGTCCCTGCATGACCGCGGGTGCGGTCTTGTTAACACCGCAGGTGCGGTCTTGCTTCGCACAATTTCACTAATTTCCTCTCAATGCACCGCGGGTGCTGTATCTCTAACACCGCGGGTGCGGTGTGGCTTCGACCAAAACCTCACAATTCCGATTTAAATGTCATGCATTTTCAAATTTGTGAATCTCACATCCATAACAGCTGATAATTCTCGAGCCTTACAAACCACTTGAATTTATTCTCTCAAAATTTATTTATCATAAATTCAACTCCTTGAATTTACTATATAATATAAATTCAACTTCTTGAATTTATTCTCTCTACGGGTACAAACAATCCAGTACTTGTGTGACCCTCAATGGTTCAGGGATACAGCTAGCCGTGGGTTCACAACTCCTTGTGATTCAGAATAACATTTATTCTTATTCGGGCTTACCCTAGTTAGCCTCATTCTATTCATCAACACCTTGATCAAGAATGTCCGAACTCATTTCTGATTGCACCCATCGGATCATGGTAGGAGCGTCTAGTAACATCGCTCATGATCCCCTAGGTATCACTGATAGTGCCTGCAAGAACCAGTCGATTATGATTAACGTACAGTACGGTCCCTTCATTTCATATATCCCGATCGAATCTGCAACCATTGGTTCATCGAGGGTTGCATATTAATTCGATAACTATGTGTTACAAATAATAGTGGCATCGCGTGTACTATTGGAGAACTCCTTCTCCAACGTACATCTCATACTCTGGCCAGAGATTCCATGCACTATTATTACATCAGTTCACATAGGATATCCACACCCGTAGGTGAGCGGAGAATCCCCGACTACAATGCACTGGCTCCTACATGTGTCGCGACTGTACCCAACCTCGCCACCTGATGACTCTCCTGGAGCCGGTAAACGAGTCAAAGCACAGCCCTAGCATATAGAGCCTCAGAGTTGTCAAAGCACAGCGACCTTTATCCCTGTTTTAGGCGGCTGAATCGACTAGGAAAGAATTTAGAATATGCAGTGTTTACAAATGAGTTTCAATATCGAATTACGATTCATTTGTATTAAAGCATAATCAAGGACTTTATCTATGCTGCTTGCATGAGTATACAGATAAAGTATAACGAACCATGAAATAATGAATTATATTAAAATAAAGATTGTTCTTTACAACCTAGTCAACAGTTGACTTGTAGGGCATCTACTCTAACACCTCAATCCTCAGCGAGAATCCAAATCAAATAACGACATACCCGTCCAAACCCAGAGGCATAAGAAAACACAAAAAAGGGCAAAAATTCATTCGTCTGGTAAAATCAAAAGACTAGCGGAAGAGTACCCGAACACAGCTGTCTGTCAAATGGAGGTCATCAGGAGATTCTGGCGACAAATTCCGAGGTTCTCGCGGGGCGGAGGATGAGCTAAGAAGCCGAGAATTCTGACGAAGCCGAGCCGAGAGGTAGGGCGAGAGCTGAGAAATCAGCGAACCCGATGTGGTTTCCATGGCTCTATCTTCTCCCGATCAATAAATTGACCTGTTTAACCAGAATAATCAACCGAAATTAAAACGGATTGACCCGATTACACGACCGTTTTCAAATTACTAAAGTTGGCTATTCCATTTTAAGAAGAGAATTTGCGTAAATATTTATATAAACCTAACGAAAGGTTGCCCACATAACGCATGTTAACATGATAAATAATACTATATATTGCATAAATATTGAATTAATGCAACACATTATAACTTTAAAACCTACATATATCGATTAAAATACGAAAGTTATGGGAATGAGAGAAATCCATAATATTACAAAATAAATGAGAAATACATTTGGACATAGAGTTTCCGAAATTTCAAATTATAGCAAAAATATTAAGAACGTGTATATTTTTTGATTTAACATATCAGTTATTGTTAGAGTACATATCCTATAAACCAACTGTTGGCTAGTGAATTTATTAACTCAATTGTAATAAACAATCTTTATGTTAATATAATTCATTATTTAATAGTTTGTAATTTCTTTATCTGTATACCCATATGAACAACATAGATAAAGAGCTTGATTATACTTTAATACAAATGAATCGTGATTCGATGTGTTGAAACTCATTTGTAAACACACTGTATGATCTAAATTCGTTCATAGTCGATTCAGGTGCCTAAAACGCGGATAAAGGTCGCTTGAGCTAGAGACTAGCATATGTAATGTCGTGTACCGCGCTTCTTGGTAAGGGCATAGAGATGTCCAAACATGCAGATATATAGTCATATGATGATTATACCGAACTACACTCCCTCGAACTTTCCAAGTGGTTTATTCATCGAGAGGATAACTTAGTGGTTATGATTGTACACCATTAGTCCTTACGACTCGAGACAACACCGAGGCTCTATATGCTAGGGATGTGCTTTGACTCATTTACCGACTCCAGGAGGGTCATCGGGTGGCGAGATTGGGTACAGTTGCGGCACATGTAGGAGCTAGTGCATTGTAGTCGGGAATTCTCGACTCACCTACGGGTGTGGATATCCTATGTGATCTGATGAAATAATAGTGCATGAAATCTTTGGCTAGAGTATGAGATGTACGTTAGAGAAGGAGTTCTCCAATTGTGCATGCGATGCCACTATTTATTCTCAAAGATGTGTCACATGGTTATCGAATTATTATACAACCCTCGATGAACCAATGATTGCAGATTCGATCGGGATATATGAGATGAAGGGACCTACTTTACTTTAATCATAACCAACTGATTCTTGCAGGCACTATCAATGATACATAGGGAATCATAAGGCGATGCTACTAGACGTTTTTACCATGATTCGATGAGTTTAATCAGAAATATTATTTCTGACTTCTCATGATCAATTGTTGATACATAGAATGTGACAAATTAGGGTAAGCCCGAAAAAAGGAATATGTCTTGAATCACAAATATTTGTGAATCTACGGTTAGCTGTATCCCTGAACCATTGAGGGTCACACAAATACTGAATTATTTTGTCTTTGTTGAGATAATAAATTCAAGGAGTTGAATTTATAGAAAACGTTGAGATAATGAATTCAAGTAGTTGAATTTATATATAAAATTATGATATAATAAATTCAAGGATTTTAATTTATGATAAATAAATTTTGAGATAATAAATTCAAGAAGTTGAATTTATGATATTTAAAATTTGGAGAGAATAAATTCAAGGAGTTGAATTTATGACTATTAAATTTTGGAGGTGATAAATTCAAATAGTTGAATTTATAATTTAAATATTAAAAAATTCAAATGTTGAATTTGTAAAAGATTTAAATTAAATGTAATGGTTATATTTAATTGGCTTGTAGGAGTACAAGACCAACATACATATTATTATGGTTCTTAATTGGACTTTAAAAATAAATTAATTAATTAAAATATTTGGACTAGAATAATTAATTGATTAAACTCATTAAGTTTTTAATTTAATTAATGAGCTATAAGCTTTTATATATATATATATATATATATATATATATATATATATATATATATATATATATATATATGTATGTATTAGGATTAGTGTTAAACACAATTAACCCATGCAATTTTCGAAACCCTAGCTTCCAAGCTAAGGTTTTCGAAAATCCTCCTTCCCTTCTCTCAATTTTCGGCCTCCACAAAGAAAGTTCGGTTTTGAGCTGTCTTTCGTTTTTTAATCTCAAACGAAAAATCCTTCTATACTTTCTAGTGTAAGTTGGAAAAGGAACAAGTAATCCGGTCGTGGACCTGATTAGAAAATTGAAGAAAAGAGCCTCGAAGAACGTACGTTGGATTTACGACAAGTGCTACATTCGTTCATATCGGTGTAGTTGGAGCCAAGTGAAAATTTTCCACTAAAATAAAAGTTTTAAACCTACTATGTATGTTTATATTTATTCAAACCGTACGAGTGCTCAAAAATATCTTGAATGTCAAGATCAAGAATTTTTTAAAATTTCCGCTGTGTTTGTATACGAGAAAACCGAGATTTAATACATATGGAATCGACGAATCTAAATGTAAAAACAAAGTAAAATTTTCAGTGTGATTTCAAGGAATATAAAGTAAACAAAACTATTATGAAACATACACGTTAGATGTTACGTAAATCAAACACTAACTTTCTGCATATTCTATACAAAATATATTTTCTGATCGATCATTATTCCATCAAAGATCCAATTAATAATGGGGATTTATGATTGCTATTTTATAATGAAAGAATCTAAAACTAATTAAATACGAGGTTGATCTCTTTCGACTTCACCATTTAATGAACAAAATTTCTTATACAAAATCTAAAATAATTTACTTACTGTTTCCATAATTATACTAATTTGAACTGTTTCGTAGATATGTGGATTGACCCCACCGAAAAAAAAAACAAATAATTAGTGCATAACGAGGCAGTAAACATAGGAATGAGAATATGCGATTGTTTGTCATTATGTAAACTTTATATTAAATAAACTCAGCAGTAGTGTTCGAACGATCATTTTCTCACTTGCTCTAACTTTTTGCAATAAAATAATTAGAACAACATAATCAATTTCTATTTATTAAGGAGGATGAAAGGAATGTTGCTCATAAATTTCAATGAAATAAATTAAAATATTGTGTGTATCAGTAGTTAGTGTTGTGCTCTTATGTTGTCTGCACGAGCACGCAACATGCAGCAGAAATTGATTATTTAACACACATGTAAACTTAAATAAATAAACACTGAATTTAAATTATGAAAAAGTACGAATCCTTGTGTAATGGCTCATTGCGAAAAATTCACTAGAAAAATTATGTAATCGTTTCCACCAAAACAATAGTAGTGAGTATAACAAAACTAAATTCTTTTACACTCCAAAGAATTAACATGCATCAAAATAAACCACATAAAAACTAGATACATAAACTGAGATTGCTTAAAACAAATAAAAAAACACTCTTTGATCAACACTCTGCGTCAGTGTTATTCATGAGTGTTGTCAACACCAATCAGCAACACGGAAGGTCAATGAATCAATCACACAAAGGCTTCACACGAAAATATTCAATAACTGAGATATGTGTTTGTTCAGAAAAAAAACTCCAGCAGCTCTCCTGAGCTGCAAAATGATCGACCGATGACACGAAAACTTCTCATAAAAAGAGGCTCGACTCTCCTATATTCTTTTATGAAAGAACTCTTCTGTCGACCTCTACGTGCACTCTGAAAACCTCCAACTGATCCTCTCCACAACAAAGTGATCACACGATCACACAAAACTTCAACAGCTGTAAAATAAAGTGACTACCCGATCACATAAATACTGCAGAGCAAATATATGTTGGACTCTTATAATTTCTTCTCTGTGAAAAACCCTCTTGTCCAACTCTCTCCTCTAGACCTCTGGGACCATGAGGTTCTTCATATATATATATATATATATATATATCCATTGCTTGACATAAAAACTATTCCATAAAAGAGTTACAGAAAAAATGAAAAAAACAATAGTCTATTAGGAATAAAATTCTATTAAACAAGGATAAAATATCATAAAGATAAAAACATATTAAAAACAAATCATATAATATCCAGAGATGAATCAACCAAGATCTTATCATTTAGAAATAAATCAAGCAAAATATTATAATCTAGAAAAAAAAAATTTTAAAATGATAATATTAATTTAGCAAAATAAAAAAGGAATAAATATTCCTTTCAATCTCCCTCTTTTTGTCTTTCTGGACAAAACATCCAAAAATGATAATCTTGGTCATTTCTTATTATGTTAAGCTCAGTTAAACTCCACTGCGTTAGAGTGTATCTCCCCCCGAGTCAAAGTTCATCTCCTCCTGAATTAAACATGTTAGAGTACTGGTGTTGTTGACAATGTTGTCAACACCATCATTAGAACACCTGAAAACATAAGAAGACATAGGAAATAAAAATTCAATAATCATGCAAAAAGATATAAGAGCATCCCAAAAACAGGATTGCAGACAGAGTATATGTATTCATCCTTTATCTTCTTCTCATCAGTCTCTAGCACCATCCATGATTTGTGTCATTTTATGCTTCAGCAACATCCATAGCACCATCCATATTCTGTGTCATTTTTGTGGTTTTCCTACTCCTCTTTTTTGGCCAGAATGTAAGCCAACTTCCAAAAACTTCCTCTACTCAGCCACATATTATTCTTAGTAAGCAATGAGTTCTTTGGCCTTTTGAATCTACTTAAACCAAATTCAATTTGGTCCTATAAGTAAGAAACATAGAGCATGACAAATCCATTGGGAGTGGAAGTAGACGAGGACGTTGTGTTTCCAACAGTAGTGGCAACACCATTAGCTGACCAAGGTAGGTTCAGTTTCCTGTTACTCTTGAAATAAGATGAAGCGATCTTGAGGGTTTCTTTAACATCAAAAAGGGTCTCATCATCTTCTTTGAGAAACCCCTATAGCTCCAGTATCCCAAAGATTAGGGAAGAAAAAGGAGTAAATCAGTGATAGCATTGATGTCTTCCGTGATTTAATTTTCTTCTTCCGCGAGGGTATTGTAGAATTCCTTGATGACACTCGGGAGAACTTGACAATCATAGCAAATAGTCCTTGATCTTTGAAGAAATTAATTCATCAAGTTTTGTTGGTCATACGCCTCCATGTCAATGTTCTTCTTTTCAATGAATTCTCTATTCACATAGAGAAGCCATAGGACTAAGGTAGCTTCAGTGTAGAACTTGGTGGAGATAGAATGACTCGCATCATAATCAAAAGAGTCAAGGTTGTCAGCGGTTTTGACAACATCGGACTCAACATCAGCAGTATCTTCGGCCATTTGTAGAATATGACAGAAAATTATAGAGGTATATCAGTGTTATGCACAAAAACCCACAAAGAAATTACGAGAGCAAGGAAAGATTGCGAGGGTAAATGAGAATAAGCAAGAGTAATTATCAGGCATTTAACGAAAAAAAACATATTTACTCTTACAAAAAAAATCGATTCAATCCTTCAGCTCCGAAAACTCTACACGGTGAAGGTAATATTTCCGAAATTTTCCCAAAACATCAATTACGGTTCTATCCCAAAATCAAACAGTAAAATTGATTCAAACTCGTGTTACGACGATTTCAAAAGAATATCCAGTGAAAACCCATGTCGATTATAACCCATTAGCACAAGTAATCACATAAATTCAAAATCTAGGTATTCAAGGTTTTTATCAACTGTCATAGGTCAGATACTGATATGTCACTGCATATGATGAATTCACGAAACAAAAATCGATATGCATGTCCTAAATATGTCTCCAAAATGATGAATTATCGAAAATTCAGGCAGTGTATAAATTGTGGTGTGTCTGAACTTGGTGTTGGCAACACCTCTTACAACACCACTGAGTTTTAGTCAAACTTCCGTAAAATTTTCTTTTGATTCAGAAATGGTAGTTCTCATACTAGAAGAACGGTCTTCAATGGACTACCCTAGATAGCTTTTTCCATTACTATTTTATTTAGAAGTGGTGGCTCCCACACTAGAAGAACGGCCTTCAATTAACTCCTCTAGGTAGCTTTTTCCATTTTCTTCTAAACAATTTTTTTTTTTTATTTACTTCTTTTCTGTTTTCTCCTTATGCTCACATTTTCCAAGTCACCTTTTCATATTGGACAAGATCACGATTTCCATGAAAATCCTCAACACTTGATGCCTTGGATTGAACATAATTTACTCCTCAACATTTGATTGGAAGTATGAACACTCATAGAGTACCTTTCAGAAATTGCCTTCACTGTTCAGACTTTACAAAAATAAATATGATGATTATGATTATGCAGTATGCCTAGCATCCAAAAAATAGACATGAAAAAATGGTGTTGTCACCAGTGTTGGCAACACCAATGACAACATGTGTGTGTGATTATTGTAAGACATGCTAAGAGACTTCCGAAGATTGGAAAACCTCTCAAAATCCAAAGGTTTCGTGAATATATCAGCCAGTTTATTCTCAGTCTTAACAAATTCCAGTCAAATTATGCCTTTTTCAACCAAATATCGAATAAAATGATGTCTTATATCTATGTGTTTTGTTCGAGAGTGTTGAACAGGATTCTTAGAAATGTCTGTAGCACTATATTTTCACAATATACTATCATGATATCACTGTGGAAGCCATAATCCTCAATCATTTGATTCATCCAAACAAGTTGTGAGAAGCAACTAGCAGAAGCTACATACTCAGACTCAGCTGTGGACAGTGACACACAATTTTGCTTCTTACTTTACCAGGACACAAGGTTATTCCCTAGGTAAAAACACCTACCTGATGTGCTCTTCCTATAATCTAGGTCTCCAGCCCAGTCAGCATCAGAAAAACCTTCCAAATTTGTGTTTGTTTCTTGTGTGTACCACAATCCTAATTCTAGTGTACTTGCAATGTATCTAGGTATACGTGGGGTGTATTGGTTATAGATTTTTAATGACTTTTATGGAGTTTAAAAGTCTAGAGGTATTCAAACTAGACTTTTATATACTCTAAAAAAGTTTAGTGGTATTCAATGTAAACTTTTGTAGAATTTTAAAAAGTCATATGGTATTCAAACTTGACTTTTAAAAACTCTACAAAAGCCTATAGGTATTCAAAATGTCAATAGACTTTTAATGAATCTATTGAATTCTATTAAGTACAAGAATTATAGTATAAAGTACAAGAATTATAGTATAAGGTACAACAATAAAATGTCAACAAAAGTTTTTGAGTCAACCTAAAGATTTGGATATACATTTAATTGAGAAATCTCCTAAATTCAATACAAACTTTCATTCTTTTCTCATCTATTTATTTTTATTTTTATTTGTACTTTTTAAAAACATAATTAAAATTTAATTTTTTATTTATTATTATTTAACATTCTATTTTTAATTATTTTCTTTAATTTTAGTTAATCTATATATTAAATTATTGTATAAGAAAATTCATATCGATACTATACCGAACCAAAAAAACCTTACATTTTAAAGAAATTTATAATTTATTGTTTTAAAATATTATATATTTTGAAATTTTTGTATATTTTTCCGGTATTCCGGTATATACCAAAATTTCCAAATTGGATATTGTTACCGTACCGAAAAATTCGGTATTGTTACCGTACCGTACCTTACCGAAATCTTCAGTATACTTAAAATTCGATAATTCAATATTTTTTTGTTACGGTAATCTCGGTATACCGAAAATTCGGTATTTTTTCCCACCCTTAACAGGGCTTGGATTGACATGTGCTATATTACACAATTTTCTTTGAAAGAAGTGTCAATTTGATGAATTTCAAATTGAACTAGATAATGAAGCTCAATTGTCTTCATCAGCACAAGTTTATGAAGGTGACGACTTTGATCAGTTGTTTAATACTCAAAAACAACAACGAGCAAATGCTAATGCATGGAGGGATATCATAGCCAATAGAATGTAGAACGATGTTGATCAAATTGTCAATAATGATAAAAATTTTTTTATAAAAGATTACTAATTATTTTGAGTGTTCTTTTAATAAAATTTTATTATGAACTTATAAAAATATTATTCATTAATATGTTGAATTGACATAAAGAATTGAAATTTTTATTTCAATAAATTGGATAGTTCATTTACATTCATAAATAAAAAAAAAAATTTAAAATTGAAGAAGTTATCTATGTCCATTAATTATTTTTAAAAAATTAATAAAAATAAATCACAATTATAAACTACAAAATTAACATAATTCTATGAAAATGTTTATAAAAGTCTACAAAAATCTTGAAAAAAAGTCTATAAGAGTCTATGAAATTTGTTTTACAATTCTATGAGATTCCATAAAAGTCAATAAAAATCCATCAACTCCACAAAAGTCTATATTTTAAAAAAAGTCATTAAAAGTCTTTGAAAGTATAGAATGAATACACCCCCTTACGTTTCACAGCTTTCAGGTGTGATATTTTTGGATTTTCTTGGCACCTAGCACACAAACACACAATGAACATGATATCAGGGCGAGTAGCAGTTAGGTACAAAAGGCTACCGATGATGTTGCGGTACATGGTGTTTTCAACACCGTCGGCAACATCATCTTTAGACAGTTTTTCGCTTGACCCTAAGAGTTTTCATATGCTTAGAATTATCATTTCAGAACTTTTTAACCAGATTCTTAGCATACTTGGATTGACATAGAAATATACCATCATACAATTGTTTAACTTGCAATCCAAGGAAGAAATTCAACTCTCTTACCATGCTCATTTCAAATTGTGAAGTCATGCATTCAACAAAGTTATCAACAAGTTTTTGTGATGAAGAACCGAAGATAATATCATATACATAAACTTGACAAATTAGAATATCATGCTTCAATTTTTGAATAAAGAGAGTTTTATCAATCTAACCTCGTTTCAAGCCCAAGTTGATCAAATAATCAGCCAACCTACCATACCATGCTCGTGGAGCCTGTTTCAGTCCATATAGAGCTTTCTTCAGCTTGTAGACATGGTCCATGTGATGTGGATCTTCAAATCCTTTTGGTTGACTTACATATGCTTACTCATTCAAAATTCCATTTAAAAAGGCACTTTTAACATACATTTGATACAACTTGATGCGCATATGGAATGCTATGGCAAGCAACATTCGGACTGACTCAATTCAGGCTACATGAGCGAATGTTTCATTAAAATCCACCCCTCAACCTGCGTATATATTTGAGCTACCAACCGAGCTTTGTTTCGAACAATGTTACCATATTCATCCGTTTTATTTTTTAAAATCCATTTTGTTCCAATAACATTGGTATTCGATGGTCTAAGAACCAAATCTCATAGATCATTGCACACAAATTGTTCAAGTTCTTCATGCATTGCATTGATCCAAAATTCGTCTTTTAGTGCATCGTTAATGTTCTTAGATTCAATGAGAGACACAAAACAAGATTGACTTACCTGGGAGTACTCGGAGCTCATGTAGATTAAACCAATCATTTTGCGGTAGTCCACCTTTTCTTTCTTTCTTGTTTGCACATCATCATGTACTTCACCAATGATTTGTGATGATGGGTGATTCCTCTGAATCTTGCTGGGAATTTTTATTTTCACAATCGATCAACTCATCATCAACATAATCATCGATATATTTATCCACAGTTACTGTTCGGTTCATAGGCGGTGTTGTGCTTGGTGTTTACTTACTGGTCTCAACACCATTTCTGGTAAGTGGCTCACTTATATCCAGCAATTCTTCTACATCACCCTCCGGTATTTTAACTGTCAGATCTGCAAGATAATCAAACACAATGTTAATTGATTCAATTGTAGTCCTGGCTCTTAGATGAAATACACGATAAGCACGGCTATTAATAGAGTATCCAAGAAACAGAAATTTATCACTTTTGAAATCTAATTTAGCTAAATGGTCTCTATCATTCAACACATAACCTACACATCCAAAAATATGAAAATATTTAAGGTTTGGTTATCTTCCCATGATAGTCTCATATGAGGTCATTGTAGAATGACTCCTTAAATATACACGGTTGGAAACGTGACATGCCGTATTTAAAGCTTCGGCCCAAAAATATTTTGACACATTCTTGGAACTTAGCATGACCCGAGCCATTTCTAGGAGGCTTCGATTTTTCCTTTCAGCTATGCCGTTTTGTTGAGGGGTCTTCAGAGCTGAATATTCATGAGTTATACCTTTCTTATCACACAAAAAAAATAAAATGAGAATTTTCGAACTTCTTACCATGATCGGTTCTTATTTTGACCACCCTCATATCAGACATATTTGTTATCCTAGCATGCAATTTCTTAAAAGCATCAAATGTATCAGATTTTTCTCCAAGGAAACTTACCCAAGTAAAAAACGAAAAATCATCAATACAAACAAAAGAATATTTCTTACAACCCAAGCTCTCAACATCCATCGGACCCATTAGATCCATGTGCAAGAGTTCAAGGCATTGTGTTGTCCCAAAGTGTTGCAACATATGATGCGCAACACAGGTTTGTTTACCTTTCTGACACAGTCCACAGACATACGCATTACCTGAACACAAATTTTGCCTACCTCTCACAACATCAAACTTACACAGATTTTTCAAGGTCTTGAAGCTCACATGTCTCAGTTTCTGAAGCCATAGGTCTACATCTCTCACCTTGGCACTTCTACAACCATCAACTTCTCCCAATTGATAGCAATTATCAGTAGATCGAGTACTTGACATTACATAAACATTGACATCATTAAAAACTTCACAATTATTTTTATTGAACCTAACATGTAAATCATCGTGACAAAGTTGACTTATGCTTATTAGATTCGAGTTAACTCCTTCAATGTGTAGAACATTATGAAGCTCAGGGAGCCTGTCCACATAAAGGGTTCCTTTTCCTACGATTATACCTTTGGCACCACCACAATAGGTTACACGCTCACTTTTTTTTTCAACATAATCCGTGAGGTGTTCTTTAGATCCGGTCATGTGGCGTGAGCACCCACTATCAAAGTACCCAGTACCTACAATGTTAGTTTATAAAGAAGTATAAATGACATTGCATTGAATAACAGTTTTGGGTACCCATCTTTTCCTCGTGGATGAAATTTTGTTTCTGGTGTTGTGCTTGGTGTTGTGCAACACCCAATTTGATTGCCAATTCAGGTAGTCATTTCTTAGTTTGTAGCAGAAGGGTTTGATGTGCCCAGGTTTATAGCAGTAGTGGCAGATAAAATGTCGTTTTCTTTACTTTGATTTAGAAGTTGACACTGGCTTCTTGGTTTGTGACATCTTCACTAGCGGGTCAACTTTCAAATGAGAGGAGGAAGCTCTATTTTGTTTCAGCAATTGTTCTGAGGCTTGCTTTGAGATTACCAGAGTCTTCATGAGAGGTTTCACTATTAAGGGGAAAGAGAAAGTCTTCACTTTCCTTTACAAAAACAGTTGATTTGGATCCAGAGTTGGAAGATTAACATGTTCATATGCGCTTTCAACATATCCAAGACCAGTTATGTTGTCCTTCCCTATGGTTAGCATTGAGTCAAGTTTTGATGAACTTGAGTTGAATTTAGCAAGATTCTTTGAAACCTTCTCAAGATCATCCTTGACTTTTCACAGTTCGAGGTCCTTCCTGCTAAACAAGACTTCCAGTCGAGACAAGATACTCTTTAACTCAGTATTTTCCTTTGAGAGCACATAATTTGTTTCATTTCTTTTGATCCAATCTTCGTATAGCTCTTCATACACAGCCTGCACACCTTCAAAGGTGAGTTCATCATAATTAGTGATAAGTGGTGTTTTTACGTGTTTATTGCATTAGTTTTAGTTGTGTTTACATTGTGCATGCATGCATTTCATTTACATTTTGTTCATTTTATAGTAATTATTTGCATGTCTCACTTGTGTGTGATGAATCTGCAGGAAAAATGGTCGGAAAACGGAAAATATAGCAAAGTGAATAAACTGAAGAAGTTGGACAGAAACTTGGCGCCCGAGCGGTACATTTCTACCGCCCGGGCGCGAGAAGTGAAAAAACTGAAAGACATTACAGAAGGTTGGCGCCCGAGCGGTACATTTCTACCGCCCGGGCGCGAGAAGACGAAGTGCCGAGACAGAGATTTGGCGCTCGGGCGGTGATTTTCTACCGCCCGAGCGCGAATGCCGCACCAGCCGAGCAACATTACAGAAACTTGGCGCTCGAGCGGTACTTCTCTACCGCCCGAGTGCCGCTTATTTTTGGAAAGTTTCATTCGCGATTTCTTACCTTAATTTGGATGGTGGTTGCTATGGAAAGGGGATGGCACGAATTTTGGGCATTCATTCAGACAGATTTTCAGAGCCACAAAGGATTTTGGAGAGCTTTTGCACTTGGATTGAAGATTCGACGGTTTCCGGGCATCGTTCTTCGCAGATTTCGTCACGCCTAGTATTTCTAGTTTATTTTCCTTTGTTTAAACATTGTTTTGCTTATTTTAATTATGAATTCTAGTAGCTAACTTTCATATTTGTTGGGAGTAAAGGGGATCCTACCCCAAACTTTGATCCAGTTCATTTATATTTCGATTTGTAATTTATTCTTGATTATTCTACGATTTTCGTTGTGTCGTTGAGCGTAGCTAACTTTAACGACAATTTTGTATCCCGAGTGAGTTCGAGAGAATAACTAGTGATAGGATCGAGTGGTATAATTCGCGGATCTACAATTTACATAGATATATGAAATTGGATACGTGCCGATAGTCATAGTCCTTAGGGTCGAAAACTAGGGGGTTTCATAAATCGAAATGCGATTCATTCTTGATAAATAATTAAAGACATTTAATTACTTCATTGAGTGAATTAGTTTGGCATAGCTCGAGAGAGTGTGTTCAATTGAATAGGAAATCCTGTCGGAAGCGTAGAACACAATCGAACGAATTAATTAATTAATAAGGGGTAGGTGAACCAGAATTCCCAACAAATTCTTTTATCATTTGAAATTTAATCCATTGATTTAGCATTCATATTTCATCATTTAATCTTTGAGCTTGTTTATTTAAATTTTCTTGAATTTTATTAGTCATTAAACAAACAATCAAATTTCATCGCTAAAGTTTTAATAACTAAAATAATAATTGTTAAACACAGTCTTCAGTGGAACGATACTCGTACTCACGTACACTATATTATAACTTGACATCGTGCACTTGCGATTTATTTTGAGCATACAAAATCATATTTTTATTGGGGATTTTACTGTGCAAGTTTTGCTCGATCAAGTTTTTGGCGCCGTTTGTGACACCTCTATCCCGTAACGATTAAAATACAGCGGAATTTAAAATTTTATTTCAGATATGGAAGGAGTTTCAAAATACATTTCATAAAATGTTTACAAAATAAATACATGATCATTCAAATGATATACAAAATACAAAACAATCATTCTTATGATCATGTCCCAAAATATTTGCAAAATAATCTTCCTTCCAACGGTGTATGCATATGACCCCCATCCACGATCACTGTCCTGGTCGGTCACTCTTATCTGCATCACATGAAATAACTGAAATGAGAATAAATCTCAGCAAGTGGAACTCTACATAGCAATGATACATAGTATACTCTGTAAAACATGACTTTGAAATCATAAATACCATCAACTCTGAAACATGAATACTGTAGCAATAACTGTAGCAATAACATAGCAATAGATAGCAATACGATGGTATTTCTCTTTTCTCTGGTTGGATTGATATCAATAGTATCTCTGTCTGTGGTTGCAAATATCCCATCGATATAAATCGATAACTGTGAGGGATAAAAGCCTATGGTCGATGATCATCTAATTGCATGCAATGCTCTGACTATGATAAATCAATCCAATAAAACATTTGAACTCTGAATAGCATTTAAAGCCGTCGTTTCGCAATCTCTATCTTTTCTCTTGTATTCCCTTTTTAACAATAGTGAGACATACAATGCCTCCAATAGATAATCAATGAAATCAATACATAACAATGAATAAATTGAAGGGAATATCACTTTAAAATCTTTAAAACACAATACATATATCATCATGTGAGCAAAGGGATGAAATTCCACTTACAAACCAATAGAACACCTCAAACTATACTCTTGGTACACCACCTACAACAATAATCCATAAATAACACCAAAATCAACTCTATATCCAAAAATACAAGTCAAACAATCCATTAAACCAACAATAACATCACCCTATAACAACTCATCTCCAAAAACCATGTTAGAATCGCACCAAAAACTTACCTAAGCTTCCTTATACCACGTAGAACGTCGATCTCAAGTCGAAAATCGAACTAGATCCAAGAATCAAAGGTAGGAAATGGATGAGATGGAAGAAAACCCTTGCTCCTTAGAGAGAAAAACGAGATTGAAGGGGAAAGAAGAAGAGAAATGAAGTCAAATCATCCAAAAAGTTACTTTAAATCTCGACCATACCTCCAAAAAGCAAGACCGCGGGTGCGGCACTCCAAGGACCGCGGGTGCGGCACTCCAAGGACCGCGGGTGCGCCATGCCTTCGACCAAACCCACATTTCCTGGACCACTAAGACCGCGGGTGCACTCAAGCCACGACAATGAACAGTACTAAATCAACTAAAATCGATCCGAAACACTGAAACGAACAATCAACACCAGCTAACACCTCAATAAAACAATAACCAATAATACTATGGTCCAAAACACAACTCTGAACATCTAATCACAAAACCCAATTAACATACGAAACTTAAATCGTACCGTACACCGGGCTCGGCTATTACAATCTCCCTTCCTTAGAGGAATTTCGTCCGCGAAATTGACGTCACTACACGAACAACTCAGGATACCTCTCTCTCATCTGAACATCTGGTTCCCACGTAGCCTCTTCTATCAAATGATTCCTCCAAAGGACTTTAACAATGCCGATCTCTTTGTTGCTCAAAACTCTAACTCTGCGATCCAAAATCTGAATCGGAATCTCTTGGTATGTCAAATTCGGCGTCAAGTCCAATGGCTCGTGGCGAAGAACATGGGAAAGATTCGCAATATACTCTCCTGAGCATCGAAACATGAAACACATTGTGAACTCTGTCAACGGCAACATAGAATCCCAGCTACCTGGATAATCGATAGTACAAGCTCTGAGCATATCCTCTAGAATCTGAATGACTCTCTCTGATTGACCGTCACTCTGAGGATGATAAGCTGTACTAAATGCTAACCGCGAACCCATAGCTCTATGCAAACTCTTCCAAAACTCTGAAGGAACACAAATACAACCTCTAAGGGTCACCAAACCATCACCATACACTCTAAACTCTAAGGTAGCTCTCTCCTCTGCTCTAGCTCTCATCTCTATCAACTGAACCACGACAGTCTGCTCTCTACGGATCCTGTCCGTCAATGTAGCCCTAATAACCAACGCTGATAAACGAGCAATGATTCCAGGGACCATCAAAGCAATCATAAACTCCCTATCTCTGTCCGGAGGCAAACACGGCACATCATTCTCAAACACATCAACAAACTCTCTCACCACATCAATATCATCAATTGGTACCAGGATGGTGCCAAGTATCTATATATCCATGTGATCTTGGGTTCGATCCTGGGGAGGCACAAACTTATGTTCATGGGCTTAAGAGTTCTATGAGTAACCCATATGACGCCTATGGAAAGCCCGTGAGTGACACCACAGGGTGGGCAAGCCCACTGGGCCTACGGGCCAAGTCACAAGATCGGGATAGCCTTGGGTCGATTGGGGCAGTGGGCCGTATGGGCGGTCCACTGGGTCTGTAATGGGTCGTTACACCGTTGCCGGGGACTGTTAATCTACAATTAAATTTTTAGTTATTTTCTTTAGTGTATTTTATTTTTATTGAGCTAACACTCCATATTTTATTCCAGGTATCTAGTCTAGTGCATGCCAAAGTCACTTGACGTGGAGCTTGAGTTCGACCCTGAAATTGAAAGAACTTTTCGCAGGAGAAGACAGCAGCAAAGACTGAAGGAACTGATGGAGAGACACGAGCAAGAGCATGAGGAGGAGCGCCGTGAAGAGAGACATATTGAGATGCCACGCCGCATAACAATGTTAGAGTATGCCCAGCCTTCTTTGGATGGTGCACGCCCTAGCATTGTGAGACCTATTGTGCGGGCAAATCACTTTGAAATCAAGCCAGCTATAATCCAGATGATTCAGAACACAGTCCAATTCGGAGGAACTGCTGTGGACGATCCAAACACACACATCGCGGATTTTCTTGAGATTTGCGATACTTTTAAATTTAATGGAGTTTCTGATGATGCTGTTAGACTGCGTTTATTTCCTTTCTCTTTGCGTGATAAGGCTAAAGCTTGGTTGAATTGTTTACCTGTAGGTTCGATCACTACATGGGAGGACATGGCGAAAGCGTTTCTTATCAAATACTTTCCTCCATCGAAGACCATGAAGCTGCGGGCAGACATCACAACATTTGCTCAGTTCGATCAAGAGTCACTATATGAGGCATGGGAGCGTTTCAAAGATCTATTACGAAGATGCCCACATCACGAGTTGCCACTTGGGTTAGTCGTTCAAACCTTCTATTATGGCTTGCTTACTCCTAATCGTACTATGATAGATGCTGCTGCTTGTGGAAATCTATTGAGAAAAACTGCTGAGGAAGGGTATGAGCTACTGGAGGAGATGGCTGCTAGCAGTTATCACCCTCAATTTGACAGGAACAATGTGGTGACCCGGACGCTGATTTGTCTTATTAATCATCTTTGGGATTTAATTATCAATTAAAATAAAACAGGGTCTAAAAATTTTTCTTTTTAACATAAAGTGCAGAAGGTAATGGCATTTATCTATTATACAAATCAGTATAATAATTATACAAGTCTTGTATAACACACTTCTAATTCAAACTAGTCTAAGGTTCAACTACTAAATTCAAGTAATAAACCAAGTCTACTATAAGTCCGGAATCACCACGCTAACTCGTCTTCTCTCATCGTCATCTCGACCCTGATCCAGCCCCACCTGTTGTCATGCACACATACAAAACAAGACAACAGCCGGATAACTCCGGTGAGAATAAATCCCAGTATAAAGCATGGTAAGCATGTATATAAACAAACTAATTTATAAAGCATGCTATCATGTATAAAAACAATCTATTTCATAATCTATGAAATTAATCGAATAAGCATGCAACTCAAATCAGAAAAACATGCATATAAACAATCTGAATCATAAAACATGCTAACCCAACTGGAAGCAGTAATGATGGGTCCCATGATCTAGGAGCCACATCCATATAAGTATGCAGTTCTAATCAAATCATGTCTAGACTTGACTCGATCTATAACTCTAGGGATCCCGGTGTGAATAAGACGTCACTGTCTGTCACCTACCCTCCCAATCGAGATGCTGTACGTCTTTCCTAGACTTCGGCCTGATCTGTATCCGCGTCTACAATAGGGGCGGTGATCTTCCCCTAAGCTGTGATATCGCCGAACGTCTAGTAGTTTGCCTGATCTCCAGACTGTCCTATCTTAATGCATGAATACACAATCTCTAAACAAGCATAATCATTCCAATGCAATGCAACATGATCTGTACACAAAGCATAGCAAGATTTGCATACAAGTTCTATAAACAAATCTATAAACAAGAATATAGTATGTGATTTATTGGGCAACTCAAATGGTGATCTCAATTGAGTTGTTTCTTCCCGAATATCACATGAATTATACCTTTGTCATCCCCGTCTGAGGAAGACGAAGTCTTGAAGTCCAGTCTGTCCATATCCGATCTGAAATGACAATATAAATACACTGTATCAATGTGTAACTCAATTCACAATCTGTTCTGATCAATACTCAACTCAGCACATAATCTGATCAATCTGAACAAAACACAATCTGATCATATCAATAATATCACGATATAATCTAAATCATATCTGAATCTGATCAATCTAAATCAACTGATGTTTCGACGGCATAATAATACAATCTGAATAACCCCGTCAATCTGAACATCACATAATTAATATCAGAACTCATAATCTGAATATCGGTATATTCAAAATCAGTAATACACAATTCTGATATCAAAATCTCAGTCAATATCTTTCGCAAATCATAACAATTACATAAACAGTCTGTTCTTTAATCTGTCTTCAGTTCTATAATATCTACGGTAGCAGAAATACCATCTCTGAATCATATGCAATCCTAGCAACATCATATTCTCAAAACATCTCAAAACGTAACAAAACTTACGTCCTTGTGTAGTTCGTGTCGAGAGGAACACGCTGCTGCGTTCAGATTCGAATTCTGATAGACGGATTCTTTGTAAATCAAATTCTAACTTAAGAAATCAACTTCTCTCCCAACTTTCGATTCCCTTCTGAATTTCTGAAGAAATAACGTGTCAAACATCTATATATATATATTGCATGCAAATTCTGAAACGTGTCTCATTTTTCATGTTGCACGTCGCACCGCGGGTGCGGTCATACATGCACCGCGGGTGCGGTCCCGTCTCGTCGATTCTATCCAGATTTCCCGAAGCGTGACCGCGGGTGCGCTGCCTACAAGACCGCGGGTGCGGTGTCATAGCGCGGGTGCGCTCCGTCTAATACCGCGGGTGCGGTGTGACTACGGGATTTGCACTCCATTTTCTGCACATGCACTGCGGGTGCGGTGATGTCTAGCACCGCGGGTGCGGTGCTGCATTCTCAAGAATTTCTTATTTTTCCATCCTGGCAACACTTTATAATCTTGTCTTATCATTTCTCATAATTTCTGGGCATTACAAACAATCAGCGGAAAAGTGCAGGGATTCACCAGGTAACTGATTTATCTGCTATTACTGCACAACTTGATGTTTTAAACAGGAAACTGGATGGCTTGAACATGGGTGGCACGACTATGCGTTTGCAAGAGGTATTCTGTGAGAAATGTGGGGGTGAGCACTATGTGAAAGACTGTCAAGATGACAATCCATTCTATGTGCCCGAAGGAGCACCTGTGCATCAAGTGGGAGTCCAAAACCGCCCAAGGCATGACCCTTATTCGAACACATACAATCCTGGGTGGAGGCAACATCCTAACTTCTCATGGGGCGGTCAAAACAGTCAAACTAGACCGCAAGGAGGACAACAATATGGCAAACAACCAATGTACAGATCCACGGGTGCGGTGTGACTACGGGATTTGCACTCCATTTTCTGCACATGCACCGCGGGTGCGGTGATGTCTAGCACCGCGGGTGCGGTGCTGCATTCTCCAGAATTTCTTATTTTTCCATCCTGGCAACACTTTTTAATCTTGTCTTATCATTTCTCATAATTTCTGGGCATTACATTTCTCCCCCTCTTAGATTTGAGTTCGTCCCTGAACTCATAAGACATCAATTCAGATATACGAGAAGAAATGTATACTAGAGTTTAAATCAAAACTCAAATCCCTGATCCCCATCTGGAATACGAATTCATGAAGTATCCTGTCACAATACTTCCCACAATCCTTCTGACTGAATTCATCTCATCATATTGGTTATACAACATCCGTATATACCAACCTGTAAGTTATAACAAAACAATACTACCTGTAGCTGTTATCACATTTGCTTATCCCAATCCAGGACATATTCAGTCTTTATCTTCAAATCCCAATCGTCATCATCCGCCATTGGTGTCTTACATCTATTCATGCTGAACTATCTGGATAACTAGTGCTATCATCCAGCACTAAAGTTCTACCAATATCTGCCAATATCTGATTATTACACCTTGACTATCTGTCAATGTTTCTGACTACCTGCCAATCTGTAATAAATCTGCACAAGAGAGCTTATGATATAGTCTATCACAAGTACAACTCCATCAAAATCACAATCTGATATCATCTAATTCAATATTCTAATCCATCTGCTCATTTCTTTGACATCGATCTATGTTATCTAGTTCTGTTTGTACGTAATCTGGTACAAACTGATAGATATAGATTGAACAATCTGTCAATCTTAATCATATCATATCAAAATCTAAAGAAACTAGCTGTAATGTCATTACGAAAACCATAGAAATGTACTCTCATTTCTATTCAGAAACATACATATTCTGTAACAAATCTTATGATTTCTATCTTTCTGCTTTCTCCTGTTAGCAATTCAGACCTATCAGTACAATTCCTGCTAACATTTCTGTACAATTTTCTGCCATCATTGCTCTAATCTGCTTATCTCACAACTATCTGTTATCCGAATGAAAACTGAATCCATCACTGTGCATGTCTGACACCATTTGTGATATCTGATTCGCACTATTCGGTATAAACAGTCAGTTAATAATATAAAATAAAGAAGAGATACCTACCTGGTATTCGGTTCTGATTATAACTATCAATTCTGTTATACAATTCTGAAACATTCGGATATCACAAAATAATCAATCTTATACAAACACAATTCACATATCAGTTACTCTAATCGAAACTCTGTTCTGATTATCGAAATACAATTCTGAGCATTCTGATCACATTTCTGAACTGTTGCAACTCTCAACTGTTTACAATATTCTGTATCAAACATACATACAAACCACAGTAATATCAATCAGATTCTAGATAAAGATAACCTATACAGATCTAGTGAGTTTAAGAAAACTCATAAAACAACGATTGCTGGCAATACTGATAATTCTGACTACTGATCAATCTTCATAGTGCCCAAATCATCTGCCATATCTCCTCTGCAATTAGAGTATGCTCCCAAACAATATAAGATGTCTCAAATACTGATTTAGAGCAATCACAATACGCAAGCAGATATAACATAATAAGGAAATAAGAGAATAAGAAAATCTGTAAAACTCAGCACTTCTGACTTTCTGACATTTCTGCTAATTCTGATATATCTGTTACCTGTGTCGTTTACAGTCACTGATTTCTGTCTCAACGGTGCAAATAAATCGGTATACAAACTGCAGATATCATATATTCTGAATACAATCTGTTTCAATTATAATTCATACCTGACTAATTTCTGTATACAATAATCACGGTTCTCTGAATATTCAATAAATCTTCAAATATTCCGTTTAATCAATCAGATGCTGTTAACATATCAAAATCTCATAGATATAACAAGCATAGAATCATCAGAACATCTCTGAATATACTGAAACATGCCAAAGAGCCACACAAAATCGGATGTAACTCCTGTTCGATATTCTTCTACTGATTTTTCAATTCATTCTGTAACATTCTGTACACTCAATATCATTCTGTTCTGAATTCTAAAACAACAATCAGTATCTGATCTGAATTCAATTCTGACATCTATCTTTCTGATATAAAGCAAATCTAAAATCTTATCTAGGCAAACATCTACCAACTCGTATATCACTGGCAAATCTGCCAATGTTAAGCTCGATTTCAGTACATCTACTGAGTACATAAGGATACCATCTGTTCCTTTCTGTAACAATCGAGTCATATACGACAATATCAAAGGAATTCTAAATCTAGAATCCTTATTGCAAAATCTCCACTCAGTAGCTGTATCTGGTCTAACTCTTGTAATCTCCTGAAAGGAGTCTATAATGGTTCTGTACTTGTTTAGCATACTATTATCAATAATGCAATCAAATCTGTAACACAAGTACATCCTACTCTAACTCGATCTCATTCTTATCTTACTGTAGTTTATGATATTTCACAGAAATCTCTGATATCTATCTTTCTTTTCCCCAAAATACAGGAATCAATACTACAGTACAACCAGACTCAACAGGTACAGCATATATCAATGCAATTCTTTCAAAGATACTCATAATGAATGCATTAGTATACATCAATACATATGCAATATAATCATAAAAGAATAGTACCTATGACGTGTTCTGAGTCTGTTCTTCTGTCATTACCACCAATGACTCAGCTCCCTAACCTCATCGGAAGCCTCTCTGGGGACAAACTTTAGTAAAATGCCCCAGCTGTTTACAGATATTGCATCTACCCAGCACTCCTTTGCATTGCTCTGAGGAATGTCTCCCTCCGCAATTAGTACAATAGTCATCGATATGGCTTGGATTGGAACTACTTGAGCTAGAGGAACCACTTCCCGACTTCTTAAATGGCTTCTTTTGAACTTTCAGCAAATCTTGCTTTCCACTCGTACTGCCTCGATCGAATCGAAGAGGGGATTGCTGGGTTTGGGATGGCTTCATGCACAACCTCCCTAGCTGTCTAGTCAGACTCGCCTCAGCTCTCTTTGCTCTACTCAGGATGTCAGCAAAATGGTAAGGTCGTTGCAAATTCATAAATGCAACTACCTCCGAATTCAGTCCTCTGATGAACTGATTCACTACAGCTTCATCATTTCCAGCTATTTGAGGAGCAAAACGCAGTAGAATCGAGAATTTAGCAGCATATTGATCAATATTCAGCTGCCCTTGGCTCAAATTCTCAAACTCTAATTTCTTGTCCTCTCGGTACGATACTGGGAAAAATCTTCGATAAAATTCAGTTCTGAATATTTCCCACGAAATCACTGTACCTCTCTGTTCCCACATTCTTCTACTGGTAATCCACCAACTCCTGGCGGCTTCTCGTAACTGATAAGGCACCATTTTAACCCTCTGTTCATCTGTACAATCAAGTAAATCAAACAAAATTTCTATATCATCAAACCAGTTCTGACAGTCTTCAGATGTCTCGGTACCACTCAGGGTCGGCGGCTGTAATAACTCAAATTCTTTCATTTTTTCTTCTAGTTGAGCTTCTGATGCATCTAGCTGTTCAGACGAAGTGCTACCCCTTTCTGGAAATCTCCGAGGCGGTATATCTGAATATCAAACAGATTAGTACCCAATCTATACAGTCTTTATCAGCCCTCCTCTGATCATATACCTCTGATCCAGACTCGGTTCTGATTCAGGCTTAACCATTACATGCTGCAATCAACTCAGATAACAAACAACATGTAATATGGAAAGCGATAAATCATGCTAGCACACATCATGCAAGTCAATATTAATATAATTCTCATGCTAGCAATCACATGCAAGGAAAGAAAATTCAATCTACCCCGCTCATTCTCTTCTATCTCAATCTAAAGAATCTATCAACTCTGACTATCTCAGTCTAAAGGATCTATCGCTCTGATACCACCTGTTGTGGTGACCCGGACGCTGATCTGTCTTATTAATCATCTTTGGGATTTAATTATCAATTAAAATAAAACAGGGTCTAAAAATTTTTCTTTTTAACATAAAGTGCGGAAGGTAATGGCATTTATCTATTATACAAATCAGTATAATAATTATACAAGTCTTGTACAACACACTTCTAATTCAAACTAGTCTAAGGTTCAACTACTAAATTCAAGTAATAAACCAAGTCTACTATAAGTCCGGAATCACCACGCTAACTCGTCTTCTCTCATCGTCATCTCGACCCTGATCCAGCCCCACCTGTTGTCATGCACACATACAAAACAAGACAACAGCCGGATAACTTCGGTGAGAATAAATCCCAGTATAAAGCATGGTAAGCATGTATATAAACAAACTAATTTATAAAGCATGCTATCATATATAAAAACAATCTATTTCATAATCTATGAAATTAATCGAATAAGGATGCAACTCAAATCAAAAAAATGCATATAAACAATCTGAATCATAAAACATGCTAACCCAACTGGAAGCAGTAATGATGGGTCCCATGATCTAGGAGCCACATCCATATAAGTATGCAGTTCTAATCAAATCATGTCTAGACTTGACTCGATCTATAACTCTAGGGATCCCGGTGTGAATAAGACGTCACTGTCTGTCACCTACCCTCCCAATCGAGGTGCTGTACGTCTTATTCCTAGACTTCGGCCTGATCTGTATCCGCGTCTACAATAGGGGCGGTGATCTTCCTCTAAGCTGTGATATCGCCGAACGTCTAGTAGTCTGCCTGATCTCCAGAATGTCCTATCTTAATGCATGAATACACAATCTGTAAACAAGCATAATCATTCCAATGCAATGCAACATGATCTGTACACAAAGCATAGCAAGATTTGCATACATGTTCTATAAACAAATCTATAAACAAGAATATAGTATGTGATTTATTGGGCAACTCAAATGGTGATCTCAATTGAGTTGTTTCTTCCCGAATATCACATGAATTATACCTTTGTCGTCCCCGTCTGAGGAAGACGAAGTCTTGAAGTCCAGTCTGTCCATATCCGATCTGAAATGACAATATTAATACACTGTATCAATGTGTAACTCAATTCACAATCTGTTCTGATCAATACTCAACTCAGTACATAATCTGATCAATCTGAACAAAACACAATCTGATCATATCAATAATATCACGATATAATCTAAATCATATCTGAATCTGATAAATCTAAATCAACTGATGTTTCGACGGCATAATAATACAATCTGAATAACCCCGTCAATCTGAACATCACATAATTAATATCAGAACTCATAATCTGAATATCGGTATATTCAAAATCAGTAATACACAATTCTGATATCAAAATCTCAGTCAATATCTTTCACAAATCATAACAATTACATAAACAGTCTGTTCTTTAATCTGTCTTCAGTTCTATAATATCTACGGTAGCAGAAATACCATCTCTGAATCATATGCAATCCTAGCAACATCATATTCTCAAAACATCTCAAAACGTAACAAAACTTACGTCCTTGTGTAGTTCGTGTCGAGAGGAACACGCTGCTGTGTTCAGATTCGAATTCTGATAGACGGATTCTTTGTAAATCAAATTCTAACTTAAGAAATCAACTTCTCTCCCAACTTTCGATTCCCTTCTGAATTTCTGAAGAAATAACGTGGCAAACATCTATATATATATTGCATGCAAATTCTGAAACGTGTCTCATTTTTCATGTTGCACGTCGCACCGCGGGTGCGGTCATACATGCACCGCGGGTGCGGTCCCGTCTCGTCGATTCTATCCAGATTTCCCGAAGCTTGACCGCGGGTGCGCTGCCTACAAGACCGCGGGTGCGGTGTCACAGCGCGGGTGCGCTCCGTCTAATACCGCGGGTGCGGTGTGACTACGGGATTTGCACTCCATTTTCTGCACATGCACCGCGGGTGCGGTGATGTCTAGCACCGCGGGTGCGGTGCTGCATTCTCAAGAATTTCTTATTTTTCCATCCTGGCAACACTTTATAATCTTGTCTTATCATTTCTCATAATTTCTGGGCATTACAAACAATCAGCGGAAAAGTGCAGGGATTCACCAGGTAACTGATTTATCTGCTATTACTGCACAACTTGATGTTTTAAACAGGAAACTGGATGGCTTGAACATGGGTGGCACGACTATGCGTTTGCAAGAGGTATTCTGTGAGAAATGTGGGGGTGAGAACTATGTGAAAGACTGTCAAGATGACAATCCATTCTATGTGCCCGAAGGAGCACCTGTGCATTAAGTGGGAGTCCAAAACCGCCCAAGGCATGACCCTTATTCGAACACATACAATCTTGGGTGGAGGCAACATCCTAACTTCTCATGGGGCGGTCAAAACAGTCAAACTAGACCGCAAGGAGGACAACAATATGGCAAACAACCAATGTACAGATCCGATCCTCCTAGAGAAGAAAAGTCCAACTTGGAGCAAATGATGTCTAAGTTTATTTCATCCACTGAAACTAGACTTCAAAATCAAGATGCGTCGATTAAGGGGCTCGAAACTCAGATTGGGCAATTGGCCAAGATGATAGCAAATCGAGAGCCGGGCACCTTGCCAAGCAACACCGAAACTAATCCAAAAGAGCAAGTGAAGGCCATTGAGTTGAAGAGTGGAAAGATTTTGGAGCCTAGAGAGAAAGAGAAAAGCCAAGTATCGGATGAGCATGCTGAGGCATCAAAAGGTAAGTCATCTAACTCTACACCAACACCCACGGCACATCCTAAGATTGTTATCCCCCCGCCTTTCCCTGCAGCATTGAAAAAGGCAAAACTAGATGCACAATTCGGTAAATTTCTTGAGGTGTTTAAAAAATTGCATATCGATATTCCCTTTGCCGATGCTTTAATGCAAATGACTAGTTATGCCAAATTCTTGAAGGACATCTTAGCTAACAAGCGAAAATTGGAAGATCACATGACAGTGAACTTGACTGAGAGTTGCTCTGCTTTGGTGCAAAACAAAATCCCACCGAAACTAAAAGACCCAGGGAGTTTTTCTATCCCTTGCATGATTGGTGATGTTGTTTTTCGTAAAGCGTTGTGTGATCTTGGTGCAAGTATTAATCTGATGCCCTTATCTATTTTCAGGAAACTCGGATTAGGAGAGCCTAAGCCGACGAGGATGTCTTTACAACTGGCTGACAGGTCTGTCAAGTACCCCCGCGGAGTGATTGAGGATGTGCTAGTGAAAGTGGACAAATTAATTTTCCCTGCGGACTTCGTGGTGCTTGATATGGAGGAGGATGCGGAGATGCCTCTGATTTTGGGTAGACCGTTCCTTGCAACTGGCAAGGCACTGATTGATGTGCAAGATGGGAAGTTGAAACTGAGAGTGGGCGAGGATGAGATTACTTTCGATGTTTTTCATGCACTTAAGCACACACTACATTTTGATAGTTGTTTTAGAATTGATGCTTTGGACTCTCTTGTGTCTCATTATGTGCAGGATACTTTTAGGGACCCGGTGGAGGCCACTATCACCACTGAATTGGGAGAAGAGGAATTGGATGAAGAGAAAGCTGAAATCGTGGCACACTTGAATGCCAACCTTCCATGGAGAAAGCCGATGAGGATGCGACTGGAGGATCTAGGAGAACGAAGAGATTTGACCTCTCAAAGGTCAAGCATCGAGGAGCCACCCACACTTGAGCTAAAGCCGTTGCCTCCACACCTCAAGTACGTTTACTTAGGTGAGAATACCACATTACCTGTCATTATTTCTGCCGCTTTGACAGATGTGATGGAAGCAAAACTAGTGGAGGTTCTAAAAGCGCACAAGGGAGCATTTGCATGGAAGGTGGCGGATATCAAAGGGATCAATCCCTCAGTCTGCATGCACAAGATATTGATGGAAGACAAGTACTCACCTCTTGTGCAACCTCAGCGAAGATTGAATCCTAAGATGCAAGAGGTAGTGAAAGCTGAGACGATTAAGCTTCTCGATGCAGGTATTATCTATCCTATATCTGATAGTTCATGGGTAAGTCCTGTTCAATGTGTGCCAAAGAAGGGTGATATTACTGTGATTACAAATGATAAGAATGAACTAATACCCACCAGGACTGTCACGGGATGGCGTGTATGCATTGACTATAGGAAATTGAATGATGCCACCCGAAAAGACCACTTTCCCCTCCCTTTTATTGATCAAATGCTTGAGAGGTTAGCGGGTCATGAGTTTTATTGTTTTCTAGATGGGTATTCTGGGTATAACCAAATCATGATTGTGCCCGAGGACCAAGAGAAAACCACTTTCACTTGTCCTTATGGCACTTTTGCTTTTAGAAGAATGCCCTTTGGTTTGTGTAATGCACCCGCCACCTTTCAACGTTGCATGACCGCTATATTCCATGATATGATAGAAACTTTCTTGAAATATTTATGGATGACTTCTCTATTTTCGGACCGTCTTTTGATGACTGTTTGCAGAACTTGCAGGTGGTGTTGATGAGATGCAAGGAAACCAACTTGGTGCTCAATTGGGAAAAGTGCCATTTCATGGTACAAGAGGGCATTGTCCTAGGGCACAAGATTTCGGAGCACGGGATAGAGGTGGACAAGGCGAAAGTGGAAGTCATCAAGAAGTTACCACCTCCGGCGTCCATAAAGGGAGTTAGAAGTTTTCTAGGCCACGCCGGTTTTTATCTGCGTTTCATAAAAGATTTTTCAAAAATTGCAAAACCTCTCTCTTCTTTACTTATGAAAGATGTGCCATTTGATTTCACTTCTGACTGTTTACAGGCATATGAGAATCTGAAAGAGCGCTTGGTGACGGCTCCTGTCTTGGTGGCACCGGATTGAGATCTACCTTTCGAGATAATGTGCGACGCCAGCGACACTGCAGTGGGGGCCGTGCTTGGCCAGCGACAAAACAAGGTATTTCATACAATCTACTATGCAAGTAAGACCTTAGATGAGGCTCAATTAAATTATGCAACAACTGAGAAGGAATTACTAGCCGTAGTGTTTGCACTTGACAAATTTCATTCATACCTTGTTTTGTCCAAAATAATTGTTTTCACTGATCATTCGGCCCTCAAATATTTACTTGCTAAAAAAGATGCAAAGCCACGCTTACTTCGGTGGATATTATTGTTGCAAGAGTTTGATTTAGAGATCAAGGACAAGAAGGGTGTTGAGAATGTGGTAGCAGATCATTTGTCTAGATTAGAATGTATTTGTAATGATTCTGTTGAGCATGATATCAATGATTGGTTCCCGGATGAGAAACTATTTGAGGTGAGAAATTGTCCATGGTCTGCAAATTTCGCTAACTATCTTGTCACAGGCACACCTCCACCAAACCTATCTTTTCACCAACAAAAGAAATTCTTTTCTGACGTGAAATACTATTTTTGGGAGGAACCGTTCTTGTTTAAGATTTGTGCAGATTCCATGATAAGACGGTGTGTTGCGGAGGAAGAGTTTTATAAGATTCTCAACCATTGCCATGATCGTGAGGTAGGTGGTCACTTTGGACCAACGAGGACGGCATCTAAGGTACTTGAATGTGGCTTTTATTGGCCAACCCTCTTTAAAGATGCTCGTTCTTATGTGCTACATTGTGATAAATGCCAACGGTCAGGTAACATCTCTAACCGTCACGAAATGCCTTTAAATAATATCATTGAGTGTGAGGTTTTTGATGTATGGGGGATAGATTTCATGGGACCGTTTCCCAGTTCTTTCACGAAAAAATACATTTTGGTGGCGGTGGATTATGTGTCTAAGTGGGTAGAGGCGGAAGCATACGCCACTAATGATGCTCAAGTGGTTCTAAAATTTTTGAAGAAAAATATTTTTAACCGCTTTGGAACACCACGAGCAATCATTAGTGATGGTGGCACTCATTTTTGCAACAAACTATTTGAAAAACTTTTGAGCAAATATGGTGTCACACATAAAATCTCTACCCCTTATCACCCCCAGACGAGCGGTCAAGTGGAAGTGTCGAACCGAGAGATAAAGAGAATTCTGGAGAAAGTGGTAGGTGTCAGTAGGAAAGATTGTTCGGTAAGATTAGATGATGCTCTTTGGGCGTATAGGACTGCTTTTAAAACACCTATAGGCACTACACCGTATAGGCTTTTGTTTGGTAAAGCATGTCATCTACCTGTTGAGTTAGAGCATCGAGCATACTGGGCCACAAAAGCGCTAAACTTTAATTTTACTGATGCAGGTGAACAGCGGTTGCTTCAATTGGACCAGTTGGAGGAATTTCGAAACTTGGCCTATGATCTTGCACTGTCTTACAAGGAGAAAACCAAAAAGGCTCATGACAAGAGAATCATCGAGAGAGAATTTAAAGTGGGTGAAAGTGTTCTGCTCTACAACTCCCGGTTGCGCTTGTTTCCCGGTAAATTGAAGTCGCGATGGTCCGGTCCATTCGTGATCTCGAAAATTTATCCATCGGGAGCTGTCGAATTGAAAGATGGGAAGGACGGGACATTCACGGTCAATGCCCAGCGCCTCAAGCACTACATGGGTGGCACAGTTGAGCCACAACTTGGAATCACACGGTTCCAAGATAATCCGAACTGAGACGGACCGACAGTCAAGCTCTCGACTATAAATTGAGAACTATTCTTTTTCTCTTATCTTGCATTTAATTCAATTTTAATTATTGTCATCTTTATTCGTATTTAATGTTCATCTCGTTTCTTGTTCTTCATTTTTGCTTTTTTTTAAAAAAAAAAATGCGATTCTGGACAGAAAGTTGGCGCTCGGGCGGTATTTTTGTACCGCTCGAGCGCAAAACCCAACTCGGCTTACAGAAAGTTGGCGCTCGGGCGGTGATTTCCTACCGCTCGAGCGCTCCCGAATACCTCTGAATTTTAAGTCCAGAGTGGTTGACGCTCGAGCGGTAACTTTTTACCGCTCGAGCGCGATGCCTTTTAAACGCGAGATCCCCTTTTCTTTCTTCATTCTGCACGAAATCTCCCCCCAAATTTTCTCTCAATCCCTAACTCTCTTCCCTCTCCTCTCATCTTCTTGCAGGGAATCACTCCAACCATCAAGAATCAAGCTTCGTGGGCACGCTCCTCCTTCGGATTTCACGCGTCATCTTCTCCGATTCCCCCACAATCTCTCTCCTCCACTCCTATGGCTCCAAAGAAGAAACAAAGAGGTACTTCCGTTTCTTCGACTTTTGATAGGCATCGCTTTGTTAGTGAGGAAGCTCGGGCTAGGTATGAGCATGCTAAGATAAATAGAAATCCGATAGTGGAGAGGGGATTCCGAAAACAACATGAAGATAGGCACGTAGAAACTCGGATAGAATTGGAACGGCGTGGATGGGAAACTTTTTCCAATCATCCTAAGGCGGCGGTAGTTTCGGTGGTGCGTGAATTTTACGCAAATGCTATGGAGGGGAGAAATGGGACGGTGTTTGTTCGGGGTGTTCATGTCCCGTATGACTCGGCAACTATCAATGCACTTTTGGAAACGGCGGAGGTCGACATTTCTCATTTTGAGGCTTTAGCCGCTGACCCGAACTATGACTTGATCATCACAGCGCTATGCCATCCGGGTGCGGGTGCTATGTGGAAACCATTGGGCGGACCGCCGAGCTGCTTCGACGAGAAATTCTTAACCGCTGACGTTGCCATGTGGTACTTATTTGTGGTCCGACGGATGATGCCGGTCTCGCATAAGAGCGAGGTCCAAAAGGAACGAGCGGTTCTCCTTTTTGCGTTAACTCACGGCTACGACGTGAATGTGGGCACACTGATCAACTCTCAAATCATGTTGTGTGCTCGCAACAGTCACGTCGGTCTGTTCTTCCCGACGATTATATCCGAGTTGTGTGCCCGTGCGGGAGTTCTATTCCGGGACGACGAGGAATGGATAACCATGAAGCCGATCTGTATCGACGACTGGAAAAGGAAGAATGCAAAGCGCCAAATCGACTTCCCCTCTCCCGAGGAAGATGTAGGTGGTTCTAGCACCGCCGCTGCACGTCCCCGTCTACCACCACCCCGCCGGAGAACTCAAACCGATATGATGGCTGAGAATCTCGCCTTCCAAACGTATCAGGGTCAATTCAACTCATATGTCACCGACCATCTATCGCACATTGACTCCATGATGCGCTCGCTACTTGTGCAAGGAGGCACTGAACCAGGGACCGTGCCGCCATCTCCGCTACCTCCTCCCCCATTCCAGTTCCAGTATGATTATTACCAGCACGGGGGTGCCGCCGGAGTGCAACCGCCGGAACATGACGAGGATGAGCCTTGATCAGGGGAGTTTACTGTTTCCCCTTTCTTTTTATTTTTGCATATTCCATCTTGCATTTGCATTCATGAGTTCTTTTTGTTCTTATTGTGTGTTTCGTTTTGTGCTATGAGGGCATTGCACAACTCAAGTATGAGGGGGTGGGTAGTTTGTTTTGTTTGTCTAGTTAATTGGCTTAGTTTCGTTGCATTTCTTTTGTTTGGTGTCGTTTATGGTGAGAAGACATGTTTATGAGCCAATGATGATGGTGAATTGATAGTTTAAAAAAATATTGATTGGGTCACTTCGTGAAAGATACTCGTGATTGTTAAAGCATGAATTATGGTATAAATTTTGAACTTTTTAAGCACATATGTGTGGGGGCTAGAATTTTGTAGGAATAATGGTGAAATTTGAATGTTTTGTGTAGTTAACTTGAAAGACATCATTTACAAGTTGATTTAGCATGTAAACCCGTGGAAATAAGTCACTGATTGGGATCGTGAATGAGAGCAATTGATGTGCCTTGAACTTTACATATACCTCCTTCCCGATGCACTGAATTTACATATTATACTCTTGACCAGCTATTATCCAAAAGTTATATATTCTTAGCCTAGGGAGTACATTTGTGAAAATTGTGCATCAACATGTTGAAATAACAAAGTTTCTTGCAAAAAGATCTTTGAGAAAAAAAAGGAGATGTAAGGTGAGGGGGAAGCCGAAATAAAGGGAATGAAATTCTATTCCTAGGCTAAAAGTTGGAGATTTAAGGAGACGAGGAAAGTCAGACGAAAAATCTTGACAACTGCACAATGAAAATGATCGGTGTACTCCCAACTTTAAGCCATTTGAGCTTATTTTCCTTCTTTTCGACACCCTTATCTGCACTTAAAAATTTAATAAAGTTCAAATGATGGTTAGTGATGAATGGACACGGGGGTGCATGATAGTGAGACTTGTATTGAAGTGTTAATTGAGTGACTCGCATGATTTGATGATTGATCTATTTGAAGTACGAATGACTAGACCCATCATGACACACACACACGTTCAAATTAGTGTCAAGATTTATGTGTAGATGAGAATGAGTATTCGTTTGCGATTTGACTTGACTATGATTGGTAGTGGGAAAGTAAACTGAGGCATGAGCATAAACGTGTCAACTCACCATCGACATTTAATGGTGTTGGTTAGTTCTTGTTGGAGTCTTTTATTTATTTTTGTTGTGTTTATTTAGAGTCTCGTGCTTTAACCTGTTTTGCTTGAGGGCAAGCAAAAGGTTAGTATGAGGGGGTTGATAAGTGGTGTTTTTACGTGTTTATTGCATTAGTTTTAGTTGTGTTTACATTGTGCATGCATGCATTTCATTTACATTTTGTTCATTTTATAGTAATTATTTGCATTTTATCATGTCTCACTTGTGTGTGATGAATCTGCAGGAAAAATGGTCGGAAAACGGAAAATATAGCAAAGTGAATAAACTGAAGAAGTTGGACAGAAACTTGGCGCCCGAGCGGTACATTTCTACCGCCCGGGCACGAGAAGTGAAAAAAATTGAAAGACATTACAGAAGGTTGGCGCCCGAGCGGTACATTTCTACCGCCCGGGCGCGAGAAGACGAAGTGCCGAGACAGAGATTTGGCGCTCGGGCGGTGATTTTCTACCGTCCGAGCGCGAATGCTGCACCAGCCGAGCAACATTATAGAAACTTGGCGCTCGAGCGGTACTTCTCTACCGCCCGAGCGCCGCTTATTTTTGGAAAGTTTCATTCGCGATTTCTTACCTTAATTTGGATGGTGGTTGTTATGGAAAGGGGATGGCACGAATTTTGGGCATTCATTCAGACAGATTTTCAGAGCCACAAAGGATTTTGGAGAGCTTTTGCACTTGGATTGAAGATTCGACGATTTCCGGGCATCGTTCTTCGCAGATTTCGTCACGCCTAGTATTTCTAGTTTATTTTCCTTTGTTTAAACATTGTTTTGCTTATTTTAATTATGAATTCTAGTAGCTAACTTTCATATTTGTTGGGAGTAAAGGGGATCCTACCCCAAACTTTGATCTAGTTCATTTATATTTCGATTTGTGATTTATTCTTGATTATTCTACGATTTTCGTTGTGTCGTTGAGCGTAGCTAACTTTAACGACAATTTTGTATCCCGAGTGAGTTCGAGAGAATAACTAGTGATAGGATCGAGTGGTATAATTCGCGGATCTACAATTTACATAGATATATGAAATTGGATACGTGCCGATAGTCATAGTCCTTAGGGTCGAAAACTAGGGGGTTTCATAAATCGAAATGCGATTCATTCTTGATAAATAATTAAAGACATTTAATTACTTCATTGAGTGAATTAGTTTGGCATAGCTCGAGAGAGTGTGTTCAATTGAATAGGAAATCCTGTCGGAAGCGTAGAACACAATCGAACGAATTAATTAATTAATAAGGGGTAGGTGAACCAGAATTCCCAAAAAATTCTTTTATCATTTGAAATTTAATCCATTGATTTAGCATTCATATTTCATCATTTAATCTTTGAGCTTGTTTATTTAAATTTTCTTGAATTTTATTAGTCATTAAACAAACAATCAAATTTCGTCGCTAAAGTTTTAATAACTAAAATAATAATTGTTAAACACAGTCTTCAGTGGAACGATACTCGTACTTACGTACACTATATTATAACTTGACATCATGCGCTTGCGATTTATTTTGAGCATACAAAATCATATTTTTATTGGGGATTTTACTGTGCAAGTTTTGCTCGATCAATTAGTAACCTGGATTTCATGATTACTTGAGTCACTGTGAGATTTAGCATTGAGACACAACGATTTTGAAGGGGTTTTGGGGCCCGGTGTTGCAACACCTGAGGTAACACCGCAGGTTGACTTGTAGTCAGCACTTTTCCTTGAAAACAAAAGTGTTCGTAGATAGTACGTCCATTGGAATTCTGTTAAATTTCCTGTAAAAAAACAACAATATACCAGAATCAATCACCTAGTGTATCAAGCGTTGGCTCTGATATCACTTGAAATGAATGTTGCTCATAAACGTACATAAAATAAATTAAAATATTGTGTGTATCAGTAGTTAGTGTTGTGCTCTGTGTTGTCAACATGAGCACACAACATGCAGCGAAAATTGATTATTTAACACACACGTAAACTTAAATAAATAAACACTGAATTTAAATTATGCACAAGTACGAATACTTGTGCAATGACTCGTGGCCAAAAATTCACTAGAAAAATTATGTAAATCATTTACACCAAAACAATACTAGTGAGTATAACAAAATTTAATTCCTTGACACTCCAAAGAATTAACATGCATCAAAATAAACCACATAAAAACTAGATGCATAAACCAAAGTTGCTTAAAACAAATAAAAAACACTCTTTGATCAACACTCTGCGTCAGTGTTGTTCATGAGTGTTGTCAACACCAATCAGCAACACGGAAGGTCAGTGACTCAATCACACAAAGGCTTCGCACGAAAATATTCAATATCTGAACTATGTGTGTGTTTAGGAAAAAACTCCAGCAGCTCTCCTGCGCTGCAAAGTGAAAGACCGATCACATGAAAACTTCTCATAAAAAAAGGCTCGTCTCTCCTATACATTTTTTTTATGAAAGAACTCTTCTGTCGACCTCTACGTGCACTCCGAAAACCTCCAGCTGATCATCTCCACAACAAAGTGATCACACGTCACACAAAACTTCAACAGCTATACAATAAAGTGACCAACCGATCACATAAAAACTGCAGAACAAATATATGTTGGACTCTTATAATTTCTTCTCTGTGAAAAGCTCTCTTTTTTCCAACTCTCTCCTCTAGACCTTTGCGGCCTTGAGGTTCTTCATATATATATATATATATATATATATATATATATATATATATATATATATATATATATATATATATATATATATATATTGCTTGACCTAAAAACTATTCCATAAAAAAGTTATTGAAAAAATGAAAAAATAATAGTTTATTAGGAATAAAATTCTATTAAACAGGGATAAAATATCATAAAGATAAAAACATATTAAAAACAAATCCTATAATATCTAGAGATGAATCAACCAAGATCTTATCATATAGAAATAAATCAATCAAAATTTTATAATCTAGAAAGGCAAAATTTTTAAAATGATAATATCACTTTAGCTAAATAATAAAGGAATAAATATTTCTTTCAGAGGAGATACATATAGAAATTGTATGCATGCATGGTCACCATCAAATTGCAAAAAAGCCAAATAAATTCTTAATTATATAGATAAAATGGAGGAAGTTGAAAGACTTTCTTTTCCAATCTACACATGCAATTTTCAACTCTCCTCATTGATTGAATGTGAAAAAAAAGGTGAACATGAGTGATTTTTTTAAGGAAAAATAACCACCCTTTTCAGCTTCCTTTCCCAATTTAAAACCATCTTTTTTCTACCATTTACAATTTTCAGGCGTCATCCAATTTCTTTGGTGAGATTCATCTTGCCAAAATTTTACTATAAGAAATAATCAGAAAGTTTGCAATAAAATCATGAAATATGACCCCAAATCAACAATTCTAATATTTGACCAGCTTTAATTGAGCTTCAAAAAATTATCTTTTCCAACTAGAAAATAAATTAATTGCTTTTATTTTTCTGAAAATTTTTTGGTGATGTGTAATGGTTTACGATGATCTATTTCTTATTATTATTTGAGCTTTGCCACAAGATAAAAAGATCAATTTTCAATTTTGTTTTCAGTTTTTGACTGAATTTGCTTAGTGACAAATAAGCGAATGGTAGTTTGAAAAGATCGATATTTTTCTAAAAAATTTGGAATCAGTAATAAGATAACAATGGCATATAATTATTTTATATGATGTATTTTTCAAAAATAATATAAAGCACTACAATGAAATTATTCTTTTTCCATGAAAATTGTGCCCATGTTTTTACTTGATTCATATATATTATTATCATTATTTTACTTGCGTTCTGCATGTGTATTCTTCTCTAGTATATATAAAAAAATTTAAATGTGTTAATCTCACAATGGAGACACTACAAAAAATATATATATTTACGACGGTTTTTGCGTCGGCTAAACCGTCGCTAATTAAATTTAGCGACGGTTTTTACGACGGTATCTTGTACCGTCGGTAAATTCAGCATCGCAAATTTAGCGACAGCTTGCCGTAATTAGCGATGGACTTAGCGAATGTTTTTTAATTGTCGCTAAATTCACGACAGATTAAAACAGATGCTAAATTAGCGACAGTTTTGAGAAAATATGTCGTTAAATTAGTTATGGTTTTAAAAATTGTCGCTAATTTTAGCGACGGTGTTCTAATAAACCGTCGATAAATACCTTCAAACTATGGGTGGGTACGGTACGGTATACCATACCGAACTACGGTACCATATACCGTATCGAAAATATCGGTACGTAATTTTTCAATACCGATACCGATACCGGAAATTCGGTACACCGAATTTTAGGTATGAAAAAAGTTCATACCGGTACCGACACCGAAAATTTTGTCGGTATACCGAAAACACATTTTCGGTATACCGACAATTTTTTTCGGTATACCGAACTTAAATTTTAAAAAAATAATAATAAAAAATTATTTTCAAATACCGAAAAAAAATATTCCGTATCGATACTAAAAATTTCGTACCATACCGAAATTTTCGGTATACCGATTTTTTCGGTTAGTTCAATATTTTTTCGGTACGATTTTTCGGTATTGCTGTATTTCGGTATTTTTCTTCACCCCTACTTCAAACACGTTTCTGTTAGCGACGGTTTGTTAAAATCTGACGGTTTGTTAAAATCTGTCGTTAAGTAGCTACAGGTTTTTAGAAACCGTTTATATATTAGCGACGGATTTCAAAAACCGTCGCTAATTTGTTTTTTTTTTAAAAATTGTTTTATAATTTAATAAAAAAATTTAGTTTTATTTTTTATTTGTACATATTTTAAAATTAATCATCTTAACTCATCAAATTTTGTTATTAATCTATGAAAAACAATATAATTGAAATAATTATATTGTTTAAACTAATCTTCTCAACTCATCAAATTGTAAATAATTTATGAAAAAACAATTGAAATAAAATATAGTTTTATTTAATGAAGGTTAATTTAGTTTTGTTGTTACTATTACGTAAAATTAATTTTAAAGCCATAAATCAAAACTTACAGTGAACTACTCCCAATATCATTGTCGTCACTAGTCTGTAACGAAAATTGAGCAGTAAGGAACTGTCACGTTATTGTGATTCGGTTGAATCAGTTATTGAAATTTTAAAATTAGCAACAACTTTTATCTCAATTTTTTTTTACCAAAAATAAACAAAAATATAATTTTATAACTTACATGTCATTTGCGACCCATATCGGAGTACGACCATCGTGCGGAGGTGGTTCGTGCTGCTGCTCTCCCATACACGTACAAACTCTATGTATGCAAACGATTAATTAATTTTGTGCATAAAATATTTTTTTTTTTCAAATTACAATTCAATCATAAATAATTAAACTCAACCTTATTCACTTTCGTCATATGTGGGGACCCGGACGCTGATATTTCTTCTTAATCATCTTTGGGATTTAATTATCAATTAAGATAAAACATGGTCTAAAAATTTTTCTTTTTTTTTAAATAAAGTGCGGAAGGTAATGGCATTTGCGTAATATACATATCTGTATAAAACTACATTTCAGTATAAGTGTACAATAATGTACAACAGTCTTTTCAACTAATCTAAGGTTCAACTACTAAAGTTCAAGTAATAAAACCAAATCTATCCAAGTCCGGAATCACCACGCTAAACTCGTCTTCTCTCATCATCTTCTCGACCCCGATCTTGCCCCACCTGCTGTCATGCACACATACAAAACAAGACAACATCCGGATACTCCGGTGAGAATAAATCCCAGTATAAAACATGGTAAGTATGTATAGAAACGATCTAAATCATAAAACATGCTATCATGAATATATTCAAAAGTAATAGATTTCATAACCTATGAAATCAATTCAAAATAAGCATGCAACTCAATTCCGATAACATGCAATTTAAATCAAATCATATAAACATGCTATCATAACTGAAAGCAATAAAAATGGGTTTCATAGTCTATGAAACCACATTCATAAACACATGCAGTTCTAGTCAAATCATGTCTAGAATCGAATCATCTATAACTCTAGGGATCCCGGTGTGAATAAGACGATCTATCACCTACCCTCCCAATCGACGTGACGGTACGTCTTATTCCTAGACTTCGGCCTGATCTGTATCCAAATCTACAATAGGAGAATGATCTTCCCCTAAGCTGTGATATCACCGAACATCTAGAAGTTTGACGGATCTGTCAAGACTCCCTATCTTAAGTACAATAAATAACAATCTGTAAACAAAGCATAATCATATCATACATTAAACAATAATAATTCTAGTATGTGATTTTATTGGGAAACTCAAATGAGATCTCAATTGAGTTGTATCTTCCCGAATATCACATGAATTATACCTTTGTCGTCCCGGTCTGATGAAGACGATGATCTATATTCAACTCTGTCCATATCAATCTGAAATGACAATATCGAATACGCTGTATCAGTGAATAACTCCATACACAATCTGTTCTGATCAATACTCAAATCAGTATACAATCTGATCAATATCTGAACAAGATACAATCCGAGTCATATCAGTAATATCACAATCTAATCGAAATCATATCTGAATCTGATTAATCTATCTCAACTGATGTTTCGACGGCACAACAATACAATCTAAATAACTCCGTCAATCTGAACATCCCAAATACAATACTGGAACTCCTAATCTGTGTCAATACAATTCATACTCTGAATACTAACACAATTCTGATTTAGAATCTCAGTCAATATCTTTCGAAAATCATAACAAATACAGAAACAATCTGTTCTTTAATCTGACTTCAATTCTACGATGTCTACGGTAGTAGAAACACCATATCTGAATCACATGCAATTCTAGCAACATCATAATTTCGAAACATCTCAAAACGTAACAACATTACGTACTTGTGTAGCTCGTAGCACGAGAAGCACGATACTACGTTCGGATTCGAATTCTGATAGACGGATCTTCCACAATCGCAAGTCTAAAAGGCGTAAGGATTTTTCTCTTCAAAAGCTCGGCCCTTTTCCTGAATTTCTGATGAATTCACGTGTCATGCTCATATATATATACTGCATGCAATTCGTAAAACGTGGCTTCATTCTTTACGTTACACGTTAGACCGCGGGTGCGGTCGTGACATACACCGCGGGTGCGCTCATGCTTCGACATTATCTTTCATTTCCTGAAATTCACCACCGCGGGTGCGGTACATCTCAGACCGCGGGTGCGGTACACCACCGCGGGTGCGGTCTTGGTCTTACCGCAGGTGCGGTATCGACTCGAATAAAATTTGCCAAATTTCTGTCCATGCACCGCGGGTGCGGTCTTGGTTGCACCGCGGATGCGGTGTAGCTTCGGCCTTTCTTAAAAAAATCCACAATTGCATGACCGCGGGTGCACTCCTGTTCTGGGCGCAGGTGCGGTCTTGCAAACCCTATTTTCTCATGTCTTTTCTTCCCTCATCGCATGTCATGCATTCTCATCTCTTCCGAGTCTCTCGTTAATGAAAATTAATAATCTTGGTTATCCATTCTGTAATTCTCGGGCCTTACATTTCTCCCCCTCTTAGATCTGAGTTCGTCCTCGAACTCATAAATAATCACTTCAAAGATAACAGAGGAAATACATAACAGAGTTAAATCGAAACTCAAATATCTGATTCCAGTCTGGAATAAGAATTCCCTAAACATAATGTCCTAATACTTCTCCAGTCCTTCTGACAGAATCAATCTCGCATTACTGGCTATACAACGTCCGTATAAACCAATCTACAGCTCTTCACATATCCGTATCATCAGTTGTTATCAAATCTGTTTATCTTCACATATCCGACGTTGGTTGCTTCAGTCTGTCCATTCTGAACTATCTTAATAGCTATTGTCATACAGTAATTCATACAGTGACAATAATTCATAACAACTAGTGCTAACATCCAGCACTAAAGCTGTATAGTGCTAACATCCAGCACAAAGCTGTACCAAAATCTTCCAATATCTGGCTAGTACATTCCGACTGTCTGTCAAACTGTAAAACAATCTAAGAGAAAGCTCATGATACACTCTATTACAAGTACCAAATCAATCAAAAGTCACAATCTGATATAATCTACTGTGGCATTCTGATCTTTCTGACCACTTTTCTGACATCGATCTGTGTCAGTTGGTCATGTTTGTACGTTATCTGGTACAAACTAATAGATATAGATTGAACAATCTGTCAATCATAATCATATCATATCATATCTGGAAAATATTGAAGTAATCTCATTATGAAATTCATCGAATTATACTCCCCATTTCTCGTCAGAACTATACAATTTCTGTAATAAATCTTCTGATTTCTATCTTTCAGTCTTTTCTGTTAGCAATTCAGACATATCAGTACAATTTCTGTCAACATTCCGATACAAACTATGTCATAGCTGATCTAATCTGTCTATATCAAAACTATCTGTTCGAATATCATACATTCTCAGTCACAAACACGACAACTGAAGTCACTACAATGCATTTCTGACATTATCTGTAATTTCCAATTCGAACTATTTGATACCAACAAATCAGTTAAAAACATAATTTAAAGAAGAAATACCTACCTGTTATTCGGCTCTGACTGGCGATATCGATTCTGTTATACAATTCTGAAACATTCTGATATCACAAACTAATCAATCTCATACAAAACACAAAATCCCATATCTGTTACTCGGCTCTAATTACTGAAATCTAGTTCTGAACATTCTGATCGTATTTCTGAATAGCTGTACCTCTTGAATTCAACTCTGATTCGGTTGAAACTGTATACACTCCCACTGATATACAATAATCTGTAGCATATACGGATTCAAAACAACAGTAATATCAAATCAGAAACGAAGTATCAATATCCTATACAGATCTAGTGAGTTCAGTGAACTCATAAAACAAGGATTTCTGGTAAATATCTTCATGTCATTCTGATCAACTGTTATATCTCATCTGCAAATAAAATATGCTCTCCAAAACAATATAAGATGTCTCAAATACTGATTCAGAACAATAACAATACTCGGCAGATATAAAGCAACAGTCGAATAAAATAATCTGCCAACTCAGACAAAATACATTTCTGACAATTCTGACATTTCTGAAATTTCTGATCTCCATATCTTTCAGTCACTGATCATAACCGCAACTGTGTCAAAATCAATCTGTATACTAATTTCAGATAACGCATATTCTGAATACAATCCGTTTCAAGCAGGATTTTTATCTGAATAATTTCTGTATACAATCATTATAGTTCTCAGAATATCTAACATAATCTTCAGATATTCAATTCAATCAATCAAATGCTGCAATTATATCAAACTCTTATAGATACAATGAGCATAAAATCATCAGAACATCCCTGAAGATACTGAACATGCCCAAGAGTATCACTAAATAAGATGTACTCCTGGTCGGTACTTTTCTACTGATTTTTCAATTCTTTTAATTCATTCTGTATCATTCTGTACTGAATTCTAGAATAACCATCCGTATCTACTCTGAATTCAATTCTGAAATATATCTTTCTGCTATAAGTAATTCTAAAATCTTATCTAGCAATATCAGCCAATTCGTATATTATTGGCAAATATGACAATGCTAGCCTCGATTTCAGTAGGTCTACTGAATACATAGGGATGCAATCTGCTCCTTTCTGTATAAATCGAGTCATATACAACACAGATATCAAAGGAATTCTATATCTAGAATCCTTATCGTGGTATCTTCACTGAGGCATCTCTGGTCTGACTCTTACCATTTCTGGAAAAATTCTACAATATGTCCGTACTTGTTCAGCATACACATATCAATAGTGCGTTCAAATCAGAAAACACAAGTACATCATAATCTATCTCTATCTCATTCTCATCTTACTGTAGTATACAATATATATAGAAATTTCTGATATCAATCTTTCTTTCCCAACAAATAAGAATCAATACCACAGTACAAACAAACCCCACAGATACATCATATATCAATTCAATTCAGTCTAAGAAAATCGTAGGGAATGCATTAGTATATATCAATACATATGCAATCTAATCATAAAGAATAATACCTGTTGTGGATTCTGGGTCTGTTCTCAATTAAACGTTGTTCCCTAAGATCTTCGGGACCATCTCTGGGACAAACTTTAGCAAAATGCCCCAGCTGTTTACAGATATTGCATCTACCAAGCACTCCTTGGCATTGCTCTGAAGAATGTCTCCCTCCGCAAGTCCTACAATAGACATCAGTATGGCTTGGACTGGAACCACTTGAGCTAGAGGAACCACTTCCCAACTTCTTGAATGGCTTCTTTTGAGTTTTCAGCAAATCTTGCTTCCCACTCGTACTGCCGCGATCAAATCGAAGAGGGGATTGCTGTGTCTGGGGTTGCTTCACACACAACCATGTCGATTGTCTAATCAGACTTGCCTCAGCCCTCTTTGCTCTACTCAAGATATCCGCAAAATGGTAAGGTCGCTGCAGATTCATAAATGCAACTACCTCCGAGTTCAACCCTCTGATGAACTGATTCACTACAGCTTCATCATTTCCAGCTAAATGAGGAGCAAAACGCATTAAAGTAGAGAATTTAGCCACATATTCTTCAATATTCAGCTGCCCTTGGCTCAAATTCTCAAATTCTGCTCTTTTGTCCTCTCGGTAAGAAACGGAGAAAAATCTTTGATAAAATTCAGTCTTGAAGACTTCCCACGTGATCACAGTACCACGTTGTGTTAAGAATCCTTTGATTGTAATCCACCAACTCCTGGCAGCCTCTCGTAACTGGTGGAATACCAATTTAACTCGCTGTTCCTCTGTACACTCAAGTAACTCAAATAGTACTTCTATATCATCCAACCAGTTCTGTAAATCTTCAGATGTCTCGATACCACTCAGAATCGGCGGCTGAAATAACTGCAATTCTGCCAACTTTACTTCTATCTGAGTTTCTGATGCATCTATCTGTTCAGACGAAGTACTATCCCTCTCTGGAATTCTCCGAGGCGGTATATCTGAATATCAAACAAATGAGTGCACAATCTAAATATTCTGTCTCAACTCTCCTCTGATCATATACCTCTGATTCAGACTCGGTTCTGATTCAGTCTTTGTAATTACATGCTGTAGTCAACTCAGATAACAAACAACATGTAGAGGGAAAGCAATAAATCATGCTAGCACACATCATGTCAATCAACATTGAAATAAATCTCATCCTAGCAATCACATGCAAGGAAACAAGACTCAATCTACCCCGCTCATTCTCTTCTATCTCAGTCTAAAGGATCTATCAACTCTGACTATCTCAATCTAAAGGATCTATCGCTCTGATACCACCTGTTGTGGGGACCCGGACGCTGATCTTTCTTCTTAATCATCTTTGGGATTTAATTATCAATTAAGATAAAACAGGGTCTAAAAATTTTTCCTTTTTTTTTTTAAATAAAGTGCGGAAGGTAATGGCATTTACGTAATATACATATCTGTATAAAACTACATTTCAGTATAAGTGTACAATAATGTACAACAGTCTTTTCAACTAATCTAAGGTTCAACTACTAAAGTTCAAGTAATAAAACCAAATCTATCCAAGTCCGGAATCACCACGCTAAACTCGTCTTCTCTCATCATCTTCTCGACCCCGATCTTGCCCCACCTGCTGTCATGCACACATACAAAACAAGACAACAGTCGGGTACTCCGGTGAGAATAAATCCCAGTATAAAACATGGTAAGCATGTATAGAAACGATCTAAATCATAAAACATGCTATCATGAATATATTCAAAAGTAATAGATTTCATACCTATGAAATCAATTCAAAATAAGCATGCAACTCAATTCCGATAACATGCAATTTAAATCAAATCATATAAACATGCTATCATAACTGAAAGCAATAAAAATGAGTTTCATAGTCTATGAAACCACATTCAAAAATACATGCAGTTCTAGTCAAATCATGTCTAGACTCGACTCATCTATAACTCTAGGGATCCCGGTGTGAATAAGACGATCTATCACCTACCCTCCCAATCGAGGTGACGGTACGTCTTATTCCTAGACTTCGGCCTGATCTGTATCCACATCTACAATAGGAGAATGATCTTCCCCTAAGCTGTGATATCACCGAACATCTAGAAGTTTGACGGATCTGTCAAGACTCCCTATCTTAAATACAATAAATAACAATCTGTAAACAAAGCATAATCATATCATACATTAAACAATAATAATTCTAGTATGTGATTTTATTGGGAAACTCAAATGAGATCTCAATTGAGTTGTATCTTCCCGAATATCACATGAATTATACCTTTGTCGTCCCGGTCTGATGAAGACGATGATCTATATTCAACTCTGTCCATATCAATATGAAATGACAATATCGAATACGCTGTATCAGTGAATAAATCCATACACAATCTGTTCTGATCAATACTCAAATCAGTATACAATCTGATCAATATCTGAACAAGATACAATCCGAGTCATATCAGTAATATCACAATCTAATCGAAATCATATCTGAATCTGATTAATCTAACTCAACTGATGTTTCGACGGCACAACAATACAATCTAAATAACCCCGTCAATCTGAACATCCCAAATACAATACTGGAACTCCTAATCTGTGTCAATACAATTCATACTCTGAATACTAACACAATTTTGATTTAGAATCTCAGTCAATATCTTTCGAAAATCATAACAAATACAGAAACAATCTGTTCTTTAATCTGACTTCAATTCTACGATGTCTACGGTAGTAGAAACACCATATCTGAATCACATGCAATTCTAGCAACATCATAATTTCGAAACATCTCAAAACGTAACAACACTTACGTCCTTGTATAGCTCGTAGCACGAGAAGCACGATACTACGTTCGGATTCGAATTCTGATAGACGGATCTTCCACAATCGCAAGTCTAAAAGGTGTAAGGATTTTTCTCTTCAAAAGCTCGGCCCTTTTCCTGAATTTCTGATGAATTCACGTGTCATGCTCATATATATATACTGCTTGCAATTCGTAAAACGTGGCTTCATTCTTTACGTTACACGTTAGACCGCGGGTGCGGTCGTGACATACACCGCGGGTGCGCTCATGCTTCGACATTATCTTTCATTTCCTGAAATTCACCACCGCGGGTGCGGTACATCTCAGACCGCGGGTGCGGTACACCACCGCGGGTGCGGTCTTGGTCTTACCGCAGGTGCGGTATCGCCTCGAATAAAATTTGCCAAATTTCTGTCCATGCACCGCGGGTGCGGTCTTGGTTGCACCGCGGGTGCGGTGTGGCTTCGGCCTTTCTTGCAAAAATCCACAATTGCATGACCGCGGGTGCACTCCTGTTCTGGGTGCATGTGCGGTCTTGCAAACCCTATTTTCTCATGTCTTTTCTTCCCTCATCGCATGTCATGCATTCTCATCTCTTCCGAGTCTCTCGTTAATGAAAATTAATAATCTTGGTTATCCATTCTGTAATTCTCGGGCCTTACAACATAGATGTCACGAACATCTTCGATCGAATACTGAATCTCTTCTGTTTCACCTTTCAGTGTTGTTCAAATCAATTTCGTTGTCGTACATAGCATTAATATCGACTAGATTTTGGGACGTCAAAAGAGATTGAGTTGAAATGTCATGAGGTCCACTTTCGTTGTTTTGAAATGCATCGTTCCCATCAATTTGATTCTGCTCAGTATTTTGCTCAACACAGTAGTGACATAAGCTCGCCTACGTAGACTACTCACATACATCCAATATGATTCAGTTCTCTTCGTTGTTGGATAAGTCAAACACACAACTTGTGATGCTTGCGTAGGAAGCACAAATGGTTCATAGTATCCCAGATTCCTTTTTCGATTGACATCAACAATTTTGTACCTTTTGTGTATGCGTGTGCCCAAGCGAGGATGAGTATCAAACCAGCAACACTTTAAAAGTACAACTTGTTTCATTGGTAGACCTGGGTATTCAATTTCTACTATTTCCTCAATTTGCCCGTAAAACTCAGTCACATTTCCACTACTCATATGACCACTCACTTGAATCCCCGAGTTGTTTGTACCTTAGAACAGTCGCTCTTAGCGACAGATAAATTTAATCCGGCGCTACTAGAGATGGTTTTCTTTAATCCTTCGCCATGAGCGACGGTCTTAAACCGTCGCTGATCTAAAATAGCTACAATTTTTCTTACATCGTCGCTATATCTAGCGACGGTTACAGTTTCAACCATCGATTTTAAAAAAATTGCCACAAATTTAATAAAACAGTCGCTAATTTTAGCGACGATATAAGCATAAATGTCTCCAATGCGCGACGGGTATATAAAACCATCTCTAATTGATGAACGTCTCTAATTAGCGAAGGTTTTACAAGCTGTCGCTACAGTTAGTGACGGGTTTTCAAACCCGTCGCGAATTGGCATTTTTTTTTTGTAGTGGAGTCATTTAAGTTATTATGTGAACTGAGAAAAAATTTCTTTTGGGACCTTATCAAAAACAGTTGAACGAAATAGATGATTGCATTTGAAATAGGAGAAAACACGTATTGTATAGAAAAGTGAGTGGTTGGTTTTTTAGGGAAAAAATATGAAATTGTGAGTTTGATTATGGGTGCTGGAGATAAAGTGTGTTGGGATCGGATTAGAGTTTAGAAATGGTGAATAAACTCTTTTAAAATATTTATAAAAAAAAAACCAAGTGGTTCTAACAGTTTATAGGTTGTTAAGACAAATATTCTTGAACTGCTAACTTCACCGGACCACTAAAAATTATTAAGTGTGAAAACGGTCCGGTTCGACTAGTGATAAGATATATCTTCAAAGAAAAAAACAAATAACAAGTAATGGTTAGATAAAAGATATACAATAATGTAAAGTAAGTGACAATATTATTTATGAATGTTCGGAGATAAACAGTTTTATTCATCCCTTATTTCATTTAGGAAGGAATTCACTAAAAGATTGTGATTTAATGACAACTTCTTCTTTGGATGATATGTTAGTTGGGATTATACAAGTTTTTTAATTCACAAAAAAAGGAGAAATATGTTATAGTTCGAATGATTTTTTTATCCAAATTACGTGATCATGAAAAAAAAGAGATTGTTAGGTTTAGAAATACTATCAATCTTTATTTTGATGATAATAAAACTTTTATTGTGTTTCTAACACATTTACTCATATGTGAAGTTGCTAATGCAATATGAAGGTTGTAATGCCCGAAAATTAATCGCTGTTAATTAATGATTATTGATTTATAATTTAATGTGATTATGGAAGGGCAAACCGAGACACGATTTGAGGTAACGTGTGATAATGTATGTGCGAGGACAGTGCTTTTCGCCCACATGCACGACGTGATGCGCGCTCATGCGCTAAACGGGCAGAAGACCTCGCGCATATGCGCGAGGTGAAGGCGCGCATATGCGCAAGCTGTGCGATGGTTCATGTTTAATTCCAGAGAACCTCGCGCATATGCGCGACGCTGGGGCGCGCATATGCGCGAGCTGCCGAGGAAATCATATGTTGAAATAGTAGGTCTCGCGCATATGCGCGTGGCATGTAGAAGGGAAAATCGACACTTGGCTATATATATATATATATAGGCATACGAAAAATGATAGGAATTGAAAACGAAAACCGAAGGCTTCGAAGGAGATTTCCAATTCTTGAGTTTAGAATTTAGTTTGTGAGAAATCCGTTCGTTTGATTTTGAATCTGACTTCAGTATTGTGCTTCTATCGACGTAGGCTACAACTGGACGTAAGTTTTGTTAAGTTTTGATATGTACTTAAATTATGCCATTGTCAGAATTGAATAGGATTCATATATGATGTTCTTGACATGTTAAACATCGTAGAATCGAAGTCATATTGAAAAACATGTTAATTATGGAATTGTTATGATTTTCTGATTATATTGATTTGAAATCAGGACAGATTTTGATTATGAATGAATTAAAGATTGTATCGGATATGAGTTATGATTTGTAATTGATGTCTGTTGATATGGTATTGAAGGGGATACAAAGATTGTGCCGTTATGCCGTTGAGTTGACTTAAATCCAGATTAATCAGATTCAATGTTGAATTGAGAATAGAACATTGATATTATGATTCTCGATATGTCGTTTCAGATTTACAGAGACAGTCTTGAGTTCAGAATGGTTATTGCTTCAGACCGAGACTACAAACAAAATGTATAAGTCAATGTGGTATTGGGAGATCGACTCAAGTAGGATATACTTGAGTTTCCCTAAATCACATACTTATTGTTATTATATGAATTGATTTGATTTGATATGCTTGTTCTATTGATTTATATGAAGCATGTATTAGACGAGTATTAGACGAGTGATTTTGTGACAGAAGTGCCTGATAGTGGTGGGATCGCCACGGGCACATTGCACGATGTCATAAGATAGTAAATTGGCGATAGTGCCAAAGTCTATCACGTATAGGTCACCGGACGATTGGCTGTCGATGTGGATAGAATTGGAGTTTCTTCTATTATTGGTGATCGATACCATATCGATGTGGATAGAATTGGAGTTTCTTCTATTACTGGTGATCGATATGGAATGCCAACATCTGGAAATCGGGATCCCTAGACTAGGATTGAGTCTAGTCTTAGTCGTGGAGTCACGAGTATGATTGATAGTTTTATAATCATTATGTTCAGACTTTGATATATATATATATATATATCTGATATCTGCTTCATGCTTTATATTGCTTATATGATTGCATGTTCGTTGATTTATACTGGGATTATATTCTCACCGGAATTATCCGACTGTTGTCGTGTTTGTATGTGTGCATGACAACAGGTGGGATAGGATCAGGGTCGAGGAGATGACGAGAGATCATGATTAGAGTGGAGACCACAGACTTTGACGTTGCTGTAGATAGGGTTTAAATACTTGATAGCTACTTGTTGAACCTTAGTCTGTATTGAATGTATGTTGTACAGGACTTGTACCTTCTTTTATACTGATATGTATAATAGTATGATTTCCATTACGTTCCGCATTTAAAAAAAAAAAAATTAGACCCTGTTTATTATAGTTGATTAAATTATCCCAATGACGATTATTAACTTGATTAGCGTCTGGGTCCCCAAAACAGGTGGTATCATAGCGATAGATCCTTTAGATTGAGATAGAAGCTAGTGAGCGGGGTAGATTGAGGTTTTCTTTCCTGCTTTTGATTGCTAGTATGTCTTACTGCTTTAATACATGTTAGTTGCTTATCTGATTTGATATAGTAATATGTTTTATTGAGAATGGATCAGCACCGATTCTAGATCAGCAGTAAGATGATCAGAGAAGGACTGAAACAGAATTGTGGTATTTGTTACTAATCCATTTGATTATCAGATATGCCTCCGAGAAGAGTACCAGAACAGGGTAGTACTTCGAATCCTCCCATGGATGTTACAGCCACTCCTATGGAGACACTATTGAAAAGATTTCAGTCATTTCATCCACCAACTCTGAAAGGTACCGAGACTTCAGTGGACTGCGAGAGTTGGCTAGACGATATAGAGATGCTGTTTGAATCCCTGGACTATACTGATGAGCGGAGGGTGAAACTGATAGGACACCAGTTACACGATGTTGCAAAGAACTGGTCGATTACCACGAAGAAGGCATTAGAGCACCGAGGTACGACTATTACTTGGAATGTGTTCAGAACTGAATTTTATCAGAGATTCTTTCCAGTGTCATATAGGAATGACAAGGGAGCTGAGTTTGCTAACTTGAGACAGGGCCAGCTAAACATTGAGGAATATGTGGCCAAGTTCTCGACCTTGTTGCGGTTTGCTCCAAACGTGGCTGAACATGATGAGGCCGTTGCGGATCAGTTCATAAATGGCCTAAATCTTGAAATCTTTACCTTGGTGAATACCGGGAGGCCAAACAATTTCACTGATGCCTTGAACCGGGATAAGGGAGCTGAAGCCGGTCTGATGAGACAGAGAGGAGCTTCGTTTGTGCCTCCATCATTGGGACCACAACAACCACCTCCCCGGTTTGAGAGTGGTAGCAGTAGTGGCAGAAAGAAGGACTTCTTGAAGGCTAGAGGGAAGCAGTTCAAGAAGTCAGGAAGAAGTTCTTCTAGCTCTGGGAGTCCTCGACAGAGCCAGAGCTATACATGACCTTATTGCAGCACCAGTGGAGGGAAGCATTCCACAGAGCAGTGCCGAGGAGTGTTTGGCAGATGTCGTATTTGTAGACATCAGGGAAATTTTGCACGAGTATGTCCACAGAGAGATGCCCAGGGATCCCAGGCAGCAGAGCCATCTGGATCAGTGGATCAGATCAGTGGATCAGACAGCAGAGCCATCTGGATCAGTGGATATGACTCGATTATTGCAGAAAAGAGCGGATGGATTCCTTCTTTATCCAGTTGATTTACTGAAATCGAGTCTATCATTGGCGGACTTGTCAGTGGTGTGTGAATTTGCTGATGTCTTTCCAGATAAGATCCTGGATTGCCTCCGATTCGAGAGATAGACTTCAGTATTGAGTTGATGCCAGGTACAGTTCCGATATCTAGAGCTCCCTACCAAATGGCACCAATTGAGTTTAAAGAGTTGAAAGAATAGTTGGAGGCTTTACTGGCCAAGGGGTATATCAGACCGAGTGTGTCCCCTTGGGGTGCTCCAGTCTTGTTTGTGAGAAAGAAAGACGGTTCAATGAGACTCTGCATTGACTACCGGCAACTGAACAAAGCAACGGTAAAGAATAAATATCCGTTGCCTCGCATTGATGATGTGTTTGATCAGTTGCAGGGTTCTTCAGTGTATTCCAAGTTCGATTTGAGATCTGGATACCATCAACTGAGAGTCAGGGATTCTGATATCTCAAAAACAGCATTCAGAACCAAGTATGGACACTATGAATTTATTGTCATGCCGTTTGGTTTGACGAATGAACCGGCTGTATTTATGGGACTGATGAACCGTGTCTTTCAGAGATATCTTGATGAGTTTGTAATCATATTCATTGATGACATTCTGATTTATTCTAAGAATATGATATATTGAGCATGAAGAACATCTGAGAAATGTGTTGAAAATATTGAGGGCTGAGAAATTGTATGCCAAACTGTCAAAATGCGAGTTTTGGCTGAGACAGGTGGTATTTCTGGGGAATATTATATTCGGAAATGGTATATCAGTGGATCCCAATAAGGTTGAAGCAGTGATTTCTTGGCCGAGACCGACATCTGTGCCCGAAATTCGCAGTTTTATGGGTTTGGCCGGATATTATCGTCGATTTATTAAAAATTTCTCCAGCATTTTCAAGCCAATTACACAGTTGACTGAGAAAAATGCTCCATTTGTTTGGTCTGAGGAGTGTGAGTCCAGCTTTGTAGAGCTGAAGAAAAGATTGACCAGTGCTCCGGTGTTGACTATTCCGTCAGGTACTGGTGATTTTGTGGTTTACTGTGCTACATGTCACCGAGGATTGGGCTGTGTCTTGATGCAGCGAGGGCATGTGATTGCTTATGCCTCGAGACAACTGAAACCACATGAATCTCGTTATCCAATTCATGATCTAGAATTGGCAGCCATAGTCTTTGCATTGAAGATATGGCGACATTATTTGTATGGTGAAAATTTGAAATCTATTCTGATCACAAAAGCCTGAAGTCTCTGTTTTCACAGTCCGAATTGAATATGAGGCATAGGAGATGGCTTGATTTGCTTAAAGATTTCGATGGTGAAATTAATTATTATCCAGGAAAATCCAATGCAGCAGCTGATGCACTGAGTCGAAAGGTATGTTCTTTATCCTTATCGACTATGGGTGTTTCCAATTTGATTGAAGACTGCTGTTTTTCTGGATTAGCTTTTGAAACAGATCGTCAGCCTTTGAGATTATGGGCTATTCGGGCCGAACAAGAACTGATATTGAGAATAAAAACGACTCAGAAAGTTGATCAGAATGTTCAGAATTTGATTGCGATGGTCAAAGCAGGACATCGATCAGAATATCAGGTACGGAACAATGTATTGTATGTGAATAATCGCCTAGTTGTGCCAAATGTTTCAGAGTTGAGACAACGGATATTGACAGAAGCGCACAATAGTCGATTCAGTATTCATCCTGATGGCAGAAAGATGTATAATGATTTGAAAGGACAATTTTGGTGGAAACAAATGAAGACTGACATTGCAGAATTGTTTCCAGATGTCTGAATTGCCAACAGGTGAAGGCTGAAAGAAAGAAACCAGGAGGATTATTAAAGAGTTTTTCGATTCCCGAATGGAAATGAGATCACATTTCCATAGATTTTGTAACACAGTTACCAAGGTCCTCCCGAGGTTGTGATGCGATTTGGGTTGTGATTGATCGATTAACCAAATCGGCATGTTTTATTGCATACAAAATGACGTACCGATATGATCAGATGGCCGATATTTATGTCAGAGAGGTGGTCAGATTGCACGAAGTGTCGAAGTCGATTGTTTCAGACCGTGATCCTCGGTTTACTTCGCACTTCTGGCAGAGTTTGCAGCAGGCTCTCGGTATGAAGTTACATATGAGTACCGCATATCATCCACAGACTGACGGACAGTCAGAGCGGACGATTCAGACATTGGAAGATATGCTGAGAGCTGTAGTGCTTGATTTTAGCACTAATTGGCAAGATGCATTGCCTCTCTGTGAGTTTTCGTACAACAATAGCTATCAAACGAGTATTGAGATGACACCTTTTGAAGCGTTGTACGGAAAGAAGTGTCGATCCCTTATTTATTGGGATGATATCTCTGAAGTTCCTGAGACTGGACCTGACATGATCAGAGATATGACGGAGAAAGTAAAATTGATTCAGAAAAAAATGAAGGCAGCTCAGGACCGACAGGCCAAATATTCCAACATCAGACGACGATCGTTGGTATTTGAGACTGGAGATCGAGTATTTTTGAAGATTTTCCCTTTCCGAGGAGTTGTCAGATTTGGCAAGAACGGAAAGTTGTCTCCCCGATACGTTGGTCCATATGAGATTCGAGAAGATAGGAGATCGTGCCTATCGACTTGCCTTGCCGCCTTCATTATCGGGAATACATGACGTCCTTCATATATCTATGCTGCGGAAGTATCTCCCTGAAGACTCTCATATTGTTCAGCCAGACAAGGCCGAACTTGATGAATCTCTGAGTTACGTTGAAAAGCCAATTCGAATTATCGATCATAAAGAAAAGCAACTCAGAACAAAGACTATTCCTCTTGTGAAACTGCACTGGACTCGTCATGGCACTGAAGAAGCCACTTGGGAGACTGAATCAGATATGAGACAAGAATTCCCAGCATTGTTTCACTGATGTAAGTTTCTATTCAGTTTTTATTACATTTCTTCTTATTGATATGATTGATTGCCTGTGATTTCGTGGACGAAATCATATCTTAGGGGGGGAGAAATGTAATTGAAACGTCTGCTTATTCGTTTTCTTAAAAAGTACTAGAATTTTTTTTTAAACCTCACATAGCATCGGCCGAATTGCATACACAAGCATAAAATATTTTTGACATCATTTTAAAATAAATCAACCAACTAACATTTGAAAAATATAGCCCATACTATAACCTCTCAAAAACCATTCACAAATAAAACGTCGTAAAAATATCTTTAACATAACTTAAAATCATAAATCATAACTAGTGCGGAAAAATTGCGTCGGTCCTCGGGTTATGTGCACCTCCAGTCCAGTCAGATCAACCATCAAGACCTCCATTAACATTATCATAATCACCTGCATCAATCACACCTAGTGAGTCTAAAGACTCAACACGTCATATCCTTGATAACGATTAATACGTAACACAGTTAATCATGCATATCACATTTTTCATTTTAAATCAAGCATATAACACGTCTTTAACGTTATCGCTTCATTATAAAAATCCATAGACATTCAAAATGAACATTTTAACATTTTAAATCATAAATATTTTGATATAAAAATCCATAAACGTATAAAATTCCATAATCATTTTAAAATAATATTTTGGCATATTAAATCATATACGCATCCATAAACATTTAAAATAATCATGTCAGCATATAAAACAGCCTTCAGGATACTGCCATGACGTTTACTAATTTATAGGTGTAAAATGAGCGTTTTACCCCTGGATGTAAAATTTCCCGTTTTAGATATTTTCTTAATTTCATTGACACTAACATGTTCCAAATAATTATTTAAGCCTACTTGAATTTTTTCATATTTTTATTTGGCTTAAATCGATGACTTTTAATTTATTCCTTAAATAAGTCGTATTACTACGTTTTAATCCCGAATTAAACCAAAACTTAAAATAAAATTTCCAAATTAAAAAATTAGGCTTCTAATAATTATTTAAGCTTAAACCTAAATTTTCATAATTTTATGAAGCATAAAACTAGACTTTTCAATTAACTCGTTAATTAGCGTTTCATGCGGCGATTAAATCCCGAATAAATCCAAAACTCGTTATTTTGACCCCAAATTTTAAACATAACCTTTTTATGATTTATTCTACCATTCCAAGTCGTGAGCCACCCCCGTGGACCCTTGGATTTAAATTTAGCTTTATTATTTTCATTTTAACACCTTATCGAACGCACCGAGCTATCTCCTAATTTACCTGAGCCATGCCCGAGCCGCCTCGAGCCAAAACCAATATTCTGCATGTGTGTGTGAGTGAATTCCCGCTTGTTTTATGTTTCCTAGTTACCTAGGACTCTTCCAACAATCTAAACACTGACCACCCATGACCCTTACTGACCCTAGACCACGCTCAATCCCGTGCCAGCACAGCCCAAGCCCCTGGACCAGCGCACAAGTCACCTGAAAAATTCAGCAGCCTGCGCGTTCCTAGTTTGCTCCCTCACGATTCATGTTCTGCACGTGCCCTCCTTGAACCAAACCATGCCAGCCCCTGCCCAGACGAGCAACTTCCTCCCTACACCAGCTGATGACCTGCGTACATCCCTATCAAATTCTCGGGGGGAGTCCTAGCTAGCCATGACTCCTCCCAACCCCTTGTCTCGAGTCCTAGCCCTCCTAGGACTCTCCCTAGGACCTAACCATGACCCCTAGGACCCAACCTCCTGACCTGGTCGAGCCCTTTTGCCCCATGCACCACCACCGATCCTTCACCTTGAAACTAACAAACAAACTCACGGCCCCCTCTTTGCTTATCTTGCCTAGGGTTCCAGCTTAATTTTTTTCTTTTATTTTATCATGCTTTGGCTATAAACAATTCAATATTAATATCCTATTCATGGCAGTCCCTTAAACAACATAAAAACATATTTTTTTAACCCAAAACACATGCTTTAAAAATCAATTATGATGCATCTACGAAAATATTGCAAGCTGCAACTTGTTTTCATGAAATTTTTAAACATAAATACATAATATGGTGTGATGATGAGTAAAAAGATAATATGGCGTGTCTTTGCTTATTTTACGCACGAGAAACCGTTGGCGATTGAAGAACGGCGACGAAGATCCTTGGCTAGAAATTTCCTTGAAGCTTTCAAAGATTTTCTCTTGATTATTGCTTGTGTGTGCCGTGTATCTTTGGAAGAATTTTTCAGAAAAGTGAGGCGTGTATTTTTGTGTGAAGAGTGTAGGGCTTTGCACTTTATATATTAATTAACACACTAACAAAAGCCTTGGCCTATTGACAAGTTAATTAGGCCCATTAAGCCCATTAGTATTTAATTAAAATATTAAAAATAATTTTCTTTAAATAAGTTTGTGAAGTTAATAGCCGGGTTGTCAAAACGTTCGTATTTTTACTAAAAATCCAACACCGATAAAATTTCCGTCCCAGCGTATAAAATCACCTAAAAACTCCTTATTTTCAGAAATAATAAAAACCCACAATCATATTTTAAATAATTAAAAACAATTATTTAATAAAATCATTTTCCATTTTTCAGCCTTCGGTCTCCGTTCCTCAATCGCAACTCGAATAACCTTTAAAATACATTTTAATGCAACCATGTAGAAGAATAATTTTAAACATGCATATATGCACAACATAATTAATCCATGCAATTAAAACCATTAATTGAAATGCACAAGGAATTTAATAATTTGCGCATGTAGTTTGCGTGGACCTTTAAATTTTCGGGACGTTACAATCTCCCCCCCCCCCCCCCCCCCCCCCTTAAATTGAATTTCGTCCTCGAAATTCGCTTATCCTTAATAACCCAAAGTTTTGACTTAATTCTAGTATCTAAAAAATCCACGCTTCCGCTGCGCTACTCTGATAAAACTTAAGTTCTAAAATTTCCTTACATCTCCTTGATCCCAATTAATTTTACCCCCTAAATCCTTATTTTGCAATTCGCAACTTAAAAAGACCCATAATGACTTAGTGCTATACTATTATAACCTCGAATTTCAATTTTTCTTAAAATTTCCAATATTAAAATATGGATGACCATACTTATCATATATTACTTTTCTTATTTTATACCCAAAATATTCATCAACTTATCAAATTTCAATTTTACAATCCCAAACGAATCCGTTAACGCTTAGATTTTCAAGCCTAATATTGATTCAATCTTAAAAATCCTTGATTAACATTACTTATCACATTATAACTAAAATATTCCAAGGTTCCAAATATTCTTAAAAGTCTAAATTCTCAAAATTCTTATCATTTAAACCATCCAATTATCACTTATTGCTAAACTAGTTCCCAAATTCCTTAAAGATATCAAAGTAAATTCATAATTTTCCCAAAATATTATCTTAATTGGTCCTTAATTTCGAAAATACTACGATTAACCTATAAGTTCTTGGCATTCTTAATTATTTTCTACGAGTTTCACATAACATAATTTCGATAAATTATACTTATTTACCCAAAAATCAATTCCTATAACCAATCTTACCTTTCATCAAACTTAAAATCCCAATTTATACATTTTCTTACTTCCCAAAATAATCGCAGTCCTCGAATAATTATTACTTATGTCTAATTCCCAAAAATTAATTCGAATAGTAACCATGAATCATAAATATTTTCTTAGAAAATCTACGTGTCCCAAAGCATTCATAAAATTCACTATTCTTATGGCCCAAAAATTGAACGTTAATACTAAAACCCAAAAATCAACATAGTCCAATTCCTCCACGAAGCCAACATGCGTTGAAAAATAATTTTTCATTTCATATCACGTATAAAAATTCAAAGCATATAAAACAAACATGTGACGTAAACACATAAGTCATGTACTTATGCATGTAACATCATAAAATCATATAAAGCATGTAAACTTATAAAATTTGAGACTTGACGACTGATCTTCCCGGCACTGATGGTGGCACAACCCTTTACAGAATCATTGCTCTGATACCAACTGCTGCTTATTCATTTTCTTAAAAAGTACTAGAATTTTTTTTTTAAACGTCACATAGCATCGGCCGAATTGCATACACAAGCATAAAATATTTTTGACATCACTTTAAAATAAACCAACCAACTAACATTTGAAAAGTATAGCCCTTACTAAAACCTCTCAAAAACCACTCACAAATAAAACGTTGTAAAAATATCTTTAAAATAACTTAAAATCATAAATCATAACTAGTGCGGAAAAATAGCATCGGTCCTCGGGTTATGTGCACCTCCAGTCCAGTCAGATCAACCATCAAGACCTCCATTAACATTATCATAATCACCTGCATCAATCACACCTAGTGAGTCTAAAGACTCAATACGTCATATCCTTGATAACGATTAATACGTAATACAGTTAACATATAACAGTGAAAACTACTTGTACTTAAAATATCGTTTTCATGAAGATGCATAAACTTAAACATTTTCGTAAACATTTTCATGATGCATAAAACTTCTAAATAAAAACATTTTCATAAACATGTAAAATCATAAACATTTTCGTATTTCATAAACATATACATATCATCATCAACATATAAATATTCATATTCATGTTCATATACGTGTTTGTTGAATTCAGATCGTTGATGGTGACTTTCATATACGTGTTAGGCGATGGATCCATCTACATGTAACCATAGTACTGGGTGGCGGGGACACCAGCGACACTCTCACCCGTCAACTAGGCCTTGGCCTTACGTATTAACATATCATCATATACATATACATATCCGTGTCCATGGAAATATGATCGTCGGGCTCCCACTAGGACCATAACCCTCACGATATCTCCAACATATCATCATGTTAGTCACGATCCTTTCACATCCTTCAACATGTTATCATCACTTAATAAAAATCATTCATATAACATTTTCCATTTTAAACCAAGTATGCAACACGTCTTTAACGTTATCGTTTCATTATAAAAATCCATAGACATTCAAAATGAACATTTTAACATTTTAAATCATAAACATTTTGACATAAAAATACATAAACGTATAAAATTCCATAATCATTTTAAAATAACATTTTGGCATATTAAATCATATAAGCATCCATAAACGTTTAAAATAATCATGTCAGCATATAATACAGCCTTCAGGACTGTAATGCCCCAGAATTGTCGTAGAATTGATCAGACAAGATTAATGAAATATCCCAAGACTTGTAGAATTGACCAGATAAGATTATGGGATGTTGTTCGGATCAAAACTATAATTTTTAGAACGTGCAAGACCGCACCCGCGCCCTTGCATACACCGCACCCGCGGTACAAGACATGACCGCACCCGCGGTCTGAGCTTTTGGAACATTGATGCGTATCCGAAACATGAGCGCACCCGCGGTGCAGCAAGGACCGCACCCGCGGTGCGACGTGCAGTGCGAATGACTACGCCACGTTTTATAGAGATGCATGCAGTATATATAGATAGATTGCACGTGGATTTCCTCAGAAATTCAGAGAATGGTCGAAGGGTTGAGGGAAAAATCCTTACGCCTTTTAGATTTGTGATTTCGAAGAATCCGTGTATCAGAATTCGAATCTGAACGCAGTATCGTGTTCCTCTCGACTAGAGCTACACAAGGACGTAAGTTTTATTACGTTTTGCAGTGTTTTGAAAATATGATGTTGTCAGAATTGTATATGATTCAGATATGGTGTTTCTACTACCGTAGACAATGTAGAATTGAAGACAGATTAAAGAACAGACTGTTTCTGTATTTGCTATGTTTTTCAGAGTTGATTGATTGAGATTTCATATCAGATTTGTATTGTTATTGAGCTTATGATTAGTATTGTTATTGATTACGAAGTCTGATACTATATTTATGATGTTTAGACTGACGGAGTATCGAGACTGTGTTGTTATGCCGTTTAAACATCAGTTGATTTAGATTGATCAGATTCAGATATGATGTTGATTAGATTGAGATATTATTGATATGACTCAGATTGTGTTTTGTTCAGATTGATTAGATTATGTACTGAGTTGAGTATTGATCAGAACAGATTGTGAATTGAGCTACACAGTGATACGGTGTATTTGATTTTGTCATTTCAGATCAGATATGGACAGACTGGACTTCAAGACTTCGTCTTCCTCAGACGGGGACGACAAAGGTATAATTCATGTGATATTCGGGGAGAAACAACTCAATTGAGATCACCACATGAGTTGCCCAATAAAATCACATACTCGTTCATTGTTTTATTTTGAGATGATTATGATATATCTTGACATGATTAGATTTGTTTATAGATCTGGTATGCAAATTATGTTGAGATGATTATGCTTTGTTTACAGATCATGTTACATCGCATTAAGATGATTATGCTTGTTTACAGATTTTGTACTCATGCATTAATATAGGACAGTCTGGAGATCAGGCAGACTTCTAGACGTTCGGCGATATCACAGCTTAGGGGAAGATCACCGCCCCTATTGTAGATGCGGATACAGATCAGGCCGAAGTCTAGGAATAAGACGTACCGTCACCCCGATTGGAGAGTAGGTGATAGATCGTCTTATTCACCCCGGGATCCCTAGAGTTATAGATCGAGTCCAGTCTAGACATGATTTTATTAGGACTTCATGCTTATATGGATGTGGCTCCTAGATCATGGGACCCATCGTTATTGCTCTCAGTTGTACTAGCATGTGTTATAATTTAGATTGTTTATATGCATGTTTATGTGATTTGAGCTGCATGCTTAATTTCATAGATTATGAAACATATTGTGTTTATACATGATCGCATGTTTTATGAATTAGTTTGTTTATATACATGCTTACCATGTTTTATACTGGGATTTATTCTCACCGGAGTTATCCGGCTGTTGTCTTGTTTTGTATGTGTGCATCACAACAGGTGGGGCTGGATCAGGGTCGAGATGACGATGATGGAAGACGAGTTAGCGTGGTGATTCCGGACTTGTAGCAGAATTGGTTTATTACTTGAACTTAGTAATTGAACCTTAGACTTAGGTTGTACAATATTGTACTTTTCTACTGAACTGTAGTTTTTATACAGATATGTATTTTATGTAGATTGCCATTACCTTCCGCACTGTATTTTAAAAAGAAAATTTTTAGACCCTGTTTTATTAGAACTGATAATTAAATCCCAAAGATGATTAATAAGAAGATGATTAGCGTCCGGGTTCCCACAAGGACACTGCCATGACGTTTACTAATTTCTAGATGTAAAATGACCGTTTTACCCCTGGATGTAAAATTTTCGTTTTAGACATTTTCTTAATTTCATTGACACTAAAATGTCCCAAATAATTATTTAAGCCTACATGAATTTTCTCATATATTTATTTGGCTTAAATCGATGACTTTTAATTTATTCCTTAAATAATTCGTATTACTACGTTTTAATCCCGAATTAAACCAAAACTTAAAATAAAATTTCCAAATTAAAAACCTAGGCTTCTAATAATTATTTAAGCTTATAAATTTTCATAATTTTATGAAGCTTAAAACTAGACTTTTCAATTAACTCGTTAATTAGCGTTTAATGCGTCGATTAAATCCCGAATAAATCCAAAACTCGATATTTTGACCCCAAATTTTAAACATAACCTTTTTATGATTTATTCTACCCTTCCAAGTCGTGAGTCACCCCCTTGGACCCTTGGATTTAAATTTAGCTTTATTATTTTCATTTTGACTCCTTATCGAACGCACCGAGCTATCTCCTAATTTACCCGAGCCGCCTCGAGCCAAAACCTAGCCAACCCATCTAGGGACCCTAATGTGCAAGCCCAGCCTGAAAACAAGCCTTGGCTCACTCCCAAAGCCTGCTGAAACTTGAGCCAATATTCTGCATGTGTGTGTGAGTGCATTCCCGCTTGTGTTATTTTTCCTAGTTGCCTAGGACTCTTCCAACCATCTAACCACTGACCAACCATGACCCTTACTGACCCTAGACCACGCTCAAACTCGTGCCAGCCCAGCCTACGGTTCCAGCTTAATTTTTTTCTTTTATTTTATCATGCTTTGGCTATAAATAATTCAATATTAATATCCTATTAATGGCAGCCCCTTAAACAACATAAAAACATATTTTTTGAACCCAAAACACATGCTTTAAAAATCAATGTTGAGGATCGAAGTTGAGTTTAGAGGGGGGGGGGGGTGAATAAACTCTACTCGTTTTTCTTTCTTTTCTGATGAGGTACTAAAATTCTGTTAGGGATAGTAGTTTATCTTGTGCGTATACTTTCACCTGATTACAATAAAACGTGCGGAAACAATCTGATGAAGTGGTTGAAAAACAATAAAACAGTAGGCAGCAGTTGTTTATGGAAGTTCGAAGTTAAACTCTTCTACGTCTCCCCTTCTCTTGTTTCCAGAAGGTATAACTAAAAGACTTTGGATATTATAGTACAACTCTTGTACACACCCACTTCAGAAGGACTTATACCTCGGCCTACTGAAACTCTTAGTTTCTCAACTCACAAAAATGCGAAACACAAAGTTCTGAAAAGACTCTTTTCAGATTACAAACTCTTCCTGATAAAGTATAAGTGATGTAAAGATTGTGAAGAGTGTAAGAATCAGTAGCACAAGATGATCTTCGAAAGATCAGATATTAGCTATGAAGCGTGTGCTACTTTTCTTTGTGTTGAACTTTAAGTACTCAAGGAATTTCGAGATTTGTCTGATAAGAGAAAATAGCTTTTGTTCCTTGAACGATGATATTATGCGAAGTTTAGTGTCGTATAAGGATTTGATCCAAGTATATATAATCGACTGAGTTCAACGTTCACAATCAGAGGATGTCTCCAGATAACTGATACAATCAGCTTTATTACCAAAAGAAGTTCCTGCAAAAAAGCTATAAAACAATCAGTCTTGTTTTATACTTAATTGGGTAAAATGCATTAAATGACTCCGTATAGTATTTCATGCTGCAATTAATATTAGTACTAGGAACTCTTTAACGGTAACAATAAAGGTAGCAACGTTAGAAAACGTCCTCTACTGGTTTTGTATTACTATCCTTTCTACTGGTTTTGGTTTAATGAGACCAATAGCTTCTGATAAGTTAGTCTACTGTTCTAGTCTGCTGGTTTTAGTTAATTATCGCCACAATAAAATTCATGTCTAACAATTTACCCCTTTGTGGTGATGCCAAAACCTAAACAGTAGAAAGTCGTTAAATAAAGCAGATAATCATTTAAACAAAAGGATAATGTCAAAAAGTATCAAAGAAAATGATCAATCAGTTTCAATATCCCTGTAGATGACTTCTTCATTCTGAGGTTCTTGAAGTCTTCTGTTTGAAGGTTCAGCTTCATCTTCTGATTGTCTAGCTCCTGCTGGATCTCTTCTATCTTCCCCATTTTTGGCATCAGCCGCAACTACATGGGCGAGAGGTCATTCAGTCTTCCGGATATGTTTTGAATGCCATCGGTTAGCATCTCCAGATACGGAGTTTGAGCAGAGATGCGATTATCCAGTGTAGTTATAGATTGATTTTGAGAGTCAATCTTGGCATCCATAAGTTCCACGGAAGAAGAAAGTGATCGGAAGAGATCATCATGCTCAGTGATTTGGTTGAGGATATTAGTTTGAGCAAGAATGATATTGCTGTGATTTCTCGTTATAGCCTGTCTGAAAACGATGGCTTCAGCATGCATTCTCTCCATGTTTTCCGCTGTGTTAAAAATATGTTTCCCCATGCGTTCTCTGAAAGATTGAGAGCCAGTGAATTCTGAAATGTTTTCACAGGACATTCTATTCACTAAGTCAGACACGTTGTTGAGTTCCCGTTGCAGAGACTCAATCTGAAATTCCAAGTTGAATGTATCTGATTCTGGGGATGGAGTTCGCTGAAGCATGCGTTGCTGAAACTCAATAAGACGAGAGTTCATCTGAGTTGAAACAACATGAGAGGTAGTCAATGCAGTAGAGACAAGATTAGTATCCACAAAAGTAGTAGAAGGACCAGGGTCTGCTGTGCTTTCTTCTGGAAGTGTAGAGACAGTAGGTTCAGCAGCAACCAGTGGAAGAACAATTTCTTCAGCGGGAACGGCCAAGTCAGAGGCCAAAATTTCTTCCGTTGGTGCAATAACAGCCTGTGAGTTTGATGGTTCTTCAGTAGAAGGTGCAGAAGGCTGATCCAGAAGAATGTGCATTTCTGCTTGATGAGCAGCAGAAAATATCTCTAAATTTGGCAATAAAGAAGAAGCATCTGGTTCTGCTATATGTTGAACTGGGGTCGGAGAAGCAGAAGGTGGTAATGAAGTAGCCGGTGCTACTTCCAGAGTAGTAGAAACTGTTGGAACAATCGACTCAATGACTTCTTCAACCGAATCCAGTTCATGTACAGATAATAGCGACGAGGACGGAATGGGCCTTGTTGGAGAAGCAGGAGTACTGAGAGCAGAAGCCTTTGGTGAGGCTGTAGTCCTTTCCTCAACTGTCTGAACATGTTGGAAGTCTGGAACAAGGCCAATGTGATAAACAATAGACTCGCCAAAGCCTTGTCCTTGAGCAAGAAGTTGCTCACGCATCTGCTTTAACTTGTCAGATAGAATCACAATAACATTTTGATCCTGAACAGCAGTAGGAGCACTAGGATCAAAATTCGATTCAAGAACTTTCAAAACCGATTCTAGCTTCTGACATTTCAGCTGATCGAGGATGAAACTCCTTCTGCGCAAGGCCTCGATGATATTTTCCGTTTTTGCAAGCTGAAAAATTTTCTTCTCTGCATTCATCATTTTGGCATAGTTCCCTTTTGTCTTAAAGTAAGCAAAAGAATGGAAAAGACGAACTGAGTGCCACTCATAAAAAAAATTCATATCATCATTTGTAGAGGTTTCAATTTCTGCAAGATGAAGATCAACGCCGGTGGTTACAGTTGTTTTGTGTCCAAAAATTGGTGGTTCTTCGACCATTTTTCCTTTGCCTTTATCAGATGAAGAAATAGGCACGATGGGTCGGAAAACAGAGGACCCACTAGTTGATTCTCGAATCACTATTCCAGATGATAGATTGAAAACAAAAGCAGTAGGTGGTGCTGGAATAGATGCAGTAGCTTGTGCAGTCGCAGAATTAATGGATCGAACAGAAGGAACCACTCCTGGAAATACCTGTCTGATAGGTACTTTCTCAATCTCAAATAGTGCTGCTGTCTTCTTGATCTTAAGAATGGGGCGATGTTTCTTCTTGGCTGGGGTTGGTACGGGTGGTTGAACATCAGCAGCAGAATCTTCTGATGCTGTTTTATCCGGATCAGTCGAAATGATCACTCTTTTCTTTGAAATTTTCCTTTGAGGTTTTTGAACCTCAGAAGCAGTTTCTCCAATTTCCTTTTTCAAGGCGACAAACTCCGCCACGGTTGGCTTAGGCCTTAAAGCAAGTACGTTTGCAGCATCAATCATGGTTACTGAAGCAGCATCTTGATCACTGGTAGAGGCGAAACCAGCATCCTTGAGCATTGCGTTGATTTGAACAGCGAATCCAGAACTTTTCCTGACAACCATATCCTTCATAATCCTAAAAAGAAAATGACTCCAGTCCACTTTGGTTCCCTTAGTGATGGCAATCATCACTTGAACCTTCTCCTTCGTCAACTTATCGAAGGTGCCAGCTTTGATCAAAATGGCTTTTGCCACAATATCGGCCAGAATTTGATATTCCATTTTGAGTAATTTCTTATGACAAGAGGGAGACACTTCTTCTCCAAAGGCTGAGAACGAGCTAAGCGCAACAGACATATCTATCTTGGAAATATCAGATAGTTCAGAAGTACCTGAGAGTGGAAGAAGGATGGTCGCTCCTAGAAATGCGGCATCAATATTGATGGATGCATCTCCTTGAGAATGAACAATCTTTCCTTCATGTACTGTTGCTTTAGCGTAAAAATCCAGGAGAGAATTTTTGTAAATTACGGCTGGTGCTTCCAGGAATTTTCCGAGTCCCGATTTCTCAATGTCTTGAAACATTTTAACGAGATTTTCATCCTTGATGTTGAGAACAGAAGCAAAATTTACTTGATAAGCGTTAAGAGTGTATGCTCCAGCCATTTCTGTATAAGGATAGAAGCAGATATAATTTGCAGTAGTTAGAGATGATAGAGAGAAATCAATAGCTGAATAACGATAGTTATGAAACAGTAAAGGTTAAAAGGTGAAATTTGAGATAAATATACAGCCGTCAAATAAACATAAAGACACGTGTCAGTATGTTTTTGGTTGAGTGTTTGAAAAGTTTTGCAGAATCTGTCAGATATACGAATGATTTTGAAAATTTGAAAAAGGCGGGCTGTCCAGACGGTTACTAAAGAAATCAGAAGAGGATTTGTCGTTTTATGATAACGTCTGCTGGAAGTTTCAGGATGCTGAAATATTTGAGCACTTTTGACAAAAACTAGCAGACTTGTAGTTTTATCGAAAAGACAAACAGTCTATCTGTTTTTTGAAAAGGTGTCAAACTCTTAGTCTGACTAAGATACTGTTCGCCCTCGGTAAATGCAATTAATAAGTGGTCATTAAAGCGACAAGTGACTCTTGGCCATCTCTCAATCTGAACCGTTGAAAATGAACAGTCGCAAGAGTCTTTGTTTCTTCTATAAATACCTGCACATCTTGAACGAAGTTAAACAAGTATACTCCAAAATGAAAACTCAAGTAAAAAGAGAGTTTAGAGTCTGATCCAGGAGTCGAAGCAAAAATGTTCAGAGAGAAGTTTGAGGATATCATTATTTACGTAATGATCCTTGAAACACACTCCTGGAGTTGTAATGTCCACAGTCAAGCAAATCTGTTGCTTCGATTTATATTGAAATGTAGCATCGATTCCTTCCAGAAGCATGCTAATGCAATAAGGGAGTGCTGGTGGATTGATGATGCTGAAATCATCTATGATGCCCTGTAAGGCATCTAAAAATACATTAGTGCTGACAAGACCCAAGCTTGCTAGATTCTTTCTAGGCCTTGAGCTTGCTGGAGTCTCTTGTTCCTGTTGAAGTACTTTGCAAGCAAATTGCAGAGAGCTCATATTACTGAAGACAAAAGCTAAATGTAACAATTCTGGTTAAATAGCATTTGTAGATCTACTGCTTTTATTTTTGCATCGTGTAATGTACTGAAATGGTTTCTAATAAAGTTCCAGTTTACGTATTTGACTTTTCCCTTCTGCTTTTCTGCAAATAACTTACTGTTAGTTAAATATGATAAATAATCGAGTAAGAATGAAGATTAACCAAGATAACAGAAAATAATCAAGTTAAATCTATCAAACCAAGAGAGTTACGAAAGTAAGAAAACTTATTTTCTGGTAAGGGTTTTCTGAAGATATCTGCTGTTTGTTGATCAGTAGAAACGTATTCCAGACGAATGTTCTTCTTCTGCACATGATCTCTAATGAAGTGATGTCTGATGTCAATGTGCTTTGTTCTGGAAAGAAGTACTGGATTTTGTGTGATTGCAATTGCACTGGTATTATCACAGAATATAGGTGATTCGGAGGCTTGAATCCCATAGTCTCTTAACTGTTGCTGAATCCACAATATCTGAGAGCTGCAGCTTCCAGCAGCCAGATATTCTGCTTCTGCAGTAGATGTGGCTATGGAAGTCTGCTTCTTGCTAAACCAGGATATCAGCCTATCACCAAGAAATTGACAAAAACCACTTGTGCTTTTTCGGTCTAGTTTGCAACCTGCATAATCAGAATCTGAATATCCAATAAGATTTAACGATGAATCATTGGGATACCATAAGCCGACATTTTGAGTTCCTTTTAAGTACTTCAAAATACGTTTAGCAGCAATATAATGAGATTGTTTGGGGTTAGATTGAAATCTAGCACAAATACAAACAGCAAACATGATATCTGGTATACTGGCAGTTAGATATAATAATGAACCAATAAGACCGCGATACTGAGTTACCTCTACTGGAATACCACTTTCATCTTTATCAAGTTTAATAGATGAGCTCATTGGAGTAGAAGCAGCAGAGCATGCTTCCATTCCGAACTTTTTCAGAAGCTCCTTGGTGTACTTGGCTTGATTTATAAAGATTCCAGTTTCCAGTTGCTTAATCTGTAATCCTAAGAAGAATGTTAATTCTCCCATCATACTCATTTTGAATTTATCCTGCATCAATTTTCCAAACTTTGCACATAATTTGGGGTTAGTTGACCCAAAAATGATATCATCAACATAGATCTGTACTAAAAGAGTATGTTTATTCTTGACTAAAGTAAACAAAGTTTTATCTATTGCTCCAATGGTAAAATCATGATCAATAAGAAACTGTGATAGAGTGTCATACCATGCTCTAGGTGCCTGTTTTAGACCATATAATTCTTTGTGTAATTTAAATACATGATGAGGTGAGAAATGATCGATAAAACCTGGAGGTTGTTCGACGTAGACTTCTTCTTGTAAGAGACGATTCAGAAAAGCACTTTTCACATCCATTTGATATACTTTGAAATTTTTGAAAGCAGCAAAGGCTAAGAATATTCTGATTTCTTCGAGCCTTGCTACTGGTGCGTAGGTCTCATCAAAGTCTATTCCTTCTTCCTGTCTGAAACCTTGAGCTACCAATCTTGCTTTATTTCTCACCACTGTGCCTTCTTCATTGAGTTTGTTTCTAAATACCCACCGAGTTCCAATGACAGCTTGGTGAGATGGTCTAGGTACTAGAAACCAAACTTCATTTCGTTTGAATTGATTCAGCTCTTCTTGCATGGCTTCAATCCAACTAGGATCCAGAAGAGCTTCTTCAATTTTCTTTGGTTCATCCTGAGAAATAAAAGCAGCATGCATGTATTCATTAAGCATTTGCCTTCTGGTTCTCAAAGGCGCTGCTGGATTACCAATAACCAATGATGGAGGATGAGATTTTCTCCAGATAAAAGGATTTAAAGGGACATCTTCCTGATTTGATATGTTGAGATTGTTCTCGACAGAACCAGTAGTAGGTTCTTGATTGTCTTCTGCTGGTATTGGTAGATCCAAAGTATGTACTTCTGGTTCCACTAATGGAATGTCTGTTTCTGAATTTTGAAGATCCTTGATGTTTGCTTCTACATCATCTTCACTGTCAATTTCCAAATGATCATGTCTAGCCTGTTACTTAAATCAGATATGTTAGAAATTTCAGCAGCACTGCTGTCTTCATCGAAGACAACATGAATTGATTCTTCAACATTTAGAGTTCTATTGTTGAAGATTATAAAGGCTTTTCTTACAGCAGAGTAACCAAGAATAGTCCAGAATCTGATTTTGAGTCAAATGCAGTTAAATGATTTTTTCCATTATTTAGCACAAAACATTTGCAACCAAACACATGAAAATAAGATACGTTAGGTTTCTTCCCTTTCCATATTTCATAAGGGGTCTGATTGTGCCTTTTGTTGACCATAGATCTGTTTTGCGTGTAACAAGCAGTATTGATAGCTTCAGCCCAGAAGCGCTAAGAGATGTCTGCATCTGCTAGCATTATTCTAGCTACTTCTTTTAGAGTTCTATTTCTCCTCTCAGCTACTCCGTTTTGTTGAGGTGTTCTGGCAGCTGAATATTCATGATCAATCCCCTGTTCATTCAAATATAACCCAAGATACTTGTTAGTGAACTCAGTACCCCGATCACTTCTGATTTTAATGATGGTAGTAGATTTTTCATTTGGAATCCTTTTCAGAAGCTTGATCAAGAGGCTACTGGTTTGATCTTTTCCTGCGAGAAATATTACCCAAGTGAATCTAGAAAAATCATCAATAACAACAAGAGTATATTTCATTCCCCCTAAGCTCATGATGGGGATTGGACCAAAAAGATCCATATGCAGTAGTTCCAGACATCTTGAAGTTGATTTGCTATCTTTGTTCTTGAAACTGGATCTTATCTGTTTCCCAAGCTGACAAGCAGAACAAACATGATTTTTAATAAAATTAATATCAGGTAATCCATCAACTATATTCTGCTTCTTGAGATAATTGATTGACTTGAAATTTAGATGATTCAATTTCTTGTGCCATAGCCAGTGTTTATTGCTAAGAGAAGCAACTAAGCATGTAGGAGTATTGACATGATTTGAGTTCCAAGAGACTCTGTAAGTATTGCCTTCTCTTTTTCCGGTTAACACAGTAGTTTCAGCAGAATCTCTAACTATACATGAATGCTTTTTAAAAGCTACAGAATAACCATTATCACATAGTTGACTAATGCTGATTAGATTGTATCAAAGATTGTCAACTAATAACACATCATTAATAGTTATGTTACTATGGATAATCTTACCCTTACCCATGGTTTTACCTTTTGAGTTGTCTCCAAAAGTTATCTTTGGTCTAGTACAACTCACTATCTCGGAAAGTAGGTTTTTCTGTCCAGTCATGTGTCTGGAGCATCCACTGTCCAGATACCATGTAGAGTTATTGACTTCTGCTTTCTTCTCTTGTTCCTGCAAACACAAATTTTAGTGTCTTGTACCCAAATCTATTTGGGTCCAAGCCTTATCAGTCCTTTGGGGACCCACATTTGTACAATTCTTGGTGACCTTGTACTTCGGGTATCCAAAGATGTGTGTGCAACAGAAGGTCTGTTATTTCTAACAGTATGCATATTAAAATGTTGTTCCTCCCTTCTGTTTCTGTTTTCCAGTCTGTATCTCTTCTGAACAGGTTTAGAGTTGTAGTACTGGTGGTTTTTAACCTTCATAGGATGTTGTCTTCCAGAGTTGAATTCTTTTCTGAATCTAGAACTCTGGTCAACTTTTTCCTTAGGTTTAACGTAACCCAGACCATAGTGCTTTCTTCTGTTCATCTGATTTACATTCCTTTCAACTGAAGTAGTAGGTACTTCTGGTTCCTGTACCACACTGGATTTCACAAAGTGAATGTATTTCCCTTTGCAGATATCCAGTGTTGGCTTAGTATTAGTTTCAGAAGTGCCTTCATTATTACAAAAACCGAGACCACTCCTATCTCCTGACTGTTTTTTTAATTCTTGCATCTTTTCCAATGAAACAGAAGACTTGTTCCAAGCATTTACCAGTAGCGACAACTTCTGGTTTTCAGAAAGCACCTTCTGGTAATCTGCTTTGGCTCTTTCATTCTCAGTTATTAATTTACTCATCTTAACTTGTAAATCAATACAGCTGTCTACTTGCAAGAAAGTTAACTTACTGTTCTGATTCTTTAAGTTCTGATTTTCGATCTGAACTTCTTCAAATGATTGAGAAAGTCTGGAATACTCTTTTACCATGTCATGTAGTGCATCAATCAAATCAGTTCGTGTAAATTCATTGGAGTCAAAATCAAATACCTCTTCAAATGTCGAGGTTGAGTCATTGTCTGCCATGAGACATTTGACTTCTTCTGCATCACTATCACTGGATTGACTTTCTGAGTCAGATGACTCAGTACTAGAGTCCGCCCATTTGGATTTGCTTTCTTCGGCAATCATTGCTTTTTGATCTCTTCTGGTCTTTTTGTCATTTCTCTTGTGATCCTTTATCTTTTGGTCATACTTCTTTGGTTTAGGACAATCAGCAATGAAGTGACCTATCTTTCCACAGTTAAAGCATCCCATATCACCAGATGGTGAATCTTTCTTGAAGTTGCGATTGGGACCCTGATAAGTTCGATGGTTCTTCTTCATGAACCTGGAGAATTTCTTTACAAATAAGGACATAGCATCACTACTGATTTGTTCAGCAGTCTTCTCCAATGTATTGTCAATGATCACAGTAGGTAATGCCTGAGGTACAACTGCAGCAGCAGTAGAAGAGGTAGTGGCAGTAACAGTAAAAGCAGTAGCAGTAGCAGCAAGAGCCTTGGTGGGTAGGTTTGAAGGCTCTTCTCCACTCCTTACTTCCAATTCAAACTCGTAGGCTTTCAGATCTGCAAATAAGTCGTGCAGTTCCAACCTGTTCAAGTCTTTGGATACTCTCATAGCCATTGTTTTAACATCCCATTCTCTCGGTAAGGCTCTCATCACCTTGAGGGCTATTTCTCTGTTGTTATACTCTTTACCTAGAGCTGTTAGCTCATTTACGAGGCTGTTGAATCTTTCATCAAACTCGTTTAGAGTTTCACCAGCTCTCATTTTTAGATTTTCGAACTTCTGCATTGCTACAGACAGTTTGTTTTCTTTCGTTTGCTCATTTCCTTCACATATCTGGATGAGCTTCTCTCAAATATCCTTTGCAGTAGAACACATTTTGATCTTGCTAAAAGTGTTTTTGTCGAGAGTTTTATACAATATATCATTCGCCACATTATCAAGGTTGGCCTTCTTCTTATCTTCACTGGTCCATTCACTTCTTGATTTTTCAACCATCTGTGGTGCACCCTTAGTAACAGCAACAGCTGTATTAGGCTTTAATATTTTCAGTGGACCATCTGTGATGACATACCACATGTCATCATCTTGTGCTACAAGATGAGCTTGCATTCTGATCTTCCAGTCATCGAAATCTTCCTTAGAGAACATAGGGATCTTGCTAAAGTGTGCCATTTGTTGTAGTTTTTCACGAACAAGAATAACCCGCTCTGATACCAATTGTTGAGGATCGAAGTTGAGTTTAGAGGGGGGGTGAATAAACTCTACTCGTTTTTCTTTCTTTTCTGATGAGGTATTAAAATCCTGTTAGGGATAGTAGTTTATCTTGTGCGTATACTTTCACCTTATTACAATAAAACGTGCGGAAACAATCTGATGAAGTGGTTGAAAGACAATAAAACAGTAGGCAGCAGTTGTTTATGGAATTTCGAAGATAAACTCTTCTACGTCTCCCCTTCTCATGTTTCCAGAAGGTATAACTAAAAGACTTTGAATATTACAGCACAACTCTTGTACACACCCACTTCAGAAGGACTTATACCTCGGCCTACTGAAACTCTTAGTTTCTCAACTCACAAATATACGAAACACAAAGTTCTGAAAAGACTCTTTTCAGATTACAAACTCTTCCTGATAAAGTATAAGTGATGTAAAGATTGTGAAGAGTGTAAGAATCAGTAGCACAAGATGATCTTCGAAAGATCAGATATTAGCTATGAAGCGTGTGCTACTTTTCTTTGTGTTGAACTTTAAGTACTCAAGGAATTTCGAGATTTGTCTGATAAGAGAAAATAGCTTTTGTTTCTTGAAAGATGATATTATGCGAAGTTTAGTGTCGTATAAGGATTTGATCCAAGTATATATAATCGACTGAGTTCAACGTTCACAATCAGAGGATGTCTCCAGATAACTGATACAATCAGCTTTATTACCAAAAGAAGTTCCTGCAAAAAAGCTATAAAACAATCAGTCTTGTTTTATACTTAATTGGGTAAAATGCATTAAATGACTCCGTATAGTATTTAATGCTGCAATTAATACTATACTAGGAACTCTTTAACGGTAACAATAAAGGTAGCAACGTTAGAAAACGTCCTCTACTGGTTTTTTATTACTATCCTTTCTAATGGTTTTGGTTTAATGAGACCAGTAGCTTCTGATAAGTTAGTCTACTGTTCTGGTCTGCTGGTTTTAGTTAATCATCGTCATAATAAAATTCATGTCTAACAATCAATTATGATGCATCTACGAAAATATTGCAAGCTGCAACTTGTTTTCATGAAATTTTCAAACATAAATACATAATATGGTGTGATGATGAGTAAAAGGAGAATATGACATGCCTTTGCGTATTTTACGCACAAAAAACCGTTGGCGATTGAAGAACGGCGACGAAGATCCTTAGCTAGAAATTTCCTTGAAGCTTTCAAAGCTTTTCTCTTGATTATTGCTTGTGTGTGCTGTGTATCTTTGGAAGAATTTTTCAGAAAAGTGGGGCGTGTATTTTTGTGTGAAGAGTGTAGGGTTTTGCACTTTATATATTAATTAGCACACTAACAAAATCCTTGGCCTATTAACAAGTTAATTAGGCCCATTAATCCCATTAGTGTTTAATTAAAATATTAAAAATAATTTTGTTTAAATAAGTTTGTGAAGTTAATAGCTGGGTTGTCAAAACGTTCGTATTTTTACTAAAAATCCAACACCGATAAAATTTACGTCCCGGCGTATAAAATCACCTAAAAACCCCTTATTTTCAGAAATAAGAAAAACCCACAATCATATTTTAAATAATTAAAAACAATTATTTAATAAAATCATTTTCTATTTTTCAGCCCTCGGTCTCCGTTCCTCGATCGCAACTCGAATAACCTTTAAAAATACATTTTAATGCAACCATGTAGAAAAATAATTTTAAAAATGAAAATATGCACAACATAATTAATCTATGCAATTAAAACCATTAATTGAAATGCACAAGGAATTTAATAATTTGCGCATGGGGTTTGCGTGGACCTTTAAATTTTCGGGGCATTACAGTAATGCCCGAAAATTAATCGTTGTTAATTAACGATTATTGATTTATAATTTAATGTGATTATGGAAGGGCAAACCGAGACACGATTTGAGGAAACGTGTGATAATGTATGTTGGTGGACAGTGCTTTTCGCGCACATGCGCGACGTGATGCGCGCTCATCTGCTAAACGGGCAGAAGACCTCGCGCATATGCGCGAGGTGAAGGCTCGCATATGCGCGAGCTGTGCGATGGTTAATGTTTAATTCCAGAGAACCTCGCGCATATGCGCGACGCTGGGGCGCGCATATGCGCGAGCTGCCGAGGAAATCATATGTTGAAACAGTAGGTCTCGTGCATATGCGCGAGGCTTAGACGCGCATATGCGCGAGGAATGCAGAAGGGAAAATGATAAATAGGCATACAAAAAATGATAGGAATTGAAAAGGAAAACCGAATGCTTCGAAGGAGATTTCCAATTCTTGAGTTTAGAATTTAGTTTGTGAGAAATTCGTCCGTTTGATTTTGAATCTGACTTCAGTAATGTGCTCCTATTGACGTAGGCTACAACTTGACGTAAGTTTTGATATGTCCTGAAATTATGCCATTGTCAGAATTGAATAGGATTCATATATGATGTTCTTGACATGTTAAACATCGTAGAATCGAAGTCAGATTGAAAAACAGGTTAATTATGGAATTGTTATGATTTTCTGATTATATTAATTTGAAATCAGGACAGATTTGGATTATGAAAGAATTACATATTGTATCGGATATGAGTTATGATTTGTAATTGATGTCTGTTGATATGATATTGACGGGGATACTGAGATTGTGCCATTATGCCGTTGAGTTGACTTAAATCCAGATTAATCAGATTCAGTGTTGAATTGAGAATAGAACATTGATATTATGATGCTTGATATATCGTTTCAGATTTACAGAGACAGTCTTGAGTTCAGAACGGTTATTGCTTCAGACCGAGACTACAAACGAAAGGTATAAGTCAATGTGGTATTGGGAGATCGACTCAAGTAGGATATACTTGAGTTTCCCTAAATCACATACTTATTGTTATTATATGCATTGATTTGATTTGATATGCTTGTTCTATTGATTTATAGGAAGCATGTATTAGACGAGTATTAGACGAGTATTAGACGAGTGATCTTGTGACAGAAGTGCCTGATAGTGGTGGGATCGCCACGGGCACATTGCACGATGTCACAAGATAGTAAATTGGCGATAGTGCCAAAGTCTATCACGTATAGGTCACCGGACGATTGGCTGTCGATGTGGATAGAATTGGAGTTTCGTCTGTTACTGGTGATCGATACCATATCGATGTGGATAGAATTGGAGTTTCTTCTATTACTGGTGATCGATATGGAATTCCAACGTCTGGAAATCGGGATTCCTAGACTAGGATTGAGTCTAGTCTGAGTCGTGGAGTCACGAGTATGATTGATAGTTTTATATTCATTATGTTCAGACTTTGATATATATCTGATATTCGCTTCATTCTTTATATTTATTATATGATTGCATGTTCGTTGATTTATACTGGGATTATATTCTCACCGGAATTATCCGGCTGTTGTCGTGTTTGTATGTGTGCATGACAACAGGTGGGACAGGATCAGGGTCGAGGAGATGACGAGAGATCATGATTAGAGTAGAGACCACGGACTTTGACGTTGCTGTAGATAGGGTTTAAACACTTGATAGCTAGTTGTTGAACCTTAGTCTGTATTGAATGTATGTTGTACAGGACTTGTACCTTCTTTTATACTGATATGTATAATAGTATGATTTCCATTACGTTCCGCATTTTAAAAAAAAAATTTAGACCCTGTTTGTTAAAGTTGATTAAATTATCCCAATGAAGATTATGAACTTGATTAGCGTCCGGGTCCCCACAAAGGTGAAAATCGAATTTAGCAAAAATGAACATTTAGCGAGCTATAGTTTTTTGATGATATATCACAGAATGTTGGTGTAAAGAATCAGCCGACAAAATGAATAAACATAAAACCCTATATCCTATCGTTATAAATCGATACACTGCTGGGATATAAGCCTATGGTCGTGGATCAACTAATTGCATGCAATCTCTGACTATGTATCTATCAATCCAATAAATCATTTGAACTCTCTTTTGGGCATTAAATCAAACACTTTGCATACTCTTTTTTTTTGTATTCCCTTTTACACAATTGAGACATATAAAAGCCTCTAATATATAACAAAGTGTATTGATACATAATATGAATCAAATGGAAGGGAATAGCATGTTAAAACCATTGAAACAACATACATATATTATCATGTGAGCACAAGGAAATGAATTCCACTTACAACCAATGGAAACCTTGATTCTATTCTCTTGTTAAAAATCCTACAACAATAAACCATTAATTGCACCATCAACATATCAATAATCACAAACACATACCATAAAATCCATAAAACCAACACAATCAAACATCCCGTATTTCCCCCAACACCATAAACCAAGAAATAACCAAAGCCACAAGCTTACCTAAGCTCCTTGAATCCAAAATAACCTTGTTCTAACTTCAATAATCCAACAATAAGCTAAAATCAAAGAAATGAAAGAAGGGAATAAGAACCCTAGCTCTTCCTTAACCTGAAATTTCGAGAAGAGTGGAGAGAATGAGAGAAAAGTGAGCCAACCATTCTATTATATCACTTAAAATCTCAAAACACGCTTATACTGTTCACGCACCGCGGGGGCGCTGCCTCTTGGACTGCGGGTGCGCTATGCGTACAGAACCACATCCAAAAATCTGAAAGTGACGACCGCGGGTGCGCTGCTCAAATGACCGCGGGTGCACTGAAGGCTCTGCCCAAACACCGCGGGTGCACTGCAAAATGGACCGCGGGTGCACTCTCCATACTGTCCCATCACCGCGGGTGCGGTAGATTTTTCTGTGCGGGTGCACTGTCAACTGAAGCCAACAATAAACTTTGCAACTAAAATCGAATCGCAACGTCGCTTCTCCTCACAATCTGGCAAAACTCCCAACAAGAAAGTTGAACCTCTAAGTCTCATCTAACCACCCCAATTGGCCTCATACCAATTGGCTCAACATACAAATTACCATGAATTAAATCGCAAAGACACTACAACAACTACACATCTACTAAAAACAATAATACTATAAACCATAAATCACAATTCTTAACATCAAAACTATACTTAAACTTAACCAATTAGTCCATAAACATAAGAAATCTTAAAGCTTGGATATTACAATCTCCCCTCCTTAAAGGAATTTCGTCCCCGAAATTTATATCACTGCGCAAATAACATGGGAAACTTTTCTTTCATCTCATCCTCTGGTTCCCACGTGGCTTTTTCAATCAATTGATTCCTCCAAAGGACTTTAACAATGCCGATCTCTTTGTTTCTCAACACTTTAACTCTGCGATCCAGAATCTGGACTGGAATCTCTTGGTACGTCAAATTCGGTGTCAAATCCAATGGCTCGTGGCGAAGAACATGGGAAGGATTCGCAATATACTTCCTGAGCATGGAGACGTGAAAAAAATTATGAACTCTATCAAGATCTGGCAGTAGGTCTAACCTGTAAGCTCGATCACCGACTCTGTCCAAAATCTCAAATGGGCCAATAAACCTTGGACTCAACTTTTCCTTTTTGCCAAACCGCATCACAACCTTAAGAGGTGCAATCTTCAAGAACACATGATCGCCAACTTCAAACTGCAACGGCCTACGTCGTACATCAGCATAACTCTTCTGTCTCGACTGTGCTGTCATCATCCTCTCTTGAATAACAACAACAACATCAGCTGTCTGTTGGACCAACTCTGGGCCCAACATCTTTCTCTCGCCAATCTCGTCCCAATACAAGGGAGATCTACACTTTCTGCCATAAAGTGCTTCATACGGTGCCATGCCAATCGTCGCTTGGTAACTGTTATTGTACGTGAACTCAACAAGAGTCAATTTGGAATCCCAACTACTAGGATAATCAATAGTACAAGCTCTGAGCATATCCTCCAATATCTGAAAAACTCTCTCTGATTGACAGTCGCTCTGAGGATGATATGTTGTACTGAATGTTAACCGTGTACCCAAGGATTTGTGCAAACTCTTCCAAAACTCTGATGTAAATCTAGGGTCACGATCGGACACAATCGACTCAGGAACACCATGAAGTCTAAAAATCTCTGCTATGTACTCTTCGGCATACTGGTTCATGGAATACGTCGTCTTGACTGGGAGAAAATGCGCTGACTTGGTCAACCGATCAACAATAACCCAAATAGAGTTATAACATTTCTGCGTTCTAGGAAGACCAACCACGAAATCCATTGTAATATGCTCCCATTTCCATTGAGGAATCGGCAATGACTGCAATGTCCCAGCAGGTTTCTAGTGCTTGATTTTCACCTGCTGACAAGTTAGGCACTGAGAAATAAACATGGCAATATACTTCTTCATACCTGGCCACCAATAGAGTCTACGAAGATCCTGATACATCTTGGTACCACCTGGATGTATCGAGTATGGCGTTGTATGTGCCTCTGTCCAGACGTCTCGACGAATATCATCACCAATAGGAACGCAAATACGGCCTCTGAATGTCATCAAACCATATCTATTCATCCCAAACTCTGAATTACCTCTCTCTTCTGCTCTGGCTCTCATCTCTGTCAACTGTACATCATTGACCTGCTCTCTACGGATTCTGTCCGTTAATGTAGCCTGAATGACCAACGCTGAAAAGCGAGCAATGGTTCCTGGGACTACCAAAGCAATCTCTTCTCTTTGCAAGTCGAACAACAGCGGCTTTTGGATCATAGAACTCAAAGAAGAACTTGACTTACGGCTCAATGCATCTGCTACAACATTTGTCTTCCCAGGGTGATAACTAATAGTCACATCATAATCTTTGACAAGCTCTAACCACCGTCTCTGTCGCATATTGAGTTCTTTCTGAGAAAAAAAATACTTTAAACTCTTGTGGTCCGTGAATATTTCACACTTTTCGCCATATAGATAATGTCTCCAGATTTTCAGAGCGAAAACCACAGCTGCTAGTTCCAGATCACGCATAGGATAATTTTTCTCGTAGTACTTCAATTGACGAGAAGCCTAGGCTATAACCTTTCCACGTTGCATCAGCCCTGCATCGAGGCCCTTCTTCGACGCATCAGTATAAACAACAAAGTCCTCTGAACCACTGCGCAATGCAAGTACCGGAGCTGTCGTCAACCTATCTTTCAACTCTTGAAATCCACTTTGGCATTCATTGGAGCACTCAAACTTCACAGTCTTCCTTGTCAGATTGGTTAACGGTAGGGCAATCATGGAAATATCTGAAATAAAACGACGATAATAACCCGCCAAACAAAGAAAACTGCGTACCTCTGATACAGTGGTAGGGATAGGCCACTTCTGTAACGCCTCAATTTTCACTGGATCAACAGCTATACCATCCTTCAATACAACATGGCCTAAGAAAGAAATCTGCTCCAACCAGAACTCAGATTTCTTCAACTTAGCATACAACCTCTTCTCTCTCAACAATTGAAGAACAACTTTGAGGTGCTCTGCATGAAGCTCTCTGGTCTTGGAATAAATCAATATATCATCGATGAAAACAAAGACGAAACTATCCAAATACGGCTTGAACACTCGGTTCATAAGATCCATGAAGACTGAAGGAGCATTAGTCAGACCGAATGACATAACAAGAAATTCGTAATGACCGTACCTAGTCCGGAATGCCGTCTTAGGGATATCAGACTCCCTAAATTTCAACTGATAATAGCCAGATCGCAAATCAATCTTCGAAAACATTGTAGCCCCCTGCAGTTGATCAAAAAGGTCATCTATCCGTGGCAACGGATATTTATTCTTGATAGTGTTAGAGTAGGTGCCCGTCGAGCCAAGTGTTGGCCGAGTGTTCACGATGAAACTCTATGTATAAACGATCTTTATTTTAATAATATTTGAATTTATTATATTGGCGCATCTTTATCTGTATACCCATGCTAGTTGCATAGATAAAGTCCTTGAATATACAAATAGTAGAAAGAATATGAGATGCTCATATGATGAGTATCATGAAACTCATATTTGGAATACTGTATATTCTAAACGGTTCCTAGTCGATTCAGCCGCCACTAAGAAGGATATAGGCCGCTCGAGTTAGAGACTAGTATCTGCGATGTGAGTACCATGTTTCATTGGTAGGGGACATTGTGATGTCCGAACATGCAGATAGGTGCTCCTTGTAGAGTGCACTGAACAACCCTCCATAAAAGGACTTTCCAAGTGGTTCTCACTTATCGAGTGGAATAGTCCTAGTTTATGGTTGTACACCATTTGACCCGGGACAACATTGAGACTCTATGTGCTAGAATTACACTTTGGCTTGTTTACCGACTCTCATGGGGTCATCAGGTGGCAAGGTTGGGTGTTCTGTCGAAACATTTAGGAGTCGATGCATTGTAGTCGGGGATTCACCGCTTACCTTCGGGTATGGATATCCTATGTGTTCTCATGTGTATGTAGATTGAAATCTCTGATCAGAGTATGGTGGTAATTATGAAAGGGGTTTCATAGATTACACCATCGATGCAACTACAACATGACACATAGTATCGATTCATTGACAACTCTCGATAAACCAATGGTTGTCGAATCGGTCGGGATATATGAGTTGAAGGGACCGTACTGTACGCTAACCATAATTGAATGGTTCTTGCAGGCACTATCATTTGATACCTAGGGAATCATGTGAGCGATGTTGCTAGGTGTTTAACATGATTCGTTGGGTGCTATCAGACTTGAGTTCTGACGTTCTTGTTATCAAAGAGTTGATAAGTAAGAATGGAGCAATTGGGGTATGCTCATATAAGGACATGTTTAGTCCGAATCACATGGAGATGTGAACCCACGGCTAGTTGTATCAATGAACCATTGAGGGCCACACAAGTGCTGGCTTTCTAGATCCCGTTGAGAAGTAAAAAAAAAAAATAGTTCAATGTGTTGAACGACTTATAAATGAGTTTATAAGTGTAAGGAAAAATAGAAGTATGACTTCTATGAGAGAAATGTAAATTTTAATTTATGGAAGTGTTCCTAAATTAAAATTTGGCCAATTGAATAATGTATTTGAAAATTGTGATTTTCATAAACATTATTATGGACTAAATTAAATTAATTCAAGTGTTGAATTAATTAAACACTAGTGGACCTAGTAGAGTCCAAATAATTAAATTAATTCAAGTGTTGAATTAATTAAATTATATTGAGTCTTGTAGAGCTCAATTTAAATTAATTATTTAACTAGGGAGACTTGGGTAAATTCAAGTAATGTTTAATTAGTCTCAAATATGTTTGAGATAATTAAATTTAGTCCATGGTTTTTATTTTGATAATAAACCATATAATATGCATGCATGGGAGGTGAAGGGTTGGAGACAACTTTTGCAACTATCAAGGCTTGGCATGCTACTTTTGTCTCTACTTTTTGCAAGTCCAAGACAAGTCTCCCTTCCCCCTCATTGAAACCACAATGGCCGAAATTCTCAAAACAATTCTCCCAAGTTTTTCTCTCAATTTTTCTCTTCAAGTGTTGAGGAAGAAAAATACTTATCTTTGAAAAATCCTTTTATTTTTCTAGTGCAAAATAAGAGGGGTTCTAGTTTGCTAGTGGTGGGCCTAATTTTGAAGGAAAGATTCAAGAACAAGGTGAAGCTTGTAGATTGTCTTGCCATCAAGAGCTTAGTTGTATATCAACTAAGTTGGAGCCATCATCAACCTTAAGAGGTTGATAGGTAACTATTTCTAAACACACTGTGAATGTCATTTTGGTGTTTTATTGTATTTCCTACACAAACTCAAGGTGGCCGAAATTTATATGCTAAAATCGAAAATTTTTGTGCTTCCGTTGCGTTTCCGGCCACCGTAACCGATCCCCTTTCAGATAGTCACTTTGTTGATTTCTCTGTAATCAATGGAAAGCCGCAAAGACCCATCTTTCTTTTTGACAAAGAGAACCGGAGCTCCCCAAGGCGAAGAAATCGACTGAATAAAACCTTTATCCAAAAGATCCTGCAACTGCGTCTTCGACTCTTTCATCTCTGTTGGGGCCATTCTGTACGGAGCCTTAGAAATAGGAACCGTCCCGAGGACTAAATCAATCACAAACTCTACATCTCTGTCCGGCGGTAAAGCCAGAACATCATCCTCAAATATATCAGGGAACTCTCTCACAACATCAATATCATCAATATTCAACTTCACAATTCTATCCATATCCACAATCGAAACCAAAAACTCATCACAACCTCTAAACAACAACTTTTTAGCCTCAAGACACGAAATAAAAGGAAGGACCAGCGAAGTACCTGCACTGGCGAGCAAACCTTCCTTATCGACATCATCTATAATTTCACAGTCTTGGCAACACAATCAATCACTGCACGATAAGTTGATAGCCAATCCATGCCAAGTATAATATCAAATGCAACCATCGGAATAACAATCAAATCGGCATAAACCAATCGCTCATCAATTTGAACAGAACACACATGCACAATAAACGTCGGGTACAACACATCTCCAGAAGGAAATACAACATTAAACTGGAGGGGAATAATATAAGAAACTAGACCCAAAGATCTCAAAAATAGTTCAGACATAAAAGAATGAGTAGCAACTGTATCAATCAATGTTGTAGCTACTCTGCTTGAAATTAAAATAGTACTAAAGATCACAGAAGAATCATGGTTTATACATTCCTTCGTCATGGTGAAGATGCGACCATGCACCTTCTCTTTACTCGATCCTCTCGGACAATCCTTGGCGATATGGTCTGCAGTACCACATCGATAGCAAGTGTGAGTACCGAATCTGCACTCTCCCCTATGATGCCTATAGCACTTGGACACAATTGCTTCTCGGGATCAAATGGAACTGCCGGTGCTTTAGAACTCGGTTCCATCTTGCATTTCCCCTTGAAATTGCCTTTCCCTCTTTTGCTCGAACCTTGACCTCTTTGAGCAATAGCCTGCTGCCTCGCCTGTCTCTCTCTAGCAATATCTTTCTCATCTTGCTCTGCTAACAAGGCTTTAGCCACAATCTCTTTATATGTCACCGCCTTAGACATAATGATGTCCCTCCTGATCTCTGCTGGAAGGCCTCTAATGAAATGAGCACCCTTATCTTTGTCATTGGAGGCAATATAAGGGGCAAACAGACATCCCACCTCAAACTCAAAATGTACTCGTTGACATTCATACCTCCTTGACGAAGCTCTAAAAACTCAGTCACCTTCCGAGCTCAAAGTGTATCTGGGAAGTACTTGTCATAGAAAAGATCCGTGAAATCTTGCCACTTCAATGCCGGAAAAGATCCGTGAACTGCTTGAGCCACTTGGACTCTCCCTTGACCTCTACCTTGTGACACCTCTGACCGGTTTTAATAAAATAACAGCGGAATTTAAAATTTTCTTTGAAGGCAAGGAAGGATTCAAAATCAACTACCATGAAACATTTACAATAAAAAGTAATTACATCATCATTCAAATGATATAACAAAATACAAAATATTATTTTTAGGATCATGTCCAAAATGTGTGCAAAATGGCCTTCTTCCTTCCAACTATATGCATATGACTCCGGCCCCAATCAACGTCCCGACCCTTCGCACTTATCTGCATCACATGAATAAACTGAAATGAGTACAACTCAGCAAGTGGAACTCTTACACAGCAATGTACATAGCATACTCTGAAAAGATAACTTTGAAATAAATAAATACCATCAACTCTTGAATTAAGAATAACATAGCAACATATCAATAAGATGGTATTTCTCTTTTCTCTATTGGATTGATATCTATATAGTATCTCTGTCTCTGTACCTATATCCCATCGATATAAATCGATAACTCTGAGGGATATATGCCTATGGTCGTTGATCAACTAATTGCATGCAATCTCTAACTATGTATCTATCAATCCAAAAATCATTTGAATTCTCTCTTTGGCATTTCATCAAACACTTTGAAATCTTTAATCTTTTGTATTCCCTTTTTCAATAATTGAGACATAAAATGTCTCCAATATATATAACAAGTGTATCAATACATAATCATGAATCAAATGAAGGGAATAGCACATTAAAACCATTGTAATACAATACATATATTATCATGTGAGCACAAGGAATGAAATTCCACTTACTACCAATAGAACCCTTGAATCTAAACTCTTGGTACACCACCTACAACAATAATTCATAATTTACACCATCAACAACTCAATAATCCAACAATAATACCAAAGAAGCCATAAAACCAACACCATCCACAAACCCATATCATCTCTCATTCCAAAACCAAGAATAACTAAACCAAAATGCTTACCTTAGCTCCTTGAACCAATAATAACTTAGTACTCTTAACAATAATCCACCAAGAGGCTTGAATCAAAGAAATGAATTGAAAGGAAATGAGGAAACCCTAGCTCCAAGGAGAGAAATTCGAGAATGGGGGAAAAGAAATGAGAAAAATGAGACCAACTCTTGCATTTAAACACTAAAAATCCGAAAACACGCTTTCACTATTCATCAACCGCGGTGCGCTCCAACATGCACCGCGGGTGCGCTATGCCCTCGGCATCCCAACCAAAAATCTGAAAATGTCGACCGCAGGTGCGCTCTGAAACTTACCGCGGGTGCGGTGCCTCCACCGCGGGTGCGGTAACAATCACACCGCGGGTGCGGTGTCCTCACGGCAAACCCATCAAAATTCATAATTAACGACCGCGGGTGCGGTCCTCTTACAGAGCACGGGTGCGGTCACCCCTGAAGCCAACAACCAACTCTACGCAACAAAGATCGAATCGCAACGCTGATACAAAAAAACTATACCACAACTAACAACGACAATACCACGAAACAATTATAACCAACAATACTAAAACCCAAACAAAACTCTTAACCAATTAATCAATAATTATACGAAAACTTAAACCGTACCGTACACCAGGCTTGGCTATTACAATTTCCCCTCCTAAAAGGAATTTCGTCCTCGAAATTGACGTCACTGTGCAAACAACTCAGGATACTTCTCTTTCATCTCATCCTCGGGTTCCCACGTGGCCTTTTCGATCAAATGATTCCTCCAAAGGACTTTAACAATGCCGATCTCTTTGTTTCTCAATACTCTAACTCTGCAATCCAGAATCTGGACTGGAATCTCTTGGTACGTCAAATTCGGCGTCAAATCCAATGGCTCGTGGCGAAGAACATGGGAAGAATTCGCAACATACTTCCTGAGCATAGATACATGAAAAACATTCTGAACTCTGTCAAGATCTGGCTGTAGGGCTAACCTGTAAACTCGATCACCGAATCTGTCCAAGATCTCGAATGGGCCAATAAATCTCGGACTCAACTTTTCCTTCTTGCCAAATCGCATCACACCCTTAAGAGGTGCTATCTTCAAGAACACATGGTCGCCAACCTCAAATTGCAAAGGTCTACGACGCACATCATCATAACTCTTCTGTCTCGACTGTGCTGTCTTCATCCTCTCCCTAATAACCGCAACAACATCAGCTGTCTGTTGGACCAACTCTGGACCCAACATCTTCCTCTCGCCAATCTCGTCCCAATACAAGGGCGATCTACACTTTCTGCCATTAAGTGCTTCATAAGGTGCCATGCCAATCGTCGCTTGGTAACTGTTATTGTACGTGAACTCAACAAGAGGTAATTTGGAATCCCAGCTACCAGGATAATCGATAGTACAAGCTCTGAGCATATCCTCTAGAATCTGAATAACTCTCTCTGATTGACCGTCGCTCTGGGGATGATATGTTGTACTGAACGCTAACCGAGAACCCATAGCTCTGTGCAAACTCTTCCAAAACTCTGAAGTAAATCTAGGGTCACGATCAGACACGATCGACACAGGAACACCATGAAGTCTAACAATCTCTGCTATGTACTCTTTGGCATACTGATTCATGGAATACGTCGTCTTGACTGGGAGAAAATGCGGTGACTTGGTCAACTGATCAACAATAACCCAAATAGAGTTAAAACCTTTCTGCGTCCTTGGAAGACCAATCACGAAGTCCATCGTAATATGCTCCCATTTCCATTGAGGAATCGGCAATGACAACACTGTCCCAGCAGGTCTCTGGTGGTCAATCTTCACCTGCTGACAAGTTAGGCACTGAGAAATAAATATGGCAATATCTTTCTTCATACCTGGCCACAAATAGAGTCTACGAAGATCCTGATACATCTTGGTGCTGCCTGGATGTATCGAATATTGCGCGGTATGTGCCTCTGTCAAGACGTGTCGTCGAATATCGTCACCAGTAGGAACAAAAATACGGCCTCTGAAAGTCACCAAACCATCTCCATTCAACCCAAACTCTGAATTACCTCTCTCTTCTGCTCTAGCTCTCAACTCTATCAACTCTGAATCACAGGCCTGCTCTCTACGGATCATGTCCGTCAATGTAGCCCGAATGACCAACGCTGAAAAGCGAGCAATGGTCCCTGGAACCACCAAAGCTATCTCCTCTCTCTGCAAGTCTAACAACAACGGCTGCTGAATCACCGAACTCAAAGAAGAACTCGACTTACGGCTCAAAGCATCCGCTACAACATTCGCTTTCCCTGGGTGGTAACTGATCGTCACTTCGTAGTCTTTGACAAGCTCTAACCACCGTCTCTGTCGCATATTGAGCTCCTTCTGAGAGAACAAATACTTCAAACTCTTGTGGTCCGTGAAAATTTCACACTTTTCGCCATACAAATAATGTCTCCAGATTTTCAGAACGAAAACCACAGCCGCCAGCTCCAAATCGTGCGTAGGATAATTTTTCTCGTAGTCCTTCAACTGGCGAGAAGCATAGGCTATAACCTTCCCACGTTGCATCAGCACTGCACCAAGACCCTTCTTCGACGCATCGGTAAAAACAACAAATTCCTCTGAACCACTGGGCAATGCAAGTACCGGAGCTGTCGTCAACTTATCTTTCAACTCTTGAAATCCACTCTGACATTCATTGGACCACTCAAACTTCACAGTCTTCCTCGTCAGATTAGTTAACGGCAGGGCAATCTTGGAAAAATCTGAAATGAAACGACGATAATAACCCGCCAAACCAAGGAAACTACGTACCTCTGATACAGTGGTAGGAATAGGCCACTTCTGAACCGCCTCGATCTTTACAGGATCAACAGCTATCCCATCCTTCGAGAGAACATGGCCTAAGAAAGAAATCTGCTCCAACCAGAACTCGCATTTCTTCAACTTAGCATACAACCTCTTCACTCTCAACAACTGAAGAACAACTCTGAGGTGCTCTGAATGAAGCTCTCTGGTCTTGGAATAGATCAAGATGACGTCGATGAAAACAATGACGAAGCTATACAAATAAAGCTTGAACACACGGTTCATCAGATCCATAAATACTAAAGGAGCATTGGTCAGACCAAAAGACATCACAAGAAATTCATAATGACCGTACCTAGTCCGAAACGCCGTCTTAGGGATATCAGACTCCCTAACCTTCAACTGATAATAGCCAGATCGCAGATCAATCTTCGAAAACACTGTAGCCCCATGCAGCTGATCAAACAAATCATCTATCCGTGGCAACAGATATTTATTCTTGATAGTCACTTTGTTGATCTCTCTGTAATCAATGCAAAGACGCAAAGGTCCGTCTTTCTTCTTGACGAAAAGAACCGGAGCTCCCCAAGGCAAAGAACTCGGTCGAATGAAACCTTTATCCAAAAGATCCTACAACTGCGTCTTCAACTCCTTCATCTCCGTAGGGGCCATTCTGTACGGAGCCTTAGAAATAGGAACCGTACCTGGAACTAGATCAATCACAAACTCTACATCTCTGTCCGGCGGTAAACTCGGCACATCATCCTCAAATACATCAGAGAACTCTCTCACAACATCAGTATCATCAATATTCAACTTAATCATTCTATCCACATCAACAATAGAAGCCAGAAACCCATCACAACCTCTAAACAGCAACTTCTTAGCCTCAAGACACGAAATAAAAGGAAGGACCAGCGAAGTACCTGAACTGGCGAGCAAACCTCCCTTATTGCCATCATATGCACATTTCACCGTCTTAGCAACACAATCAATCAATGCTGCCTCGCTTGTCGTTCTCTGGCAATGTCCTTCTCATCTTGCTCTGCCAACAAAGCCTTAGCCACAATCTCTTTGAATGTCACAGCCTTCGACAAGTTGATATCTCTCCGAATCTCTGCTCGAAGGCCTCGAATGAAATGAGCACCCTTAACTTTGTCATTGGAAGCAATGTGCGGGGCAAACAGACAGCCCTCCTCGAACTTCAAGATGTACTCATAAACATTCATATCTCCCTGTCGAAGCTCCAAGAACTCAGTCACCTTCCTAGCTCGAAGTGCGTCTAGGAAGTACTTGTCATAGAAAAGATCAGTGAACTCTTGCCACTTCAATGCTGGAACATCAACACTAAACTTGGTAGCATTCCACCAAATGCGTGCAGCTTTGACTAACATGAACACTGCACAACTGATTCTGTCTTTGTCTTCATAGTTGAGATGATCGAAAATAGCCTCAAGTGCTTTGATCCACTCTACGGCCACCAACGGATCAGTGCTTCCTGCAAATTCAGGCGGATCCATCCTCTTGAAAGCAGTAAAGATCCCATCGGTACCAACTGCTTGAGCCACTTGGCCTCTACCCTGTCCTCTACCTTGGCCTGCTCTTTCAACAACTTGCCGAAATTATCGACAACTCTAGAGGAAGAACTATCCTCACCCTCTACAGCTTTCCTCTTAGGAGGCATAACTCCTACAATGTGCTCACACAATACATATCAATAGATAACAATGTATAGATGTAGAAGAAGACATACCCGGACAGTTGAAACTAGACGAAGTCATATGCATTGGTCCGAAGAACGGTGCTCTGATACCACTAAATGTGACACCTCTGACCGGTTTTAATAAAATAACAGCGGAATTTAAAATTTTCTTTGAAGGCAAGGAAGGATTCAAAATCAACTACCATGAAACATTTACAATAAAAAGTAATTACATGATCATTCAAATGATATAACAAAATACAAAATATCATTTTTAGGATCATGTCCAAAATGTTTGCAAAATGGCCTTCTTCCTTCCAACTATATGCATATGACTCCGGCCCCAATCAACGTCCCGGCCCGTCGCTCTTATCTGCATCACATGAATAAACTGAAATGAGTATAACTCAGCAAGTGGAACTCTTACATAGCAATGTACATAGCATACTCTGAAAACATAACTTTGAAATAAATAAATACCATCAACTCTTGAATTAAGAATAACATAGCAACATATCAATAAGATGGTATTTCTCTTTTCTCTATTGGATTGATATCTATATAGTATCTCTGTCTCTGTACCTATATCCCATCGATATAAATCGATAACTCTGAAGGATATAAGCCTATGGTCGTTGATCAAATAATTGCATGCAATCTCTAACTATGTATCTATCAATCCAAAAATCATTTGAATTCTCTCTTTGGCATTTCACCAAACACTTGGAAGTCTTTAATCTCTTGTATTCCCTTTTTCAATAATTGAGACATAAAATGTCTCCAATACAGATAACAAGTGTATCAATACATAATCATGAATAAATGAAGGGAATAGCACATTAAAACACTGTAATACAATACATATATTATCATGTGAGCACAAGGAATGAAATTCCACTTACTACCAATAGAACCCTTAAATCTAAACTCTTGGTACACCACCTACAACAATAATCCATAATTTACACCATCAACAACTCAATAATCCAACAATAATACCAAAGAGGCCATAAATCAACACAATCCACAAACCCATATCATCTCTCATTCCAAAACCAAGAATAACTAAACCAAAATGCTTACCTTAGCTCCTTGAACCAACAATAACTTAGTTCTCTTAACAATAATCCACCAAGAGGCTTGAATCAAAGAAAGGAATTGAAAAGAAATGAGGAAACCCTAGCTCCAAGGAGAGAAATTCGAGAATGGGGGAAAAAAATGAGAAAAATGAGACCAACTCTTGCATTTAAACACTAAAAATCCGAAAACACGCTTTCACTATTCATCGACCGCGGGTGCGCTCCAACATGCACCGCGGGTGCGCTATGCCCTCGGCATCCCAACAAAAAATCTGAAAATGTCGACCGCAGGTGCGCTCTGAAACTTATCGCGGGTGCGGTGCCTCCACCGCGGGTGCGATAACAATCACACCGCGGGTGCGATAACAATCACACCGCGGGTGCGGTGTCCTCACGGCAAACCCATCAAAATTCATAAATAACGACCGCGGGTGCGGTCCTCTTACTGAGCGCGGGTGCGGTCACCCCTGAAGCCATCAACCAACTCTACGCAACAAAGATCGAATCGCAACACTGATACAAAACAACTACACCACAACTAACAACGACAATACCACGAAACAATTATAACCAACAATACTAAAACCCAAACAAAACTCTTAACCAATTAATCAATAATCATACGAAAACTTAAACCGTACCGTACACCAGGCTTGGCTATTACATACCTTGACCTTGCAAACGGATCAACTGTTGAATCTGCTCACTATGGACCTTGGCTTGATCTTTCAATAACTTGCCGAACTCGTCGACAACTCTCGATGAGGTGCTATCCTCAGCCTTTGAAGCTTTCCTCTTAGGAGGCATTAAATCCTACAATGTTCTCACATAATACATATCAACTGATAACAATAAATAGATGAAGAAGACATACCCGGACTGTTGAAAGTAGACGAAGTCATATGCATTGGTCCGAAGAACATTGCTCTGATACCACTAAATGTAACACCTCTGTCCGATTTCATAAAATAACAGCGGAAATTTAAAAGTTTTACTTGAATGGAGGAAGGATTTAAAAATTTTCTTGACTAAACACATTTTAAATATAGACAATCAAAAGTATATACATGATCAATAAAGTGTGGCAACAAAATACAAAATATCAATTTTGATCAAGTCAAAATGCTAGCAAAATATCTTTCCTCCTTCAATCTTTGTATGCATATGACCCCGGCTGCAATCAACGTCCCGGCTCATCACTCTTATCTGCATCACATGAAATAACTGAAATGAGTATAAAACTCAGAAAGTGGAAATCTTACATAACAATGGATACATACCATACTCTGTAAAACATGGCTTTGAAATCATTAAATAATATCTAACTCTAGAAACATGAATATCATAGTATAACGTAAAAATAAAGATGGTATTTCTCTTTTCTCTGTTGAATTGATATCTAAATAGTATTTATGTCTCTGTACCTATATCCTAGTGTTATAAATCGATACTCTGCTGGGATATAAACCTATGGTCGTTGATCAACTAATTGCATGCAATCTCTGACTATGAATCTATCAATCCAATAAATCATTTGAACTCTCTTTTGGGCATTAAATCAAAAAATTTGCATACTCTTTTCTTTTGTAATCTATTTTACACAATTGAGACATATAAAAGCCTCTAATATATAACAAAGTGTATGGATACATAATATGAATCAAATGGAAGGGAATAGCATGTTAAAACCATTGAACCATACATATATTATCATGTGAGCACAAGGAAATGAATTCCACTTACAACCAATGGAAACCTTGATTCTATTCTCTTGGTACAAATCCTACAACAATAAACCATGAATTGCACCATCAACATCTCAATAATCCCAAACCCATACCATAAAATCCATAAAACCAACACAATCAAACATCCCATATTTCCCCCAACACCATAAACCAAGAAATAATCAAAGCCACAAGCTTACCTAAGCTCCTTGAATCCAAAATAACCTTGTTCTAACTTCAATAATCCAACAATAAGCTTGAATCAAAGAAATGAAAGAAGGGAATAAGAACCCTAGCTCTTCCTTGAGCTGAAATTTCGAGAAGAGTGGAGAGAATGAGAGAAAAGTGAGCCAACCATTCTATTATATCACTTAAAATCTCAAAACACGCTTATACTGTTCACGCACCGCGGGTGCGCTGCCTCTTGGACCGCGGGTGCGCTACGAGTACAGAACCACATCCAAAAATCTGAAAGTGACGACCGCGGGTGCGCTGCTCAAATGACCGCGGGTGCGCTGAAGGCTCTGCCCAAACACCGCGGGTGCACTGCAAAATGGACTGCGGGTGCACTCTCCATACTGTCCCATCACCGCGGGTGCGGTAGCTTTTTCAGTGCGGGTGCACTGTCAACTGAAGCCAACAATAAACTTTGCAACTAAAATCGAATCGCAACGTCGCTTCTCCTCACAATCTGGCAAAACTCCCAACAAGAAAGTTGCACCTCTAAGACTCATCTAACCACCCCAATTGGCCTCATAACAATTGGCTCAATATACAAATTACCATGAATGAAATCGCAACGACGCTACAACAACTACACATCTACTAAAAACAATAATACTATAAACCATAAATCACAATTCTTAACATCAAAACTATACTTAAACTTAACCATTTAGTCCATAAACATAAGAAATCTTAAACCGTACCGTTCACCAAACTTGGATATTACAACCTCCCCTCCTTAAAGGAATTTTGTCCTCGAAATTGACATCACTGCGCAAATAACACGGGATACTTTTCTTTCATCTCATCCTCTGGTTCCCACGTGGATTTTACAATCAATTGATTCTTCCAAAGGACTTTAACAATGCCGATCTCTTTGTTTCTCAAAACTTTAACTCTGCGATCCAGAATCTGGACTGGAATCTCTTGGTACGTCAAATTCGTTGTCAAATCCAATGGCTCGTGGCGAAGAACATGGGAAGGATTCGCAATATACTTTCTGAGCATGGAGACGTGAAAAACATTATGAACTGCATCAAGATCTGGCGGTAGGGCTAACCTGTAAGCACGATCACCGACTCTGTCCAAAATCTCAAATGGGCCAATAAACCTTGGACTCAACTTTTCCTTTTTGCCAAACCGCATCACACCCTTAAGAGGTGCAATCTTCAAGAACACATGATCGCCAACTTCAAACTGCAACAGCCTACGTCGTACATCAGCATAACTCTTCTGTCTCGACTGTGCTGCCATCATCCTCTCTTGAATAACAACAACAACATCAGCTGTCTGTTGGACCAACTCTGGACCCAACATCTTTCTCTCGCCAATCTCGTCCCAATACAAGGGAAATCTACACTTTCTGCCATAAAGTGCTTCATACGGTGCCATGCCAATCGTCGCTTGGTAAATATTATTGTACGTGAACTCAACAAGAGGCAGTTTGGAATCCCAACTACTAGGATAATCGATAGTACAAGCTCTGAGCATATCCTCCAATATCTGAAAAACTCTCTCTGATTGACCGTCGCTCTGAGGATGATAATGCTGTACTGAATATTAACCGTTTACCCAAGGCTCTGTGCACACTTTTCCAAAACTCTGAAGTAAATCTAGGGTCACGATCGGACACAATCTACACAGGAACACCATGAAGTCTAAAAATCTCCGCTATGTACTCTTCGGCATACTGGTTCATGGAATACGTCGTCTTGTTTGGGAGAAAATACACTGACTTGGTCAACCGATCAACAATAACCCAAATAGAGTTATAACCTTTCTGTGTTCTAGGAAGACCAGCCACGAAATCCATTGTAATATGCTCCCATTTCCATTTAGGAATCGGCAATGACTGCAATGTCCCAGCAGGTTTCTAGTGCTCGATTTTCACCTGTTGACAAGTTAGGCACTGAGAAATAAACATGGCAATATACTTCTTCATACCTGGCCACCAATAGAGTCTACGAAGATCCTGATACATCTTGGTACCACCTGGAAGTATCGAGTATGGCATTCTATGTGCCTCTGTCCAGACGCTCGTCGAATATCATCACCAATAGGAACGCAAATACGGCCTCTGATTGTCATCAAACCATCTCTATTCATCCCAAACTCTGAATTACCTCTCTCTTCTGCTCTGGCTCTAATCTCTGTCAACTGTATATCATTGACCTGCTCTCTACGGATTCTGTCCGTTAATGTAGCCTGAATGACCAACGCTGAAAAGCGAGCAATGGTTCCTGGGACTATCAAAGCTATCTATTCTCTTTGCAAGTCTAACAACAACGGCTTTTGGATCATAGAACTCAAAGAAGAACTTGACTTACGGCTCAATGCATCTACTACAACATTTGCCTTCCCAGGGTGATAACTAATAGTCACATCATAATCTTTGACAAGCTCTAACCACCGTCTCTGTCGCATATTGAGTTCTTTCTGAGAAAACAAATACTTTAAACTCTTGTGGTCCGTGAATATTTCACACTTTTCGCCATATAAATAATGTCTCCAGATTTTCAAAGCGAAAACCACAGCTGCCAGTTCCAGATCACGTGTAGGATAATTTTTGTAAGGACCGTGTATCGTATTATCGTAAATCCTATGTTGATTATCGATATTGTATGAAATTGTCATGTGATTATGTATTTGATGTATATCGTGACAATGAATTGAGAAATGAGTATTGAATATGAATTGACGTTGTAAGAGCTCGAGTAGAGAGGTCGGACGCCAATTTAGTACAAAAATAAATATTTGTACAGAACGTGTGACGCCCGGGCGATAGAAAGTGACCGCCCGCGCGCCAGGGTATATGAAGGTATATTCTCGGACAGAACATGCCGCGCCCGAGCGGTAATTTGCGACCGCCCGAGCGCGAGAGCGGTGGAGATAAGAATGAGTTTCTTTCTTTCGTTTTCTTCATTTTACATTTCAGAGTTTCGAAAAACACGAGAGAATTTTTATTTCTTTAGTCCGAATTGACTTTGAAACGTTGTCTAAACGCGAAACAAATTATATATTTGTGATCGTCGCGTCGAGGGCTTCTGACTGAGGTAATTTTCTTCTGGTTCCAGCAGCTCTAAATATCCAAGTTCTGGAATAGCATGAATTTGAAGTTGAATTTCTGAAATGTAGTAGAATAACCGACAAAAAACTCATACTCGAAGTCGGAATTGAATTATGATATGATTTTGATTTGATATGAATTTTTGAAGTTTCAAATGATATTTGAAACTCATATTAATGATTTTGGAATATGTTATTGATTGGAATGAGTATATTATTGATGTAGATAAAGTGTAATATCAATATCTTCATGCTACACCAACTGAAAATCAACGTCCCTGCTCGTCACTCTTATCTGCATCACATGAAATAACTGAAATGAGTATAAAACTCAGCAAGTGGAAATCTTACATAACAATGGATACATACCATACTCTGTAAAACATGGCTTTGAAATCATTCAATAATATCTAACTCTTGAAACGTGAATATCATAGTATAACGTAAAAATAATGATGGTATTTCTCTTTTCTCTGTTGGATTGATATCTAAATAGTATCTCTGTCTCTGTACCTATATCCTATCGTTATAAATCGATACTCTGCTGGGATATAAGCCTATGGTCGTTGATCAACTAATTGTAGGCAATCTCTGACTATGTATCTATCAATCCAATAAATCATTTGAACTCTCTTTTGGGCATTAAATCAAACAATTTGCGTACTCTTTTCTTTTGTATTCCCTTTTACACAATTGAGACATATAAAAGCCTCTAATATATAACAAAGTGTATTGATATATAATATGAATAAAATGGAAGGGAATAGCATGTTAAAACCATTGAAACACCATACATATATTATCATGTGAGCACAAGGAAATGAATTCCACTTACAACCAATGGAAACCTTGATTCTATTCTCTTGGTACAAATCCTACAACAATAAACCATGAATTGCACCATCAACATCTCAATAACACAAACCCATAACATAAAATCCATAAAACCAACACAATCAAACATCCCATATTTCCCCCAACACCATATAACAAGAAATAATCAAAGCCACAAGCTTACCTAAGCTCCTTGAATCCAAAATAACCTTGTTCTAACTTCAATAGTCCAACAATAATCTTGAATCAAAGAAATGAAAGAAGGGAATAAAAACCCTAGCTCTCCCTTGAGCTGAAATTTCGAGAAGAGTGGAGAGAATGAGAGAAAAGTGAGCCAACCATTCTATTATATCACTTAAATCTCAAAACACGCTTATATTGTTCACGCACCGCGGGTGCGCTGCCTCTTGGACCGCGGGTGCGCTACGCGTACTGAACCACATCCAAAAATCTTAAAATGACGACCGCGAATACGCTGCTCAAATGACCGCGGGTGTGCTGAAGGCTCTGCCCAAACACCGCGGGTGCACCGCAAAATGGACTGCGGGAGCACTCTCCATACTATCCCATCACCGCGGGTGCGGTAGCTTTTTCAGTGCGGGTGCACTGTCATCTGAAGCCAACAATAAACTTTGCAACTAAAATCGAATCGCAACGTCGCTTCTCCTCATAATATGGCAACACTTCCATCAAGAAATTTGCACCTCTAAGTCTCATCTAACCACCCCAATTGGCCTCATACCAATTGGCTCAACATACAAATTACCATGAATTAAATCGCAACGACGCTACAACAACTACACATCAACTAAAAATAATAATACTATAAACCATAAATCACAATTCTTAACATCAAAACTATACTTAAACTTAACCAATTAGTCCATAAACATAAGAATCTTAAACCGTACCGTTCACAAAGCTCTGATATTACAGCTTAAGCCTTATTAGTAACTTAATTAAGTATTCACTACAAGAAAAATGATTTTCCGCAGTACTTCATCAACAGCGTGCATTAAAAGCACGCTGCGAATACAAATTTTCACGGCATGCACCCATATGTACGCCGTTAATAGTTGCACTTGATACTATTAACGACGTGCATTAAAAGCACGATGCGGATATTACTATTGACGGCATGCATTAAAAACACGCTGCGGATAGTAACTTGATACTATTAACGGCGTGCATTAAAAGCACGCTGCGGATACTACTATTAACGGCGTGCATTAAAAGCACACTGCGGATAGTAATATCCGTAGCTTGCATTTATGTATGCTGTTAATAAATTATATAAACGACAACGTGCAATTATATGTGAGCTATTAATAACCTATGCAATTTTTACAGCTCACAATAGCCGTTAATAGTATTATTAACGGCGTGCAAGTTTATGTGTGCTGTTAAAAGTAAATAATTTTTTTTAAAAAAAAATCGTGTTCAGACATTAACGGCGTACATTACTCGCACGCCGTCAATAGTATTATTCACGGCATGCATAGTATTAGCACGCTGCGGAAAATGAGTTCGAATTTTAAATTAGCGACGGTTTTAGTAAAACCATTGCTAATATAAAAGTTGCGACGATTTTAACGCCACAATTAGCGACGGTTTACAAGTAACCGTCGCCGGCGACGGTTATTATTTATCGTCGCTCATAGACTTATATCGGCGACGGCTATTTATACACAATCTCCGTTTTATTTTCCTCCACACCATTTCACAACACTTAAAATTTTCCGCTACTTATATGATTTTAGTTTCGATTTAGATACGTGTTTTTGTTTGAATTTTTGGTTAATTTTTAAATTGTTAATTAAGATCATGAGTATTATTATTATAGTTGTATTGTAGTTTTTTTAAAAATTTAGTAAATTATAAAAATAAACTTTTTTTTATATTTACGCAAAATTTAGCGACGGTTTCGGAGCTGTCGCAAACTTATAAAACGGTCGCTAAATTTTAATACCGTCGCTAAATGAGCGACGGTTTTGTGGTTTTTCACCGTCGTCGATGTGCGACGGTGTTGTATTAACGTCGTACACGTGCACGCCGCGGAAATTTGTATTAACAGCGTACATATGCACGCCGTTGATAATAGTATTAACAGCGTGCACGTGTATGCTGCGGATAACCTTGAACTTTTAACCGCTTGCAACTTTGCAGCGTGCAATGCGCACTGCGAAAAGTCCATATGCACGCTGCGGAAAGCCATTTTTTTGTTGTAGTGATTTAATGTTCTAAACCCCACCCAAAACCCTCATACCTCACTGCCACACACACCATCAGATTACAAATTCTACCCAATCAAAACTACACGGCACACACCTTAGTTTTGATAGGAAAATTTGAAAAAAAAAAGCTTCAAGGAAAAACAAGCCAAGGTTGTCGTCGCCGTTCTTCGCAATCATCAACGAGAATTCGTGCGTTAAATACGCAAAGGCACACATAATTATTCCCTTCAAACATCATCACACCATAATATGTGTTTATGTATGAATTGTATGGAAAAAAAAGTGACACTTTGAATTATTTTCGTTTTTATGCAACACATGAAATTTCAAGCATGGTTTTGATTCAAACTTGTGTTTTTTACATGTATAAAGGGGCTGCCATGATTAGGGGATGTCTAGGGGATGTTTTTACACGAGTTATGGAGTTCTAAGTCTCCCCAGACACGCTGCACACATGAAACATGCAAGCTGGAATCAACTTCATGTCATGGGGGTTGTGGGGCTCGGTTTTTGGACTTGGGCGCTTGTGGTCACGGATTGGGGCCAGGGCTCGGACAGGGTCTGGTTGAGTCGAGGGAAGAGCCCTATCCATGCTAGGGCTCGAGTCGAGAGGGCAGGGAGGAGTCCTAGCCAACCGAGAGCTCCAAGAAAAAACACGCAGGGCTGCGCGGCTTGTGTAGGGTAGGTGGCTTGGCCTGGGGGCTTATGGATGGACTAGGGTGAGTCCTTAGCATCTTAGGAAGGTGCACGAGAGGCTGGCTCAGGGATGGTTGGGTTGGCTATGTATTAGGCTAGTAAACGTAGAGTCCATGCTAAGTAGGTCTCTCGGTGGAGTGCATGAGCTGCTGTTATGCTTTCTGGTTTGAGCTACGAGTCAAGGCTGTTGGTTCTAAGTGTCATGGAGGGTGCCTAAAAGGGTTGGTCAGGGTTTGGTCCAGCATGGTTCAAGGGTGGCTCGAGGAAATCGGACCGTGGCTAGTCGTTGATCACGGGGGCTAAAATAATATAAAAATCTAATTTATGAATTTAGGAATTTATATTGAAGTTTGAAATTTTTCGGGATTAAAACGCCTTCAAAACGACTAATTACGAATTAATTAAAAAGTCTCATATTTAAGCTAAATAAAAATATGTGAATTTTAATTTTGGCTTAAATACTTATTTTGGACATGCTAGAGTTAATGAAATTAAGCAAAATTGAAATTCGAGGAATTTTACGTCCATGGGTAAAACGATAATCTTACACCTAAAAATTAATAAACGTCATGGCAGTGTCCTGAATGCTGTTTTATATGCTAATATGATTATTTCACATGTTTATGAATTTTAATATGTTAAATTATCGTTTTTAAATGTTAATGTATTTTATGGTAAATATGGACATTTAAAAGATATGTTCATTGATTGGTTTAAAAGAAAAACGATATTATATGCATGTTTTATTAAAGTGATGAAAATGCGAAATGTTGAAAGACGTTAAGAGATTATTGTGATGGTTATGGTCCCACTGGGAGCCCGACAATCATATTTCCTTGGATACAGATACGAATACGTTAATATGTTAATACGTTGGCCAAGACCTATTTGATCGGTGAGAGTGTAGCTGGTGTCCCCACCGCCCAGTACTGTGGTTTTTATAGATGGATCCATCGCCCAATACAAATACGATACGAGTCACAATCACGATCTGAATTCGACAAACACGGATATGAATATGAACATGTTAATATGAATATGGATATGTCGATATGAAAATTTTTATGAAAATGATTATGTTTAAAGTTTATGCATTATTAAGAAAATGTTATTTTAAGTACAAATATTTTTCACGGTTGTATGTGATCTGTGTACATACTATTTCTTATCAAGGACATGATATGTTGAGTTTTTAGACTCACTATGTGTGATTGATGTAGGAGATTACAATAATAATGTTATGGGAGGTCTTGATGATTGACTTTGACTGGACTGGAGGTGCACATAATCCGAGGACCAACGCTTCTATTTTCCGGACTAATGATTGAAGTTTATGATTTGCGTTAAAGATTTTCAAGACTTTTTATTTATGCTTTTGAGTGGTTTTTGAGAGGATGATAATTTTCAAGTTTATTGTTTTTAGGTTTGGTAAAATATGAGACGATTTGACTATTAACTTTGAATTTCAAATATTAGTTGTTTGATTTATTTTATAAATAGTGCAAAAATATTTTATGTATATATGTATATGCATTGGCTGAATAGTATAGTTTAAAAAAATTTCTAGTATTTTTTAAGAAAAACGAATAACAGACGTTTCAGTTGGTATCAGAGCAATAGTTCTGTAAAGGGTTGTGCCACCATCAGCGCCGGGAAGATCAGTCGTCAAGCCTCAATTTGTAAGTTTTACATACTTTATATGATTTAATATGATGTTACCTGCATGATTACATGAATAATATGTTAACGTCACATGTTTACTAGCTTGTTGAGTATATATGCCTTGTATGCTTAAATTGCTTAATGGATTAAGATATGTCACATGATTAGAAAACTCAAATTTAAATGCATGTTGGTCACGTTAGAATTTGGAAAACGTTCAGATAAAATGACTCCTAGACGTGGCTCTGTTATTGTGAATCAAGCTGAGAACAGTGTGAACCGACAAGAGAATGCAACCCCACCTCCTAATGGGGATGCTGCTACTCGTGCCTTAGAGGGGATGGCTCGTCCCTTCAAACAGCAGTTACATTAGTTACAGCAGGCACCTAGGCCACATCATGACGTGTATGATCAGTTCCGGAGGCTAGGGCTGTAACGCCCCGAAAATTTAAAGGTCCATGTGAACAACATGCATACGAGTTATTAAATTCCTTGTGTATTTCAATTAATTGTTTTTGTTGCATGAATTAATTATGTTGTGCATATTTTCATGTTTAAAATATATTTTTCTACTTCGTTGCATTAAAATATATTTTTAAAAGGTTATTCAAGTTGCGATCGAGGAATGGAGACCGAGTGCTGAAAAATAGAAATGTTTTTATTTAATAATTGTTTTTAATTATTTAAAATATGATTGATGCTATTTCATAATTTTAAAAATAAGGGGTTTTTGAGTGATTTTATACATCGGGACGTATCGGTGTTGGTTTTTCAACAAAAATACAAACGTGGTGGCAACCCGACTAATAAATTCGCAAACTAATTCAGGAAAAATAATTTCTATTATTTAATTATACACTAATGGGCCTAATTAAAACCTTTTATTGGGCCTAAGCCTATTTAGTAATTAATTAAACTATATAATATGTTAAACCCACCCCAAACCCTCATACATCACACGCCACTCTCAATTTGCACACACGAGAACTCTTGCAATCAGAATACACGACACACACACACACACGAAATTTTAAGAGGAAAAGGTCGAAGCTTCAAGGAAAGATCAAGCCTAGGTTGTCGTCACCGTTCTTCGCTATAGTCAATGAATAATAGTGTGTTAAATACGTAAAGGCACGCCATATTCTCCTTTTACACATCCATCATACCATAGTATTTATTTAAATGTGTTTTGCATGAAAAACAAGTGACATGTTATTTATTTTCATTTTTCATGATCATGGAATTTTTAAAGCTTAGGTTTTGTTTCAAATTCATGCTTAATATGTGCTAAGGGGCTGCCATGAATTATGATATGATCAAGCATGTGTTTACACAAGTTTAAGGGTCTAGAACACTCACACAAACACATCAAAACGAACGAGAAAAGCTGGAACCGCAGGATGGGATTAGCCAAGAAGGGCCGAGAGTTTGTGTGTCTTCATGGAGGCTGTTTTGATGCATGGGGTTTAAGTTGTGGGGCCCTTAACTCCTAATCATTATTACAACACAATCTGATTAAGTTTAATTAATTGCAGTGGAAAACGAGTTTAAATTTTCTTTACAATGAGCCCAAAATATCTCTTCTATAATTTGAATACTAAAAATAGTATTTCATTTCACAACATAAAATATACCCACACAAAATCAAAACCAACTACATACAAACAACTCATGTCCTCGGGACATGCCCTAGTATATAATTACATATACATATATTGGGATAGACCACTAAACATCAACTCAGATATGACTCCCTCCAGAAGTACCAACTCTGGTCTCCTTATAACGTGAAGTACCTGTCATTGTCAACATACAAAGACAACAACAGCCCCATCTGGGGTGAGAAAATCTAAGTCTGAAGAAATCACAATATATACCACAGATATCTAAACAATGATATATTATATGCAATGCATGTATGTCGTGGAGGTATCAGGTCAAATGCCCATCCATTGAGCACATGTCTGAATCAAACGAATCGCTATCAAATCAATGCTCGAGCTGGCACACCGTCCTCAATTAGGGATACTCGTATAATAGTGTCGACAAAGCGCCATCAAATCTCAAATCTCAATCAATCATCGGGGCCACTAATGTCTAAGTTTTAAGAGCCACATAATGCCAAACATAGCATCGTGTTCACAAACCCCAGAATAAAATCCAATCATACCAAGGTATCCAAGAATCATAGCTGAACGTGCATGTCATGTATGACACATAAACTCAACAAATAAGGCATATGGACATGTATTCTCAATCCAATCAATCAAACATATATCATATAATACAGATACATGTCGTATGTTACCCGGTCGCAACATAACTCAATTCTTCGTTCCAGTCGATGTAGCTTGAAGATATCAGTACAATAATCTATCTACATCAATAACATATTTATTTCAATAAATAACATAATCCAAAATTCATATCAAGTTGAAATCATAGCATAATTCAATTCTAACTTCAAAATTTAGTTTCTTGTCGGTTATTCTACCGCAAATATAATCGAAATTAATAACAACTGACAAATAATTCTTCAATCTCAATCAAACGATTAAAATTCCCTAATTATAATAAATTGGGAATAATTCAAAATAACATCACTATAATCATCTCTTCTTCGTTAAAATCATAGACTATTCAACAATCTTCAATTTTTGTATGATTTAACAATTTATCGAATTTATTCCAGAAATCGATGAATTTCAAATATCACAAAAAATATAAAATTTATACCTCAAATCGAAGACCTCGTGTCAACAATCCCAGAACTGAAGTCGGTTCATCGATTGGATAAACCGATAAGTCGCACGATCGAAAAGAAAATATCAAAACATATTTTCCTCTCTCCTCTCTCAGAAAACTTTCGAATGAATCAGAATTCATTCGATCAGTTTTTATATTTATCTTTTTATTTTTTATTTTTAGTATTTTTTAATATTATAACATCGGTATATCTCTTTGGACCAGTCAAACGATCAAATTTTTCAAAACTCAAAACATGAAACTTGTATATATTTGAGTTTTCTACGTTATATCCAAATCTCAAATCATTTGAAATTCATATGACCAAGATATGTCACTAATTATCATTTTGTCCTTAAAATTAATTCATTATTTTTCAAATTATTTATGAAAATGACATCAAAATAAATTGAATACGGTGCAGATTTTGGTCTCCGTTCCAGGAGGGTTTTGAGCAGACCAGGGCTGGTTTTTCGGGTTGGGCTTGGTCAGTAGGGTCCCTAGGTGGGTTGGCTCGGGTTTGGCTTGAGGAGGCTCGGGCGTGGTTCGAGTAAATTAGGAGGTGGCTCGGTGTGTTCGATAAATGGTCAAAAACTAAAATAATAAAAGCTAAAAATGAATTCATGGGTCCATGGGTGTGGTTCATTAACTTGGAAGGTAGAATAAATACTAAAAATGCTATGTTTAAAATTTGGGATAAAAATAACGAGTTTTGGATTTATCCGGGATTTTATCTCCGCGCGATACGTTAATTAAGGAATTAAATGAAACGCCTAGTTTTAGGCTTAATAAATTTATGAAAAATTATATTTAAACTTAAATAATTATTAAAAGTCTAAGTTTTAATTTGGGAATTTTATATTAAAGTTTATTTTAATTCGGGATTAAAACACAACAATACGTCTTATTTAAAAATTAATTTAAAAGTTCTCGAATTAAGCTAAATAAAAATAATAGAAAATTCATGTAAGCTTAAATAATTGTTTGGGACACATTAGAGTCAATGAAATTCAGAGAAAAGTCGAAACGTGGAATTTTACTTCTAGGGGTAAAATAGTCATTTTACATCTAGAAATTAGTAAAGGTCATGGCAGTATCCTAAATACTGTTTTATTTGCCAATTTGATTATTTTCAATTATTATGGATATTTATGAAATTTATATGTTAAAGTACGATTTTTAAATGTCTATGATTTTTATGATTTATATATGGGAATTTATAAGGCATGTTGCATGTTTGGTTTCAAAATAAAACGATATTATTACGCAAGTTTTTATTAAGTGATGGAAATACGACATGTTGAAGGACGTGAAGGGATTGTGACTAAATACATGATATGTTGGAAATATCGTGAGGGTTATGGTCCTAGTGGGAGCCCGACGATCGTGTTTTCTTGGATACAAATACGAATACGAATCAAATACGAATATGTTAATACGTTGGCCAAGGCCCAGTTGACCGGTGAGAGTATCGCTGGTGTCCCCGCCGCCCAGTAATGTGTTTTTCTCTAGATGGATCCATCGCCCCATGCGATTAAGAATACGAGTCACAATCACGAACTGAATTCAACAAACATGAATATGAATATGAATACGAATATGAATATGAATATGTTGATATGAATATGAATATGTTGGTATGAAAATGTTTACGAAAATGTTTACGAAAAGTTTATGGACATTATGAAAATGTTTTTATTTAAAGTTTATGCATCATGAAAATGTTAATGAAAATGGATTTGTTTAAAGTTTATGCATTTTCATGAAAACGATATTTTAAGTACAAGATTTTTTTTCACTATTGTATGTGATCTGTATATGTAGTACTCGTTATCAAGAATATGATGTGTTGAGTTTTTTTATTCACTAGGTGAGTTTGCTGAAAGTCTTGATGCTTGACCTGACTGGACTGAAGGTGCACATAACCCGAGGATCAGCGCTTCTATTTTCCGCATTTAAGTTTACGATTATGCGAAAAGACTTTTACAACTTTTTATTTAAACTTTTGAGTGGTTTTTGAGAGGATGATACTTTTCAAATTTATTGCGTTTAGGTTGGTTAGACATTTGACGATTTTATGCTAAACTATTTACTTTGATTTTTAAATGTTATTTAATTGTTTATTTTTAAAAAATGGTGCAAGGTATTTTCAAAGTATTTATATATATGTAAGAAGAAAAAAAATCTAGCACATTCTAAGAAAACGATTAAGCAGACGTTTCAGTTGGTATCAGACCAATGGTTCTGTAAAGGGTTGTGCCACCATCAGTGCCGGGAAGCTCAGTCGTCAAGCCTCAATTTGTAAGTTTACATGCTTTATATAATTTATATGTGTTACCTGCATAATTATATAAATTAAATGTTTATGTGAGTCACATGTTTAATAGCTCTATGAGGATATATGATTTATGCTTTAGAATTTTTACGTGATACGATATTAAATAAGAAATTCTTTGATTTTCACGCATGTTGGCTTCGTAGTGGAATTGGACTATTTTGATTTTTGGGTTCTAGTATTGACGTTCTACTGTTTGGGTCATAAATTAATCGTGAATGTTATGAGTGCTTCTGGGACACGTAGATTTTCTAAGAAAATATTTATGATTCGTGGTTACTAGTTGAATTAATTTTGAGAATTACTCATAAGTAATAATTATTCGAAGATTTCAACGACTTTGGGAATATAAAAATGTATAATTTGGGATGTTAGGTTTTAATGAAAAGGTAAGATTGATGACGAGAATTGATTTTTGGGTAAATAAGTTTGAAATTATATAAATTATGTTATGGGAAGCCTGTAGAAGTAAAATTAAGAACGCCAAAAACTTATGGGTTAATCGTAGGATTTTTGAAATTGAGTACCATTTGGATAATTTTGAGGAAATTAAAAATTTATTTTGCCATTGTTGAGGAATTTGAGGACTAGTTTAACAATAAGTGAAAATTGAATGTGTTAAATGATAAGAATTTTCGAAGATTTAGACTTTTAAGAATATTTGGAACCTTGAAATATCTTGGGTTATAACATTGTAAGGAATTTTAATCAAGGGTTTTTTAAGGATGAATCGATATTAGGCTTGAAAATCTAAGTGCTAGCGGATGCATTTGGGATTTTAATATTGAAATTTGATAAGTTGATGAAAATTTGGGTATAAAATAAAGAAAATAATATACGATAAGTATGATCATTCATATTTTTCTATTGGAGAATTTAAGAAATGTTGAAAATTGAGGTTATAATAATATAGCACTAAGTCATTATGGGTTTTTTTTTTAAGTTTCAAATTGCAAATAAGGATTTAGAAGGTAAAATTAATTGGATCAAGGAGAAGTAAGGACATTCTAAAACTTAAGGTTGATCAGAGTAGCGCAGCGGAAGCATAGATTTGTTGAAAACTTAATTCCGGTGTTTTGACAAAAAGACTTACCAACTGAACTAAGCAACTGAACTGATCATCAACTGAACACTTCATCTGCTGAATTCAGTTTACTGTTCGATACAACTGAAGTTCATTCTCGGCAACTGATTATTTATCAGCTGATCTCTCAGCTGTACACGTCATCATTTGAAAGCGACAACCGACAAATAGTACATATATCTGCAACTAGTAGTGGAACGCCGCATTACAGAATGAACAGTGTACGACTGTCAGAATATATCGACGTGGCAATCAACGGTTAGAATATTCAAACATTCTTTAATGTTATCGTTGAGAGGAGAGCCTATAAACAGAGTGTTCCGAGCCCCAGCGGTAATTTGTAACCGCCTGAGCACCGCCAAGTTACAAGAAGAATGAGCCACGTTTCTTACCCATGCAAGTGGATATATATATTAGTCATTCCTTCAGAGTTCATCAGCCAAGAATTCGAGAAAAGCTTCAGGGACATTCTCAAGTTCTTTCATGTGTTAGAATTGTGAGTCTACAAGATTCGGTTATCAGAATTTTGATCCGAACACATTTTTGTAATCCTCTCGACAAGAGCTTCGATAGGACATAAGTTTTATTATGTTTTGATATGATTTGAAAATATGATATTGAAGAAATCAGATATGACAGATATATGGTTTTTTGATATATTAGACATCGTATAATCGAAACTGGATCGAAGAACGGATACCGTATGAAATTGTTATGATTTTTCAGATTTGATTTGATCGAGATTATACAGATTTGGTATCAGATTGTGTTTGTTGATTGATATATACTGATATTGTATTACTAGGTATATTGTGATTTTGCTGTTATGTCGTTAAAACAGAATTAGATTGAATTCTGAATTATATCTGGCATTGTTTGGGGTATATGTTGATATTGTACTCCTCGATATTGTCATTGCCAGATTGAGTATTGACAGGCTTCGAATTCTAGACTTCTACTTCATCAGATCGACAAGAGAAAGGTATAAATCAATGTTAATCGGGAGATATGACTTGAGTTAGAATTAACTTGAGTTTCCCTAAACCACATACTTTTTTGTTATTTGTTTTACTACCTTGTATTACTTGAATGTATATGTTTATTCTATTGACTTATAGAATTACAGAGAATCGAAAATAGATTACGAGAAGAGGCATTGGCAGAGGTTCCTAAGCATTGGATGTTTGGTTGTATCGATGTTGCTTAGAAGTAGATCGACTTCTATTGCTGATATTTGATATGATATGTCAACGTCCGGGGACTGGAATCCCTAGACTAGACTAGATCAGATTCGAGTCAGAGATATGAGTTTGAGTTATAGTTTTATATCATTTCATGTTTAAGATTGATACATGTTATTGATGATTGTTATATGCTTTTATATATGTTTTATATGATTGCATGTATACGTTGTTTATAATGGGGATATTATTCTCACCAGAGTTATCCGACTGTTGTTGTGTTTGTATGTGTGCATAACAACAGGTGGGACAAGATCAGGGTCAAGAAGAGGATGTTGAGATAAATATTAGCGTGGAGTTTCGGACCCAGAAGTAGAATATGTTTCAGCCCTTGATGTATAGTAGTTGCACCCTAGTTTGATTTTAATGTAATTGTACAAGATTTGTACTTTTATGTTGATGTTTGTATAAATTGATTTTATTATGTTCCGCACTTGTATTTTTTTTAAAAAAAGTTAGACCTAGTTTATTAAATTGATCCAATTATTCCCAAGAACGATTAAGAGATGAATTAGCGTCCGGGTCCCCACAGCAGCTGGTATCAGAGCAGTAGGTTCCAGAACTGTAGTTTCCTTAGACTGAGATAGAAGCTAGTGAGCACGGTAGAATGAATTTTCTTCCTTGCTTTTGATTTACTAGCATGTTTTACTGCTTTAATACATGTTTACCTGAATTATCTGATATGATTGGTAATATGTATTATTGAGAATAAATCAGAACCAATTCTTGATCAGAGGTAAGATGATCAGAAAGGGACTGAGACAGATTTGTCAAATGTGATTGCTAACCCTTTTGTTAATCAGATATGCCTCCTCGACGAATCCCAGAACAGGGCAGTACCTCTGCTAATCCGATGGATGTGACAGCAACACCGATGGAAACATTACTGAAGAGGTTTCAGTCGTTCAAACCGCTGTTGATTGTGAAAGGACCGAGACTTCTGTTGATTGTGAGAGTTGGTTAGATGACATAGAAATGTTGTTAGATTCCTTGGATTACACCGATGAGCGCAAAGTCAGACTGATTGGGCACCAGCTGCATGACGTTGCAAAGAACTGGTGGATTACGACAAGGATGGCTTTGGAGCATCGAGGTACAAATATTACCTGGAATATCTTTAAGACTGAATTTTATCAAAGATTTTTCCCAGTTTTGTACAGAAAGGACAAGGGTGCAGAGTTTTCAAATTTGAGACAGGGTCAGTTGAATATAGAAGAGTATGTGGCCAAGCTCTCTACCTTGCTGTGATTTGCTCCACATGTGGCTGAAAATGACGAAGCTGTTGCTGATCAGTTCATCAATGGTTTGAATCCCAAGATTTTTACATTGGTGAATACCGGGCGACCAAATAACTTTGTTGATGCCCTGAATAGACCCAAAGGAGTAGAAGCGGGCCTGATTAGGCAGAAGGGAGCTTCCTATGTCGCCCCAGCACCGAGACCACATCAACCACCCTCGACTCAATTCCACCAAACCCCTCACAGATTTGAGAGCAGTAGTAGTAGCGGTGGAAAGAAAAAGCATCTGAAAGCCAGAGGGAAACAATTCAAGAAGTCTGGCAACAGTTCTTCTAGCTCCAGTGGTTCTAGACAGAGTTATACCCGGGTTTATTGCAGAACTTGTGGCGGAAGACATCCGACCGAGCAATGCCAAGGAGTGTTTGATAGTTGCAATATCTGCAGACGACAGGGAAATTTTGTTAGAGTTTGTCCACAGCGAAGTTCCCAAATATCCCAGGGAGCAGAATCATCTGGTTCTGTGGCACAGCCTGATAGATGATCATCTGCTGTTCACACCTTCCAGCCAGCACCAGCCCAGTCACAGCCAAGGCCAGGAGGAAGCCAGAGAGTTAGCCAACCTCCTAGACAGCAGGCCAGGGTATTCTCTTTGACTGAAGAACAGGCACAGGAAGCACCAGATGATGTTGTTGCAGGTAAATATTCTCTTTGTGGTTATCCTGATTATGTATTGATTGATACGAGTGCGTCCCATACATTTATATCTGAGAGATTTTCTTTGATACACGCATTGCCTGTTGAGTCATTATCTGTTGTAGTATCTGTCTCTTCTCCTTTGGGGACATGTTTGATATGGATGAATTCTGTTAAACATTGTATGCTATAGTATGACGGGCATGAGATTGAGTTAGATTATATTGTGCTTGGGTTATCTGATTTTGATTGCATTATCAGTATTGTTATGCTGACCAAGTACAGAGCTATCGTTGATTGTTTCCATATGATTGTGAGATTCATACCTGAGATGGCTGAAGAATGGAAATTTTACGGTAAGGGTTCTAGAGCTAGAATTCCTTTGATATCTGCTATGTCTATGACTCGATTATTACAGAAAGGAGCAGAGGGATTCCTTGCCTATTCAGTTGATGTACTGAAGTCGATTTCATCATTGGCAGACCTGCCAGTGGTATGTGAGTTTGCTGAAGTCTTTTCCAGATGAGATTCCGGGTTTGCCTCCAGTCAGAGAGATAGACTTCAGCATTGAATTTGTACCAGGTACAGTTCCGATTTCTAGAGCTCCATACAGAATGGCACCAATCGAATTCAAAGAATTAAAAGATCAGTTGGAGGATTTACTGGCCAACGGGTATATTAGACCGAGTGTTTCTCCTTGGGGTGCTCCGGTGTTGTTTGTGAGAAACAAAGACGGTTCAATGAGACTCTGCATTGACTACCGGCAACTGAACAAGGCAACGGTAAAGAACAAATATCCTTTACCTCGTATAATTGATTAATTTGATCAGTTGCAGGGTTCTTCTGTTTATTCAAAGATCGATCTGAGATCTGGATATTATCAGCTCAGAGTCAGAGATTCTGATATCTTGAAGAAAACGTTCAGAACAAGGCATGGCCAAAATGAGTTTATAGTCATGCCATTCGATTTAACAAATGCTCCAGCTGTGTTAATGGGTTTCATGAACCGTGTGTTTCAGAAGTATCTCGATGATTTTGTGATTATTTTCATTGATGATATTTTGATATATTCCAAGAATATGATGGATCATACCGAACATCTGAGAATTTTGTTGAGAACTCTGAGGGCTGAGAAACTGTATGCAAAACTGTCCAAATGTGAATTCTGGCTGAGACAGGTTGTATTTCTGGGTCACATTATATCTGGAGATGGGATTTCTGTTGATCCTAGTAAAGTTGAGGCCGTGATCAGTTGGCCGAGACCAACATCTGTGCCAGAGGTACACAATTTTATGGGTTTAGCGGGATATTACCGACAAATCATCAAAGATTTTTCCAGTATTGCTAAACCAATTACGTAGCTGACTCAGAAGAATGCACCGTTTGTGTGGTCAGAGGAGTGTGATTCCAGTTTCTTAGAATCGAAGAAGAGGTAAACCAGTGCTCCGATATTGACTATTCCATCAAGTACTGGTGATTTTTTTGTATATTGTGATGCTTCTCACAGAGGATTGGGTTGTGTTTTGATGCAGTGGGGACATGTGATTGCTTATGCCTCCAAACAGTTGAAGCCACATGAGACTCGTGTTAGAGTATGTGCCCGTCGAGCCAAGTGTTGGCCGAGGGATCATGTTTAAACTCTATGTATAAACAATATTTATTTTAATAATATTTGAAATTATTGTTTTGGCACTTCTTTATCTGTATACCCATGCTAGTTACATAGATAAAGCCCTTGAATATACACATAGTAGAAAGAATATGAGACGCTAATATGATGAGTATCATGAAAATCATATTTGTAATACTGTATATTCTAAACGGTTCCTAGTCAATTCAACCGCAACTAAGAAGGATATAGGCCGCTAGAGATCGAGACTAGTATCTGCGATGTGAGTACCATGTTTCATTGGTAGGGGACATTGTGATATCCGAGCATGCTGTAAGGCCCAAAGAATTTGACTATTATAATCGACATGATTTGTTGATAAATGACGTGATTATAGACGCATTGTATCGGACCGGAAGAGACGAGAAAGTATGCGAAATAAGTGTGAAGGACAGAACTTTTGGCGCACATGCGCGGAGAAATGCGCGCCTATGCACGAGGTGTCCAGAATACCTCGCGCATATGCGCAAGACAGGGCGCGCATATGCGCGAGGAGGTGTGTGAAATATACTAAGTCCAGAAGACTCGCGCATATGCGCGAAATAGGGGCGCGAATATGCGGGAGCTGTCAAAAAACAGAATTTCCGAGACCAGTAGGAGCAGATCAAAGAATAAGACACTTGTCCTTTCCATGCAATTTAATGTGTTGAGTCTTCATTTCAGTTGGTCATCACCGAGAGAAAGGAGAGGAAAAGCTTCAGAATCTTCAAGTTTGCTTCAAGCTTAGAAATTGAATAGCACACAAACCGATCATACGATTTTGAATTCGAATCTATATTTGTGCTCCTCTTATTATAAGCTTCAAAAGGATGTAAGTATTATCACCTTTCAGCATGTTTTGGAATTGAGATGATTGGGGAAATAAGAATTTGATTGTTATTATTTGTTCTTGTGATTATTGTGAACGTATATTCGAAACCGGATTGAAGAAATGATATCGTATGCGAGTAATATGATTTTCCAGCATATATGTGTATGAGATTATGCAGATTTTGAGATCTTGATATATAGATTGTGATGGTTATGAGTTGATAATATAGTCTTGTGTAGATTATTATTGTTTGAGTTGATCAGTATCGAGAAACTACGTCGTTATGCCGTCGAAATACACTGAGACAGAATATTGTTATGAACATGTATTGGTTTGAGTTGTAGATTGATATTGTGCATCTCAACATTGCCATTTCAGATTAGGATTGACAGACTTGATATCCTGACTTTGAGATTTCGACGTATTTCAACGACAAGAAGGTATAATTCATGTCGATTCGGAAGATACAACTCGAATTAGATTTGATTCAAGTTTCCCAAAATCACGTACTAGGTTTCTATATTTTGTTATGTTGTGCTTTATATTGAATTATATACAAGCATTGAGATAGGAGAGTCATTGGCAGATTTGCCAAGTTCTAGATGTTCGGTGGTATCGAAGCATAGGAGAAGATCGACTCCGATTGTAGATATTCGATACAGACAGGACCGAAGTCTAGGAATAAGACGTACCGCCACCACGATTGGGAGAGTATGTGGGAGACTTGTTACGTCTTATTCACACTGGGATCCCTAGATTTAGATACGAGTTGAGTCAAATATATGAGTTTGAATTATATGGATTACGTTTCATAGACTATGGGACGTATTGTTATTGACTATGTGCATGATTGTTTTATCTGTATTCACTAATGTGTCGTAATTACTGATTCATGTATTTTATTTTGTATTTAATCGCATGACATGCATGTATACATGTTTTATACTGGGATTTGTTCTCACCGGAGTTTCCGGCTGTTGTTGTGTCTGTATGTGTGCATGACAACAGGTGGGGCAGGATCAGGGTCGAGACAAAGATGAGAGATTGAGATAGCGTGGAGATTACGGGCATAGCAGACGAGCTAGAAGTGTTTACGTTTGATATGTATGTGTAACAAACTCTAGTTGTATGACGATAATGGAACAAGACAAGAACCTACTTTTGTTGAAATAAAATAAAGATGTTGTTTATGTATGATTTTAATACAATTGTTTTTTATCATAAAAGCAAAATTTTGACCCACATTTTCTAGCAAATATCCAATTAATCCCATAGACAATTGAGTTAGAGCCTGGGTCCCGACAACAAGTGGTATTAGAGCGATAGATCCTTTAGACTGAGATAAGATAGAATGAGCGGAGGTAGATTGAATTCTCTTCCTTGCTTTTCTTGTGCTAGCATGATTTATTGCTTTCCCTATTACATGTTGTGTTATCTAAGTTGATTACAGCATGTATTTGCAAAGACTGAATCAGAACCGATTCTGGATCAGAGGTATATGATCAGAGGAGGACTGAGACAGATTGTATAGATTGTGTACTAATCCATTTGATAATCAGATATGCCTCCTCGACGAGTACCGCAACCAGCAGCAAGTCGAGCACCAAAACAGGGCAGTACATCCAATGATCCGATGGATGTGACCGCTACTCCGATGGAGACTTTATTGAAAATGTTTCAGTCGTTTCGACCACTAACATTGAAGGGCACCGAAAGTGCAGTTGAGTGTGAAAGCTGCCTCGATGATATCGAAATGCTATTTGATTCTCTTGAGTACACTGATGAACAACGAGTGAAATTGATTGGTCATCAACTGCAAGAAGTGGCAAAGAACTGGTGGTTGACCATGAAGAGAGCATTGGAGCATCATGGCACGGAGATCACTTGGAAAGCCTTTAAAGCGGAGTTCTATCAGCGATTCTTTCCCGTGTCCTACCGAAAAGATAAAGGTGCTGAATTTGCCAATTTGAGACAAGGACAACTGAACATCGAGGAATATGTGGAAAAATTTTCGACATTACTCTGATTTTCCCCTCATGTTGCCGAGAGTGACGATGCCGTTGCGGATCAGTTTATCAATGGCCTAAATCCGGAAATCTTTACCTTGGTGAATACCGGTAGACCGAACAACTTTTCAGAGGCTTTGAACCGTGCCAAGGAGGCAGAAGCTGGATTGCTTAGGAAACGAAGCACTTCTTATGTTACTCCGACTCCGAGACCGCCACAACCAAATTTTCAACCACCTCCCAGATTCGAGAGTGGTGGTAGTAGCAGCAGGAAGAAAGACCAGTTGAAAGCGAAGGGCAAACACTTCAAGAGATCAGGGAGCAGTTCGTCGAGATCCAGCGGCTCACGACAGAGAGGTCTTGGCCAGAGTACAGAGTATATAGGTGTATATTGCAGTTCTACTGGAGGCCGACATGCCACCGAGCAGTGCAAGGGTGTGATGGGCGCTGCAATATCTGCCGACAGCAGGGACACTTCGCCAGGGTTTGTCCTCAGAAAGGTGTACAGTAAGCTCAGAGTGTAGGAGCATCTGGTTCAGTAGATCAACCTGAGAGGCGAGCTTCATCTGTTCATTCCTTTTAGCCCACTCCTACACAGACCCAGCACCGAGCCAGAGGTAGCCAGATAATGAGCCAACCTCCCAGACAGCAGGCTCGAGTATTTGCATTGACAGAAGAGCAGGCCCAAGATGCACCAGATGATGTGATTGCAGGTAACTATTTTCTTTGCGGTTATCCTGCTTATGTATTGATAGATACGGGTGCATCTTATACTTTCATATCTGAGCGCTTTGCATTGTTGCTTTCATTGTCTGTCGAGTCATTATCTACTGTAGTGTCTATTTCTTCTCCGTTGGGAAGTGGTCTTATATCTGTGACTTCAGTTAGACATTGTATACGACAATTTGAGGGTCACGAGATTGACTTAGATTGTATTGTGCTTGGGTTAGCTGCCTTTGACTGTATTGTCGGTATCGATATGTTATCCAAGTACAGAGCCTGTGGGGACCCGGGCTCTAATTCTTTTCTTTGGGATTAAAACGGATCATTAATATAAAAAGTGGGTCAAATTTTTGCTTTTACATTAACTCAAATGAAAGCTACCATAAGAAGTCTCTATGTTATTCAACAACATAATATACAAACATAAGATACAAATATGTCTGGTTCCAAACCATATTCGGCAACTAGTAATTAAATACAGTACATGCCAAAAGTACAACTACTAGTTCTTCTGCTATGCCCGAGATCACCACGCTATGTCCATCTCTCATCCTCTGCGTGACCCAGATCCTGCCCCACCTGTTGTTATGCACACATACAAACATAACAACAGCCGGAAAACCGGTGAGAACAAATCCCAGTATAAACATGTATACATGCATATAACCAATCATAACATATAAAACATGCTATTATGAATAATGTACATATGCACATGTAATGCGAATCAAATCATGTCTAGACTCGACTCGACTATAACTCTAGGGATCTCGGTGTGAATAAGACGTCACTACCTACCCTCCAATCGGGGTAATGTACGTCTCATTCCTAGACTTCGGCCTGAGCTGTATCAACGGCGGCAATAAGAGTAATACCTACTCCTAAGCTGAGATACACCGAAACGTCTAGCTATTTGACAATGCCTGTCAAAGACTCTCCTATCTTAGATGCAATGACTATCAATATGTAAACAAAGTATAATCATATTCATATCTGAATATCACACTGATCATACATGCTTGAATACAATTCTGAAATCAAAGCATAAACATGTCAAAAGATTGAATATAATGCTATACACAATTCATAAACATGTTACAATATATCTAATAATACTAGTATGTGATTTTGGTTGGGAAACTCAAATAATATCTTATTTGAGTTACATCTCCCCAAACAAAACATGACTTTTACCTTTCGTCGCACAATCGCTGTCACGGTCGCCAAACTGAATCTTAAATGAAAATGTTGATATACAATCTATCAATCTCTAATCTCAATCAACACATATCCAAGTCACTACGTGATCTCGATACAATTTGACGGCATAACGACGTAATTCTCGATACCGGTCAATCAAATTCTCAACAGATATCAACACTATCTTATTCTCAATCATAATCCAATACAATATTCATACAAAACATGTCATAGTACCCAAAATCTGCATATTTAGTTCTAAACATGCTATAAAAATTGTAACAATTGCATATGACATCCGTTCTTCGATCCGGTTGCGTTTCTACGATAACCATCCTCTCAAGAACACATATATATAAGCATATCAACATTTCCCCAATATGTAATTCTCAAACCATACTGGAATTGAACAATACTTACATCACTTTGTAGCAAATACGGAGAGGAGTTCAAAACCGAAATCGGATTAACGTTTAGATGTGTAAATCTTACACAAGCCCTATTCTAAGGTAGAAAGTAGCTTACCTTTTCCTAAGGCTATCCTCGGTGGTCTGCTGATGAAATGGCAAAGAAAGAAGACCATTCTATATATATATTGCATGATTTAGGACAAATGGCTTGTTCTTTGAAGTACACGTCTCGCGCATATGCGCGGCATTACTCGCGCATGTGCGCGAGACCTACGGTCTCGAAAATACAACACTCGCGCATATGCGCCGTTCCTTTCGCGCATATGCGCCCAAGCTGCTGGACCGACCGCGCATATGCGCGACTAAACTCGCGCATGTGCGCCACAGCTGCTGGAAGTATCGCGCATGTGCGCCACTTTCTTCGCGCAGATGCACCGATGCTACTGTAATGCTCATGCATATGCGCGCATTTCTTCGCGCATATGCGCCATAGCTTCGGCCTTTTACATTTATTCTTAACCTTTCTCCTCTTTTCTCATGTCTTTCCTACTCCCATTTTACTTAGTGTTTCTCATGCAACGTCATGCACTCTCACATCCTCAAATATCGCATTAATGAAGACTAATAAATCTTGAGCCTTACATTTCTCCCCCTCTAAGAAATGATTTCGCCCTCGAAATCGTAGGCAATTATTAAACATACATGACAAGTAATGTAATCAAGACTGAAAATTACTTACATCATGTAAACAACTCGGGATGTTTCTGTCGCATATCTGCTTCTGTTTCCCAAGTCGCTTCCTCAATGCCATGACGACTCCATTGAACTTTCACAAGTGGAATAATCTTTGTTCTGAGCTTCTTTTCTTTCCGATCAAGGATCTGTATCGGTTGTTCCACGTAGCTCAAGGTCTGATCAAGTTCAGCTTCGTCAGGTTGAATGACATGAGAAACATCAGGCATGTATTTACGCAACATCGATACATGAAAAATGTCATGTATCCCAGATAGAGAAGGAGGAAGTGCAAGTCGATAAGCTCGATCGCCAATCTTCTCAAGAATCTCGTAAGGACCAATGTATCGAGGAGATAGTTTCCCGCGTTTGCCAAATCTTACAACGCCTCTAAAAGGAGAAATCTTCAAGAATACTCTATCTCCCGCCTCAAATACTAACGGTCTACGTTTGATATTGGCATACTTTGCTTGTCGATCTTGTGCTGTCTTCATCCTCTTCTGAATGAGTTTCACCTTCTCTGTCATGTCACGAATCATATCTGGCCCAAGTTCTGGTACTTCTGAAACGTCATCCCAATATAGCGGAGATCTGCACTTCTTGCCATACAAAGCTTCAAACGGTGCCATCTCGATACTCGTCTGATAGCTATTATTGTAAGAGAATTCGCAAAGAGGTAGAGAATCTTGCCAACCAATGCCAAAATCTAGCACGACGGCTCTCAACATATCCTCTAGAGTCTGGATAGTCCGTTCTGACTGTCCGTCTGTCTGAGGATGATAAGCAGTACTCAGGTGTAATGTCGTACCTAGAGCCTGCTGTAAGCTGTGCCAAAAGTGAGAAGTGAATCGTGGATCACGATCTGATACGATAGACTTCGGCACTCCATGCAACCTGACTACCTCTCGAATATATATCTCCGCCATCTGATCTTGTCTATACGTCATTTTGTACGGAATGAAGCACGCAGATTTGGTCAGTCTGTCAATAATGACCCAAATCGCATCGCAGCCTCTGGATGATCGAGGTAAATTCGTCACGAAATCCATGGAAATGTGATCCCATTTCCATTCAGGAATAGACAAACTCTGAAGTAACCCTCCGGGCTTCTTCCTTTCAGCTTTCACCTGTTGGCAATTTAAACATTTAGACACATATTTGGCGATGTCTGACTTCATCTGCTTCCACCAGAACTGTGTCTTCAAATCATTATACATCTTCCTGCCGCCAGGATGGATGCTGAACCGACTGCAGTGCGCTTCGGACATAATCTGATGTCTCAAATCTGAAACATCTGGCACTACAAGGCGGTTATTCACATACAGCACATGATCGCGTACCTGATATTCTGACTAATGCCCTGATCTGACCATTTGAATCGATCATTGCACATTCTGATCTGTTCGTTGTGCTTCTTTGATCCTCATGATCAAGTCCGGCTCAACTTGAATAGCAGCCAGTCGTAGTGGCTTACTATCTGTATCAAATGTTAACCCGGCCAAATAACAGTCTTCAATCATATTCGTAACACCTATCGTCGACAAGGATAAAGAACATACCTTTCGACTCAAGGCATCTGCTGCTGCGTTCGACTTTCCTAGATAGTATTTGATTTCACAATCAAAATCTTTAAGTAAATCAAGCCATCTACGCTGCCTCATGTTCAATTCTGATTGAGAGAATAGGTACTTTAGACTCTTGTGATCGGAAAAGATCTCAAATTTCTCGCCATAGAGATAATGACGCCAAATCTTTAATGCAAATACGATAACCGCCAATTCCAGATCATGAATGGGGTATCGAACTTCATGTGGCTTCAATTGTCTCGAGACGTAGGCGATCACATGGCCTCGCTGCATAAGCACACATCCCAAACCTCTATGCGAAGCATCACAATACACAACAAAATCACCCGTACCTGAAGGTATCGTCAGTACAGGAGCACTGGTCAGCCTTTTCTTCAACTCTAGAAAGCTAGACTCGCACTCCTCTGACTAAACAAATGGTGCATTCTTTTGCGTCAATTGAGTTATTGGCTTTGCAATACTGGAGAAATCTTTGATAAATCTTCTGTAGTATCCGGCTAAGCCCATGAAACGGCGTATTTCTGGTACAGAAGTCGGCCTCGACCAACTGATCACAGCTTCAACTTTATTCGGATCTACAGAAATACCATCTCCAGATATAATGTGTCCCAAAAAGACAACTCGATTCAACCAAAACTCACACTTTGACAATTTTGCATACAGTCGCTCGTTTCTCAACGTCTGCAAAACAATTCTGAGATGCTCTGCATGCTCATTTCTGTTCTTCGAATACACCAAAATATCATCGATGAAAACAATGACAAATTCATCCAAATATTTCTGAAACACTTGGTTCATCAAGCCCATAAATACCGCAGGAGCATTGGTTAAACCAAAAGGCATGACAATAAATTCGTAATGTCCATACCTGGTTTGAAATGCTGTCTTTGGTATGTCTATATCTCGAACTCTGAGCTGATGATACCCAGAACGCAAATCAATCTTCGAATACACGGAAGATCCCTGCAACTGATCAAATAAATCATCAATCCTAGGCAAAGGATATTTATTCTTGATCGTTGCCTTGTTCAGTTGCCTGTAATCAATACATAAACGCATCGAACCATCTTTCTTTCGCACAAATAGCACCGGAGCGCCCCAAGGAGATACACTAGGTCTGATATATCCCTTGGCTAGAAGATCTTCTAATTGTGCTTTCAATTCTTTTAGTTCAATAGGTGCCATCCTATACGGAGCTCTCGAAATAGGGACGGTACCTGGTACAAGTTCAATACTGAAGTCTACCTCTCGAACCGGAGGTAATCCTGGGATTTCGTCTGGAAAAATATCTGGAAATTCCCGTACTACGGCCAGGTCCGCCAATGCCGGGCTCGACTTCTGCATATCTACAGCATAAATAAAGAAATCATCCGCTCCTTTCTGTAACAATCTGTTCATAGTAAGAGCCAAAATCAAGGGAATCCGAGATCTGGAACCATTCCCGTAGAATTTCCACTCGTCTGTCATCTCGGGTCTGAATCTGACAATCTTATGGAAACAATCTACAGTGGCTCTGTACTTCGTTAGCATATCAATACCGACTATACAGTCAAAATCAGCTAGACCCAACACTATACAATCTAGGTCAATCTCATGCCCTTCAAACTGTAGAATGCAATGTCTAACCGTAGTTACAGATATCAATCCTCTTCCCAACGGAGAATTAATAGATACAACATCTAGCAAAGACTCAACAGGCAAGGAATGCAACAATGCAAATCGCTCTGAAATGAATGTATGTGATGCACCTGTATCTATCAAGATATAAGCAGGATAACCATAAAGGAGACAATTACCTGCTATAACATCATCTGGTGCATCTTGTGCTTGCTCTTCAGTCAAGGCAAACACCTGAGCCTGTTGTCTCTGAGGCTGACTCCCTGGCTGGCCACCTCTGGCTCGAGGCTGGGTCTGTGCTGGTGGCGGCTGAAATGAGTGAACAGATGAAGCTTGCCTCTCAGGCTGAGTCACGGAGGCAGACGATCCTGCAGCTTGGAATCTCGATGCACCACTTCTCTGAGGACAGACCTTGGCATAATGCCCCGGTTGCTTGCATACGTTACACCTGCCCACTACACCTTGACACTGTTCTGTGGCATGCTTACCTCCACAAGTACTGCAATATCCACTTGCCACCTCTAGACTCTGGCCAAAGCCTCTCTGTCTTGACCCGCTGGAGCTCGAAGAACTGCTCCCTGCCCTCTTAAACTGTTTACCCTTTGCTTTCAACTGATCTTTGCGTCCGCTGCTGCTACCACCACTTTCGAATCGAGGAGGAGGTTGTACTGGAGGTAATGGCGGTCTTGGACTCGGAGCCACATACGGAACACTCCGTTGTCTCAGCAACCCTGCTTCAGCTCCTTTGGCCCGATTCAATGCATCCGAGAAGTTGTTGGGTCTCCCCGTATTTACCAACGTAAAGATATCTGGATTCAGGCCATTTATAAACTGATCTGCCATGGCCTCATCACTACCTGAAACGTGAGGTGCAAAGCGAAGCAAGGAAGAAAATTTAGCAACGTACTCCTCAATGTTCAATTGCCCTTGCCTTAGGTTTGCAAATTCAGCGCCTTTATCTTTACGGTAGGATACAGGAAAGAATCGCTGATAGAACTCCGTCTTGAATGCTTTCCATGTAACCTCGGTGCCACGCTGTTCTAGTGCTCTCCTTATATTCACCCACCAATACTTATCCACATCTTGCAGTTGATGGCCAATGAGTTTCACTCGTTTCTCGTCACTATATTCCAGAGACTCGAATAACATCTCGATATCGTCCAACCAGCTTTCACATTCAATTGCATTTTCTGTACCCTTTAAAGTCGGGGGTCGGAATGACTGGAATCGTTTGAATAGAGTCTCCATGGGCGTAGCAGTGACGTCCATCGTATCTCCGGATGTGCTACCCTGCTCGGGCGCTGGTGGTCGTAAAGGAACGGCTGCTCTTCTAGGAGGCATGTATCTAATAATCCAACTGATTAGAATACAAGATATACAACTGTCTCAGCCCTCCTCTAGTCAGTTACCTCTGATCTAGAATCGGTTCTGATTCAGTCTTAACCAATACATGCTGTAATCAATCAAATAACGAACAACATGTAACAAGGAAGAAATAAACATGCTAGCACATCATAGAGCAAGGAAGAAGACTCGATCTACCCCGCTCATTCTATTCTATCTCAATCTATAGAACCTATGGCTCTGATACCACCTGTTGTGGGGACCCGGGCTCTAATTCTTTTCTTTGGGATTAAAACGGATCATTAATATAAAAAGTGGGTCAAATTTTTGCTTTTACATTAACTCAAATGAAAGCTGCCATAAGAAGTCTCTATGTTATTCAACAACATAATATACAAACATAAGATACAAATATGTCTGGTTCCAAACCATATTCGGCAACTAGTAATTAAATACAGTACATGCCAAAAGTACAACTACTAGTTCTTCTGCTATGCCCGAGATCACCACGCTATGTCCATCTCTCATCCTCTGCGTGACCCAGATCCTGCCCCACCTGTTGTTATGCACACATACAAACATAACAACAGCCGGAAAACCGGTGAGAACAAATCCCAGTATAAACATGTATACATGCATATAACCAATCATAACATAAAACATGCTATTATGAATAATGTACATATGCACATGTAATGCGAATCAAATCATGTCTAGACTCGACTCGACTATAACTCTAGGGATCCCGGTGTGAATAAGACGTCACTACCTACCCTCCAATCGGGGTAATGTACGTCTCATTCCTAGACTTCGGCCTGAGCTGTATCAACGGCGGCAATAAGAGTAATACCTACTCCTATGCTGAGATACACCGAAACGTCTAGCTATTTGACAATGCCTGTCAAAGACTCTCCTATCTTAGATGCAATGAATATCAATATGTAAACAAAGTATAATCATATTCATATCTGAATATCACACTGATCATACATGCTTGAATACAATTCTGAAATCAAAGCATAAACATGTTAAAAGATTGAATATAATGCTATACACAATTCATAAACATGTTACAATATATCTAATAATACTAGTATGTGATTTTGGTTGGGAAACTCAAATAATATCTTATTTGAGTTACATCTCCCCAAACAAAACATGACTTATACCTTTCGTCGCACAATCGCTGTCACGGTCGCCAAACTGAATCTGAAATGAAAATGTTGATATACAATCTATCAATCTCTAATCTCAATCAACACATATCCAAGTCACTACGTGATCTCGATACAATTTGACGGCATAACGACGTAATTCTCGATACCGGTCAATCAAATTCTCAACAGATATCAACACTATCTTATTCTCAATCATAATCCAATACAATATTAATTCAAAACATGTCATAGTACCCAAAATCTGCATATTTAGTTCTAAACATGCTATAAAAATTGTAACAATTGCATATGACATCCGTTCTTCGATCCGGTTGCGTTTCTACGATAACCATCCTCTCAAGAACACATATATATAAGCATATCAACATTTCCCCAATATGTAATTCTCAAACCATACTAGAATTGAACAATACTTACATCACTTTGTAGCAAATACGGAGAGGAGTTCAAAACCGAAATCGGATTAACGTTTAGATGTGTAAATCTTACACAAGCCCTATTCTAAGGTAGAAAGTAGCTTACCTTTTCCTAAGGCTATCCTCGGTGGTCTGCTGATGAAATGGCAAAGAAAGAAGACCATTCTATATATATATTGCATGATTTAGGACAAATGGCTTGTTCTTTGAAGTACACGTCTCGCGCATATGCGCGGCATTACTCGCGCATGTGCGCGAGACCTACGGTCTCGAAAATACAACACTCGCGCATATGCGCCGTTCCTTTCGCGCATATGCGCCCAAGCTGCTGGACCGACCGCGCATATGCGCGACTAAACTCGCGCATGTGCGCCACAGCTGCTGGAAGTATCGCGCATGTGCGCCACTTTCTTCGCGCAGATGCGCCGATGCTACTGTAATGCTCATGCAAATGCGCGCATTTCTTCGCGCATATGCGCCATAGCTTCGGCCTTTTACATTTATTCTTAACCTTTCTCCTCTTTTCTCATGTCTTTCCTACTCCCATTTTACTTAGTGTTTCTCATGCAACGTCATGCACTCTCACATCCTCAAATATCGCATTAATGAAGACTAATAAATCTTGAGCCTTACAGAGCCACTGTAGATTGTTTCCAGAAGATTGTCAGATTCAGACAAGAAATGGCTGATGAGTGGAAATTCTACGGTAAGGGTTTCCAGATCTCGGATTCCCTTAGTATCTATTTTGACGATGACTAGATTATTGCAGAAAGGAGCAGAGGGGTTCCTTGTGTATTCAGTAGATCTACAGAAATCGAGCCCCTCATTGGCAGATCTGCCAGTGGTTTGCGAGTTTGCTGATGTATTCCCAGACGAGATTCCAGGGTTACCTCCAGCCCGAGAGGTTGATTTCAGTATTGATCTCATACCAGGTACAGTTCCGATATCTCGAGCTCCCTATCGAATGGTGTTGCGACTTAGATTGTGGCACTCCCAAGAGCAGGTTGTCCACAAGTAATATAATTCGGTGAGTTCGAATATCGTATCCACAGGGAAGCTAAGGTAATTACAAGTCCACTACAATGTCTCTTTGTTTTGTTTTTGTTTTTGTTTCTTTTTAATTTTAATTGTTTGAATATTTAATGGGTAAATTTTAATTGTTCAAATTTTAATTTAAGTAGTTGAGATTAAAGGATCCACTCTTGGTATTTTAATAAAGTTAACATTAACGAACAATATTGAAATCCACTTAATAAAATGGTTCCAATATATTAAATAATCATATTTATATTATGTTATAAATTATTATCTCATAAATATATAATATATACCAAAACTTAAAAATGTGGTCAAGTATTTATTGTGCTATATATATATATATATTTGTAAACACTAAATCAAGGTTCCCACTTTAAATGGTTGGTAAAACCAAACTAACATTTAAATGGTACCAAGAAAATATTACTATGATATATTTATATATAGTAAATCAAGGAATCCAAGTTAAATGGTTGGTAAAACCAAACTAACATTTAAATGGTTCCAATAATTTAATATTATAATATATTTATATATAATAAATCAAGGCATCCACTTCAAATGGTTGGTAATACCAAACTAAAATTTAAATGGTTCCAAGAATTTAGTGTAACATATAGCAACTATAAATCAAAACTCCCACTTATAAGTAGGGTATAAAAATGCTTAAAGAAATAAATATAACATAAACAATAAATAATGATTAAAAAATATAAAACATAGATTCTTACCTTTTAAAACCTTATTATCATGCCAAGAGTTTCACCTTATCATCTCAACTTTAGGAAGTTAGCTATTCATTAATCAAAGTGTAAAACTTTGAATATGAAATTAACATGCTAATTATATTTAAATGAAGAAATAAAGGAAAAATATAGAGAGAAATATTATGAACTCAAAGGTTTGTTCATAGAATGAGGGATATCTCAATACATTACAATGCACCCCTATTTATAGCCAAATTTGGGGAGACAACCACAAATAAAATATTATTTTTTACACATAAGTCTTCATTGGTGTTCCAAGAAATTAATATTTTAATACACATCACTTTTGAAAATCTTCTTCTCCGAATTTGCTTCTTCACATAAAATGAAACATGTGGATAATTGAGTTGTCTAGTTGTGGTATTTTTTTCAGAATATTTGACCAAGTAATTTGAGAGATATGGTCAAAATACTAGAGCATTGTAAAACTGCCGCTCCTTTGGTAACTTTAATTGTTGCTTAATTTGATCCCACTTGTGAGAGGATTTTTATCTCATGCTTGGCAACAATATTGTAGATCTTATAATCAACTTTCTACAGGTCCAAGAATCATCTTAATCCCATTTGCAACGCCAAGTTTATTCGTGTTTTATCGAACTTGTAAAATAGTAAAAACTTATAATTACACAACAACTTATATTTTATACAATTTATTATAAAACATATAATATTTAAACATTTAATAAAACAAAAACTATATATTTATATAATAAAACATTTAATTAATATACAATATTTTATCTTTATCACACTCCCCAACCAGCTTATTGCTAGTCCCTAGCAATTTAAGCGTTAATAGCAACACAAAACATATTGATTAATTTAAATAGAAATGTAATCAAAACTATCCAAGTGTTTAAATTAAATTTTAAAACTGTCCAAGTTATATCAAGATCATTATAATTATAATTTATGAAATATCCTGAACTGATCAATTCAAAGCTTGTTTTCAGGTAGTTAAATGTACATGGCCTTCAGAAATTCCTAATAAGAGTCTCAACTCCATATTCTCACAGGTTAATAAGTGTTTCAATTTATGGGAATGATTTCTCTCATGGAGTTGGAATACAGATAAATGCTCAGAAAAATGGTTTACAGAATGCAGACAGACAAACGAGCCAAACTGATCAAAAGATAGGAAATCCATTGATTTAAAATCCAGTTGTTCTTATTATATATTTTTTTTCCTGATTTTTTTTTTACATCATGGAATCAGACTAAGTTTATGCTTCTTGACCACATATTTATTTAATTTGTAGAATGTATTTCTCTCTTTCTTTCTTTTTTTTTCTTTTTTTTTATTTGTATTTTTATGAGAGATAAATGGGTCGCAGCATGTAACTTAAAAATTACATCGATCTTCAATATCTTTCTTTTTTTTTCTTCTTTTTTTTTTCAGGAAATATCAATTTTTTTTTTCAAAATAAGAACACAAGATCTAAACAATAGATAGACTCTCTGATGATCAATAAAGGCTCGAAAGCTGTTTTCTCAATCCTCTCCACTCACTCACAAAATATGTGTGAGTTTAAAAATTTTAGGCACTCTTATCAGGTATATCATGGGCCACATACTTTACTAACTGATTTTATCACAATGGTTAATCATTCAAAAAGATTTCATAAATCATATTTTTATAGTGATCCAAATATTAAAATTGACTTTTTTTTTTCAAATAAAAATTTAAACATACTTAAATAGATTATTACAATTTCTAATCTAAACCTTTCAAACATGTAATTTATGACATTTTTGCAAAAATTACTAAGATACAAACAATAAACATGAATTTATTTTAAAATAATATATATATATTTTTTATTTTTATTTTTAAGTTTTTTTTTTAAAAAAATTTTTTAAAATTTTTTTTTTTTAAAGTTTTCTCCCCCCAGTCAGAATATGACATTGTCCTTAATGTCAAAATAACTATTAATAAATAGTACATAATGAAAGAGATATCACCTGGAATTTTATTGAAGATAACAAACTGAAACAAACGCAAACCAATCCACGACGTTTGAATCAAAGATCCAACTTCCTTTTCTTACTGCTTGATTGCGACCAATTGATATTTTCTATCATCGGATCAGGCTTATGAACAAAAGCTTCCAAATCATTAATTAATTAGTCGGCAGTCGAAGCACAGATGAGCATCCGTCGTGAATTTTCTGAAATGAAATTCTGTTCCACAGCTTTATCAAGAAATATCAACAAACTGTCATAATAATTATTGATATTCAACAAGCCCACAGGTTTATTATGGATATTAAGTTGTGCCCAAGAAACAGTGTGAAAAATTTCTTCTAATGTACCAAAACCACCTGGTAGTGCGATAAAAGCATCAAAATTTTCAATCATTTGAGTGATTCTTTCATACATAGAAGAAACTTTTAATTATTCCCCAATCGTAACATCTGTAATATTTCCTTCAGCTAAAGCTGTAGGAATAATACCTAAAACCTGACTACCTCCAAGATGAGCAGATGTTGAAACAGATCCCATTAACTCAATATTATCTCCCCCATATACCAAGTGAATTTTTCTCTCACCCAATATCTTTCCAAGATTATTCGCTGCTTCTACAAACACTTCATTTTTTCCAGGACTCGACCCACAAAATACACAAATATTTTTCAATGTTTGTGCAGAGGATCCAGCCATGTTTTTACTTTCTTTTATTTTTCTGCGAAAATAGATAGAAAGATGAGAGATTTTATAGGGGTACTATGTTTTACAGAATAAATAGTAAAAACAATAATGAAACACATGCATATAAACAGTAGTGTGATTGTGGCTCACAATTTTCCTCTGGTTTTACGTCCAGAAACGGCTTCAACACCTTCTATGAGTCGAGGATATGCTTCCCATCCAATTTTCTTATAATTGGCAAACATGGTCTTTTTTAGTCGGATTCCCAAGACTATGACGCTCATCTTGGAATTGTTTCCATAAATGGAGAAGTTCAATATGCACATGTCCACTAGAATGCGTCTCAAGAGTCAATAAGATGTTATCTAAAGACTCCTTACTCAGCCCATTCTTAATGAAACCAATTTTATCTTCTCTGTTATTGGAAACACATCCCAAAGATCTGCATCGTTTGTCACAAGTCCATCTCGCACACTTATGACAAACCCCTAAACTTTTGGCCCTTCGCTTTTTCGCATAAGTGCTTTTTCCTAATCCAGGTAAATACCGAATGAGCAATGATTGTGGAACTTCTCCTCCTAATCGGACCTTAGCTTCTATTAGAAGACGAATATCTTCTGGAATTCCTTTTTGCATTAGCAATCTCAATCTTTCACACCTTCCTGCATAAATTTTTCTAAGAACATTTTCAGAAACAGTTTGAAAATATTTACAAATTTTTGAGAGAATTTCATCCATTTTGAAAAGAAAAGAAATGATTTTTTTTATTTTTGTATCAGCAATTATGGGAAACTGATTTAACCGACTATGAGAGTCACGGAGCACCGTTATCCGCCATTTAACCGGGAAAATAAAAAGATTAAGGAAACCTGAAATAAAAACAAACAAAATTAAATGCAACATAAAAATTTAAGGATCAGAAAGGGAAATAAACTCTTCTTGAAAGATTTCATTTTCCAAAAATGGTTTAAGCCTTTGTCCATTCACTTTAAAAACATCACCATTTTTAGGATTTTCAATATCCACAGCTCCATAAGGATACACATGCTTTACAACATATGGGTCTGTCCATCTTGATCGTAATTTTCCTGGGAATATGTGAAGTCGAGAATTATAAAGCAAAACTTTTTTACCAATCTCAAAAGATTTTCTAAGAATTGTTTTATCATGAAATGACTTGATTTTTGCTTTATAAATCCTTGAATTCTCATACGCGTCATTTCTGAGTTCATCAAGTTCATTAAGTTGCAATTTACGCAATTTGTCGGCATCATCCATGCTTGAATTTAAAGTTTTGATCGCCCAATAAGCTTTATGTTCCAATTCCACAGGCAAATGACAATGTTTTCCATAAACCAACCTATAGGGAGACATATTCAATGATGTTTTAAAAGCTGTTCGATATGCCCAAAGTGCATCACTAAGTCGCAGAGACCAATCTTTTCTATTTGAGTTAACAGTTTTTTACAAAATTTGCTTTATCTCCCTATTAGCTAATTCAACTTGTCCATTTGTTTGAGGATGATAAGGAGTAGTTACTTTATGAGTAATACCATTTTTTTTCATTAATGAAGCAAATGGTTTATTAACAAAGTGAGTTCCCCCATCACTTATCATGGCTCGAGGAATTCCAAATCTGCTAAAAATATTTTCTTTTAAAAATTTGATGACGATTTTATGATCATTTGTTCGACATGGAATTGCCTCTATCCATTTGGAAACATAATCAACTGCAACTAAAATATACAAGTATCCAAACGACGGTGGAAAAGGTCCCATAAAATCAATTCCCCAACAATCATAGATTTCAATTTCAATGATAGGATTCAAAGGCATCATGTTTCTTTTTGAAATCGCACTCAATTTTTGACAATTTTCACAGATCTTGCAGATTTCGTGGGTGTCTTTAAACAAAGTGGGCCAATAAAATCCACACTGCAAGATTTTTACAGCCGTTTTCTTTGAAGATAAATGTCCTCCGCATGCTTCTGAGTGACAAAATTTAATGACACTACTTACCTCATTGTCGGGTATGCAACGTCGAAAAATTTCATCTGGACAATACTTGAACAGATACGGATCATCCCAATAAAAGTTTTTTACCTCATTCAAAAATTTTCTTTTATCTTGGGAACTCCATTGCGGTGGCATTTTTCCTGTCACAAGCAAATTTACTATGTTAGCAAACCAAGGTGTAGTAGTAACTGAAAATAGATGTTCATCAGGAAAATTATCGTTAATTGGTGTCATTTCACAAGATGATCCTGTTACTAGTCTCGATAAATGTTCGGCTACGACATTCTCGGTTCCTTTTTTATCTTTGATCACAATGTCAAATTCTTGGAGCAACAAAACCCATCGTATCAGTCGTGGCTTTGCATCCTGTTTGGTCAACAAATATCTAATAGCAGAATGATCAGTAAACACAATAGTCGTTGATCCAATCAAATAAGAACGAAATTTATCTAATGCAAATATTACAGCAAGTAGTTCTTTTTCAGTTGTGGAATAATTCATTTGAGCATTGTTTAAAGTTCTACTTGCATAATATATCACATAAGGCTTACCGTTTCTTCTTTGACCCAATACTGAACCAACTGCATAATCACTCGCATCACACATGATTTCAAATGGTAAAGACCAATCAGGAGGTTGCATGATAGGAGCTGATGTTAAATGTCGAATGATTTTATCAAAAGCATTTTAACATTCTTGAGTCCACTCAAATGCAGTGTCTTTTGTTAAGAGGTTACAAATGGGTTTAGAGATTAAACTAAAGTCCTTTATAAACCTCCTATAAAATCCAGCATGCCCCAAAAATGAGCGAATTTCTTTAATGATTTTTGGAGGGGGTAAATTGGCAATGACATCAACTTTTGCTTTATCAACTTCAATTCCATGAGATGACACGACATGTCCCAAAACAATTCCAGAAGTAATCATGTAATGACATTTTTCTCAATTTAAAATAATACCTTTTTCCTCGCATCTTTTTAAAACTTTTTCCAAATTTTCAAGACAATTATCAAATGTATTCCCAAAGACAGTTAAATCATCCATGAAAATTTCCAAACAATTTTCAACCATGTCGCAAAAAATTCTTAGCATACATCTTTGAAATGTTGCTGGGGAATTGCATAATCCAAATGACATCCTTCTAAATGCAAATGTTCCAAAAGGACATGTGAATGTAGTTTTTTCTTGATCTTCGAGTGCAATGGGAATTTGATAATAACCTGAATATCCATCAAGAAAACAGTAGTATGGATGACCTGCTACTCTTTCTAAAATTTGATCCAAAAATGGTAATGGAAAATGATCTTTTCTAGTGGCTTAATTTTCTATAAGCAATACACATCCGCCAACTAGATGGGACTCGACTTGTTAACAATTCACCTTTTTCATTTTTTATCACTGTGATGCCAGATTTTTTTGGAACTACTTGTGTTGGGCTTACCCACTTACTATCAGAAATAGGGTAGATAATCCCAACATCAAGTAGTTTGAGAACTTCAGTTTTCACAACATCTTTCATGTGTGGATTTAATCTCCTTTGTGGTTGTTGAGATGTTTTAGCATTTTCTTTTAAATGAATTTTGTGTGTGCAAATTAGTGGATTAATGCCCTTGAGATCTTTTAGTGTCCAACCAATTGCATTTTTTATGTCTTTTAAGCATATCAACTAATTTACCTTCTTGATCACTTTCTAGTTTGTAAGAAATTACCACCGGATATGTTTCATCTTCTCCAAGAAATGCATACTTCAATTCTTCTGGCAAGGGTTTTAACTCCAATATGGGTGGTTCGTCTTTGTTCTCATATTTTGCATCAAATTCTTTCTCTGATCCTGGTAACGAGTGATACCTGATAAAATCATCAAGATCAATTTCAATATTTTCTTTAACAGTTTCAATTGAACAAATATCTAATTGATCACGAGTACTCCCTTCTTGAATGTTTTCTTCCACAAGAGTTTCAATAAGATTTTCATCTTCACTTTCATCTCCTTTGTCATGTGGTTGCTTACAAAGATTAAAAACATTGAGCTCCAAGGTCATGTTACCAAATGACAACTTCATTATTCCATTCCTGCAATTTATAAGAGCATTAGAAGTTGCTAAAAATGGACGACCCAGAATTACAGGAATTGCATTACAAGCTTCGATAGGTTGTGTATCTAAAACTATGAAATCGACAGAATATACAAAGTTTTCAACTTGGACCAACACGTCTTCTACCATACCTCTTGGCACTTTAACAGATCTATCAGCAAGTAAAAGTGTTACCGAAGTAGATTTTAACTCGCCTAGATTGAGTTCTTGATAAACTGAATATGGAAGTAAATTAACACTAGCTCCAAGATCAAGCAAGGCTTTTTTAATCTTTCGTTCTCCAATAATACATGAAATAGTAGGACAACCAGGGTCTTTGTATTTCAAATTATTATTATTTTGAATGATTGCACTTACTTGTTCGGCTAAAAATGCTTTCTTTTACACATTCAATTTTCTTTTCACAGTTCACAAGTCTTTCAAAAATTTAGCATATGATGGTACCTGTTTTATTGCATCTAATAAAGGAATATTAACTTTTACTTGTTTAAAAATATCATATATATCAGAATTCAAATTTGATTTTTTTCTATTTTTCAATGCATGAGGGAATGGTGGTGACATTGTCTGTTGAACCTCCTCTTCGGAAGTTATGGGTTCCACTTCCTTACCCTTTGAAGTTGATTTATCATCATCTTCACAAGGTTCAAGAATGGATTTTTCCACAACCTTACCACTTCGAAGGGTAATAACAGATTTTACCTGATCCATCGGTTGAGTTCCAGAAGTTCCAGTTTGTGAATGATGATCCTGGGATTAGGCAGAGGTTGTGAAGGAAATTTACCTTTCTCATGAACATTAAGTGCAGATGCAAATTTAGCAAGAGTATCTTTCAAATCTGTCATGGTTTGAGCAGTTTGAGTATTGATAGACTCTTGCTTTGCAATGAAAGAATTCAATGTATCTTCCAAATTTCTTTTAGGTGGAGGAACATAAGGTGCATAATTTTGAAAATTTTGTTGATTTTGGAAATGTGGTTGTGAAAATTGTGCAGCATTATCATTCCTCCAACTAAAATTTGGATGATTTCGCCAACCTGGATTGTAATTTTGAGAAAATGGTTCAAAATTTGGCCTTTTGAAATTGTTCAAAACATTGGCAAGTTCATGGAGACATTCTTTAAAAGAGGGAAAAGTGGGACAATCTTTTGTAAAATGATCACTTGTATCACAGATGTGACACACAATTTCTTGAACTGATTTTAATTGACCATTCTTTTTCAATTCAAGTGCCTCAACTTTTCTTGCCAAAGAGGTAAATCTAGCTTGAAGATCATGTTCATCTTTCAGAGTGTACATACCTCCACCAGATGTAGGAGATTGAATCTTGTTTGAGGGTTCGATTGTACCTATAGTGTCCCAATTTTGAGCATTTTCAGCTAATGAATCGAGATACTCAATTGCCTCGTTTGGATCTTTATCTTCAAATGTTCCATTACACATAAATTCAACCATTTGCCTATCTTTAGGTGTTAAGCCTTCATAAAATTGAGAAACAACTCTCCAAATTTCAAAACCATGATGTGGAAAAAGATTAAGCAATTCTTTGTATCTATCCCAACACTGATAAAAAGTTTCTCCTTGTTTTTGAGTGAAAGTGATGATTTGCCTTTTGAAAGAATTTGTTCTACGAGATGGAAAAAACTTTTTCAAAAAATGTTGTTGCAATTCATCCCAAGTTCGAATGGATCCCGATCTAAGATTTTGTAGCCAAGTTTTAGCTTTATCTTTTAAAGAAAAAGGAAAAAGCTTAAGTCGAATGGTGTTCATGCTACAATTTAGATCATTATATGTGTTGCACACTTCTTCAAACTCTCGTAAATACATGTATGGATTTTCAGAATCTAAGCCATGAAAATTGGGTAAAAGTTGGATAATACCAGGCTTAAAATTAAAATGAGATGCATCAGGGGGAAAAACTAGACATGAAGGTGCACTAGTACGTGTAGGATTCATGTGATCTCTAAGTGTTCTTCGTCTATCATGATCATGTTGAGATTGAATTTCATCTTCATTTTCTTGGATGGGTTCTTCTGCCATGTTTTCTAAAAATAAAGGGTTGTTTCGAATGAGTTGACCACTAAGTGTACGTGACCAAATGCTCATGTAAATGCAAAAGAAAAAGAAAAAAAAAACACACAAAAGCAATAAAAATTCAAATAAAGAAAAATAAACTATAAACAATATTAAATAGACTTGAAATTAAATTATACTTCCCCGGCAACGGCGCCAAAAACTTTTTGTGACTTGTTCAAAATAATCTTGAAGATATATATCTCTACTGCTCATGAATCAATTGGATGTCTACTAGTTCAAAATAATCTTGAAGATATCCATCTATTATTTGAGTAGATTCCTTACTCCAGTAGAGGCGAAATACGATGTGATTTAAAAGCTATGCTTAACACTGTATTATGCATGTACTAAGTTAAGACATTATTTGATTCAATCAAGAGTGTTTGTGATGGCTAAAACCGATTTGATTAAATACATGCTTAATAGACCCATTCTCTCGGGACGGATTGGTAAATGGTCTTTGGCATTGGCCGAGTTTACATTGACCTATTACCCACAAAAGTCAATAAAAGGCCAAGCTATCGCCGATTTTTTTACTGATCATCCTTCACTTGATGAGTTTATTGGAGAACATGTTGGATTTCCAGTTTGTGGAGTGGGAGTTCAACCCTGGGTGTTGAAGTTCGATGGATCAAGTACAGAAACAGCAGTTGGAGCTGGTATTGTGATCACTGTTGCGACTCTGATTGTTGCACTCCCAAGAGCAGGTTGTCCACAAGTAGTATAATTCGGTGAGTCCGATATCGTATCCACAGGGAAGCTAAGGTAATTACAAGTCCACTACAATGTCTTTTGTTTTGTTTTTGTTTCTTTTTAATTTTAATTGTTTGAATATTTAATGGGTAAATTTTAATTGTTCAAATTTTAATTTAAGTAGTTGAGATTAAAGGATCCACTCTTGGTATTTTAATAAAGTTAACATTAACGAACAATATTGAAATCCACTTAATAAAATGGTTCCAATATATTAAATAATCATATTTATATTATGTTATAAATTATTATCTCATAAATATATAATATATACCAAAACTTATAAATGTGATCAAGTATTTATTGTGCTATATATATATTTGTAAACACTAAATCAAGGTTCCCACTTTAAATGGTTGGTAAAACCAAACTAACATTTAAATGGTACCAAGAAAATATTATTATTATATATTTATATATAGTAAATCAAGGAATCCAAGTTAAATGGTTGGTAAAACCAAACTAAAATTTAAATGGTTCTAAGAATTTAATATTATAATATATTTATATATAATAAATCAAGGCATCCACTTTAAATGGTTGGTAATACCAAACTAATATTTAAATGGTTCCAAGAATTTAGTGTAACATATAGCAACAATAAATCAAAACTCCCACTTATAAGTAGGGTATAAAAATGCTTAAAGAAATAAATATAACATAAACAATAAATAATGATTAAATAATATAAAACATAGATTCTTACCTTTTAAAACCTTATTATCATGCCAAGAGTTTCACCTTATCATCTCAACTTTAGGAAGTTAGCTATTCATTATTCAAAGTGTAAAACTTTGAATATGAAATTAACATGCTAATTATATTTAAATGAAGAAATAAAGGAAAAATATAGAGAGAAATATTATGAGCTCAAAGGTTTGTTCATAGAATGAGGGATATCTCAATACATTACAATACACCCCTATTTATAGCCAAATTTGGGGAGACAACCTCAAATAAAATATTATTTTTTACACATAAGTCTTCATTGGTGTTCCAAGAAATTAATATTTTAATACACATCACTTTTGAAAATCTTCTTCTCCGAATTTGCTTCTTCACATAAAATGAAACATGTGGATAATTGAGTTGTCTAGTTGTGGTAATTTTTTCAAACCATTTGACCAAGTAATTTGAGAGATATGGTCAAAATACTAGAGCATGGTAAAACTGCCACTCTTTTGGTAACTTTATTTGTTGCATAATTTGATCCCACTTGTGAGAAGATTTTTATCTCATGCTTTCCATCAATATTGTAGATATTAACATCAACTTTCTACAGGTCCAAGAATCATCTTAATCTCATTTGCAACGCCAAGTTTATTCGTGTTTTATCGAACCTGTAAAAATAGTAAAAACTTATAATTACACAACAACTTATATTTTCTACAATTTATTATAAAACATATAATATTTAAACATTTAATAAAACAAAAACTGTATATTTTTATAATAAAACATTTAATTAATATACCATATTTTATCTTTATCAAATGGCGCCTATTGAATTGAAAGAATTGAAAGAACAGCTTGAAAATCTGCTAGCCAAGGGTTACATCAGACCGAGTGTATCTCCTTGTGGCGCTCCAGTGTTATTTGTGCGAAATAAAGACGGTTGATAGGTGGTGTTTTTACGTGTTTATTGCATTGGTTTAGTTGTGTTTGCATTGTGCATGCATGCATTTCTTTTACATTTTGTTCATTTTAGAGTAATCGTTTGCATTTTCTCATGTCTCACTTGTATGTGATGAATTTGCAGGAAAAATGGTCGGAAAACGAAAATCAGTGCGAAAATGTAGAAGCCAAGAAGAATCGGACAGAATAGGCGGCGCACGAGCGGTAGTTTTATACCGCCCGGGTGCGAAAGATGACTAGCAAGAAGAATCAGACAAAAAGTGTGGCGCTCGGGCGGTACTTTTCTACCGCCCGGGCACGAGAAGATGCATCCGAAGACAGAACAGTCGGCGCTCGAGCGGTATATTTCTACCGCCCGAACGCGAATGCTGCACAAGCCCAGGGAGAATACAGAAAGTGTGGCGCTCGAGCGGTACTTTTCTACTGCCCGAGCGCCACCTATTTTTGGAAAATATTGTACGCGATTCTCTACCTTATTTTGGAGGTGTGGTTGATATTGAAGGAGGATGGACGATTTTTGGGGTCTCATTCAGACATATTCAGACATCATTCTTAAGCCGCCGCAATCTTTGGAGAGGAATTCACGCTTGGATTGAAGACTCGAAGCTTTCCGGGCACCGTTCTTCACGTTTTTCGTCAATTCTAGTATTTCTAACTTAGTTGTTATATTCTAAACATTGTTTTGCTTAGTTTAATTATGAATTCTAGTAGCTAAATTTTATTATTTGTTGGGATTAAAGGGGATCCTACCCCGAACGTGGTTTGAATTAATTTATATTTTGATTGTGCGTTATTCTTGATTTTACTACTGTTTTATAGTGTCATTAAAGCGTAGCTAACTTTAACAACATTTTCATATCACGAGTGAGTTCGAGAAAATAACGAGTGATAGGATCGAGTAGTAGAATTCGCGGATCTACAATTTACATAGATATATGAAATTGGATACGTGCCGATAGTCATAGTCCTAAGGGTCGAAAACTAGGGGATTTCATAGATCGAAATGCGATTTGCTCTTGATAAATAATTAAAGATATTTAATTACTTCATTGAGTAGAATTAGTTTGGCATAGCTCGAGAGAGTGTGTTCAATAGATTAGGAAATCCTGTTGGAAGCGTAGATCACGATCGAACGAATTAATTAATTAACGAGGGGTAGGTGAACCGAGATTCCCAACAAATCCATTTTTCATTGAATTTTACTCAACCATTTTAGACATTATATCTCATTACTTGATTTTGAATCTTTTTATTTGCATTCTTATTTGATTTTAGTAGTAATAAAACAATCAAATCACTTTTCGTTGCTAAATGTTCAATAACTGAAAATAACAATTGTAAAACACAGTCTTCAGTGGAACGATACTCGTACTCACGTACACTATATTATAACTTGACATCGTGCACTTGCGATTAATTTTGAGCATACAAAATCATATTTTTATTGGGGATTTTACTGTGCAAGTTTTGCTCGATCAAGTTTTTGGCGCCGTTGCCGGGGACTGTTAATCTACAATTTTATTTTTAGTTATTTTCTTTAGCATTATTTTATTAATCTTGAGATAACACTTCATATTTTATCACAGATATCTCTTCCAGTGCATGCCAAAGTCACTTGACGTGGAGCTTGAGTTTGATCCTGAAATTGAAAGAACCTTCCGCAGGGGAAGACAACAACAGAGGCTTAAAGAACTGATGGAGAGACACGAGCCAGAACGTGAGGAGGAACAGCGTGAAAATAGACAAGTCGAGATGCCGCGTCGCATACCAATGCTGGAGTATGCCCAACCTTCGTTGGAGGGTGCACGCCCTAGCATTGTGAGACCGATCGTGCGGACAAATCACTTTGAAATCAAGCCAGCCATAATCCAGATGATTCGGAACACAGTCCAATTCGGAGGAACTGCAGTAGATGATCCAAACACGCACATCGCAGATTTTCTTGAAATTTGCGATACTTTTAAATTCAATGGAGTTTCTGATGATGCTGTTAGGTTGCGTTTATTTCCTTTCTCTTTACGTGATAAAGCTAAAGCGTGGTTAAATTGTTTGCCTGTAGGTTCGATCGCTACGTGGGACGACATGGCGAAAGCTTTTCTCATCAAATACTTCCCTCCCTCCAAGACCATGAAGCTGCGGGCAGACATTACAACATTCGCTCAATTCGATCAGGAATCTTTATATGAGGCATGGGAACGCTTCAAGGACCTACTACGAAGATGCCCACATCACGAGTTACCACTTGGGTTAGTCGTTCAAACATTTTATTATGGTTTGCTTACTCCTAACCGTACTATGATAGATGCGGCTGCTTGTGGAAACCTGTTGAGAAAGACCGCGGAGGAATGATATGAATTGTTAGAGGAAATGGCTGCTAGCAGCTATCATCCTCAATCTGACAGGAACAACCAGCGGAGAAGTGCAGGAGTTCACCAGGTAACTGATTTTTCTGCTATTACTGCACAACTTGACGCTTTAAACAGGAAAATAGACGGCTTGAATGTGGGTGGCACGACTATGCGTCTTCAAGAGATATTCTGTGAAAAGTGTGGAGGAGAGCACTATGTGAAAGACTGTCAAGATGGAAATCCCTTCTATGTGCAAAATCAGGCACCGGTGAATCAAGTGGGAGTCCAAAACCGCCCAAGGAATGACCCTTATTCGAACACATACAATCCTGGGTGGAGGCAACATCCCAACTTCTCGTGGGGCGGTCAAAACAATCAGAATAGACCGCAAGGAGGACAACAATATGGAAAACAACCGATGTATAGATCCGATCCTCCTAGAGAAGAAAAGTCCAACTTGGAACAAATGATGTCTAAGTTTATTTCATCCACTGAAACTCGACTCCAAAACCAAGATGCATCAATAAAGGGGCTCGAGAATCAAATTGGACAGTTGGCCAAGATGATAGCAAGTAGAGAGCCGGGCACCTTGCCAAGTAATACCGAGACTAATCCAAAAGAGCAAGTGAAGGCCATTGAGTTGAAGAGCGGAAAAGTTTTGGAGCCTAGAGGAAAAGAGAAAAGCCAAGTGCCGGATGAACAAGATGCGACATCAAAATCTAACCCTACACCGGCACACACTACGCGGGCTAAGATTGTTATCCCTCCACCTTTCCCTGCAGCATTGAAAAAAGCAAAACTAGATGCATAATTCGGTAAATTTCTTGAGGTATTTAAAAAATTGCATATCAATATTCATTTTGCCGATGCGTTGATGCAAATGCCTAGTTATGCTAAATTTCTTAAGGACATCTTAGCAAACAAGAGGAAGTTGGAGGATCACATGACGGTAAATTTGACTGAAAGCTGCTCTGCCTTAGTGCAAAACAAAATCCCACCGAAACTGAAAGACCCAGGGAGTTTCTCTATTCCTTGCATGATTGGGGATGTTGTTTTTAATAAAGCATTGTGTGATCTCGGTGCCAGTATTAATCTTATGCCATTGTCTGTGTTTAGGAAACTTGGGTTGGGAGAACCAAAGCCGACGAGGATGTCTCTACAACTAGCTGACAGATCTGTCAAGTACCCCCGCGGAGTGATTGAGGATGTGCTAGTGAAAGTGGACAAATTCATTTTCCCTGCAGACTTCGTGGTGCTTGACATGGAGGAGGATGCGGAGATGCCTCTGATTTTGGGTAGACCGTTCCTTGCAACTGGCAAGGCACTGATTGATGTGCAAGAGAGTAAGTTGAAACTGAGAGTGGGCGAGGATGAGATTACTTTTGATGTTTTTCATGCACTTAAGCACACACTGCATTCTGATAGTTGTTTTAGAATTGATGCTTTTCACTCTCTTGCGTCTCACTATGTGTAGGATGCTCTTAGGGACCCTTTGGAGGCCACTATAAATACTGAATTGGCAGAAGAGGAGTTGGATGAAGAAAGAGCTGAAATAGTGACACACTTTAATGCCAACCATCCATGGAGAAAGCCAATGAGGATGCGACTGGAGGATCTAGGAGAACGGAGGGATTTGACCCCTCAAAGGTCAAGCATCGAGGATCCACCAACACTTGAGCTGAAGCTGTTGCCTCCACACCTCAAGTACGTATACTTAGGTGAGAATAACACTTTACCTGTCATTATTTCTGCTGCTTTGACAGATGTGATTGAGGACAAACTGTTGGAGGTATTGAAAGCACACAAGGGTGCATTTGCGTGGAAGGTGGTGGATATCAAAGGGATTAATCCATCAGTCTGCATGCACAAGATCTTGATGGAAGAGAAGTATTCACCTCATGTGCAACCTCAGCGAAGACTGAATCCAAAGATGCAAGAGGTAGTAAAGGCTGAAACAATTAAGCTTCACGATGCAGGTATTATCTATCCTATATCTGATAGTGCATAGGTAAGTCCTGTTCAATGTGTGCCAAAAAAGGGTGGGATTAATGTAATTACAAATGAGAATAATGAATTAATACCCACTAAGACTGTTACGGGATGGCATGTGTGCATTGATTATAGGAAATTAAATGATGCCACCCATAAAGATCACTTTCCCCTTCCCTTTATCGATCAAATGCTTGAAAGGTTAGCGGGTCATGAATTTTATTGCTTTTTGGATGGGTATTCAGGGTACAACCAAATTATGATTGCGCCGGAGGACCAAGAGAAGACCATTTTCCCTTGTCCTTACGGCACTTTTTCTTTTAGACGAATGCCCTTTGGTTTGTGTGATGCGCCGGCCACTTTTCAGCGATGCATGACTGCTATATTTCACGACATGATAGAAATGTTTCTTGAAATTTTCATGGATGACTTCTCGATATTTGGCTTTTCTTTTGATGATTGTTTGCAGAATTTGAAGGTGGTGTTGAAGAGATGCGAGGAGACGAATTTGGTACTTAATTGGGAAAAATGCCACTTCATGGTACAAGAGGGAATTGTCCTAGGGCACAAGATTTCGGGGCACGGAATAGAGGTGGACAAGGAGAAAGTTGATGTTATCAAGAACTTACCACCTCCGGCGTCCATAAACGGAGTTAGAAGTTTTCTAGGCCACGCCGGCTTCTACCGGCGTTTTATCAAAGATTTTTCTAAAATTGCAAAACCTCTATTTTCTTTACTCATGAAAGATGCACCTTTTTATTTTAATTCGGATTGTTTGCAGGCATACGAGAAGTTGAAGGAGCGCTTGGTGACGGCTCCTGTCTTGGTGGCACCGGATTGGGATCTACCTTTCGAGGTCATGTGCGATGCCAGCGATACTGCGGTTGGTTCTGTCCTCGGCCAAAGACTAAACAAGGTATTTCACACTATATACTATGCAAGAAAGACTCTAGATGAAGCACAATTAAATTATGCCGCCACTGAAAAAGAGTTACTTGCAGTAGTGTATGCACTTGACAAGTTCCATTCATACCTTGTTTTGTCGAAAGTAACTGTGTTTACTGATCACTCTGCCCTTAAATATTTACTTGCCAAGAAAGATGCAAAGCCACGCTTACTTCGGTGGATTTTATTATTGCAAGAATTTGATGTAGAAATAAAAGATAGGAATGGTGTTGAGAATGTGGTTGCGGATCATTTGTCTAGATTGGAATTTATCAGTGATGATTGTGTGAATGATGAGATTAATGATTGGTTTCCAGATGAGCAGTTGTTTCAGGTGAAAAATTATCCATGGTATGCAAATTTTGCAAATTTTCTTGTTACAGGCTCACCCCCCCCAAATTTAACATTTCACCAAAGAAAGAAATTCTTTTCGGATGTGAAGTATTATTTTTGGGAGGAACCTTTCTTGTTCAGAATTTGTGCAGATGCCATGATTCGGAGATGTGTCGCAGAGGAAGAGTTTGGGCAAATCCTCAACCATTGCCATGACCGTGAGGTAGGTGGTCATTTCGGACCAACAAGGACGGCATCCAAGGTACTTGAATGTGGCTTTTATTGGCCAACCCTCTTTAAAGATGCTCGTTCTTATGTGCTACATTGTGATAAATGCCAGCGGTCAGGTAACATCTCTAACCGTCATGAAATACCTTTAAATAATATCATTGAGTGTGAGGTTTTCGATGTATGGGGGATAGACTTTATGAGACCGTTTCCCAGTTCTTTCACAAAAAAATACATTTTGGTTGCGGTGGATTATGTGTCTAAGTGGGTAGAGGCGGAAGCATACGCCACTAATGATGCTCAAGTGGTCCTGAAATTTTTAAAGAAAAACATTTTTAACAGATTTGGAACACCACGAGCAATCATTAGTGATGGTGGCACCCATTTTTGCAACAAATTATTTGAAAAACTTTTGAGCAAATACAGTGTCACACACAAGATCTCTACCCCATATCACCCCCCAGACAAGTGGTCAAGTAGAAGTGTCGAACCGAGAGATAAAACGAATTTTGGAGAAGGTGGTAGGTGTCAGTAGGAAAGATTGGTCGGTGAGGTTAGATGATGCTCTTTGGGCATATCGGACTGCATTTAAAACACCTATAGGCACTACACCGTATAGGCTTTTGTTTGGAAAAGCATGTCATCTACCTGTAGAGTTAGAGCATCGAGCATACTGGGCCACAAAAGCGTTGAACTTTAATTCTACTGATGCAGGTGAACATCGTTTGCTTCAATTGGACCAATTGGAGGAGTTCCGGAATCTGGCCTATGATCTTGCATTGTCATACAAAGAGAAAACAAAGAAGGCTCATGACAAGAGGATAATCGAGAGAGAATTCAAAGAATGCGAAAGTGTCCTACTCTACAATTCCCGGTTGCGACTCTTTCCCGGGAAGTTGAAATCACGATGGTCTGGTCCATTCATGATCTCGAATGCTTATCCATCGGGAGCTGTAGAATTGAAAGATGGAAAGGAGGGGACATTTACGGTCAATGCCCAGCGCCTGAAGCACTACATGGGTGGCACAATTGAGCCACAACTTGGAATCACTCGGTTCCAAGACATGCCGAACTGAGACGGACCGACAGTCAAGCTCTCGACTATAAATTTAGAACTAAGTCTTTTCCCTGATCTTGTATTTCATTCAAGTTTTGTTTAATCGAGTTATTGTTATTTATTTAAAAAAAAAAATTTAAAAGAAAAAAAAATGACAAATTTGGCAGAACAGTTGGCGCTCGAGCGGTAGTTTTCTACCGCCCGAGCGCGGACGTCTACCTTGGGAGAATTCATGACCGAGAGGTTGGCGCTCGAGCGGTAGTTTTCTACCGCCCGAGCGCGCACGCGTACCTCTGAAAAAACAAACAGAGAGGTTCGCGCTCTAGCGGTAGTTTTCTACCGTCCGAGCGCGACTGCTTTATATGCCCGAATTCACTTTCCTTTTTCTTCATTTTGCAGGAAAATTCCCCAATTTTTCTCCCCAAAATCCCTAACTCTCCCTCACTCTCTCCTTCAATTTTTGTGTGCAGGTGGTCGATTTCTTCCCCAAACCTCGGCAAGGCGAATCTTCTTCGTAGGAACACACGCCTAGTCCATCAATCGGGTCTTTTTCTCCGGCCATCGTCCTCCCCTTCAACTCTTCCAACAAAATGGCTCCCAAGAAGCAAAAAGGTAACCCCGGTTCTTCCTCTTCATCCTCATTTGATAGACACCGTTTTGTTAGTATGGAGGCTAGGGCTCGATACGAGCATGCGAAAATTCATCGCAACCCAATAGCCGAGAGGGGAGTCCGGCGACAGTTGGAGGACAGATACTTGGATATTATTGATGGTTTGGAAAGAAGGGGATGGGACAAATTCGGTGAGCAACCTAAGGCGGCGGTAGTCTCTGTGGTTCGCGAATTTTATGCCAATGGAGCGGAGGGGCGAAATGGTTTGGTGTTTGTTAGGGGTAAACATGTGCCGTATGACTCGGTGACGATCAATGCACTGTTAGGGACAGCGGAGGTTGAAGACTCCCACTTCCAGACATTAGTTGCCAACCCGAATTATGATACGATTCTCGCCACATTGTGCCATCCGGGCGCAATATGGAAACCATTGGGCGGCTCGTCGAGTTGTTTTGACGAGAAGTATTTGAAAGCCGAAGTTGCCCATTGGTATTTATTTGTGGCTCGGAGAATGATGCCGGTCTCGCATAAGAGCGAGGTCCAGAAAGAGCGGGCGGTGCTGCTTTATGCTTTGACCGAGGGATACGCCATCAACGTGGGCACACTTATCAATTCACAAATCACACTGAGTGCCCACAACAGTCATGTGGGCCTGCTCTTCCCCACCATTATCTCCGAGTTGTGCGCTAGAGCGGGAGTCGTATTTCGCGATGATGAGGAGTGGTTGCAGCCCATGAAGCCTATTTGTGTCGAAGACCTCCAGCGGAAACGAGCTAAGCGAATCAGTGAATTTCCCCCTCGGGAGGAGGACGCCGGTGGATCTAGCACTGCCATTGCACGCCGCCGCCCACCACAACCCCGCAGGCGAACTCAGAATGACAAGATGGATGAAAATATCACCTTCCAAGCGCATCAGAGTCAGTTCAACTCTTACGTCACGGACCATTTATCTCACATTGACTCCATGATGCGCTCTTTGCTTGTGCACGGGGGCGTTGACCCGTCGACCATTCCACCGACTCTGCTACCTCCTCCCCCATTCCAGTTCCAGTATGATTATTCTCAGCAGGGGGCAGCCGCAGGAGCGCCACCGCCGGAGTATGATGTGGATGACACTTGATCAGGGGAGTTTACTGTTTCCCCTACTTCGCACTTTTATTTTTTGCTGTTTTTCTGTTTTTCTTTCTTATCATTGTTTCAGTCTACCATGTTTATTAGCTTTCATGTTTTTAGTCTGCATTTGTGTTGCATTTCTGTGTTTTGAGTTTTGTGCAATGAGGGCATTGCACAACTCTAGTATGAGGGGGGTAGATTGTTATGTTTGCTTAGTTATTCGTTGCATTTATTTTGTTTAGTGTCGTTTATGGTGAGAAGACATAGTTTATGCGCCAATGATGAGGTTGGATTGATAGTATACAAAAGTATTGATTGGGTCATTTCATGAAAAGTACTCTTGATTGTTAAAGCATGAATTTTGGCTCAAGTTTGAACTTTTTGAGCACACATGTGTGGGGACTAGAATTTTGTAGGAATAATGGTGAAATATTAAGGTTTTGTGTGGTTAACTTGAAAGGCATCATTTATGAGTTGATTTAGCATGTAAACCCGTGAAAATAAGTCACTAATTGGGATCTTGAATGAGAACATTTGTTTTGCCTTGAACTTTACATATACCCTCTTTTCAATGCACTGAATTCAAATATCATACCCCTAACCAGCTGTAATCCAAAGTTATATATTCTTAGCCTAGGGAGTACATGTGTGAAAATTGTGCATCAAAAAAAAAAAAATTTTTGTTGAAATAACAAAGTTTCTTGCAAAAAGAACTTTGAGAAAAAAAGGAGATGTAAGGTGAGGGGGAGCCGAAATAAAAGGAATGAAATTCTATTCCTAGGCTAAAAGTTGGAGATGTAAGGAGACGAGGAAAGTCAGACGAAAAGTCTTGACGATTGCACAATGAAAATGATCGGTGTACTCCCAACTTTTAGCCACTTGAGCTTATTTTTCCTTCTTTTCGACACCCTTATCTGTACTTAAGAAGTGAATAAAGTTCAATTTATGGTTAGTGATAAATGGACACGGGGGCGCATGCTAGTGAGACTTGTATTGAAGTGTTAATTGAGTGACTCGCATGATTTGATAATTGATCTATTTGAAATACGAATGACTAGACCCATCATGACACACGCGAACGTTCAAATTAGTGTCAAGATTTATGTGTAGATGAGACTGAGTATTCGTTTGTGATTTGACTTGATTATGATTTGTACGTGAGACAGTTCTCTGAGGCATGAGCATGAAAGTTGTTAACTCACCATTAACATTTACTTGTGTTGGTTATTTCTTGTTTGAGTATTTTGTGTTTATTGTGTTTGTTTAGAATCTCGTGCTGTAACCTATTTTGCTTGAGGGCAAGAAAAAGGTTAGTATGAGGGGGTTGATAGGTGGTGTTTTTACGTGTTTATTGCATTGGTTTAGTTGTGTTTGCATTTTGCATGCATGCATTTCTTTTACATTTTGTTCATTTTAGAGTAATCGTTTGTATTTTCTCATGTCTCACTTGTATGTGATGAATTTGCAGGAAAAATGGTCGGAAAACGAAAATCAGTTCGAAAATGTAGAAGCCAAGAATAATCGGACAGAATAGGCGGCGCCCGAGCGGTAGTTTTATACCGCCCGGGCGCGAAAGATGACTAGCAAGAAGAATCAGACAGAAACTGTGGCGCTCGAGCGGTATATTTCTACCGCCCGGGCGCGAATGCCGCACAAGCCCAGGGAGAATACAGAAAGTGTGGCGCTCGAGCGGTACTTTTCTACCGCCCGAGCGCCACCTATTTTTGGAAAATATTGTACGCGATTCTCTACTTTATTTTGGAGGTGTGGTTGATATGGAAGGAGGATGGACGATTTTTGGGGTCTCATTCAGACATATTCAGACATCATTCTTAAGCCGCCGCAAGCTTTGGAGAGGAATTCACGCTTGGATTGAAGACTCGAAGCTTTCCGGGCACCGTTCTTCACGTTTTTCGTCAATTCTAGTATTTCTAACTTAGTTGTTATCTTCTAAACATTGTTTTTCTTAGTTTAATTATGAATTCTAGTAGCTAAATTTTATTATTTGTTGGGATTAAAGGGGATCCTACCCCGAACGTGGTTTGAATTAATTTATATTTTGATTGTGCGTTATTCTTGATTTTACTACTGTTTTATAGTGTCATTAAAACGTAGCTAACTTCAACGACATTTTCATATCACGAGTGAGTTCGAGAGAATAACGAGTGATAGGATCGAGTAGTAGAATTCGCGGATCTACAATTTACATAGATATATGAAATTGGATACGTGCCGATAGTCATAGTCCTAATGGTCGAAAACTAGGGGATTTCATAGATCGAAATGCGATTTGCTCTTGATAAATAATTAAAGATATTTAATTACTTCATTGAGTAGAATTAGTTTGGCATAGCTCGAGAGAGTATGTTCAATAGATTAGGAAATCCTGTCGGAAGCGTAGATCACGATCGAACGAATTAATTAATTAACGAGGGGTAGGTGAACCGAGATTCCCAACAAATCCATTTTTCATTGAATTTTACTCAACCATTTTAGACATTATATCTCATTACTTGATTTTGAATCTTTTTATTTGCATTCTTATTTGATTTTAGTAGTAATAAAACAATCAAATCACTTTTCGTTGCTAAATGTTCAATAACTGAAAATAACAATTGTAAAACACAGTTTTCAGTGGAACGATACTCGTACTCACGTACACTATATTATAACTTGACATCGTGCACTTGCGATTAATTTTGAGCATACAAAATCATATTTTTATTGGGGATTTTGCTGTGCAAGTTTTGCTCGATCAACGGTTCGATGAGATTTTGTATTGATTACCGGCAACTGAACAAGGCAACAGTAAAGAACAAATATTCATTGCCTCGTATCGATGATTTATTTGATCAGTTGCAGGGTTCGTCTGTCTATTCAAAGATTGATTTGAGATCCGGATATCACCAGCTGAGAGTTTGAGATGTTGATATACCGAAGACAGCATTCCGAACCAGGTATGGACATTATGCTCCAGCGGTGTTTATGGGGTTAATGAATCGTGTCTTTCAGAAATATCTGGATGAGTTTGTTATTGTGTTTAGTGATGATATTTTGGTATATTCCAAGACAATGATCGAGCATGCCGAACATTTAAGAATAGTGTTGCAGACGTTAAGAAATGAGAAACTGTATGCTAAATTGTCAAAGTGTGAGTTTTTGCTGAGACAAATTGTCTTTTTGGGACATATCATATCTGGAGATGGTATTTCTGTTGATCCGAGCAAAGTCGAGGCCGTGATCAGTTGGCCTAGACCGACTTCTGTACCAGAAATACGCAGTTTCATGGGTTTGGCAGGGTATTACCGACGATTTATCCAAGATTTCTCCAGTATTGCGAAGCCGATTACCCAGCTAACTCAGAAGAATACTCCATTTATTTGGTCAGAGGCCTGTGAGTCTAGCTTCTTTGAGTTGAAGAAACGACTGATCAGTGCTCTAGTATTGACGATACCTTCAGGTTCTGGTGATTTCGTTGTATATTCTGATGCATCTCATAGGGAATTAGGATGTATTCTTATGCAGCGAGGACATATGATTGCCTACGCCTCGAGACAGTTGAAGCCACACGAGTCTCGTTACCCAATTCATGATCTTGAATTGGCGGCTATTGTATTAGCACTGAAGATATGGCGACACTATCTCTATGGTGAAAAGTTTGAACTCTACTCTGATCACAAAAGCCTGAAATATCTGTTTTCTCAGTCAGAGTTGAACATGAAACAGCGTAGATGGCTCGATTTATTGAAAGATTTCGATTACAAGATTAAGTATTATCCGGGAAAGTCAAATGCAGCAGCAGATGCCTTGATCGAAAGGTATGTTCTTTATCCTTATCGACGATAGGTGTTTCGAATATGATTGATGATTGCTGTTTGTCTGGATTAGCATTTGATACAGATAGTAGACCACTAAGACTTGCAACGATTCAAGTTGAGCCAGATCTGCTTATGAGAATCAAAGAAGCACAAAGAATTGATTAGAATAATCAGAAGTCGATTGAGATGGTCAGATCAGGACACCTGTCAGAGTATCAGGTACATGATCATGTTTTGTATGTGAATAACCGTCTTGTAGTGCCAGATGTTTCAGATTTGAAACAACATATGTTGTCAGAAGCGCACTGTAGTCGGTTAAGTATTCGTCCTGGTGGCAGGAAGATGTATAACGATTTGAAGACACAATTTTAGTGGAAACAGATGAAGTCAGATATTGCAGAGTTTGTGTCCAAGTGCTTGAGTTGCCAACAGGTGAAGGCCGAGGGAAAGAAGCCCGGAGGTTTACTTCAGAGTTTATCTATGCCTGAATGGAAATGGGATCACATTTCCATGGATTTCGTTACGAATTTACCACAATCATCCCGGGGCTGTGATACGATTTGGGTTGTTATTGACAGATTGACAAATCCACATGTTTTATTCCGTACAGAATGACGTACTGACATGATCAGATGGCAGATATATATATCAGAGAGGTATTCAGATTGCATGGTGTGCCTAAGTCGATCATATCCGATCGTGATCCACGATTCACTTCACACTTTTGGCACAGTCTGCAGCAGGCTCTAGGTACGACATTGCATCTGAGCACTGCTTACCATCCCCAGACAGATGGACAGTCAGAACAGACTATCCAGATATTAGAGGATATGCTGAGAGCTGTAGTACTAGATTTTGGTACTAGTTGGCAAGATTCACTACCTCTTTGTGAATTCTCGTACAACAACAGCTTCCAGACGAGCATCGGGATGGCACCGTTTGAAGCTTTATACGGAAAGAATTGCAGATCTCCGTTGTATTGGGATGACATCTCAGAGATAGCAGAACTTGGGCCTGATATGATTCGTAAAATGACAGAGAAAGTGAAGATCATTCAGAAAAGAATGAAGACAGCACAAGATAGACAAGCGAAATATTCGAACATTAGATGTCGACCATTAGTATTTGAACAAGGAGACAGAGTATTTTTGAAGATTTTTCCTTTCCGAGGCGTTGTCAGATTTGGAAAACGCGGGAAGTTGTCTCCTAGATACATCGGTCCGTACGAGATTCTTGAGAAGATTGGCGATCGAGCATATCGACTTGCTCTTCCTCCTTCTTTATATGGAATACATGACATTTTTCATGTATCGATGTTGCGTACATATATGCCTGATGTTTCTCATGTCATTTAACCTGAGGAAGCGGAGCTTGACGACACTTTGAGTTATATTGAACATCCAATTCAGATTCTTGATTGGAAAGAAAAGCAGCTCAGAACGAAGAATATTCCGTTAGTGAAAGTCCAATGGAGTCGTGAATTGAAGAAGAGACTTGGGAAACAGAATCAGAAATAAGACAGAGATACCCAGAGCTATTCCGCTGATGTGAGTATTTATTCAGCTTTTGATTATATTACTTCTTTTACTTGTTTTGATTGATTGCCTGTGATTTCGGGGACAAAATCGTATCTTAGGGGGGAAGAAATGTAAGGCCCAAAGAATTTGGCTATTATAATCGGACATGATTTGTTGATAATTGACGTGATTATAGACGCATTGTATCAGACCGCAAGAGACGAGAAAGTATGCGAAATAAGTGTGAAGGACAGAACTTTTGGTGCACATGCGTGGAGAAATGCGCGCATATGCGCGAGGTGTCCAGAAGACCTCGCGCATATGCGCGAGGAGGTGTGTGAAAAATACTAAGTCCAGAAGACTCGCGCATATGCACGAAAGAGGGGCGCGCATATGCGGGAGCTGTCAAAAAACAGAATTTCCGAGACCATTAGGTCTCGCGCATATGCGCCGGTTGGTATCGTGCATATGCACGAGATGTGCAGATCAAATAATAAGACACTTGTCCTTGCCATGCAATTTAATGTGTTGAGTCTTCATTTCAGCTGGTCATCAATGAGATAAAGGAGAGGAAAAGCTTCAGAATCTTCAAGCTTAGAAATTGAATAGCAAACAAACCGATCATACGATTTTGAATCCAAATCCATATTTGTGCTCCTCTTATTATAAGCTTCAAAAGATGTAAGTATTATCACCTTTCAGCATGTTTTGGAATTGAGATGATTGTGGAAATTAGAATTTGATTGTTATTATTTGTTCTTGTAATTATTGTGGACGTATATTTGAAACCGGATCGAAGAAATGATATCGTATGCGAGTACTATGATTTTCCAACATAAATGTGTATGAGATTATGCAGATTTTGAGATCTTGATATACAGATTGTGATGGTTATGAGTTGATAATATAGTCTTGTATAGATTATTATTGTTTGAGTTGATCAGTATCGAGAAACTACGCCGTTATGCCGTCGAAATACACTGAGACAGAATATTGTTATGAAAATGTATTGGTTTGAGTTGTAGATTGATATTGTGCATCTCAACAATGCCATGTTCAGATTAGAATTGACAGACTTGATGTAATGCCCAAGAATTATAGAATTGATAAACCAAGATTGTTAATCTTCGTTAATGTAAGACTCGAAAGATATGAGAATGCATGACATGCAATGAGGGAAGAAAGATTTGAGAAACCAGGGGTTGCATGGTCAGAAAACTAGAATTTAGAAGTTGCACAACCGCACCCGCGGTGCTAGCACAACCGCACCCGCGGTGCATGTGCAGAAAATGAAGTACAAATCCCATAGACACACCGCACCCGTGGTATTAGACGGAGCGCGCTGATGACACCGCACCCGCGGTCTTGCAAGAAGCGCACCCGCGGTCTGAGCTGCCGAGAGAATGGCTAGGTTCACCGCTTGAGCGCACCCGCGCTCCTTACACTCACCGCACCCGCGGTCATGCGTGTTGCATGAAAAATGATGCCACGTTTCATGAAATGCATGCAGTATATATATAGAGGAATGACACGTTTTCCCTCAGAATTTCAGAAAAGGAGGTCGACATTTTGATAGAAAATCCTTACGCCTTTTTGATTGGCGATTGTGGAAGGACCGTTCATCAGAATTCGAATTTGAACGTAGTACCGTACTCCTCTCGACTCGAGCTACACAAGAACGTAAGTTTTATTATGTTTTGAGATGTTTTGGAAATATGATGTTGTTAGAACTGTATTTGGTTCAGATATGGTGTGTTTGCTACCGTAGGTATTGTATAATCGAAGTCAGATTTACGAATAGACTGTTTATACAATTGTTATGATTTTCTGAAGATATTGATTTAGATTGAACACTAGATTGGTATTGTTCTTGATTCAAGAATGGAGAAATGATTATTCTCATATGTTCTGAATAGATTATTCGGTATATTTGTGGAATCAGACTGAGGAAAATATACCATATGTCTGTGTTATGAATTAGATATGATATCAGTTATGTTGTGATTTACGGAGTTACAAGACTGTGTTAGTATGCCGTTGAAACATCAGTTAATTTAGATTGATCAGATTATATACTGAGTTGAGTATTGATCAGAACAGATCGTGAATTGAGTTACACATTGATACAGTGTATTTGATATTGTCATCTCAGACTTGATATGGACAGATTGGACTTCGAGACTTCGTCTTCGTCAGACCAGGACGACAAAGGTATAATTCATGTGATATCTGGGAAGATATAACTCAAATCAGATCTCATTTGAGTTTCCCAATAAAATCACATACTTGATTATTGTTTATCTTTTGATATAATTGTGATTTGTTTATAGACTTTATATTCAAATCCTTTGAAATGAACATGCTTTGTTTACAGATTGTTATACATTGCATTTGAGGTAGGAAAGTTTGACAGATAGTCAGACTTCTAGACGTTCGGTGTATCGTTACATAGGAGCAGACACCCATCTATTGTAGATTATTCGATACAGATATGACCGAAGTCTAGGAATAAGACGTACGTCACCCCGATTGGGAGGGTAGGTGACAGACAGTGACGTCTTATTCACCCCGGGATCCCTAGAGATATAGTTGAGTCGAGTCTAGACATGAGTTGACTAAAACTGCATGTGGTTATGAATGTGGTTTCATAGACTATGAACCCCATGTTTATTGCTTTCAGTCATGACAGCATGTTTATATGACTTGATTTAGATTGCATGTGTATCTGAATTGGGTTGCATGCTTATTTTGATTTGATTTCATAGATTATGAAATCTATTACTTTTGAATATGTTCATGATAGCATGTTTTATGATTTAGATTGTTTCTGTACATGCTTACCATGTTTTATACTGGGATTTGTTCTCACCGGAGTTATCCGGCTGTTGTCGTGTCTGTATGTGTGCATGGCAACAGGTGGGGCAGGTTCAGGGTCACGACGAGGAAGAGAGAGTTGATAGCGTGGAGATCTCGGGCGTGGAAGATTCCTAGTGTTTCCTACTGGACTTGTAGCACTTATGTTTGTAGTTGTTATTGAACACTAGTGTATGTTTGTACGCACAGACTTGTATGTACATTACGTTGTTTAATTTCTATTGAGACATGGGATGCTTTCGTTATACATTTAAATTAATGTTAAAAGCAAAATTTTGACCCACATTTTCGAACAAAGATCCAATTAAATCCCAAAAGAATAGAGTTAGAGCCCGGGTCCCCATACTTGATATCCCGACTTCGAGATTTTTGACGTATTTCAACGACAAGAAGGTATAATTCATGTCGATTCGGGAAGATACAACTCGAATTAGATTTGATTCTAGTTTCCCAAAATCACATACTAGGTTTCTATATTTTGTTATGTTGTGCTTTTTATTGAATTATACACAAGCATTGAGATAGGAGAGTCATTGGCAGATTTGCCAAGTTCTAGATGTTCGGTGGTATCGAAGCATAGGAGAAGATCGACTCCGATTGTAGATATTCGATACAGACAGGACCGAAGCCTAGGAATAAGACGTACCACCACCACGATTGGGAGAGTAGGTGGGAGACTTGTTATGTCTTATTCACACTGGGATCCCTAGATTTAGATACAAGTCGAGTCAAATATATGAGTTTGAATTATATGGATTACATTTCATAAACTATGGGACGTATTGTTATTGACTATGTGCATGATTGTTTTATCTGTATTCACTCATGTGTCATAATTACTGATTCCTCTATTATGATTTTGTATTTAATCGCATGACATGCATGTATACATGTTTATACTGGGATTTGTTCTCACCGGAGTTTCCGGCTGTTGTTGTGTCTGTATGTGTGCATGGCAACAGGTAGGGCAGGATCAGGGTCGAGACAAAGATGAGAGATTGAGATAGCGTGGAGATTACGGGCATAGCAGACGAGCTAGAAGTGTTTACGTTTGATATGTATGTGTAACAAACTGTAGTTGTATGACAATAATGGAACAAGACATGTACCTAATTTTGCTGAAATAAAATAAAGATGTTGTTTATGTATGATTTATGTATGATTTAAATACAATTGTTTTTTTATATTAAAAGCAAAATTTTGACCCACATTTTCTAGCAAAGATCCAATTAATCCCAAAGACAATTGAGTTAGAGCCCGGGTCCCCACACATGCAGATAGGTGCTCCTGGTAGAGTGCACTGAACAACCCTCCATAAAAGGACTTTCCAAGTGGTTGTCACTTATCGAGTGGAATCGTCCTAGTTTATGGTTGTACACCATTAGTCCTTATGACCCGGGACAACATTGAGACTCTATGTGCTAGTATTACACTTCAACTTGTTTACCGACTCTCGAGGGGTCATCCGGTGGCAAGGTTGGGTGTTCTGTCGAAACATATAGAAGTCGATGCATTGTAGTCGGGGATTCACCGCTTACCTTCGGGTATGGATATCCTATGTGATCTCATGTGTATGTATTTTGAAATCTCTGATCAGAATATGGTGGTAATTATGAAAGGGGTTTCATATATTACACCATCGATGCAACTACGACATGACACATAGTATCGATTCATTGACAACTCTCGATATACCAATGGTTGTCGAATCGGTCGGGATATATGAGTTGAAGGGACCGTACTGTACGCTAACCATAATAGAATGGTTCTTGCAGGCACTATCATTTGATACCTAGGGAATCATGTAAGTGATGCTGCTATGCGTTTAACATGATTGGTTGGGTACTATCAGACTTGAGTTCTGACGTTCTTTTTATCAAAGAGTTGATAATTAAGAATGGAGCAATTGAGGTATGCTCGTATAAGGACATGTTTAGTCCAAATCACATGGAGATGTGAACCCACGACTAGTTGTATCAATGAACCATTGAGGGCCACACAAGTACTAGCTTTCTAGATCCTGTTGAGAAGTAAAATAGTTCAATGTGTTGAACGGCTTACAAAAGAAGTTTATAGGCGTAAGGAAAAATATAAGTGTGACTTCTATGAGAGAAATGTAATTTTTAATTTATGAATGTGTTCCTAAATTAAAAGTTGGCCAAATAAATAGTGTATTTGAAAATTGTGATTTTCATAAACATTATTATGGACTAAATTAAATTAATTCAAGTGTTGATGTAATTTAACAATAATGTGCCTAGTAGAGTCCAAATAATTAAATTAATTCAAGTGTTGAATTAATTAAATCATATTGAGTCTTGTAGAGCCCAATTAAAATAATTATTCAACTAATGGCTTGAGTAAATTCAAGTAATGTTAATTAGTCTAAAATTTGTTTGAGATAATTAAATTAAGTCCATCGATTTTTAATTGTTAAAAATAAAATAATATTGCATGTGTGGGAGGTGAAGGGTTGGAGATTACTTTTTCAATCTCCAAGGCTTGGCATGCAACTTTTGCTTTTAGCTTTTTGCAAGACCAAGAAAACTCATTCTCCCTACACTACACCTTGCAATGGCCGAAACTTCACTTGATATTCTACCTCATTTTCTCTCAATTTTCTTCTTCAATAGTTGATGAGAAAAACACTTACTTCTCAAAGAAAAATCCTCATATTTTTCTAGTGAAAAATATGAGTGGATCTTCCTAGTTGGTGGTGTACCTAATTTTGAAGGAAGAAGGCTTGTAGATTGTCATCTATTCAAGAGCTAAGGTGTTTAAACCTTAGTTGGAGCCATAACATCAATCTTTGAGATTGATAGGTAATTATCTTAATACCTTATGTATGACATAGTTGTGTTTTTGTATATGTTACATGCTAGTACATGAGGTGTTGAAATTTTTTTCTTTAAAAATATTCGGTTTTCATACCTTGAAAACATTTTTGAACTTCCGTTGCGCATTTGAACACCTTAAAACCGATCCCCTTTCAACTCGCTACCCAATTCATGATCTTGAATTGGCAGCCATTGTTTTTGCAATTGAAGATATGGCGACATTACCTATAAGTTGAGAAGTGTGAGATTTATTCTGATCACAAGAGTCTGAAATATCTGTTTTCACAGTCAGAACTGAATATGAGGCAGCGAAGATGGCTTGATTTGCTTAAAGACTTTGATTGTGAAATCAAGTATTATCCGGGAAAGTCCAACGCAGCAGCTGATGCACTAAGTCGAAAGGTATGTTCTTTGTCCTTATCGACAATTGGTGTTTCAAATTTGATAGAAGATTGCTGTGTTTATGGATTGGTATTTGAGTAAACCGTGGAGATTATATGATGTTCAAGTCGAACCAGAGCTGATTTTGAAAATTAAAGCTGCTCAGAAAGTTGATCAGAATGTGCCGAAGTCGATTGCGATGATCAGAGCAGGTCATCGATCCGAGTATCAGGTTTGTGACAGTGTATTATATGTGAATAATCGTCTTGTTGTTCCAGATGTTTCAGATTTGAAACAACAGATTTTGTCAGAAGCGCATAACAGTCGATTCAGTATTCATCCTGGTGGCAGAAAAATGTACAATGATTTGAAAAAATAGTTTTGGTGGAAACAGATGAAAGCTGGTATTGCTGAATTTGTATCCAAGTGTCTGATTTGCGAACAGGTGAAAGCAGAGAGAAATTAATCAGGAGGTCTGTTACAGAGCTTGTATATTCCTGAATGGAAATGAGATCACATTTCCATGGATTTTGTGACGAAGGTACCGCGATCTCCAAAGGTTGTGATGCGATTTGGGTCGTGATTGACAGATTGACCAAATCCGCATGTTTTATTCCGTACAATATGACATACAGACATGACCAGATGGCAGATATCTATGTCAGAGAAGTGGTCAGATTGAATGGAGTGCCAAAATCGATTGTATCAGACCGTGATCCTCGATTTACTTTGCACTTTTGGTACAGTTTGCAGCAGGCTCTAGGTACGAAGTTACATTTTAGTACCGCATATCATCCTCAGACTGACGGACAGTCAGAGCGAACTATCTAGACACTGGAGGATATGCTTAGAGCTGTAGTGCTAGATTTTGGCACTAGTTGGCAAGATTCTTTGCCACTTTGTGAGTTTTCATACAACAACAGCTATCAGACGAGTATAGAGATGGCACCGTTTGAAGCGTTGTACGGTAAGAAGTGCAGATCCCCTCTGTATTGGGACGATATATCTGAGGTACCTGAGATTGGATCTGATATGATCCGAGATATGACAGAGAAAATGAAGCTGATTCAGAAGAGAATGAAGGCAGCTCAAGACAGACATGCCAAATATGCCAATGTTCGTCGCCGACCGTTGGTATTTGAGGCAAGAGACAGAGTATTCTTGAATAGTTCTCCTTTCAGAGGTGTTGTCAGATTTGGGAAGAAAAGAAAGTTGTCTCCACGATACATCGCTCCGTATGAAATTCTCCAGAAGATAGGAGATCGTGCCTATCGACTCGCATTACCACCTTCTTTATCTTGAATACACGATGTCTTTCATGTATCGTTATTGAGGAAATATCTTCCTGATGCATCTCACATTATTCAGCCAGACGAGGTCGAACTTGACGAGAAAATGAGTTACTCCGAGAAGCTTATCCAGATTCTCGATTGTAAAGAAAAGCAACTCAGAACGAAGACTACTCTACTTGTGAAGATTCAGTGGAGTCGTCATGGCATCAAAGAAGCTACCTGGGAGACTGAATCAGATATGAGACAGAAATTCCTAGAGTTATTTCATTGATGTGAGTTTTCTATTCGTTTCTGTTATAATTCCTACCTTATCTGATTTGATTGCCTATGATTTCAGGGACGAAATCAGAACTTAGGAGGGAAGAAATTTAATGCCCGAGATTTTATCACTTTAATCAGACATTTATTAATTAACATAATTGAGATTTTAGGAGCGAAAGGAAGATGCGAGTGGAGAAGCCGAGCGCTGGTGCATGGACCAACAATTTTGTACAGAATGTTTGGCGCCCGAGCGGTTGAAAATGACCGCCCGAGCGCCAGTGCTCCACAAATTGTGTACTTGGACAGAATGTATGGTGCCCGAGCGGTAGAAAATGACCGCTCCGCGCCAGTGTATAATAAGTGAGGGCTTGGACAAAGTGTTCCGTGCCCGAGCGGTAATTTGTAACCGCCCGAGAGCCGCCAAGATGCAAGAAGAATGAGCCACGTTTCTTAGCCATGCAAGTGGATATATATTAGTCATTCCTTCAGAGTTCATCAGCCAAGAATTCGAGAAAAGCTTCAGGGACATTCTCAAGTTCTTTAATGTGTTAGAATTGTGAGTCTACAAGATTTGATTATCAGAATTTCGATCCGAACACATTTTTGTAATCCTCTCGACAAGAGCTTCGACAGGACGTAAGTTTTATTATGTTTTGATATGATTTGAAAATATGATATTGAAGAAATCAGATAGTCCTAATCATAGATTACAAGAAATAAGATAGTCCTAAGCATAAATCAGATAGTCCTAAGCATAGACACATTCCTAGTCTAGGGATCCCGGTTTTCAGATGTTGGCATTCCATATCGATCACCAGTAATAGAAGAAACTCCGATTCTATCCACATCGATATGGTATCGATCACCAGTAATAGAAAAAACTCCAATTCTATCCACATCGATAGCCAATCATCCGGTGACAGACTTTGGGACTATCGCCAATACAGTATCTTGTGACATCGTGCAATATGCCCGTGGCTATCCCACCACTATCAAGCACTTCTGTCACAAGATTACTCATCTAATACTCATCTAATACACGCTTCTTACAAACCAATAGAACAGCATATAATAATCAAACCAATGCATATAATAACAGTAAGTATGTGATTTAGGGAAACCCAAGTATATCCTACTTGAGTCGATCTCCCAATACCATATTGACTTATACCTTTCTCTTCTCGGTCTGACGAAGACGAAGTCTCAAACTCAACTCTGTCCATCTTCAGTCTGACTCTGTCGAAGCTTTGGACTCACTGCCTGTCGATATCAATCTGGCAATAACAATATCGAATATACTGTATCAATGTATAACTCAATTCAATACCTAATCTGATCGATATCAAGACACCATAATACAATCTTAATCAGTATTGAATCTGATCAATATCAATTCACTGATGTTTCGACGGCATAATAATACAAATCTGATATCAAATCTCGATCAATTCAACTCTGAAAATCATAATAATTCTGTACGGTATCTGTTTTTCAATCCGGTCTCGATTATGTAATGTCTACTATACCAAGAACAGTATATATGAATCATATTCGATTCCTTCACCATCATATTTTCAAAATATATTCAAACATAATAAAACTTACGTCCTGTTCTAGTTGGCGTCGATAGAAACACGATACTGAAGTCGGATCTAAATTCAGATAGACGAATCGTTCGTAATTCAATTCCTAAACTCCGAACTTCAAAGCGTTTCACTGAATTTCGTTTTTCTTTCTGATAATATGAAGGCAAGTATATATATATATATATATATATATATATATATATATATATATATATCTCGTGCATGCCTTAGAAAACGTGGCTCGTTCTTCACAATGCACGTCTCGCGCATATGCGCGACAATCCTCGGCGCATATGCGCGAGACCTTCAGTCTTGTAGACTTCCCACGTGATCACAGTACCACGTAGTGCTAATACTCTTTTAATTGTAATCCACCAACTTCTGGCAGCCTCTTGTAATTGGTGAAATACCAATTTAACTCTTTGGTCATCTGTACAATCCAGTAGATCGAACAATATCTCTATGTCCTCAACCCAGTGCTGACACGTTTCAGGCGTCTCTGTACCACTCAGAATCGGCGGCTGAAATAACTGAAATTCTGCCAACTTGGTTTCCATCGGAGTCGCTGACACATCTATCTGCGGTTCTGGTATATATGGCTGCTCATACGAAGTACTGCCTGTTTCCACAATCCTTCGGGGAGGTATATCTGATTACCACAACATTAGTAACCCAATACTGTAAATCTGTGTCAATCTTTTTCTGATCATGATCATCTTACTGCTGATCATGAATCCGATCTGATTCATACTCAAGAATACATAATACCAATTTAAATCAAGTAATCAGGTAAGCATGTATCTCAAAGCAGTAACACATAACCTCATGCTAGCACCCACAATGCAAATCAACATTATAATCAATCTCATGCTAGCACAGACATGCAAGGAAAGAAAATTCAATCTACCCCGCTCATCCTCTTCTATCTCAATCTAAAAGATCTATCAACTCTGACTATCTCAATCTAAAGGATCTATGGCTCTGATACCACCTGTTGTGAGGACCCGGAAGCTAATCATCTTTGGGATTTAATTATCAATTAAGATAAAACAGGGTCTAAAAATTTTTCGTTTTAAGATATAACTGCGGAAGGTAATGAAATCTAAATAATATACATGTCTGTATAAAAACTACATTTCAGTATTAAAGTACAACAAGCTAATTTAAGGTTCAACTACTAAAGTCCAGTAATAAAACCAAGTCTACTGTAAGTCCGGAATCACCACGCTACACTCGTCTTCTCTCATCATCATCTTGACCCTGATCCAGCCCCACCTGTTGTCATGCACACATACAAAACAAGACAACAGCCGGATAACTCCGGTGAGAAATAAATCCCAGTATAAAACATGGTAAACATGTATATACATAAAATAATTCATGAAACATGCTGTCACGAATAGAATCAAAACATTAGATTTCATAAGCTATGAAATCTAATCACAACAAGCATGCACTTCAAATTAGCTAAACATGCATATAAACAATCTCAATCATACAAACATGCTATCATGACTGAAAGCAATAATGATGGGTCCCATGATCTAGGAGCCACATCCATATGAGCATGCAGTCCTAATCAAATCATGTCTAGACTCGACTCAACTATAACTCTAGGGATCCCGGGGTGAATAAAACGTCACTACCTACCCTCCAATCGGGGTAATGTACGTCTCATTCCTAGACTTCGGTCTGAGCTGTATCAACGGCGGCAATAAGAGTAATACCTACTCCTATGCTGAGATACACCGAAACGTCTAGCTATTTGACAATGCCTGTCAAAGACTCTCCTATCTTAGATGCAATGAATAAGAATCTGTAAACACAGCATAATCATATCCATAACTGAATATCTCAATTATCTTACCTGCTTGAATACAATTCTATAATCAAAGCATAATCAGGTAACAGTATAAACAATAATCTAGTATGTGATTTTATTGGGAAACTCAAATTAATCTAATTTGAGTTATGCTTCCCGAATATCACATGAATTATACCTTTGTCTTCCTGATATGATGAAGAAGACGTCTCGAAGTCGAATTTGTCCATATCTGATCTGTCCCTATCTGATCTGAAATGACAATAACCAATACAATGTATCAATGTGTAATCCAATTCACAATCTGTCTGGTCAATACCTGAATAATCTACAATCTGATTCATATCAACAGTATCACAAGATAATAGAAACCAATACTGAATCTGATCAATCTGTACCCACTGATGTTTAGACGGTATAACAATACAGTCTTGTAACCCCGTCAGTCTTAACATCCCAATTATAATATCAGAATTCCTAATAAATCTCAATACAATCTATAACCTCAATATCTGTACACTTTAAAATGAATAACAGCATAATTCTGATAGCAATCTCAATCAAATCAACTCTAAAATTCATAACAATTCCATAAACAATCTGTTTCTAAATCTGACTTCGATTCTACAATATTTACGGTAGCAGAAATCCCATATCTGAATCGTATTCAATTCTAACAACATCATAAATTCAAATCTTGTCTAAACGTAACAAAACTTACGTCCAGTTGTAGCCTGTGTTGATAGGAACACAGTACTGAAGTCGGATTTAAAATCGGACGGACGGATTTCTCGTAGATTTACCAATTCTTGGCGTGAAGAATTTCTTCCAAAGTTTCCCTCGTTTCTCTCTTTATTCTGAAGGATTGAAAGATATATATCTATATATATATCACACGTTGCATGAAAAGAAACGTGTCACCCTTTTCTAAATTCCGGTTGGCGCTCGGGCGGTAATAAAATTCCGCCCGGGCGCGAGCTCGGCGCTCGGGCGGTAAACATCTGCCGCCCGGGCGCGAGGAGTTCTGTCTCCGAGTTTCCCCATTGGCGCTCGGGCGGTCGAGAACTACCGCCCGGGCGCCACACTTGCTGCCCGAACCAAAATTTGCGATGCATTGGCGCTCGGGCGGTGCTTTTCTACCGCTCGAGCGCCGAGGATTCTGTCCACTTCCGTGGTTAATCATGCAACGACGCTCGATCTCGGCATAAAGGTTCATTTGAGTTCTTATAACCTTAATCATGCCAATTAATCACTGTCTGATTGTATCAATTAAATCTCGGGCATTACATTTCTCCCCCTCTTAGATCTGAGTTCGTCCTCGAACTCATAAGCAATCAATTCAAATATAAGAGAAGAAATGTATAATAGAGTTTAACATCCAAACTCCTCTCTTAATGAATCCATCATGAAATCTCTTTCTTGTATCAATCTCTGATTTCAATTCTGGAATAAAACTTCATAAAGTATACTATTCTAATATTTCTTAAACTAACTCTGACAGAATCAATCTTGCCATGTTGGTTATACAACATCCGTATAAACCCATCCCAATCAAGGACATATGAAATCTTCGGTTTCAAATACCAATCGTCATCATCCGACATTGGTTTCCTACATCTATCCATTCTGAATTATCTTGATAACTAGTGCTAACATTCAGCACTAGAGTTCTCCTAATATCTTTCAATATCTGAACAAGACACTCCGACTACCTGTCACTTTGTGAACAATCTGCCAGAGAGAGCTGATGATATAATCTACCACAAGTACACACTTAATCGTAATCATAGTCTGATATACTCTACTCGAAATCATCCTTCTAGTCAATCTGACTATTTCTTTGACAGGGATCTCTGTCACTTAGTTCTGTTTGTACATCATCTTTACAAACTACTAGATATAGATTGAACAATCTATCAATCACGATCAGACCATATCCCAATCTGAAGAGAATGGCGGTAATTTCATTACATCAGTCCTAGAAATGTACTTCCATTTCTATTCAGGATTATACTAAGTCGGTAATCATCTTCTGATTCCTAGCTTTCTGGCTTCTTTTGTTAGCGATCCAGACATATCAGTACCATTTTTTTTACCAACCTTTCGGTACAAATTCGGTTATAACTGATCAAATCTGTCTATACCAATACTATTTGTTCGAGTATCATACATTCTGAAATATCTGAATGAAAACTGAATCCCCTGCGGTGTATTTCTGACACTACTTGTGACTTCAGATTCGAACTATCCGGTATAAACAATCAGTTAATAATATAAAATAATGAAGAAATACCTACCTGGCATTTGGCTCTGACTACCCATATCAAAAGCTATAAATAATTCTGAAACATTCTGACATCACACAATAGAAGTAGTCTGTCTGATACAAACACAAAGTCACATATCTGTTACTGTAAACGATACTCTGCTCTGATTTCAACTGTTTACAATAAACTGTATTACACTGATTCACAATAACGGTAATATCATATCGAATTCTGAATAGAAAGAACTTATACAGATCTAGTGAGTTTAAAAAAACTCATAACATAATAAATTCTGGCTGGCTGACCAAATCTTCATACTGCCCAGATCAACTGCTATATCTCATCTGCAAATAGAATATACTCCCAACCAATATAAAATATCTCAAATATTGATTTAGAACAATAACAATACTCAGCAGATGTAAATCAACACAAGAAGAAGATAATCAGAATAAGATAATCTATCTAAATCAGATAAGAAAGTTCTGACATATCTGACATTCTGTTAATTCTGACATTCCTGATACCGCATAGTCTGAATATAAACCTGTATCAATAACTGTATACCGGACTCCTACCTGACCCATTGCTGTATACCATAATCACAGTTCTCGGAATATTTAACCCAGTCTTCAAATATTCAATATAAACAATCAGATGCTGTGGATATATCCCGGAATCATAGATATAACAAGCATAATTCTTCAAAATACCCCTGAACACATAATCTGGCAATCTAGATGAAAGCGGACCGGTTACGGAGGCCGGAAACGCAACGGAAGCAAAAATTTTAAGTTTTATCATGAAATTTTCGGCCCCCTTGGTATAGGTGTAATATTTACAAAACAAACCAAAACATACATAGGGTGTATGAAGAAGGTTTACCTATCAACCCCTTGAGGTTGATGAATGGCACCAACTAAAGTGTGAACACTTTAGCTCTTGAAATGGATGACAATCTACAAGCACACCTCCTTTCCTTCAAGAATTAGGCCCACCACTAAGCAAGGTAAAACCTCTTTTGATTTGCACTAGAAAATCAAAAGGATTTTTCAATGAGAAGATTTTTATTCTCCAACACTTGAAGAACAAAACTAGAAGAAAAATGGAGAGAATTGTGTGTGTGTGTGTTCGGCCAAGTCAAGTTGAATGAGGAGGGAAGATGAGTCTTGGTAGTCCAAAAAGTAATCCACATGCCATGCATTATTTTATTAAAAAGTATTCAAGACTCTTGATCTCCCAAGCATGCAAACCCTAGCATGTCTCTCATATATATTATGGTTTTTAACACATTAAAAACCATAGACTAAATTTTAATTATCTCAAACATTTTTGAGATTAATTAAATACTACTTGAATTTATTCAAGTCCCACTAGTTAAATAATTACTTTAATTGAGCTCTACAAGACTCAATATTATATAATTAATTCAACACTTGAATTAATTTAATTATTTAGACTCTACTAGGTCCACTAGTGTTTAATTAATTCAACACTTGAATTAATTTAATTTAGTCCACAACAATGTTTATGAAAATCACAATTTTCAACTACATTATTTACTTGGCCAAATTTTAATCTTAGGAACACTTCCATAAATTAAAATTTATATTTCTCTCTTAGAAGTCATACTTCTATTTTTCTTAACGCTTATAAACACATTTATAAGCCGTTCAACACATTGAACTATTTTATTTCTCATCGGGATTTACAAAGCCAGTACTTGTGTGGCCCTCAATGGTTCATTGATACAACTAGCCGTGGGTTCACATCTCCATGTGATTCGGACTAAACATGTCCTTATACGAGCATACCCCAATTGCCCCATTCTTACTTATCAACTCTTTGATAGTAAGAACGTCAGAACTCAAGTCTGATAGTACCCAACCAATCACGTTAAACGCCTAGCAGCATCGCTTACGTGATTCCCTAGGTATCACATGATAGTGCCTGCAAGAACCATTCAATTATGGTTAGCGTACAGTACGGTCCCTTCAACTCATATATCCCGACCGATTCGACAACTATTGGTCTATCGAGAGTTGTCAATGAATCGATACTATGTGTCATGTCGTGGTTGCATCGATGGTGTAATCTATGAAACCCCTTTCATAATTACCACCATACTCTGATCAGAGATTTCAATCCACACATACATGAAAAACACATAGGATATCCATACCCGTAGGTAAGCGGTGAATCCCCGACTACAATGCATCGACTCCTATACGTTTCGCCGTAACACCCAACCTTGCCACCTGATGACCCCATAGGAGTCGGTAAACAAGTCAAAGTGAAACGCTAGCACATAGAGTCTCAATGTTGTCCCGGGTCATAAGGACTAATGGTGTACAACCATAAACTAGGACGTTTCCACTCGATAAGTGAGAACCACTTGGAAAGTCCTTTATAGAGGGTTGTTCAGTGCACTCTACAAGGAGCACCTATCTGCATGTTCGGACATCACAATGTCCCCTACCAATGAAACATGGTACTCACATCGCAGATACTAGTCTCTAACTCGAGCGGCCTATATCCTTCTTAATGGCGGCTGAATCGACTAGGAACCGTTTAGAATATACAGTATTCCAAATATGAGTTTCATGATACTCATCATATGAGCATCTCATATTCTTTCTACTATTTGTATATTCAAGGACTTTATCTATGCAACTAGCATGGGTATAAAGATAAAGATGCGCCAAATTAATAAATTGAAATATTATTAAAATAAAGATCGTTTATACAAAGAGTTTCATTGTGAACAGTCGGCCAACACTTGGCTCGACGTGCACCTACTCTAACAATCTCCCACTTGCACTAGAGCCAACTACCTATATACTTTAGACCCATTGATTCGCGATGCTTCTCGAACGATGGTCCTGGTAAAGGCTTAGTTAGTGGATCAGCAACATTATCTGCGGAGCCGACTTTGTCAATCACGACATCTCCTCTTTCCACGATCTCTCTGAGGATGTGGTACTTTCTCAATACGTGTTTGTACTTCTGATGAGACCTTGGCTCCTTCGCCTGAGCTATGGCTCCCGTGTTGTCACACATCACCGGGATAGGAGCAACTCCATTAGGAATGACGCCCAACTCTTGGACGAAATTCCTAATCCAAACAGCCTCCTTTGCTGCAGCCGATGCAGCAATGTATTCTGCCTCAGTGGTGGAATCCGCAGTACTGTCTTGCTTGGAACTCTTCCAAGAGACAGCACCACCATTGAGCATGAATATGAATCCGGAGGTTGACTTCGAGTCATCAACATCGCTTTGGAAGCTAGAGTCGGTATAGCCTTCCAATTTTAGTTCTCCACCCCCATAGACCAAAAACAACTTATTGGTCCTTCTCAAATACTTGAGGATGTCTTTCACAGCTTTCCAGTGTGGAAGACCAGGGTTGGATTGATATCTACTCACTACACTTAGTGCAAATGCCACGTCAGGACGTGTAGATATCATCCCATACATGATACTACCAATAGCCGAAGCATACGGAATTCGTGTCATCGCCGCTATCTCTGCATCAGTCTTGGGAGACATAGACTTGGATAGGGACACGCCATGACACATTGGTAGATGTCCTCTCTTGGACTCATCCATCGAGAACCGCTTCACGATGGTATCAATGTATGTGGACTGGGTGAGACCAAGCAATCTTCTTGATCTATCTCTATAGATCTGTATTCCCAATACAAAAGATGCTTCACCCAAGTCCTGCATTGAGAACTTACTTGCTAACCATATCTTTGTTGATTGCAACATTCCTACATCATTCCCAATGAGTAGAATGTCATCAACATAAAGAACAAGGAATGTCACAGCACTCCCACTGACCTTCTTATACACACAGGGTTCCTCAGGATTCTTAGTAAAACCAAACTCTTTGATTGTACTATCGAATCTAAGATTCCAGCTCCTCGATGCCTGCTTAAGACCATAAATAGATCTTTGAAGTTTGCATACCATATGCTCACTTCCGATGGATGTAAACCCTTCAGGTTGAGACATGTAAATTTCTTCCTTAATATCCCCATTAAGGAAGGCTGTCTTCACATCCATCTGCCATATCTCATAGTCAAACCATGCAGCTATGGCTAGCAATATCTTAATGGACTTGAACATCGCAACTGGAGAAAAGGTTTCCTCATAGTCAACACCTTGCCTTTCAGTATACCCTTTTGCTACCAATCGCGCCTTGAAGGTCAATACCTTCCCATCCGCCCCAAGTTTCCTCTTGTAAATCCATTTACATCCTATGGGAACAGTTCCCTCAGGTGGATCCACAAGATTCCACACTTGGTTCGAATGCATGGAATTCATCTCAGATTCCATTGCTTCAAGCCACTTGGATGAATCAGCATCCGATAACGCTTCCTTGAAGGTCCTTGGATCACATCCAAGATTAGGCTCATCATGGCCCTCTTCAAGAAGCAGACCATACCTCACAGGTGGTCTCGAGATCCTCTCGGATCTCCTAGGAGCTTGTATCTCCTCACTTAGCTCATTGGGTGTGGGTTCTACAACTGTGGGTGTCTCTCGAACCTCTTCGAGTTCTATCATCTCGCCTTTTATATCTAATAGAAATTCCTTTTCCAAAAAGGTTGCGTTCCTAGAAACAAACACCTTTGTTTCTTGGGGATGATAGAAATAATATCCAATGGAATTTCTTGGATATCCCACAAAGTAGCATAAAATGGATCGACTATCCAATTTATCTCCCACTGTCTGCTTCACATAAGCAGGACACCCCCATATTCTAAGATAAGAATACTTGGGAGGCTTACCCATCCATATCTCATATGGAGTCTTGTCAACTGCCTTTGTATGGACATTGTTCAACAACAGTGCCGCTGTTTCAAGCGCATATCCCCAAAAGGATGGCGGCAACTCCGTGAACCCCATCATAGACCGAACCATGTCCATCAAAGTCCGGTTACGACGCTCCGAAACACCATTCAACTGCGGTGTAGCGGGCGGAGTCCACTGCGAGAGAATCCCATTCTCTCTAAGATACTCTTGGAACTCGGCACTCAAGTACTCACCACCTCGATCCGATCGAAGTGTCTTGATGCTTCGTCCCAATTGCTTCTCTACTTCACTTCTGAATTCTTTGAACCTTTCAAAGGCTTCAGACTTGTATTTCATCAAATACACATACCCATACCTCGAATGGTCATCGGTAAAGGTGATGAAGTAGGCATGTCCATGCTTAGTGGTGATGCTAAGCGGACCGCACACATCGGTATGGATCAAATCCAATAACCCTTTGGCTCGCTCCGCATGGCCCTTAAAGGGAATTTTGGTCATCTTTCCTTTTAGACAGGATTCACAAGTCGTGAGAGCATTAACATCGGACATATCAAACATGCCAACTCCCACTAGCTTGTTCATCCTTCTTAGGGATATATGACCTAATCGAGCATGCCATAATTGTGCCGAATTAAGAGTATCTTGTTTGCGCTTATTTGTTGTTGTTATTGTTTGGACATTGTTAAGTGGAATATCTTTTAATTTTAAGGTGTAGAGATTGTTTTCAAGTTCACCGGTACCAACTAAACATTCATTCTTGTAAATATTGCAAACACCTTTGCCAAATAAACAAGAAAATCCATCGATATCAAGCATAGGAATGGAAATAATGTTTTTGATCAAGTCTGGTACAAATAAAACATCTCTTAAAACCAAATTAAAATCATTGTTCAAACATAAATAAACATCTCCCACAGCCTTGGCAGCAACCCTTGCTCCATTGCCCAACCTCAAGAAGGTCTCACCTTCCCTGAGCTTCCTACTTCTTCCCATCACCTGCAAATCATTACAGAGATGTGAGCCACAGCCGGTATCCAATACCCAAGAAGTAGAGTTAATGGAGATATTCACTTCAATGTAGAACATACCTTTGCCAGAACCCTTCTGCGCAAGATATTCCCTGCAGTTACGCCTCCAATGTCCAGGCTTCTTGCAGTGGTGACAGATGTCAACAGTCTTCTCAGCCTTGGCTGGCGCGGCTGCCACTACGGGACTCGGAGTCTGCCTCTTCAAGGGCTCGCTCTTCTTGGGGCGCTGGAAAGAACGCTTCTTTCCCTTCCCATGTGGACCGGTCTTCGTGCCAGATGAAGAGCCCACATAAAGAACCGACTTCTCCTTCTTGATGGTGGACTCAAAGGTTACAAGCATGTTCACCAACTCTTCAAGGCTGGGCTCGAGCTTGTTCATATTGAAGTTCACGACAAAAGGATCGAAAGAGCTAGGCAGTGACAACAGTAGCACATCCGTGGTCAACTCTGATGGCAAGATCAAATCCATGCCCACGAGCTTGTCCACGAGCCCAATCAACTTTAGGCCATGCTCATGGACCGAAGTCCCATCTCGCATGCGTAAAGTGATGAGCTCCTTTACTGTGGCATGCCTCAAAGGCCGAGTCTGCTCACCGAAGAGCTCCTTGAGGTGCAAATGAATGTCAGCAGCATTCTTTGCATCCTCGAATCGCCTTTGCAGCTCATCGTTCATCGAAGCCTGCATGTAACACTTGGCCTTCAAGTCATGGTCGCACCAATCCTTGTAGGTCTGCAGTTCCTCGGGAGTGCAGTCAGTCGGAGCCTCATCAGGGGGCGACTCAGTCAGTGTGTATGCGATTCTCTCCGAGTTTAGGACGATCTTTAAATTTCTTAGCCAAGTGATATAGTTAGGTCCGGTTAGAACGTGTTTTTCGAGAATAACCGAAAACGGGTTGCGAATTGATGACATTGTCACAGATTTGTACTGAAAAGTAAAACAGATAAATGTTAATGACTATTTTAAAATATTTAATAAGATATAAAGTTTGGACTTTTACTTTATAAATTATCGCTCCCACTGTTTTGACATTTTCACTACCCTCTAGTGAAAACGGGAAACACTTTCCTCAGTAGGTACGTAAGGTCCAATTAGCGAATTGTGATCCCGAATAATATCGGCCATCACAACTCCTAAAAGGTAGTTTCCAATTGCATCGCCATGCAACCCTCTACGTATACTTTTGTCTCACGTTTGATTAGGACCCAATAATATGACGTCGTTCATCTTTACGTGTCAAGCCTAACCCATCGATATTGAACCTTAATGGACGGTTGCCATGAGTTCCCTCAATAATATGAGCCGAAATCATGGGAGTTCCACGTAGTTCACATCACCATGTCAATGGATGTCACAGCTTTCCGGCACCCAGGGCTCCCCCAATAATATGAGCCGAGCCCCGAGTACGGGTAGCGTTCATCATGCACCCATTGTCGATGGAAGACAAGGAAATTATAAACAAATTTATAATTCCCCTTTTCGGACTTGATATTAATTTTGAATCTCATTCAAAATGAGGGTTTTTAATTTTGAAAGGTCTCATCATTAATTTTATTTTAAAAGCTCGCCATGTTTGATCGTATGTTTGTCGGATTCATGCAACTTTGTTATTATCATAATAATAACGTACATACTCATTATTTATAACATATCATGCATATATTATAAATAGAAAACAGTACAAGGATGATCAATTGCCCCAACACTAATGGCCCGTGTGAGCCAAACACGGGCCTAGGTCCAATCCTAGGGTAAATGCACGGGATGCAATGCAACTATACTATTACATTAGCATCCAATATTACATGTCTTCGATCTTCATAATCACCAAGGCCACCATCTTCCAATCTTGATCTTCCCCTATTCTAATATTTACAATTAAATATCCATGGCACATAGGGATACATCTCATGGGGTGGGAACGGGCCATAAACCAAGCCCACTTTAAATTGATAATTATTACAATCATTCAACACAAATATCCTAGCATACACCTAGCAAATTGGGCTTGGGCTTTTGATCATCCTTCATGCATAATATCTCATATCATACACCATCAATTAATTATCACTATAATTAATTGATCCAATATTATATATCTTGATCCAATCACTAACCGCCACAATTATAAATTAAATTAACAAAGTATACAAACACCTTTGTCTACTTTCAAATTAATTTATTTATAATCGAATTTCTTGTAAATCACAATTTACTATAAATAATTAAAGTGCAACTTCAATTATTTATTTTATGAGAAAATATGTGCAACAATTGTAAATTTAAACTTAAGGGCCCAAAACTCATTTTTCACCAAAAATATTTTGGCCCATTTAAATTTCACAAATTATGTTGTCCATCCAATGGCCCAACATCTCAAGGCCCATGACACTAAGATTCACCAAAACACTTTTGGAAACCCTAGTCGTCATCGCCGTCGCCGGAGCTCCGTCGCCGGATTCCGGCGACAACAAAAAAAAATTTTTTTTTTTTTTTATTAAAAACCTGCACATTTCGGGGGCTGCCCCTCGGCTGCCCGAAATTTTCGGGCAGCCCTCGGGCAGCCCCGAAAAATCATTTTTTTTTTTTTGTTTCTAAAATTTCGGTCCTTGCATTTTGTTGCACCAAAAAATCTCAAACGGTTAGAAATTGATCTCAACATAATATTACGCAAATATTACACAAAAACCGTAACCTTAGCTCGGATACCACTTGAAAGCGGACCGGTTACGGAGGCCGGAAACGCAACGGAAGCAAAAATTTTAAGTTTTATCATGAAATTTTCGGCCCCCTTGGTATAGGTGTAATATTTACAAAACAAACCAAAACATACATAGGGTGTATGAAGAAGGTTTACCTATCAACCCCTTGTGGTTGATGAATGGCACCAACTAAAGTGTGAACACTTTAGCTCTTGAAATGGATGACAATCTACAAGCACACCTCCTTTCCTTCAAGAATTAGGCCCACCACTAAGCAAGGTAAAACCTCTTTTGATTTGCACTAGAAAATCAAAAGGATTTTTCAATGAGAAGATTTTTATTCTCCAACACTTGAAGAACAAAACTAGAAGAAAAATGGAGAGAATTGTGTGTGTGTGTGTTCGGCCAAGTCAAGTTGAATGAGGAGGGAAGATGAGTCTTGGTAGTCCAAAAAGTAATCCACATGCCATGCATTATTTTATTAAAAAGTATTCAAGACTCTTGATCTCCCAAGCATGCAAACCCTAGCATGTCTCTCATATATATTATGGTTTTTAACACATTAAAAACCATAGACTAAATTTTAATTATCTCAAACATTTTTGAGATTAATTAAATACTACTTGAATTTATTCAAGTCTCACTAGTTAAATAATTATTTTAATTGAGCTCTACAAGACTCAATATTATATAATTAATTCAACACTTGAATTAATTTAATTATTTAGACTCTACTAGGTCCACTAGTGTTTAATTAATTCAACACTTGAATTAATTTAATTTAGTCCACAACAATGTTTATGAAAATCACAATTTTCAACTACATTATTTACTTGGCCAAATTTTAATCTTAGGAACACTTCCATAAATTAAAATTTATATTTCTCTCTTAGAAGTCATACTTCTATTTTTCTTAACGCTTATAAACACATTTATAAGCCGTTCAACACATTGAACTTTTTTATTTCTCATCGGGATTTACAAAGCCAGTACTTGTGTGGCCCTCAATGGTTCATTGATACAACTAGCCGTGGGTTCACATCTCCATGTGATTCGGACTAAACATGTCCTTATACGAGCATACCCCAATTGCCCCATTCTTACTTATCAACTCTTTGATAGTAAGAACGTCAGAACTCAAGTCTGATAGTACCCAACCAATCACGTTAAACGCCTAGCACCATCGCTTACGTGATTCCCTAGGTATCACATGATAGTGCCTGCAAGAACCATTCAATTATGGTTAGCGTACAGTACGGTCCCTTCAACTCATATATCCCGACCGATTCGACAACTATTGGTCTATCGAGAGTTGTCAATGAATCGATACTATGTGTCATGTCGTGGTTGCATCGATGGTGTAATCTATGAAACCCCTTTCATAATTACCACCATACTCTGATCAGAGATTTCAATCCACACATACATGAAAAACACATAGGATATCCATACCCGTAGGTAAGCGGTGAATCCCCGACTACAATGCATCGACTCCTATACGTTTCGCCGTAACACCCAACCTTGCCACCTGATGACCCCATAGGAGTCGGTAAACAAGTCAAAGTGAAACGCTAGCACATAGAGTCTCAATGTTGTCCCGGGTCATAAGGACTAATGGTGTACAACCATAAACTAGGACGTTTCCACTCGATAAGTGAGAACCACTTGGAAAGTCCTTTATAGAGGGTTGTTCAGTGCACTCTACAAGGAGCACCTATCTGCATGTTCGGACATCACAATGTCCCCTACCAATGAAACATGGTACTCACATCGCAGATACTAGTCTCTAACTCGAGCGGCCTATATCCTTCTTAATGGCGGCTGAATCGACTAGGAACCGTTTAGAATATACAGTATTCCAAATATGAGTTTCATGATACTCATCATATGAGCATCTCATATTCTTTCTACTATTTGTATATTCAAGGACTTTATCTATGCAACTAGCATGGGTATAAAGATAAAGATGCGCCAAATTAATAAATTGAAATATTATTAAAATAAAGATCGTTTATACAAAGAGTTTCATTGTGAACAGTCGGCCAACACTTGGCTCGACGTGCACCTACTCTAACACTAGAAACAGAACTAAAATGTCTTCAAGAGAAATACACAATCAACTGGATTCTTTAGCCCATACTTTAATCCGTCAATTCTTTCAATTCTCTCTGATAGAGAACCCATCTGACATCTTATCTAAGCAAACACCAGTTAACTATTATCTTATTATCAAATTTTAGACTCGATTTCAGTGGATCTACTGGATACATAAGGATACCATCTGTTCCTTTCTGTAATAATCGAGTCCTAAACCCTAAAATTTTCTAAGGACTTTTGGATCGAAAATCCTCATTTATCACCTAGATCTGGTCTTAATCTTACTATTTCTGGAACACATGCTACAATATTTCGGTACTTGTTCAGCATATTCATGTCAATAATGCAATCCAAATCAGATAATTACAATTACATCATAATCTAATCAAGTCCCATCCTCATCTAACTGTAGTATATAATATGTCACAGAAATTTCTGATATCAACATATTCCTCAACAGCCAAGGAATCAATACTACAGTATACACAGACCCAACAGATACAGCATATCTCCATACTACTCATTCACAGATAATCATAACGAATGCATTAGTATATATCAATACGTATGCAATATAATCATAAAGAATGGTACCTGTTGTAACTACTGGGTCTGTTTTTCACGCATTGCCACCCGATGGTCCTGCTCCCCAGAATCTTTGGGAACCCTTCTGAGGACACACTCTAGCAAAATGCCCATGCTGTCCGCAGATATTGCATCTACCAGTTACTCCCTGGCATTGTTCGGTGGGATGTCTCCCTCCACACCTAGCGCAATAGACTCCAGTATAACTCGGACTGGAACCACTGGAACTGGAGGAACCACTGCCTAACTTCTTGAACTGTTTCTTCCGAGCTTTCAGCAAATCTTGCTTTCCACTCGTGCTGCCACGTTCAAATCTCTAAGGGGATTGTGGTGTCTGGGGTTGCTTCACACACAACCTCGTTAATTGTCGAATCAGACTCTCTTCTGCTCTCTTTGCTTTACTCAAGACATCAGCAAAGTGATAGGGTCGCTGTAGATTCATGAATGCAACTATCTCCGAATTTAATCCTCTAACGAATTGACTCACTACAGCTTCGTCATCTCTAGCCATATGAGGAGCAAAACGCAACAGAGTAGAAAATTTAGCAGCATAATCATCAATATTCAATTGACCTTGACTTAAATTCTCAAATTCTGCTTTCTTGTCTTCTCGGTACGAGGCGGAGAAAAATCTTTGGTAGAATTCAGTCTTGAAGACTTCCCACATGATCACAGTACCACGTAGTGCTAATACTCTTTTAATTGTAATCCACCAACTTCTGGCAGCCTCTTGTAATTGGTGAAATACAAATTTAACTCTTTGGTCATCTGTACAATCCAGTAGATCGAACAATATCTCTATGTCCTCAACCCAGTGCTGACACGTTTCAGGCGTCTCTGTACCACTCAGAATCGGCGGCTGAAATAACTGAAATTCTGCCAACTCGGAGTCGCTGACACATCTATCTGCGGTTCTGGTATATATGGCTGCTCATACGAAGTACTGCCTGTTTCCACAATCCTTCGGGGAGGTATATCTGATTACCACAACATTAGTAACCCAATACTGTAAATCTGTGCCAATCTTTTTCTGATCATGATCATCTTACTGCTGATCATGAATCCGATCTGATTCATACTCAAGAATACATAATACCAATTTAAATCAAGTAATCAGGTAAGCATGTATCTCAAAGCAGTAACACATAACCTCATGCTAGCACCCACAATGCAAATCAACATTATAATCAATCTCATGCTAGCACAGACATGCAAGGAAAGAAAATTCAATCTACCCCGCTCATCCTCTTCTATCTCAATCTAAAAGATCTATCAACTCTGACTATCTCAATCTAAAGGATCTATGGCTCTGATACCACCTGTTGTGGGGACCCGAACGCTAATCATCTTTGGGATTTAATTATCAATTAAGATAAAACAGGGTCTAAAAATTTTTCGTTTTAAGATATAACTGCGGAAGGTAATGGAATCTAAATAATATACATGTCTGTATAAAAACTACATTTCAGTATTAAAGTACAACAAGCTAATTTAAGGTTCAACTACTAAAGTCCAGTAATAAAACCAAGTCTACTGTAAGTCCGGAATCACCACGCTACACTCGTCTTCTCTCATCATCATCTTGACCCTGATCCAGCCCCACCTGTTGTCATGCACACATACAAAACAAGACAACAGCCGGATAACTCCGGTGAGAAATAAATCCCAGTATAAAACATGGTAAACATGTATATACATAAAATAATTCATGAAACATGTTGTCATGAATAGAATCAAAACATTAGATTTCATAAGCTATGAAATCTAATCACAACAAGCATGCACTTCAAATTAGCTAAACATGCATATAAACAATCTCAATCATACAAACATGCTATCATGACTGAAAGCAATAATGATGGGTCCCATGATCTAAGAGCCACATCCATATGAGCATGCAGTCCTAATCAAATCATGTCTAGACTCGACTCAACTATAACTCTAGGGATCCCGGGGTGAATAAGACGTCACTACCTACCCTCCAATCGGGGTAATGTACGTCTCATTCCTAGACTTCGGTCTGAGCTGTATCAACGGCGGCAATAAGAGTAATACCTACTCCTATGCTGAGATACACCGAAACGTCTAGCTATTTGACAATGCCTGTCAAAGACTCTCCTATCTTAGATGCAATGAATAAGAATCTGTAAACACAGCATAATCATATCCATAACTGAATATCTCAATTATCTTACCTGCTTGAATACAATTCTATAATCAAAGCATAATCAGGTAACAGTATAAACAATAATCTAGTATGTGATTTTATTGGGAAACTCAAATTAATCTAATTTGAGTTATGCTTCCCGAATATCACATGAATTATACCTTTGTCTTCCTGATCTGATGAAGAAGACGTCTCGAAGTCGAATTTGTCCATATCTGATCTGTCCCTATCTGATCTGAAATGACAATAACCAATACATTGTATCAATGTGTAATCCAATTCACAATCTGTCTGGTCAATACCTGAATAATCTACAATCTGATTCATATCAACAGTATCACAAGATAATAGAAACCAATACTGAATCTGATCAATATGTACCCACTGATGTTTAGACGGTATAACAATACAGTCTTGTAACCCCGTCAGTCTTAACATCCCAATTATAATATCAGAATTCCTAATAAATCTCAGTACAATCTATAACCTCAATATCTGTACACTTTAAAATGAATAACAGCATAATTCTGATAACAATCTCAATCAAATCAACTCTAAAATTCATAACAATTCCATAAACAATCTGTTTCTAAATCTGACTTCGATTCTACAATATTTACGGTAGCAGAAATCCCATATCTGAATCGTATTCAATTCTAACAACATCATAAATTCAAATCTTGTCTAAACGTAACAAAACTTACGTCCAGTTGTAGCCTGTGTTGATAGGAACACAGTACTGAAGTCGGATTTAAAATCGGACGGACGGATTTCTCGTAGATTTACCAATTCTTGGCGTGAAGAATTTCTTCCAAAGTTTCCCTCGTTTCTCTCTTTATTCTGAAGGATTGAAAGATATATATCTATATATATATCACACGTTGCATGAAAAGAAACGTGTCACCCTTTTCTAAATTCCGGTTGGCGCTCGGGCGGTAATAAAATTCCGCCCGGGCGCGAGCTCGGCGCTCGGGCGGTAAACATATGCCGCCCGGGCGCGAGGAGTTCTGTCTCTGAGTTTCCCCATTGGCGCTCGGGCGGTCGAGAACTACCGCCCGGGCGCCACACTTGCTGCCCGAACCAAAATTTGCGATGCATTGGCGCTCGGGCGGTGCTTTTCTACCGCTCGAGCGCCGAGGATTCTGTCCACTTCCGTGGTTAATCATGCAACGACGCTCGATCTCGGCATAACGGTTCATTTGAGTTCTTATAACTTTAATCATGCCAATTAATCACTTTCTGATTGTATCAATTAAATCTCGGGCATTACAATATCGCTACCTCATATCAGACTCAGTCTTCCAGGTAGCCTCTTCGGTGCCCTGATGTCTGTATTGTACTGCCAACAGTGAAATATTCTTCATCCTGAAATATCTTTCTTTCACGAATCTCTGATTTCACTCTGGAATAAGAATTCAAGAAGTATAATATCGTCATATTACTCGGAATAATTTCTGATAGAATCAATCTCAGAATACTGGTTATGCAATATCCGTATATACCAGTCGATAACTCATAACAATTCAATATCATCATCTGTTACCAAATCTGTTACTCCCAGTTAAAGATATATTCAATCTTCAGCCTCAAATACCAACAGTCATCGTCCGACGTTGGCATATTTAATATCAATTCTAAACTGTCTTCATTTGCCTCTGAATCAGTTTCATTTTCTCTATCGGATCTTTGATTATATCAAATCCGATCTCAGATATCACCGCAATATCATCCCCATACGAAGGAAATCTGCAGTTCTCACTGTACTATACCTAGACTAAAGCTATTTTGATACTCATCTGATAGCTATTATTGTACATTAATTTACAATTGACAATAAATCATGTCAACTAGTGCTAACATCCAGCACTACAGTTTCTGGATATCCTCCAGTGTCAAGATAGTTCGCTTTGACTATCTATCAATCTATAGACAATAGATGAAAGATCTTGCTATACACTCTGCCAAAAGTACAAAATCAACTAAAAATCATAGTGTAATATAATCAACTCTGGCAGTCAATATAATCTGACCCCTTTTCTGACATATATCTCAGTCGTCTAGTCATATCTGTACATCCTCCTGTACAACATAACATATGCAAATTAAAGCAATCTGTCAATAATAATCATATCATAGTACAGTCTTGGCAAGATTTCGGTAATTTCGTTACCAGATCTATAGAAATGTACTCCCATTTCTATTCAGGAATCAATGTTCTATATAACTAATCTCTGGGTTTCTATCTTTCTGTCTTTATCTGTCAGCGATTCATACATGTCGATACAAATTCTGCCATAACTGATTTCGTCTGTTTATATAAAAACTGTCATTTCGAATTATTATACATTTCATGTCACCAGAATAATATTGAATCCACTACTGTGCGCTTCTGACTCTATCTGTCATTTCAGATTCGAGTTATTCTGCATAAATAAATCAGCTAATTATATAAAATAAAGTATTACCTACCTGGTATTCTGATTGATACTCCGTTCTGACTACTGATATCAAATTCTGCTCATTCTGATCAACTTTCTGAACTGTTTCAACTCTCAAAATCAGCTCTGATTCGGCTTGTATGGTATTGAATCTTAATTGTATACAATCTGTATCAAATACTGCTGCAGAAAAATAATCATTCACATGCAATTCAAAATAACAAACAGATACAATACCTGCTAACTCATGCAACAACAAATTTCTGACACAGATATTAATCCCGGCCAACTAATCGCGGTCTCAACTGTGCTCGAATCAACAGATATATCATCTTCAGATATTACAGAATTTGAATACAATCTGTTGCAATCAAGGTTCATATATCCGAATAATTCTGTATACAACAATCTTAGTTCCCAGAATATTCAATACAATTTCAACTGTTCGATTCAATCAATCATACGCTGCGAATATATCAAAATATCATAGATACAATGAGCATAAAATCATCAGAATATCTCTGAACACATGATTTATCAACCCATAAACGGAACTGAAGTATTTCCCCGAGAAACACATAATCAAATGTAACTCTAACTCTCAGGCAGTAAATCTTCTATCTGACATTTCAATTCTTTCAATTCAATCAGTATCATTTTATACGGAATTATAAAATGAAACCAGTACCTGGTATCGAATCAAGGATGAAATCATTCTCTCTGATATAAGGTAAACCTGAAATCTCCTCTGAAAAAACTATAGCAACTCTCCTGCTACTAACAAATCAGACCCTGATTGGCTCAACTTCAGTAATCAACTGAATACATAAGGAATTACTCCACTCCTTTCGGTAATCATCGAGTCATAAATAATACGGATATTAAAGGAATTCAAAATCGAGAATCCTTACCGTATATCATTCATTCATCGGCCATTTCAGGTCCGAATCTTACCATCTCCTGGCAAGAATCTACAACAACTCTGTACTTGTTAACACCTTAATATCAATAATGCAGTCAGAATCAAACAACACAAGTACAACACAGTATAATTCCATCTCATTCTCATTTTACTGCAGTATACGATATTTAAGGAATTTACTGTTATCAATTTTTCCCTCAAAAGATAAAGAAATCAATACTACAGTATATACAGACTCAACAGAATAAAGCATATGTCAATGCAATTCATACAAAATAATGTCTAGGATGTACAAGATTCTCCCAATACATATGGAACAAAATCATAAAAGAACAGATACCTGTCACTACGTCATCAAGTGCATCCTGGATCTGTTCCTCGGTCATTACCACCAGATGCCTCTGATCCCTGAAATCTTCGGGAACCTTTCTGTGGACAAACTTTACCAAAGTGTCCTGGTTGTCGACAAACATGACAACTACCAAATACTCCTCGGCATTGCTCTGTGGAATGTCTTCCTCCACAGGTTCTACAATACACCCCGGTATAACTCGGGCTAGAACCACTGGAGCTAGATGATCCGCTCCCTAACTTCTTGAACTGCTTCTTTCGAGCTTTCAATTGTTCTTTCTTTTCACTACTGCTGCTACCAATCTCGATTCTAGGAGGTAGTTGTTGGGGTCTCGGTGTTGAAAGAACATACGAAGCTTACTTTTGTCTCATCAGAATTGTTTCTGCTCTTCTAGCTCTGTTCAAAGTATCAGCAAAATTATTCGATTGCTTCACATTAACTAATATATGTATCTCTGGATTCAATCCCTGGATGAACTGATCAAATACAGCCGCATCGTTCCTAGCCACGTGAGGGGAAAAACGTAGCAAGGTAAGGAACTGGGTCAAATACTCATCAATATTCAACGAACCCTGTCTTAAATTTGCAAACTCTGCATTTTTATCCTGTCTATATGATACGGGGAAGAATCTTTGATAGAATTCAACTTTAAAAATTTTCCACGTAATCACTGAACTACGCTGTTCTAAGGCTTCTTTAGTTACCAGCCACCAACTCCTTGCGACTTCCCGTAACTGGTGCCCGATTAGTTTAACTCTACAATCATCTGTGAAACCCAAAAATTCAAACAACATTTCTATATCCTCTAGCCAATTCTCACAGTCGACTGGCGTCTCAGTACCTTTCAGAATCGGCGCTTGAAACGATTGAAACCTCGTCATCATTGTTTCCATCGGAGTTTCTGACACATCCATCTGATTACTCGAAGTACTACCCAATTCTCGAATTCTTCTCGGAGGTATATCTGATAATCACAAGAGTTAGCAATCACATGAGATAAATCCTTCTCAGTCCCTTTCTGATCAGCTTACCTCTGATCAAGAATTGGGTTCTGATCCATTTTCAAATAATACACATTACCAAATCAACTCAGATATTCAGGTAACATGTATCTTCCAAAATAGTAAAACATACTGCAATATTAACGTATACAATGTAATTCAACATTACAATAAATCACATGCCATGTAGCTCAAGGCAATAACACATAGTATCATGCTAGCATTCACATGCAAGGAAAGAAAACACATTCTACCCCGTTAACTAGCTTCTATCTCAGTCTCAAGAATCTACAGTTCTAGAACCTACTGTTCTGGAACCTAATGCTCTGATACCACCTGTTGTGGGAACCTGGACGCTAATTCGATTCTTAATCATCTTTGGGACTAATTAATCAATTATAATAATCAGGGTCTAAATTTTTTTTTAACATACAGTATTACATGCGAAACGTAATGACATTCATTTATTACACATATCAGTTTAAAGTTAAGGTACCAGTTATGTACAACACACATTTATTCCAATTAGGGTTAAACAACTAACATCAAGTATATATATTGGACCTTTTGAATAACAGTCAAGAAGATCTTATGAAAAGAAAAATGGATACAAATTTTTGACTGCTACTTAGTCCAAACCCTATTTCTACTCCAAGTCCGTAGTCTCAACTCTAATCACGATCTCTCTTCATCTCCTTGACCCTGAACCTGTCCCACCTGTTGTCATGTACATATACAAACAAGAAAACAGTCGGATAACTCCGGTGAGAATTATATTCCAGTATAAATCAAAGAAACATGCATTTCATATAATAGAAATAAAAGCATGCAACATATATTCATAACACGTATCACAATCAGAAACATGAATCAATATCACACTATAAATCATACTCGTGACTTCACATCTAAGACTAGACTCATTCGTAGTCTAGGGATCCCGGTTTTACGATGTTGGCATTCCATATCGATCACCAGTAATAGAAGAAACTCCGATTCTATCCACATCGATATGGTATCGATCACTAGTAATAGAAAAAACTCAAATTCTATCCACATCAATTCTCAATCATCTAGTGACAGACTTTGGCACTATCACCAATACAGTATCTTGTGACATCGAGCAATGTGCCCGTGGCTATCCCACCACTTCTGTCAGAAGATTACTCATCTAATACTCATCTAATACACGCTTCCTACAAATCAATAGAACAACATATAATAATCAAACCAATGCATATAATAACAGTAAGTATGTGATTTAGGGAAACCCAAGTATATCCTACTTGAGTCGATCTCCCAATACTACATTGACTTATACCTTTCTCTTCTCGGTCTGACGAAGACGAAGCCTCAAACTCAACTCTGTCCATCTTCAGTCTGACTCTGTCGAAGCTTTGGACTCACTGCCTGTCGATATCAATCTGGCAATAACAATATCGAATATACTGTATCAATGTATAACTCAATTAAATACCTAATCTGATCGATATCACGACACCATAATACAATCTTAATCAATATTGAATCTGATCAATATCAATTCACTGATGTTTCGACGGCATAATAATACAAATCTGATATCAAATCTCGATCAATTCAACTCTGAAAATCATAATAATTCTGTACGGTATTTGTTTTTTAATCCGATCTCGATTATGTAATGTCTACTATACCATGAACATTATATATGAATCATATTCGATTCCTTCACCATCATATTTTCGAAATATATTCAAACGTAATAAAATTTATGTCCTGTTGTAGCTAGCGTCGATAGAAACACGATACTGAAGTCGGATCTAAATTCAGACGGACGGATCGTTCGTAATTCAATTCCTAAACTCCGAACTTCAAAGCGTTTCCCTGAATTTCGTTTTTCTTTCTGATTATATGAAGGCAAGTATATATATATATAAATAAATATATATATATATATATATATATATATATATATATATATATCTCGTGCATGCCTTAGAAAATGTGGCTCGTTCTTCACAATGCACGTCTCACGCATATGCGCGACACTCCTCGGCGCATATGCGGGAGACCTTCAGTCTCCGCGCGTAACCTTCACCGTAGCTCGCGCATATGCGCATGTGCGCGAATGGCACACCCTCACACCTACTTTGCGTGTCTTTTCTCATCTTTTCCAATCTAATCCTTTACGTCTATAATCACATCGATTATTTCCAAATCATTTCAGATTACGGTAATCAAATTCTCGAGCCTTACAAAAATGAAAACGTGGTGGCAACTCGGCTAATAAATTCACAAACTTATTCAAGCAAAATAACGTTTATTATTTAATTATAGACTAATGGGCCTAATTAAAACCTTTAATGGGCCTAAGCCTAATTAGTAATTAATTAAACTATATAATATGTTAAACTCAGCGGAAACCCTCACACATCACACGCCACTCTCAATTTGCACACACCAGAACTCTTGCAATCACAATACACGACACACACACACACACACACACACCAAATTTTAAGAGGAAAAGGTCGAAGCTTCAAGGAAAGATCAAGCCTAGGTTTTCGTCGTCGTTCTTCACTATCGTCAACGAATAATTGTGCGTTAAATACGTAAAAGCACGTCATATTCTCCTTTTACACATCCATCCCACCATGGTATTTATTTAAATGTGTTTTGCAGGAAAAACAAGTGACATGTAATTTATTTTCGTTTTTCTTGATCATGGAATTTTTAAAGTTTAGGTTTTGTTTCAAATTCATGTTTAATATGTGTTAAGGGGCTGCCATGAATTAGTATACGATAAAGCATGTGTTTACACAAGTTTAAGGGTCTAGAACACTCACACCAACACTGCAAAACGAACGAGCAAAGCTGGAACGTAGGATGGGATTAGCCAAGAAGGGCCAAGAGTTTGTGTGTCTTCATGGATGCGGTTTTGATGCATGGGGCCTAGGGGCTCGACCAGGTCTTGAGGAGGGCTAGTTGGGGTTTTGGCTAGGTCCTAGGAAGAGTCCTAGCATGGCTAGGACTCGTGGTTCAGGCTGAGGAGGAGTCCACGATAGCTAGGACTCTCCCTAGGCCCTCTCGCGACCAGCTGATGTACAGGGGGTTGTGGCTCTGCTTGGGGCTGGGCTAGGTGTCCATAAGGGTCCTAGGGTGATGGTTAGGGGTCAGGCTAGGGGTTGGTGCAAGTGGGTGCGCTGGGGCTCGAAGGGATGTGAGGTTGGGCATGATAGCTAGTGAACACGCAAGTTGTTGCCTTCTTCAGGTGGCTTGTACGCTGGTCCAGGGGCTTGGGCTGGTATGGGATGGGTCTGGGCGTGGTCCGGGGGTGGTCAGGGTTGGGTGGGCTTGGTTTTGGCTCAGCTGGAGGTGACCTAGGTTAGCTAGGAAATTACTAGCGTGAGTTAGAAAAGGGTGCAGATTTTGTTCTCCATTCCTGGAGGTTTTTGAGTAGGCCAGTGCTGGTTTTTTGGGCTTGGTTTGGTCAGTAGGGTCCCTAGGTGGGTTGGCTCAAGGTGGCTCAGGCGTGGCTCGAGTAAATTAGGAGATGGCTCGGTGTGTTCGATAAAGGGTCAAAAATGAAAATAATAAAGGCTAAAAATGAATCCATGAGTTCACGGGTGTGGCGCATGACTTGGAAAGGTAGAATAAATAATAAAAATGCTATGTTTAAAATTTGGGATCAAAATAACGAGTTTTGGACTTATCCGGGATTTTATCGCCGCACGATACGTTAATTGAAACGCCTAGTTTTATGTTTAATAAAATTATGAAAAATTATATCTAAGCTTAAATAATTATTAAAAGTCTAAGTTTTAATTTGGGAAATTTATATTAAGATTTGATTTAATTCGGAATTAAAACACAGTAATACGTCTTATTTAAAGATTAATTTAAAAGTTCTCGAGTTAAGCTAAATAAAAATAAGAGAAAATTAATGTAAGCTTAAATAATTATTTGGGACACATTAGAGTCAATGAAATTAAGAAAAAAGTCGAAAACATGGAATTTTAAGTCTAGGGGTAAAACAATCATTTTACATCTAGAAATTAGTAAATGTCATAGTAGTGTCTTAAATGCTGTTTTATATGCTAATATGATTATTTCCAATGATTATGGATTTTTATGAAATTTTATATGTTAAAGTACGATTTTTAAATGTATATGATTTTTATGATTTAAATATCAGCATTTAAAAGATATGTTGCATGTTTGTTTTCAAAATAAAACGATATTTTTATGCAAATTTTTATTAAGTGATGGAAATATGACATGTTGAAGGATGTGAATGGATTGTGACTAAATACATGATATGTTGGAAATATCGTGATGGTTATGGTCCAAGTGGGAGCCCGAAGATCGTGTATCCTTGGATACGGATACGGATACGGATACGGATACGAATATGTTAATATGTTGGCCAATGCCTAGTTGACCGGTGAGAGTGTCGCTAGTGTCCCCGCCGCCCAGTACTGTGGTTTTCTCTAGATAGATCAATCGCCCAATACGATTAATAATACAAGTCACGATCGGAATCCAACAAACATGAATATGAATATGAATACGAATACGAATACGAATATGAATATGTTAATATGAATATGAAAATGTTTACGAAAAGTTTATGGACATGTTTATGTTTAAAGTGATGTATCGTAATGAAAATGTTTTTATTTGAAGTTTATGCATTATGAAAATGTTTTATTTAAAGTTTATGCATCATGAAAATGTTTATAAAAATGGATTTGTTTAAATTTTATGCATCTTCATTAAAACGATATTTTAAATACAAGTATTTTTCACTATTGTATATGATTAGTATATGTAGTACTCGTTATCAATAATATGACGTGTTGAGTCCTTAAACTCAATAGGTGTGATTAATGTAGGTGATATTGATTATGAATATGATAATGGAGGTCTTGATGGATGACTTTGCTGGACTTAAGGTACACATAACCTGAGGACCGACACTTGTTTTCCGCACTTGTTATGGTTTATGATTTTAAGTTATGTTAAAAGATTTTACGACTTTTTATTTATGTGTTTTGAGAGATTTTTTGAGAGGTTTAGTATGAGCTATACTTTTCAAATGGTATTTTTTGGTTTAGTAAAATGTTGGATAATTTTATGTTAAACTATTTCCTTTGGTTTTCAAATTATGATTGGTTGATATATTTTTAAATTCTGTCAAAAATATTTTATGGTTCGGCCGAATGCTATGTGATGTTTGCAAAGAAAAAAAAAAATCTAGTACGTTTTAAGAAAACGTGTAGCAGACGTTTCAAGGGCCGAAGGAATTTCCTGGCACCACCGATCCCTTTGCTGCTGAGAGTTGGTGTAACGCCCAGAAAATTTAAAGGTCCATTTGAACCACATGCATTTGAATTATTAAATTCTCCTGTATTTTAATTAAATGTTTTAATTGCATTTATTAATTATGTTGTGCATATTTACATGTGTAAAATATATTTTTCTACATTGTTGCATAAAAATGTATTTTTAAAGGTTATTCGAGTTGCGATTGAGGAACAGAGACCGAGGGCTGAAAAATATAAAAAAATTTTATTGGTTAATTTTTTTTAATTATTTAAAATAAGGGTGATGCTTTTTATTATTTTTGAAATAAAAGGTTTTGAGGTGATTTTATAAGCCGTGACGTAAATTTTATCGGTGTTGGTTTTTCAACTAAAATACGAAATTTTAAGTAACCCGGCTATTAGATTCACCAACCTATTTTTATCAAACCATTTTTATGATTTAATTAAATCCTAACTGATACTAATGAGCTTAATTTAATTGGTCTTAACAGGCATAAGCCTAGTTAGTAAGTTAATTAGTATTTAGTTTGTTCTAAACCCTACACCATGCATCACAACTCACGTCTCCCACTTTTCAATTCAGAAAACTCTCCCCAAAGACACACAACACACACGACACAACACACACAACACTTAGAAGGGTTTTCAAGGGAGTTCAAAAGAAGGTTAGCCAAGGTTTCGATCCGTTCTTCGAAGTCAACGTTTTTCCGTGCGTATATAACGCAAAGGCACGCCATACATCTCCTTTTCTCATCCATCATATCATATTATTGTTTGAATTATTTTATGCATGAAAAAAATTAAATATCTTTCAGAATTTTCAGTATATGGAATGTATACATGAGGAAACATGATTTTTGAATCCAATAACTTGTGTATTGTTTGATTAAGGGGCTGCCATGACATAAGGTAAGATCAAGAGTGGTTTAGAACTGTTTTAAAGTCACAAACACACGCCTAAACCCCATCACAGTCGAAGGAAAAAAGCAACACGCGAGTTCGTTTTGCTGTCATGAGGGAAAAGGTGTGCGGGTTAGGTACCCCACGGCTGGGCAAGGGCTGGCTTCTGTCTACAAGGTAGCTAGGGTTGTGGGGATGTCTAGGGTAGAGTCCTAGCCAGGCTAGGACTCGAGTAGGGGCTGGGGAAAGAGTCCTAGCCATGCTAGGACTCTACCCTAGAAGCTGTCCAGGAAGTGCGCATGGTTCGTGCTGCTTCTAGGGGTTTGGGGCTCGGTCTGGGGTTCAAGGGCTCGGTCAAGGTGATGCACAAGAGTCCTAGGAGGGTGCACGTGTGTTTGGTTCAAGGGCTTGGCTCGTTGGTAAGGGTTGGGAAGCAAATCAAAGAGTCCTAGGTCCATAAGGGTTCTCGGCCAGAATAGGGGTAACTTGGGGTGGCTCGTTTTTATGTTTTGGATTGGATTCTAAGTGAACTTAGGGTCCATAGGGTACTTTAGGATCTTGGTCAAGTTTTGGATCAACATGGTTCGGGGGTAACTCGTGAAAATCGAAAGTTGGCTCGGGGTCGAAGTTTAGGTGTCAATTTAGGGGTTTTAACTAAGAAAAATTGAAAAAACGGCTCACGAGGGTCGAGTCGTGGTTCATAAGGGCTAAAAATAATATAAAAAGACTAAATTTAGAATTTAGAATTTTATATTAAAGTTTTAGATTTTTCGGGATTAAAACACCGTCAAAACAATTAATCAAATATAAATGAATAAGTCTAATATTTAAGCTAAATAAAATTAAGAAAAAATTAATTTAAGCTTAAATAAATATTTGGGACATATTAGAGTCATGAAATCATGAAAAAAGTCAAAAACGTAAATTGTCAAGTACAGGGGTAAAACGTTCTTTTTACACCAAAAATTAGTAAATGTCATGGCTGTGCCCTAAATGCTATTTTATGATATTATGACTATTTTTGCATGTTTATGAGATGTTCATGATTAAATTATGATTTATTTAAATTTCCACGAATTTTTATGATTTAAGGTTGACATTTAAAAGACGTGTTGCATGCTTGGTTTCAAAAGCAAAAATGTTATGTTATGCATGATTTTTATAAAGTAATGAGAATGTAAAACTTTGAAGGAAGTAAAGTGATTGTGAATAATTCGCTAATATTGAAGATATCGTAAGGGCGACGGTCCCAGTGGGAGCCCGACGATCGTGTTTCCATTATTAGGAATATGAGGATATGAGGTTTGAGGTAAGAATGAGAATATCATGAGGAGAGAAGGCCCTAGAGGGAGCCCATTTATGGGAGAAGGCCTTAAAGGGAGCCCCGACGATCGTATTTCTATTCGATGAGGATAGGCCAGCGTCCAGTTGACCGATGAGAGTGTTGCTGGTGTCCCCACCGCCCAGTAATGCGGTTTCATGTAGATGGATCTATAGACTTTTGAGGTTTGAGGAAAGTCACAATTAACGATCTGAATTCAACAAAGGAAAAATGTTTATGATCATGTTAAAGGTTTTATGTCATGTTCAGGAAAAAAAAAAGGTTAAAGTTTATGTTTGCATGTCATGAAAAAGTTATTTTACGTAAAAGTATTTTAATTGTTCCATGTGGTTTTATATATATTATTTTCTATAAAGATTATGGTGTGTTGAGTCTTTAAACTCACTAGGTGTGATGGATGCAGGTGAGGTTGAGGGAGGGCTTGACGGATGATTTGACTGGACTGATGGCACAGACAACCCGAGGACCAGCGCTTCTACTTTTTCCGCATTTACTATTTATGGTTCATGATTTATGTTAAAGATTTTAAGACTATCTATTTATGCTTTTGAGTGATTTTTGAGAGGTTTAGTATGGGCTATATTTTTCAAATTTATTACTTTTTGGGTTTGGTAAAACATGCGACGATTTCATTTTATGACTATTTCACTTGATTTTAAAATGATAGTTGGATGATGTTTTATTTTAAAGGGTAAAATATTTTATAAAAATATTTTCATGAGGGTTATGTATACGGCCGAAAATTGAGCGTTTAAAAAAAATCTTTCTAGCATGTTTTAAGAAAACGAATAGCAGACGTCACAGTTAGTATCAGAGCAATGGTTCTGTAAAGGGTTGTGCCACCATCAGCGCCGAAATGATCAGTCGTCAAGCCTCAACTTGTAAGTTGACATGCTTTATATGATTTTATGATGTTACCTGAATAATTATATGAATCATATGTTTACGTCACATGTTTAATAGCTTTATGATAATATATGATTTTTATGGTTTAGAATTTTTATACGTGTTACGATATGAATTAAGAAATCATTTGATTTCAACGCATGTTGGTTTGGTGGTGGAATTGGACGATGTTGATTTTTGGGTTTTAGTATTGACGTTCTACTTTTTGGGCTATAGGTTAATCGTGAATATTATGAATGCTTTATGGGACACGTAGATTTTCTAAGAAGATATTTATGATTCATGGTTACTAGTTTAATTTATTTTTGGAAACTACTCTTAAGTAATAATAATTCAAGGATTCACAACGACATTGAGAGTATAGAAATGTATAAAATGAGATTTTAAGTTTAGACGAAAGGTAAGATTTATTATAGGAATTGTATTTTGGGTAAATAAGTTTAAATTTATCGAAATTATACTATGGGAAACCTGTAGAATAAAATTATGAATGCCAAAAATTTATGGGTTAATTAAGGAATTTTGAAAATAAGGACCAATTAAGATAATTTTCGAGGAGATTAAGAAATGATTTTTGCAAATATTAAGAAATTTAGGGACTAATTTAGCAATAAGCGATAATTGAATGAATTAAATGATAAGAATTGTGATGATTTAGACTTTTAAGAATATTTGGAACCTTGGGATATTTTAGTTATAATGTGATAAGAAATGTTAATCAAGGATTTTTAAGATTGAATCAATATTAGGCTTTAAAATCTAAGCGTTAGCGGATGCGTTTGAGATTTTAAGATTGAAATTTGATAAGTTGATGAATATTTTGGGTATAAAATAAGAAAAGTAATATACGATAAATATAGTCATCCATATTTTTATTGGGAATTGTAAGAAAAATTGAAATTCGAGGTTATAATAGTAATAGTACTAAGTTATTATGGGTCTTTTTAAGTTGCAATTCGAAAATAAAGATTTAAAAGGAAAATTTAATTGGGATCAAGGAGACGTAAGGACATTCTAGAACTTAAGTTTTATCAGAGTTGCGTAGGGGGAAGCGTGGATTTTTGGGATACTATAATTGAATCTAAACTTTGGGTTATTAAAGATATGCGAATTTCGAGGACGAAATTCAATTTAAGGGGGGAAGATTGTAACGTCCTGAAAATTTAGAGGTCCACGCGAACCACATGCATTTGAATTATTAAATTCTCCTGTATTTTAATTAAATGTTTTAATTGCATGAATTAATTATGTTGTATATATTTACATGTTTAAAATATATTTTTCTACACTGTTGCAAAAAAATGTATTTTTAAAAGTTATTCGAGTTGCGATCGAGGAACGGAGACCGAGGGCTGAAAAATAGAAAATATTTTTATTGGATAATTGTTTTTAATTATTTAAATTAAGGGTGATGCTTTTTATTATTTTTGAAATAAGGGGTTTTGAGGTGATTTTTTACGACGAGACATAAATTTTATATGTGTTGATTTTTCAACTAAAATAGGAACTTTTAAGTAACCCGGCTATTAGATTCACCAACCTATTTTTATCAACCCATTTTTATAATTTAATTAAATCCTAATTGAGACTAATGGGCTTAATTTAATTGGCTTAATAGGCCTAAGCCTAGTTAGTAAGTTAATTAGTATTTAATTTGTTCTAAACCCTACACCATGCATCACAACTCACGCCTTCCACTTTTCAATTTAGAAAACTCTCCCCAAATACACACAACACACATGACACAACACACACAACACTTAGAAGGGTTTTCGAAGGAGTTCAAGGGAAGGTTAGCCAAGGTTTTCATCCGTTCTTCGACGTCAACGGTTTTTCGTGCGTATATAATGCAAAGGCACGCCATACATCTCCTTTTCTCATCCATCATATCATATTATTGTTTGAATTATTGTATGCATGAAGAACATGAAATATCTTTCAGAATTTTCGGTATATGGCATGTATACATGAGGAAACATGATTTTTGAATCCAATAAATTGTGTATTGTTTTGTTAAGGGACTGCCATGAAATAAGGTAATATCAAGAGTGGTTTACACCGGTTTTAGAGTCACACACACACGCGTAAACCCCATCACAGACGAAGGAAAGAAGCAACACGCGAGTTCGTTTTGCAGTCATGAGGGAAAAGGGGTGCAGGTTTGGTACCCCACGGCTGGGCAAGGGCTGGCTTCTGTCTAGAGGCTAGCTAGGGTCGTGGGGGAGTCTAGGGAAGAGTCCTAGCCAGGCTATGACTCGAGTAGGGGATGGGGAAAGAGTCCTAGCCATGCTAGGACTCTACCCGAGAAGCTGTCCAGGAAGTGTGCAAGGTTCGCGCTGCTTCCAGGGGTCTGGGGTTCTGTAATGCCCAAGAATTTGATTAACATAATCTGAGATGATTAACGTAATCTGAGATGATTTATTGATGATGAACGAATATGAGTATAGTTAGACCACTCCGGAACCAAATTGGTTAAAGCATATGAGTTATGTAATGTTTGGGCAGAACCGGTGGCGCCCGAGCGGTAGAAAGAGACCGCCCGAGCGCCAATGTTCAACAAAGAAGAGTCTCGGGCAGAAGAGGTGGCGCCCGAGCGGTAGAATAGTACCGCTCGAGCGCCAATGGAGGAGCATCCGGACAGAGAGCCTCGCGCCCGGGCGGCAGATTGTCACCGCCCGAGCGCCGAGCTCGCGCCCGAGCGGTATTTTCTTACCGCTCGAGCGCGAGGCGTGGCGCGTGAAGGATGTGCCACTCGGCGTTTTGCATGTACGAGATATATATATATATATATATATTTATATATATATATATATATATATATATCATGAATTCTGAAAGAAAAAGGAAATCGAAGAAAGAATCGAGGAAGGGCTTAGAGAACCTTTTGAAGAAATCCTTACGCCTTTATATTTCGATCCGTCCGTCCAAACTTGAACCCGAGTACGGCACCGTGTTCCTAGCAACGCAGGCTACTACGGGACGTAAGTTTTATTAAGTTTGGACATGTTTTGGAAATATGATGTTGTTAGAATTGAATACACGTCATATATGTTGTTCTTGACATGTCAGACATCGTAGAATCGAAGTCAGATTAAGAAACAGACTGAATATGGAATTGTTATGAATTTCAGAATGAAATTGACTAGAATTGATACCAGATTGGTACAGTGGTTGATTGTAAATGCTTGGAATTGATATAGACGGATAAAGTATTATCAGTATCGTAAGATGGTACGGTTGTACCGTCAGAATTTGATAAAACAGAGATGTTTTGAATTGATTAGAATATTGATACAGAATATTGATATTGTCATTGCCAGATTGAACAGTGACAGACGTTGAATCAAGACTTCGATTGTATCAGAGCGACAACAAGAAATGTATAAATTAATGTTGAGTTGGGATTGCACAACTCTAGTGAGGTTTGACTCGAGTTTCCCTAAATCACATACTTAGTTTATTACATTGATTCTTGTAATTGATGAGATTGATGATTGTAGGCTATTGATTCATAGCCACTGCATGTATTGATTACTGAGTCGTTGAGTCATGGGCTGATTCGCCTAGTCACCGGCTGATTCGTCTGGTTATGGACTGATTCGTCTAAACTTAAGCTGATTCGCTTAATTACAGGCTGAGTTGTCTGATTATTGGATGATTCGCCTAATTGCCGGCTGATTCGTTGGGTTATTGACTGAGTCGTCAATTCTGCGACTGATTCGCCCAGACACTGGAAATATTAATTATATCGATGCCGTTTAGGGATTGATTCATTCCTACCGACTGAGATTCGATATAATTACCTATATCCAGACATCGGGATCCCTAGGATAGATTTGAGTCGAGTCTGAGACGACGCGTCAGTAGAGTCGAGTCTGAGACGATTCGTCGGTTGGGTTGATTCTGATAGGACATGTTGATTTACATTGTTTATATCATTCATGATTATTGAATGCTTGATATTGATTTATGTTTCTGATTTGATACATGTTATGAATATTTCCTATATGCTTTCGTATATGTTTTTATATGATTGCATGTATACATTGGTTATACTGGGATATTTATATCTCACCGGAGTTATCCGGCTGTTGTCTTGTTTTGTATGTGTGCATGAAAACAGGTGGGACTGGATCAGGGTCAAGAAGAGGATGAGAGAAGATTTGATAGCGTGGAGATCCGGGCTTCGAAGCAACATAGGATTCAGCACTGATATGTAGTTGAACCTAGTTGAATTCTTGTAGATAACACAAGATTTGTATGTTCATGTTTAATATGTAATTTGAGTAAATTACATTACGTTTCCGCTTTGTATTTTAAAAAAAAAATTTAGACCCTGTTTTATAATTGATTAATTAGTCCCCAATGATGATTAAGAACATGATTAGCATCCGGGTCCCCACAGGTTCAAAGGTTGGGTCAAGGTGATGCACTAGAGTCCTAGGAGGGTGCACAGGTGGTTGGTTCAAGATCTGGGATCGTTGGTAAGGGTTGGGAAGAAAATCAAAGAGTCCTAGGTCCATAAGGGTTCCCGGCCAGAATAGGGGTAACATGGGGTGGCTCGTTTTTGGGTTTTTGCTTGGATTCTAAAGTGCAATTACGGTCAAGTATGGTACTTTAGGATGTTGGTCATGTTTTAGAACAAAATGGTTCGGGGGTAACTCGTGAAAATCGAAAGTTGGCTCGGGGTCGAAGTTTAGGTGTCAATTTAGGGTTTTTAACTAAGAAAAATTGAAAAAACGGCTCACGGGGGTCGAATCGTGGTTCATAAGGGCTAAAATAATATAAAAAAACTAAATTTATAATTTAGGAATTTTATATTAAAATTTGGGATTTTTCGGGATTAGAACACCGTCAAAACAATGAGTCAAAGATAAATAAATAAGTCTAATATTTATGCTAAATAAAATTATGGAAAAATTAATTTAAGCTTAAATAAATATTTGGGACATGTTGGAGTCATGAAATCATGAAAAAAGTCAAAAACGTAAATTGTCATGTCCAAGGGTAAAACGGTCTTTTTACACCAAAAATTAGTAAATGTCATGACAGTGCCCTAAATGCTATTTTAAGATATTATGACTATTTTTGCATTTTTATGAGATTTTCATGATTAAATTATGATTTATTTAAATGTCCACGAATTTTTATGATTTAAGGTTGACATTTAAAAGACGTGTTGCATGCTTGGTTTCAAAAGCAAAAATGTTATGTTATGCATGATTTTTATAAAGTAATGAGAATGTAAAACGATGAGGGAAGTGAAGTGATTGTGACTAATTCGCTAATATTGGAGATATCTTGGGGGCGACGGTCCCAGTGGGAGCTCGACGATCGTGTTTCCATTATTACGAGTATGAGGATATGAGGATATGAAGTTTGAGGTAAGAATGGGAATATCGTGGGAGAAGGCCCCAGAGGAGCCCATTTATGGGAGAAGGCCCAGAGAGAGCCCGATTATCGTATTTCTATTCTATGAGGATAGGCCAGTGCCCAGTTGACCGGTGAGAGTGTTGATGGTGTCCCCCGACGCCCAGTACTGCGGTTTCATGTAGATGGATCCATCAACTTTTGAGGCTCTATCTTCACGACGTTCCTCCTCTTGATCATTCAACTGCCTGTCCATTAGTTCTTTTATTCTCTGCTGCTGTCTTCTCCTGCGGAAAGTTCTTTCGATTTCAGGATCAAACTCAAGCTCCACGTCAAGTGACTTTGGCATGCACTAGACAAGATATCTGGAATAAATTATGGATTGTTAGCTAAAGAAAAATAAAATAACGCTAAAGAAAATGACTAAAAATAAAATTGTAGATTAACAGTCCCCGGCAACGGCGCCAAAAACTTGATCGAGCAAAACTTGCACTGTGGAATCCTCAATAAAAATATGTTTTATATGCTCAAAATAATCGCAAGTGCACGATGTCAAGTTATAATATAGTGTACGTGAGTACGAGTATCGTTCCACTGAAGACTGTATTTAACAATTGTTATTTTCAGTTATTGAACATTTAGCGACGAAAATGAATTTGATTGTTTTAACACTACTATGCTCAAATAAATGTGAAAATAAAACAATTCAATGAATAACGAATGAGAATTAATATCTAAAATGTTGAGTAAAATTCAATGAGAAATGAATTTGTTGGGAATATCGGTTCACCTACCCCTCGTTAATTAATTAATTCGTTCGATAGTGATTATAGGCTTCCGACAGGATTTCCTATTCTAATGAACACACTCTCTCGAGATATGCCAAACTAATTCGACTCAATGAAGTGATTGAATGTCTTTAATTATTTATCAAGAGTGAATCGCATTTCGATTTGTGAAATCTCCTAATTTTCGACCTTAAGGACTATGACTATCGGCGTGTATCCAATTTCATATATCTATGTAAATTGTAGATCCACGGATTATATTACTCGTTCATATCACAAGTTATTCTCTCGAACTCACTCGCAATATAAAAACGTTGTTAAATTTATCTACACTCTAACAACACAATTAAACAATAGTATAATCAAGAATAACGCAACAATCGAACATAAATTAATTCAAATCAAAGTTTGGGGTAGGCTCCCCTTAAATCCCAACAAATATTAACGTTTAGCTACTAGAATTCATGATTGAAAATAAACAAAACAAAGTTCAAATGCTAAAACTAAATAAGAAATACTAGAAGTGACGAAAAACGCGAAGAACGATGCCCGGAAAACTTCAAATCTTCTATCCAAGCGCGAAGTGCTCTCCAAGACTTGTGGTGGCTGAATAGTGGCGAAGAATATCTCTCAATAATATCCAAAAGTTGTCCAATCCCCCTTCCATATCAGCCATCTCCCTCCAATAAGGCAAGGAATCGCGCATGATATTTTTCCAAAAATAGGTGGCGCTCGGGCGGTAGAAAAGTACCGCTCGAGGTCCACACCTTCTGTAACCTTGCTTGGGATGTGCGGCATTCGCGCTCGGGCTGTAGAAAACTACCGCTCGAGCGCCGACACTTCTGTAATTTGTCCTTCGTAAGACATCTCTCGCGCCCGGGCGGTAGAAAAGTACCGCCCGAGCGCCGACCTTTCTGTCAAGTTATGCAGTTGTTCATCTTTCGCGCCCGGGCGGTAGAAAATTACCGCTCGGACGCCGCTCATTCTGTCCATTGCCTTCTATTTTTTACACTTTGCTCCATTTTTTTGTTTTCCGATCATTTTTCCTGCAAATTCATCACCGAACAGTGAGACATGATGATATGCAAATGATTACTCTAAAATGAACAAAAAGTAAATGAAATGCATGCATGCACAATGCAAACACAACTAAAACTAATGCAATAAAGCGCGTAAAAACCACACCTATCAAATCTCGAACGGCCCAATAAATCTCGGACTAAGCTTGCCTCTCTTCCCAATCCTCATAACACCCTTCATGGGTGTTATCTTCACGTAAACGTGATCACCTATTGCAAACTCAAGATCTCTCCTTCTCTTGTCAACATAACTCTTCTGGCGACTCTGGGCGGTATTCATCCTGTCTCGGATCTTGACCACCACATCTGCAGTCTGCTGAACAATCTCTGGACCAAGTTCTGACCTCTCACCGACTTCATCCCAATGAATCGGCAATCTGCACTTCCTCCCATACAGTGCCTCGTAGGGAGCCATACCAATCGAGGATTGGAAACTGTTATTGTAGGTAAACTCCACTAGAGGTACTTTCGATTCCCAATTCCCATGGAAATCAATCACACATACTCGAAGAAAATCCTCCAAAATCTGGATCACACACTCAGACTAGCCATCTGTCTAAGGATGAAATGCAGACTGAATAGAAACTTCGTCCCATGGCTGCATGTAAACTCATCCAAAAGGACAATGTGTGTAATGCCCAAGATTTTTATCATGGTAATTCGAGATGATTAATGTATGAATTGATGTGATAATGACAGATCATTCCAAGTCACGAATTGAGGTAACATGTAATATCGAATGTGCGAGGACAGAACACCTCGCGCATATGCGCGGCACCAATGCGCGCATATGAGCGAGATGGGCAGAGGACCTCACGCATATACGCGAAGAGTGTGCGCGCATATGCGCGAGCTGTGCAGGAAGATTTGCACGGAGACAGTAGGTCTCGCGCATAAGCGCGGAGGTGGTGCGCGCATATGCTCGAGCTGCCTAGAAGACAATTTCCGAGGCCAGTATGTCTCGCACATATGCGCCGAGGGAGGTCGCGTATATGCGCGAGACGTGCTACTTAAAGAATCATGCCACGTTTCCTATCCATGCATTGATATATATAAAAGTTTGCAGCTTCATTTTACTCCTCAATTCAGAGGATAAACGAGAGGAAATCCAAGGAGAAAGCTTCATGTTCCTTCGAAGATTATAATTTTGATTTTGTACAATCCAACCGTTCAATTTTCGATGTGAAAATAGTACTGTGCTCCTATCATTACAGGCTTCACAAAGATGTAAGTTTTCTTATGTTTTGATACGATTTGAAAATATGATATTGAAGAATCAGATATGATTGATATATATTGTTCTTGACATAGTAGACATCGTATAATCGAAACCGGATTGAAGAATAGATACTGTATGAAATTGTTATGATTTTTCAGAATGGATTTGATTGAGATTTGATATCATATTTGTATTTTTATCGATTATGAGTTGTGGGAATTGATATCTGTTGATTTGTATTGATGGGTATATTGAGATTGTGCAGTTATGCCGTTGAAACATAATTAGATTGAGTTCTGATTATATCAAGTATTGATTTGAGTGGTATATTGTTATTGTACTCCTCGATATTATCATTGACAGATTGAGTATTGACAGGCTTCGAATCCAAGACTTTGACTTCTTCAGATTGACAGAAAGAAAGGTATAATCAATGTTAACCAGGAGATCGACTCGAGTCATATTGGACTTGAGTTTCTCAAAATCCACATACTTTATTTTATTGCATTGATGTTTGCAATTCATGAGATTGATATGCTTAGTCTATTGAGTTATGGCAAAGCGTGTGTTAAGTCATGGGCGGATATGCCTAGTCTTTGGCGGAGATGCTAAGTCTTTGGCGGATATGCCAAGACACTGGATGTTTGGTTTATATCGATGTCACGTAGGAGCAGATCGGCTTTTATTGCGGAGATTCGGTATATTTTAATATCCAGGAACCGGGATCCCTAGATTAGAAATGAGTCGAGTTTGAGATGATGAGTCACTTGTTTGATTTATAGTTTTATATCGATTCATGTCTTTCAGATTTTGATACATGTTATTGATATTTGTTTCATGCTTTTGTATCCGTTATATGATTGCATGTACATGTTGTTTATACTGGGAATATATTTCTCCTCGGAGTTATCCGGCTGTTGTTGTGTTTGTATGTGTGCATGACAACAGGTGGGGCAGGATCAGGCTCAAGAAGAGGATAAGAGATTACATTTAGCGTGGAGATTCGGACCCATAAGTAGAATAGGCTTCAGCACTTGATATATAGTAGTTGAACCCTAGTTTGATATTAATGTATTTGTACAAGACTTGTACTTTTATGTTGATGTTTATATCATATTGATTCCATTAGGTTTCTGCACTTGTATTTAAAAAAAAAAATTAGACCCATTTTATTTAATTGATCCATTTATTCCCAAAGATGATAAAAATGAATTAGCATCCGGGTCCCCACATCAGGTGGTATCAGAGCAGTAGGTTCCAGAAATGTAGGTTCCTTAGTTAGAGATAGAGGCTAATGAGCGGGGCAGATTGAGTTTTCTTCCTTGCTTTTGATTGCTAGCATGTTTTTCTGCTTTATATAATACATGTTTACTTGATTGAATGGTAATGTGTATTATTGAGAATGGATTAGATCCGATTCTTGATCGAAGGTAAGATGATCAGAAGGGGACTGAGACATACTTGTCAAATGTGATTTCTAACCCTTTTGATAATCAGATATGCCTACTCGAAGAGTCTCAGAACAGGGCAGTACTTCTGCGAATCCGATGGATGTGATAGCAACATCGATGGAAACGCTACTGAAGAGGTTTCAATCGTTCAAACCACCCACAGTGAAAGGCACTAGGACTTCAGTTGATTGTGAGATTTGGTTAGATGACATTGAGATGTTTTTGATTCATTGGAGTACAGTGATGAGCGCCGAGTCCGATTGATTGGGCACCAGTTGCATGACGTTGCAAAGAACAGGTGGTGTAGAACCTGATAAATCAGATTACGTATAAGCCATAGATAATTACTATTATTTAAATTAAAAAATGATTTCTTTTATATTATGTAGTGTTTAATGATATAGGTGGATTTTACTTATTTTTCATATCGTGTTATGCCTCGTTGTGCTGCATTTATCGTTTAGACTGCATGCATTTTGTGTTATTTTAGAGTAATTTATATCTTTGGGTTGCTCATGTGTTTAGTTGGCGAAAATACAGGAGATTCGTGCAAAACTGAAAATCAAAGGTAGAAATTCGAGAGACCTCCGCCAGGGCGCACATTCACCTTCGCCCGGGCGCATCCAAGGCGTGAGAAAATAATTTGTGCGAGAATCATCCGCCCGGGCAGAAACTTATATCTGCCCGGGCGCGCCAAAGAAAATAGAAAAGTGAAAATTAGCGAAGACCACCCGCCTGGGCGGAAACTTATGTCCTCCCGGGTGCGTCAAGGTGTGACAAAAATTCAAAATTTGCGAAGACCATCCGCTCGGGCGGAAACTTATGTTCGCCCGAGCGCGCCTGTAATTTTTGGAAAGATTTTTGGACGATCCCTTTCCTTATTTTCTGAAGGTGGATGATATGGTGGGGGGAGGCACGATTTTAGAGCATTCAGACATAATATTTCGCAGCCGCCACAAGTTGGAGAGAATTCTGTGCTTGGATTGAAGAATAGAAGCTTTCCGGGCATCGCTCTTCATGTTTTTTGTCAACTCTAGTATTTCTTATTTAATTTTTACCATTTGAACTTAGTTTTGTTTATTTTCGCTATGAATTTTAGTAGATAAACTTTATTATTTGTTGGGATTTAAGGGGATCTTACCCCAAACTTTGATATAATTAATTTATATCTCTATTTCTGATTTGTTCTTGATTATACTATTGTTTTATCGTGTTGTTAGAGCGTAGATAACTTTAACAACGTTTTATATTGTGAGTGAGTTCGAGAGAATAACTTGTGATAGTAACGAGTAGTATAATCCGTGGATCTACAATTTGCATAGATATATGAAATTGGATACGCGCCGATAGTCATAGTTCTGAGGGTCGAAAACTAGGGGATTTCATAGAATGACATGCAATTCACTCTTGATAAATAATTAAAGACATTTAATTACTTCATTGAGTAGAATTAGTTTGGCATAGCTCGAGAGATTATGTTCAATTGAATAGGAAATCCTGACGGAAGCATATAATCACTATCGAACGAATTAATTAATTAACGAGGAGTAGGTGAACCGATATTCCCAACAAATCCATTTCTCATTGAATTTTAATCAACCATTTTAGAAATTATCTTTCATCATTTAATTATTGAATCTTTTTATTTGCATATTTGTTCAAAAATAGTAGTGTTAAAACAATCAAATCAATTTTCGTTGCTAAAGGATCAATAACTGAGAATAATAATTTTTAAATACAGTCTTCAGTGGAACGATACTCGTATTCACGTACTCTATACTATAACTTGACATCGTACACTTGCGATTAATTTTGAGCATATAAAACATATTTTTATTACGGGTTTAACAGTGCAATTTTCGCTCGATCAAGTGTAATGCCCGGAAAATTAATCCCAGTAATCGGTAATTATTGAATTATAATTTGATATGATTATGAAAGGATTAATCGGGACACGAAATACACATAAGTGTGAAAAGTGTGTGTATTGGTGCAAAGGACTCACGCACATGCGCGAGCTAATGCGCGCACATGCGCGCATTGGACAGTAGGCTTCGCGCATATGCGCGGAGTGACTGCGCGCATATGCGCGAAGGAGGCAGTAGGGTGCCTCGAAATGAAAATTCCCTCACGCACATGCGCCGATTTATGCGCGCATATGCGCGAGGCGATGTGGGCAGCACGCGCGGAGATTTTGCATCTCGCGCATATGCGCCGCGAGGAATCGCGCATATGCGCGAGACGTGCGATGGGCACACTCGGCCACTTGGCTCATTGCATGTGCGAGGTGTATATATATATATACATGCAAAAATCAGTTCTTCAGAAACGAAGGAAACCGAGGCAAGAGGGAAAGAAAGGGTTCGACACATAGATTTGTGATTTACGAGAAATCCGTCCGTCTGATTTTGAATCCGACTGCGGTACTGTGTTCCTATCAACATAGGCTACAACTGGACGTAAGTTTTGTTACGTTTTGTTACGTTCTGAAATTATGGTATTGTCAGAATCTGTTATGATCCATATATGATGTTCTTGTCATGTTAGACATCGTATAATCGAAACCAGATTGAAAAACAGATACCATATGGAATTGTTATGATTTTCGGAGTTGATATGATATCAGAATTGAGTTGTTACTGAGTATAAGATATTAGAATTAATATCTGATTGATATGGCATTGTTAGGTATATAGATATTATACCGTTATGCCATCGATACTGAATTAGATTGAGTATTGAGCAGAGCAGATTTGATTGGAGTAATGTATTGATATTGTACCCTCGATATTGTTATTGTCAGATTGAGTTATTGACAGGCTTGGAATTCGAGACTTCGACAGAGGCAGAATAACAGAGTAAAAGGTATAAATTAATGTTGAGTTGGGATTGCACAACTCGAGTAAGGTTTGACTCGAGTCTCCCTAAATCACATACTTAGTTTATTACATTGATTCTTGTAATTGATGAGATTGAGGGGTATTGTCGATTGATTTATGCCACTGCATGTATTGACTACTGAGTCGTTGAGTCATAGGTTGATTCGCCTAGTCACCGGCTGATTCGTCTGGTTATTGACTGATTCGTCTAGTTATTGGCTGATTCGCCTATCTATAGACTGATTCGTCTAATCATTGACTGATTCGTCAATTCTGCGGCTGAGTCGCCCAGACATTGCTGATTCGCATAATTCTTGACTGATTCGTCACTTCTGAGGCTGATTCGCCTAGACACTGATATATGAATTATATCGATGCCGTTTAGGGATTGATTCATTCCTATCGACTGAGATTCGATATAATACCTATATTCAGACATTGAGATCCCTAGGTTAGAGTTGAGTCGAGTCTGAGACGACGCGTCAGTGGAGTCGAGTCTGAGATGACGTGTCGGTTGAGTTGAGTCTGATATGACATGTTGATTTACATTGTTTATGCCATTCATGATTATTGAATGTTTGATATGAATTTATGTTTCTGATTTGAGACATATTATGAATACTTCTTATATATGCTTTCGTATATGCTTTTATATGACTGCATGTTACATTGTTTATACTGGGATATTCATATCTCACCGGAGTTATCCGGCTGTTGTTTTGTTTTGTATGTGTGCATGACAACAGGTGGGACTGGATCAGGGTCAAGAAGAGGATGAGAGAAGATTAGATAGTGTGGAGATCCGGGCTTTGCAGCAACTTAGGATTCAGCTTTGATATATAGTTGAACCTAGTTTAATTGTGTAGATAACACAAGAATTATATGTTCATGTATAATATGTAATTTGAGTAAATTACATTACGTTTCCGCTTTGTATTTTAAAAAAAAAAAAAAAAAATTTAGACCCTGTTTTATAATTGATTAAATAGTCCCAGAAACTGATTAAGAACATGATTAGCGTCCGGGTCCCCACAACAGGTGGTATCAGAGCTGTAGGTACTAGAACTGTGGATTCTTGAGATTGAGATAGAAAAGGATAGTGAGCGGGGTAGATTGAGGTTTTCTTTCCTTGCTTGTGAATGCTAGCATGCTTACTGCTTTATATAATACATGTTACTTGATTTATCTGATTTGATTTTGTAATATGTATTATTGGGCACGAATCTGAATTGATTCTCGATCAGCAGTAAGATGATCGGGAGGGAGATTGAAATGAAACAGATGTGTTGGATTGGGTCACTAATCCTTTTGAGTTTCAGATATGCCTCCTAGACGAATTCCAGAACAGGGTAGTACATCGAATCCTCCAATGGATGTAACACCGACTCCCATGGAAACCTTGCTGAAGAGGTTTCAGTCATTCAAACCACCCACTCTAAAAGGTACGGAGACATCAGTTGAGTGTGAGAGTTGGCTGAATGATATCGAAAAGCTGTTTGAATTGCTGGAGTATAGCGATGAGCGCCGAATTAAGTTGATTGGGAACCAGTTGCATGATGTTGCAAAGAGCTGGTGGAGTACGATGAAGAGGGCCTTGGAACAGCGAGGTACGACTATTACTTGGGATGTATTTAAAACTGAATTTTATCAGAGATTTTTCCCAGTGTCGTACAGGAAAGACAAGGGGGCAGAGTTTGCCAATTTGAAACAGGGTCAGCTGAACATTGAAGAATACGTGACCAAGTTCTCTACCTTGTTGAAGTTTGCTCCTCATGTGTCTGAAAATGACGAAGCCGTTGCTGATCAGTTCATCAATGGCTTGAATCCCGACATATTTACATTGGTGAACACAGGGCGACCAAATAACTTTGCGGATGCCATGAATAGAGCAAAGGGCGCTGAAGCAGGCCTGATAAGGCAGATAGGAGCTGCATCTGTTTCTCAAGAGTGGAGACCACCGCAACCACCTCCCAGGTATGAGAGTGATAGTAGTGGTGGAAAGAAAGATTTTCTGAAGGCTAGAGGAAAGCAGTTTAAGAAGTCTGGCGGCAGTTCTTCTAGCTCTAGTGGTTCTCAGCAGAGTTATACGGGCGTGTACTGTGGTAATTGTGGAGGGAGACATTCCACTGAGCAATGCCAAGGAGTACTTGGTAGCTGCCACTTCTGCAAGCAACAGGGACATTTTTCCAGAGTGTGTCCACAGAAAAATTCTCAAAGATTTCAAGGAACCGAATCATCTGGATCAGTAGCACAGTGGAGTAGACAATCAGCTGCTATTCCTTCATTTCAGCCAGCACCATCTCAGTCACAGCAGAGGCCAGGAGGAAGCCAGACAGTCGGCCAGCCTCCTAGACAGCAGGCCAGATTATTTGCCTTGACCGAGGAGCAGGTTGAGGAAGCACCAGATGAGTGATGTTGCAGGTAACGATTCTTGATATAGTTATCCTGCTTTTGTATTGATAGATACAGGTGCTTCACTTATATTTAGTTTTGAATGAATTACATTGAGTTATGCTTTGCCCGTTGAGTGTTATGTACTGTGGTGTATGCCCTTGCTTCGTTGGGGAAAGTTTGCATAGCAGTGAATTCTGTAAGACGATGTATACTACAGTAGAATGAGAAGGAGACTGAGTTAGAGCTTGTGGTAGCTGGTACTGTACTGGGGTTGTCTAATTTTGGGACTGCATTACTGATCTTGATATGCTGATTAAGTACAGAGCTACCCTAGATTAGTTTCAGAAGATGGTGAGAATCGGATCTGAGATGACCAATTAAGGAATATTGTAAGATAAGGGTTCTAGATTGAGAGTTCCTTTGATATTCGTACTAGCTATGACTCGAGTATTACAGAAAGGAGTAGAGATAATCCTTATGTAATCAGTTAATTTACTGAAGTTGAGTCTATCAGTGGCTGATTTACCAATGATATGAAAGTTATTGATGTTTTTCCCCGATAAGATTTCAGATTTGATTTCAGGCAGGGAGATTGATTTTAGCCTTGGTTGGATATCAAAATCAGTTGAAATGATGAATCCTGATTGAGACAGATGGCATTCAGGATATGTTATATCCAAGGATGATGTTTCTGTTGATTGTAGCATAAATAAACCATAATTAGTGGCCAAGGTGAATATCAGTGTCAGATACTTACGGTTGTATGAGGTTAACAGATCAGTATCGATGAGTGATGTTTTGGGAATCCGACTGAATATCGCTATTATTCTGATTTTGGGGTTGAATCATATAGAAGACAGTGTTGGTGGAAACAAATGAAAGCTGATATTGCTGAATTTGTAGCCGAATGTCTGAATTGTCAATAGGTGAAAGCTGAGAGAAAGAAACCTAGAGGATTAGTACAGAGTTGGTATATCCCCGTAAGGAAATGAGATCACATTTCCATAGATTTGTAATGAAATTTCTGAGATCCTCCTGGAGTTGTAATACGATTTGGGTTGGGATTGACAGATTGACCAAATCCGCATGCTTTATTCAGTACAAAATGACGTACCGATATGACCAGATGACCGAGATTTATGTCAGCGGGGTAGTTAGAAGGCCTAGAGTACTAAGTCGTTTGTTTTAGACCACGATCCTCGGTCTATATTGCACTTCTGGCAGAGTTTGCAGCAGGCTCTAGGTATGAAGTGATATCTTAGTACCACATATCATCCATAGACCGATGGATAGTCTGAGTAGACGATCCAGATAATGGAGAATATGCTGAAAGTAGTAGTGCTTGTTTTTAGCACTAGCTGGCAAAATGCATTGCCACTTTGTTGGTTTTCGTATAACGCAGCTATCAGACAAGTATTGAAATGGCTTCTTTCGAAGCATTGTACGGAAAGACATGTTGATTCCCTCTTTATTGAAATGATATCTCTGACATTCCTGAGACTGGACCTGATATGATCAGAAATATGACTGAGAAAGTTAAATTGATTCAGAAGAAAATGAAGGCAGCTCAGGACAGACAAGCCAAATATGCCAACCTCAGACGACGACCGTTGGTATTTGAGATAGGAGATCGTGCCTATCGACTTGCTTTGCCGCCTGCCTTCATTATCTGGAATACATGATGTTTTTCATGTATCGATGCTGCGGAAATATCTCCCTGATGATTCTCATGTAATTCAACCAGACGAGACTGAGCTGGATGAGACATTGAGTTATGTCGAGAAACCGATCCAGATTCTAGATCGTAAAGATAAACAGCTCAGAACAAAGACGATTCCCCTTGTGAAAGTTCAATGGACTCGTCATGGGGTTGAAGAAGCCACGTGGGAGACTGTCGAGACAGGAATTCCCAGCATTGTTTCACTGAGATAAATACGTACTCGATTGTAGTTACATTTCTTCTGAATGATATGATTTGATTGCCTGTGATTTCGAGGAAGAAATCGTATCTTAGAGGGGGAGAAATGTAATGCCCGGAAAATTAATCCCAGTAATCGGTAATTATTGAATTATAATTTGATATGATTATGAAAGGATTAATCGGGACACGAAATACACATAAGTGTGAAAAGTGTGTGTATTGGTGCAAAGGACTCACGCACATGCGCGAGCTAATGCGCGCACATGCGCGCATTGGACAGTAGGCTTCGCGCATATGCACGGAGTGACTGCGCGCATATGCACGAAGGAGGCAGTAGGGTGCCTCGAAATGAAAATTCCCTCGCGCACATGCGCCGATTTATGCGCGCATATGCGCGAGGCGATGTGGGCAGCACGCGCGGAGATTTTGCATCTCGCGCATATGCGCCGCGAGGAATCGCGCATATGCGCGAGACGTGCGATGGGCACACTCGGCCACTTGGCTCATTGCATGTGCGAGGTGTATATATATATATACATGCAAAAATCAGTTCTTCAGAAACGAAGGAAACCGAGGCAAGAGGGAAAGAAAGGGTTCGACACATAGATTTGTGATTTACGAGAAATCCGTCCGTCTGATTTTGAATCCGACTGCGGTACTGTGTTCCTATCAACATAGGCTACAACTGGACGTAAGTTTTGTTACGTTTTGTTACGTTCTGAAATTATGGTATTGTCAGAATCTGTTATGATCCATATATGATGTTCTTGTCATGTTAGACATCGTATAATCGAAACCAGATTGAAAAGCAGATACCATATGGAATTGTTATGATTTTCGGAGTTGATATGATATCAGAATTGAGTTGTTACTGAGTATAAGATATTAGAATTAATATCTGATTGATATGGCATTGTTAGGTATATAGATATTATACCGTTATGCCATCGATACTGAATTAGATTGAGTATTGAGCAGAGCAGATTTGATTGGAGTAATGTATTGATATTGTACCCTCGATATTGTTATTGTCAGATTGAGTTATTGACAGGCTTGGAATTCGAGACTTCGACAGAGGCAGAATAACAGAGTAAAAGGTATAAATTAATGTTGAGTTGGGATTGCACAACTCGAGTAAGGTTTGACTCGAGTCTCCCTAAATCACATACTTAGTTTATTACATTGATTCTTGTAATTGATGAGATTGAGGGGTATTGTCGATTGATTTATGCCACTGCATGTATTGACTACTGAGTCGTTGAGTCATAGGTTGATTCGCCTAGTCACCGGCTGATTCGTCTGGTTATTGACTGATTCGTCTAATCATTGGCTGATTCGCCTATCTATAGACTGATTCGTCTAATCATTGACTGATTCGTCAATTCTGCGGCTGAGTCGCCCAGACATTGCTGATTCGCATAATTCTTGACTGATTCGTCACTTCTGAGGCTGATTCGCCCAGACACTGATATATGATTTATATCGATGTCGTTTAGGGATTGATTCATTCCTATCGACTGAGATTCGATATAATACCTATATTCAGACATCGGGATCCCTAGGTTAGAGTTGAGTCGAGTCTGAGACGACGCGTCAGTGGAGTCGAGTCTGAGATGACATGTCGGTTGAGTTGAGTCTGATATGACATGTTGATTTACATTGTTTATGCCATTCATGATTATTGAATGTTTGATATGAATTTATGTTTCTGATTTGAGACATATTATGAATACTTCTTATATATGCTTTCGTATATGCTTTTATATGACTGCATGTTACATTGTTTATACTGGGATATTCATATCTCACCGGAGTTATCCGGCTGTTGTTTTGTTTTGTATGTGTGCATGACAACAGGTGGGACTGGATCAGGGTCAAGAAGAGGATGAGAGAAGATTAGATAGTGTGGAGATCCGGGCTTTGCAGCAACTTAGGATTCAGCTTTGATATATAGTTGAACCTAGTTTAATTGTGTAGATAACACAAGAATTATATGTTCATGTATAATATGTAATTTGAGTAAATTACATTACGTTTCCGCTTTGTATTTTAAAAAAAAATAAATAATAAAAATTTAGACCCTGTTTTATAATTGTTTAAATAGTCCCAGAAACTGATTAAGAACATGATTAGCGTCCGGGTCCCCACATCAAGTTTTTGGCGCCATTGCCGGGGACTGTTAATCTACAATTTTATTTTTAGTTATTTTATTTAGCATTATTTTATTTCTCTTGAGTTAACATTCCATATTTTATTCCAGATATCTTGTCTAGTGCATGCCAAAGTCACTTGACGTGGAGCTTGAGTTTGATCCTGAAATTGAAAGAACTTTCCGAAGGCAAAGAAAACAACAGAGACTTAAAGAATTGATGGAGAGACACGGTCAAGAACGTGAGGAGGAACAACGTGAAAATAGACAAGTTGAGATGCCACTCCGCATACCGATGCTAGAGTATGCACAGCCTTCTTTGGAGGGAGCACGCCCCAGCATTGTGAGGCCTATGGTGCGGGTAAACCAGTTCAAAATCAAACAAGCTATAATTCAGATGATTCAGAACACAGTCTAGTTTGGAGGATCTGCAGTAGATGACCCAAACACGCACATCGCAGATTTTCTTGAAATTTACGATACGTTTAAATTAAATGGAGTTTCTGATGATGCTATTAGATTGCGTTTGTTCCCTTTCTCCTTGCGTGATAAAGTTAAAGCTTGGTTGAATTGTTTGCCTGTAGGTTCAATCACCACATGGGCGGATATGGCGAAAGCGTTTCTCATCAAATATTTTCCTCCATCTAAGACCATGAAGCTTCGGGCAGACATCACCACCTTTGCTCAATTCGAGCAGGAGTCGTTGTATGAGGCATGGGAGCGCTTCAAAGATCTCTTGCGTAGATGCCCACATCACGAGTTTCCACTTGGGTTAGTCGTTCAAACATTTTATTATGGTTTGCTTACTCCTAACCATACTATGATAGATGCTGCTGCTTGTGGAAACTTGTTGAGAAAAACTGCGGAAGAAGGATATGAGTTGTTGGAGGAGATGGCTGCTAGCAGCTATCATCCTCAATCTGAAATAAACAACCAGCGGAGGAGTGCAGGAGTTCACCAGGTAACCGATTTTTCTGCTATTACTGCACAACTTGATGCTTTAAACAGGAAACTAGACAGCTTGAATGTGGGTGGCACGGCTATGCGTCTTCAAGAGATATTCTGTGAAAAGTGTGGAGGGGAATACTACGTGAAGGACTGTCAAGATGACAATCCATTTTGTAATGCCCGAGAATTAATCACTGTTAATCAAGGATTATTGACTTATAATTTAACGTGATTACGAAAGGGCCAAATGAGAAACGATTTAAGAGAATGTGCGGCTATTTATTTTGAATTTTAGAATTTGTTGCCGAAGCAACACCGCACCCGCGCTCATGGTTAGACCGCAGCCGCGGTCGATGTCCAGTAGAGTAGCAATTTTTGAAAAACTGAGACCGCACCCGCGGTACGAAACACGACCGCACCCGCGGTGCAAACAAGACCGCACCCGCGGTCGTAGTTTCTGGAAAATGGATGTGGATCAGTACGCTGAGCGCACCCGCGGTCCGGAATGTAGCGCACCCGCGGTGCGACGTGTTTTGCACAAATGGTGCCACCTCGTCGAATTCATGCATTGATATATATATATAACATGAATTCTTTCAGAATTAAACGTAAGAAATCGAGAAAAGGGTCTGAGGAATTGTGTTGAAAATCCTTACGCCTTTTGTGAGAAATCCGTCCGTCTGATTTTGAATCCGACTTCGGTATTGAGTTCCTATCGACGTAGGCTACAACTGGACGTAAGTTTTACTACGTTTTGACATGTTTTAGAATTATTATATTGTCAGAATTGAATGGAACTCATATATGTTGTTCTTGACATATTAGACATCATAGAATCGAAGTCAGATTGAGAAACGGACTGATTATGGAATTGTTATGAATTTTTAGGGTATATTGATTTATACCAGACAGATTTGAATTGTTATTGGATTACGGATTGTATTGGATATGAGTTATGGATTGTAACTGTTATCTGGTGATGTGGTATTGACGGGGATACTGAGTTTGTACCGTTATGCCGTTGATTTTGAATTAAATCAAGATTGATCATATTGTTATTGATTTGAAAGGTATATTGACATGAGATTATTGATATTGTCATTGCCAGACAGACTGTGAATTCAGGACTTCGCCTGAGCCAGAAACCGACGAAGAAAGGTATAAGTCAATGTGGTATTGGGAGATCGACTTGAGTCGGATTAGACTTGAGTTTCCCTAAATCACATACTTTACTTTATTGCATTGATATTTGCATTGATTTGACTGATGTACTTGTTTTCTTGATTATAGATAGCAGGTATCAGATGAGTAATCTTGTGACAGAAGTTCCTGATAGTGGTGGAATCGCCACGGGAACATTGCACGATGTCTCAAGATAACGATATTAACGATAGAGCTACAATCTATGACGGATAGGTCAGGACTCCGGATGTTGGTTATATCGAGTAATTAGGATTGGAATTCTTCTATTACGGAATTCGATATAGGAACACCATATTTGGTTATATCGAGTAATAGGAACAGAGTTCCTTCTATTACGGAATTTGATAAGGGAATACCACATTTGGAAACCGGGATCCCTAGACTAGGATTGAGTCTAGTCTGAGACGTGGAATCACGTATATGTTAGACAGTTTTATGATTGATTATGTTTCAGATTTTGATACATATTAATGTTACCTGATTACATGCTTTATATTGGTTTATATGATTGCATGTTTCGTTGATTTATACTGGGATTTATTCTCACCGGAGTTATCCGGCTGTTGTCTTGTCTGTATGTGTACATGACAACAGGTGGCACAGGATCAGGGTCCAGGAGATGAGGAGAGATCGTGATAGAGTGGAGACTTCTGACTTGGATGTATATAGGGTTTTGACACTTGATATTTAGATGTTGAACCTTAGTTTATTTTGGATGCATGCAGTACAGGATTTGTATTGTATTTTATACTGATATATATATTAGTTGATTTCACTCCGTTCCGCATTTTAAAAAAAATTATTTAGACCCTGTTTTATAATTGATTAATTAGTCCCAATGATGATTAATAACTTGATTAGCGTCCGGGTCCCCACAACAGGTGGTATCAGAGCGATAGATCCTTGAGATTGAGATAGGAGCTAGTGAGCGGGGTAGAATGTGTTTTCTTTCCTGTTTTGATTGCTAGCATGATTTACTGCTTTATAATACATGTTTGTCTGTTTATCTGATTTGATTTGAAAACATGTGTTATTGAGAATGATTCAGAGCCGATTTTGGATCAGCAATAAGATGATCGGAGGAGGACTGAAATAGAACTTTGGGTTGGGGTTGCTAATCCTTTTGATTTCAGATATGCCTCCGAGAAGAATACCAGAACAGGGGAGTACATCGAATCCTCCCATGGATGTGACTCCTACACCGATGGAAAAACTGTTGAAAAGATTTCAATCTTTCCGCCCACCGACTTTGAAAGGTACGGAGAATTCCGTGGAATGAGAAAGTTGGTTGGACGATATTGAAGCGATGTTCGAATCTTTGGAATATATGGAGGAAAAGAGGGTGAAACTGATAGGACACCAACTGCATTACGTTGCCAAACATTGGTGGATTGCGACGAAACGGGCATTGGAACAACCAGATACGGCCATTACTTGGAATGTGTTTAAGTCTGAATTTTATCTACGGTTCTTTCCAGTATCTTATAGGAAGGACAAGGGAGCCGAGTTTGCAAACTTGAGACAAGGCCAGTTAAACATTGAGGACTATGTGGCCAAGTTCTCTACACTGCTCAGATTTGCTCCCCACGTAGCTGAACATGATGAGGCCGTTGCGGACCAGTTCATAAATGGCCTAAATCCTGAAACCTTTACCTTGGTGAATACCGGGAGACCAAACAATTTCATCGATGCCTTGAATAGAGCCAAGGGAGCCGAAGCAGGACTGATGAGGTAGAGAGAGGCTTCGTTTGTGCTTCTAGTATCGGGACAACAACAACCACCTCCTCGATTTGAAGGTGGCAGCAGCAGTAGCAGGAAGAGGGATTTCTTGAAGGCTAGAGGGAAGCAATTCAAGAAATCGGGAACTAGCTCGTCCAGTTCGAGTGGCTCTAGACAGACCGGTCAGGGCCAGAGCTATACAGGACCATACTGTGGTACTTGTGGAGGGAGGCATTCCACAGATCAGTGCCGAGGAGTGGTTGGCAGCTGTCGTATTTGTGGACAGCAAGGACACTTTGCCCGAGTGTGTCCCCAGAGGGGTGCCCAGGGATCACAGGCAGCTGAGTCATCGGGATCAGTAGCTCAGGCAGGTAGACGACCAGCTGCCATGCATAATTTTCAGCCAACACCGCCTACTCAGTCACAGCAGAGGCCAGGAGGGGGCCAGACAGCGAGCCAGCCTTCGAGACAGCAGGCCAGAGTTTTTGCTTTGACCGAGGAGCAGGCACAGGATGCACCTAATGATGTTGTGGCAGGTAACTGTTTTATTTCTGGTTATCCTGCATATGTACTGCTTGATACTGGTGCATCTCATACATTTATATCTGAGCGATTTGCGTTGATGCATTCTTTGCCTATTGAGTCACTGTCTGCAGTAGTGTCTGTCACGTCTCAGTTAGGAACATGTTTGATATCAGTAAAATCTGTTAAATCGTGTATACTGCAGTACGATGGGCATACGATTGAGTTAGACTGTATTGTGCTTGGTTTATCTGATTTTGATTGTATTGTCGGTATCGATATGTTGACCAAGTACCGAGCTACAGTCGATTGCTTCCATAAGATAGTTCGATTTAGACCTGAAATGGCTGAGGAGTGGAAATTTTATGGTAAGGGTTCTCGTTCTAGAATTCCGTTGATATCTGCAATGAATATGACTCGATTATTGCAGAAGGGAGCGGATGGATTCCTGGTATATTCAGTTGATTTACTGAAGTCGAGCCCATCATTGGCGGATTTGCCAGTGGTGTGTGAATTTGCTGATGTCTTTCCAGATGAGATTCCTGGATTGCCTCCGATTCGAGAGATAGACTTCAGCATTGAGTTAACGCCAGGAACAGTTCCGATCTCGAGGGTTCCTTACAGGATGGCACCGATCGAATTGAAAGAACTGAAAGAACAGTTGGAGGATTTACTGGCCAAGGGGTATACCAGACCGAGTGTATCTCCTTGGGGTGCTCCTGTACTGTTCGTGAGAAATAAGGATGGGTCGATGAGACTTTGTATCGACTAACGGCAACTGAACAAGGCAACGGTAAAGAATAAATATCCATTGCCTCGTATTGATGATTTGTTTGATCAGTTGCAGGGTTCATCTATATATTCCAAGATCGATCTGAGATCTGGATACCATCAACTGAGAGTCAGGGACTCTGATATCTCAAAGACAGCATTCAAAACCAGGTATGGACACTATGAATTTATTGTCATGCCATTTGGTTTGACGAATGCACCGGCGGTATTTATGGGATTGATGAACCGCGTCTTTCAGAAATATTTGGATGATTTTGTTATCATATTCATTGATGATATATTGATTTATTCAAAGAATATGATTGAGCATGCTAATCATCTGAGGACTATGTTGGGAATTTTGAGGACGGAGAAACTGTACGCTAAATTGTCGAAATGCGAGTTCTGGTTGAAACAGGTGATATTTCTGGGTCATATTATATCCGGAGACGGTATATCAGTGGATCCCAGTAAGGTCGAAGCCGTGATCAGTTGGCCGAGACCTACATCTGTGCCAGAGATTCGCAGTTTCATGGGTTTGGCAGGATATTATCGCCGATTCATTAAAGATTTTTCGAGTATTGTCAAACCGATTACGCAGTTGACTCAAAAGAATGCTCCGTTTGTTTGGTCAGAAGACTGTGAATCCAGTTTTCTGGAACTGAAAAAGAGGTTGACCAGTGCGCCTGTGTTAACGATTCCTTCAGGTACTGGTGATTTTGTTGTTTATTGTGATGCATCTCACCGAGGATTGGGTTGTGTTTTGATGCAGCGGGGGCATGTGATTGCTTATGCCTCGAGACAGCTGAAACCCCATGAATCTCGTTACCCAATTCATGATCTTGAATTGGCAGCTATAGTCTTTGCACTGAAGATATGGCGACATTATTTGTACGGTGAAAAATTCGAGATCTATTCTGATCACAAAAGCTTGAAATATCTGTTTTCACAATCAGAACTGAATATGAGACAGCGAAGATGGCTGGATTTATTGAAAGACTTTGATTGTGAGATTAAATACTATCAAGGGAAGTCCAATGCAGCAGCTGATGCACTGAGTCGAAAGGTATGTGCACTATCCTTATCGACGATAGGTGTTTCGAATTTGATAGAAGACTGCTGTTTGTCTGGATTAGCTTTTGAAACAGATTGTCAGCCTCTGAGATTACGTGTGATTCGAGCTGAACCAGAATTGATAGTGAGAATCAAAGAGGCATAGAAAGGTGATCAGAGTATACAAAAGTCGATTGCTATGGTTAGAGCTTGACATCGATCGGAATATCAGATGAGAAATGACGTTTTGTTTGTGAATAATCGTATTGTTGTGCCCAATGTTTTAGATTTGAGATAGCGAATACTGTCAGAAGCGCACAACACCCGATTTAGCATTCATCCTGGTGGCAGGAAAATGTAAAATGATTTAAAGACACAGTATTGGTGGAAACAGATGAAATCTGTTGTTACTGAAATTGTAGCCAAGTGTCTGAATTGCCAACAGGTGAAAGCTGAAAGAAAGAAACCAGGAGGATTGTTGCAGAGTTTGTCCATTCTTGAATGGAAATGGGATCACATTTCCATGGATTTTGTGACTCAATTACCGAGATCCTCCCGAGGTTGTGATGCGATTTGGGTCGTGATTGACCGATTGACCAAATCCGCATGTTTTATTCCATACAAAATGACGTATAGATATGATCAGATGGCCGATATTTATGTCAAAGAAGTTGTTAGATTGCATGGAGTGCCGAAGTCCATTGTTTCAGACCGTGATCCTCGGTTTACTTCGTAATTCTAGCATAGTTTGCAGCAAGCTCTAGGTACGAAGTTACATTTGAGTACCGCATATCATCCTCAGACTGATGGACAGTCAGAACGGACGATTCAGACATTGGAGGATATGCTAAGAGCTGTAATGCTTGATGTTAGTACTAATTTGCAAGAAGCATTGCCTCTTTGCGAGTTTTCGTACAACAACAGCTATCAGACGAGTATTGAGATGGCTCCTTTCGAAGCATTGTACGGAAAGAAATGCAGATCCCCTCTTTATTGGGATGATATCTCTGAAGTTCCTGAGACTGGACCTGACATGATCAGAGATATGACTGAAAAATTGAAACTTATTCAGAAGAAAATGAAGGCAGCCCAGGACAAACAAGCCAAATATGCTAACCTTCGACGACGACCGTTGGTATTTGAGGCTGGAGACCGAGTATTCTTGAAAATTTCACCTTTCAGAGGGGTTGTCAGATTTGGCAACAACGGGAAACTGTCTCCACGATACGTTGGTCCGTATGAAATTCTTGAAAAGATAGGAGATCGTGCCTATCGACTTGCCTTGCCGCCTTCATTAGCTGGAATACATGATGTCTTTCATGTATCTATGCTGCGGAAGTATCTCCCTGATGATTCTCACGTGATTCAGCCAGACGAGACCGAGCTAGATGAGACATTGATTTATGTCGAGAGAACCGATCCGGATTATCGATCGTAAAGAAAAACAGCTCAGAACAAAGACGATTCCTCTTGTGAAAGTTCAATGGACTCGTCATGGCGTGGAAAAAGCTACTCGGGAGACTGAATCTGACATGAGACAAGAATTCGCAGCATTGTTTCACTGATGTAAATTTTATTCGATTTTAATTACATTCTCTCTTAATGATATGATTGATTGCCTGTGATTTCGAGGACGAAATCATATCTTAGGGGGGGAGAAATGTAATGCCCGAGAATTAATCACTGTTAATCAAGGATTATTGACTTATAATTTAACGTGATTACGAAAGGGCCAACTGAGACACGATTTAAGAGAATGTGCGGCTATTTATTTTGAATTTTAGAATGTGTTGCCGAAGCAACACCGCACCCGCGCTCATGGTTAGACCGCACCCGCGGTCGATGTCCAGTAGCGTAGCAATTTTTGAAAAATTGAGACCGCACCCGCGGTACGAAACACGACCGCACCCGCGGTGCAGGACCGCACCCGCGGTGCAAACAAGACCGCACCCGCGGTCGTAGTTTCTGGAAAATGGATGTGGATCAGTACGCTGAGCGCACCCACGGTCCAGAATGTAGAGCACCCGCGGTGCGACGTGTTTTGCACAAATGGTGCCACCTCGTCGAATTCATGCATTGATATATATATATAACATGAATTCCTTCAGAATTAAACGTAAGAAATCGAGAAAAGCTTCTGAGGAATTGTGTTGAAAATCCTTACGCCTTTTGTGAGAAATCCGTCCGTCTGATTTTGAATCCGACTTCGGTATTGAGTTCCTATCGACGTAGGCTACAACTGGACGTAAGTTTTACTACGTTTTGACATGTTTTAGAATTATGATATTGTCAGAATTGAATGGAACTCATATATGTTGTTCTTGACATATTAGACATCATAGAATCGAAGTCAGATTGAGAAACGAACTGATTATGGAATTGTTATGAATTTTTAGGGTATATTGATTTATACCAGAAAGATTTGAATTGTGATTGGATTACGGATTGTATTGGATATGAGTTATGGATTGTAACTGTTATCTGGTGATGTGGTATTGACGGGGATACTGAGTTTGTACCGTTATGCCGTTGATTTTGAATTAAATCAAGATTGATCATATTGTTATTGATTTGAAAGGTATATTGACATGAGATTATTGATATTGTCATTGCCAGACAGACTGTGAATTCAGGACTTCGACTGAGCCAGAAACCGACGAAGAAAGGTATAAGTCAATGTGGTATTGGGAGATCGACTTGAGTCGGATTAGACTTGAGTTTCCCTAAATCACATACTTTACTTTGTTCCATTGATATTTGCATTGATTTGACTGATGTACTTGTTTTCTTGATTATAGATAGCAGGTATCAGATGAGTAATCTTGTGACAGAAGTTCCTGATAGTGGTGGAATCGCCACGGGAACATTGCACGATGTCTCAAGATAACGATATTAGCGATAGAGCTACAGTCTATGACGGATAGGTCAGGACTCCGGATGTTGGTTATATCGAGTAATTAGGATTGGAATTCTTCTATTACGGAATTCGATATAGGAACACCATATTTGGTTATATCGAGTAATAGGAACAGAGTTCCTTCTATTACGGAATTCGATATGGGAATACCACATTTGGAAACCGGGATCCCTAGACTAGGATTGAGTCTAGTCTGAGACGTGGAATCACGTATATGTTAGACAGTTTTATGATTGATTATGTTTCAGATTTTGATACATATTAATGTTACCTGATTACATGCTTTATATTGGTTTATATGATTGCATGTTTCGTTGATTTATATTGGGATTTATTCTCACCGGAGTTATCCGGCTGTTGTCTTGTCTGTATGTGTACATGACAACAGGTGGCACAGGATCAGGGTCCAGGAGATGAGGAGAGATCGTGATAGAGTGGAAACTTCGGACTTGGATGTATATAGGGTTTTGATACTTGATATTTAGATGTTGAACCTTAGTTTATTTTGGATGCATGCAGTACAGGATTTGTATTGTATTTTATACTGATATGTATATTAGTTGATTTCACTCCGTTCCGAATTTTAAAAAAAAAAAATTTAGACCCTGTTTTATAATTGATTAATTAGTCCCATTGATGATTAAGAACTTGATTAGCGTCCGGGTCCCCACACATTTTATGTGCTAGAAGGGGCACCAATAAATCAAGTAGGGGTCCGAAACCGTCCAAGGAACGATCCATATTCGAACACATACAATCCTGGATGGAGGCAACATCCCAACTTCTCATGGGGCGGTCAAAACATTCAGAATCGACCGCGAGGAGAACAACCATATTGGAAACAGCCAATGTACAGATCTGGTCCTCCTAGAGAAGAAAAATCCAACCTGGAGAAAATGACGTCTAAGTTTATTTCATCCACTGAAACTAGACTTCAAAACCAGGATGCATCGATAAAAGGGCTCGAGAATCAAATTGGACAATTGGCCAAGATGATAGCTAGTAGAGAGCCGGGCACCTTGCCAAGTAACACCGAGACAAATCAAAAAGAGCAAGGGAAGGCCATCGAGTTGAAGAGTGGGAAAGTTTTAGAGTCAAGAGAAAAAGAGAAAACTCAAACATTGGATGAATAGACTGAGACATCTAAAGGTAAGTCTTCTAACACTGCACAATCAAAAATTGCTATTCCTCCACCTTTCCCTGCAGCATTGAAAAAGAAAAACTAGATGCACAATTCGGTAAGTTTCTTGAGGTATTAAAAAATTGCATATCAATATTCCCTTCGCCGATGCTTTAATGCAAATGCCTAGTTATGCTAAATTTTTGAAGGATATCTTAGCAAACAAGAGAAAATTGGAGGATCACATAACGGTAAATCTAACTGAAAATTGTTCTGCTTTAGTGCAAAACAAAATTCCACGGAAACTTAAAGTTCCAGGGAGTTTTTCTATTCCTTGCATGATTGGTGATGTTGTTTTTCATAAAGCCTTGTGTGATCTTGGTGCAAGTATTAATCTTATGCCGTTGTCTGTGTTTAGGAAACTGGGATTGGGCGAGCCTAAGCCAACGAGGATGTCTTTACAACTGGCTGCAAGAGTATCCACGAGGGGTGATTGAGGATGTGTTAGTTAAAGTGGACAAATTTATTTTTCCTGCGGACTTCGTGGTGCTTGACATAGAGGAAGACATGGAGATGCCTTTGATTTTGGGGAGACCATTCCTTGCAACTGGCAAGGCTCTGATTGATGTTCAAGAAGGTAAGTTGAGATTGAGAGTGGGAGAGGAAGAGATTAATTTTGATGTCCTTAATGCACTTAAGCACACTCTGCATTCTGATAGTTGTTTTAGAATTGCTGCTTTTGATCCTCTTGTTTCTAACTATGTGCAGGATGCTCTTAGGGACCCTTTCGAGGCCACTATCACTACTAAATTGGGAGAAGAGGAATTGGACGAAGAAAAAGCTGAAATAGTGGCATACTTTAATGCCTACCATCCATGGAGAAAGCCGATGAGGATGAGACTGGAAGATCTGGGGGATCGAAGAGATTTGACCCCTCCCAAGTCAAGCATCGAGGAACCACCGACGCTTGAGCTCAAACCATTGCCTCCGCACCTAAAGTACGTGTACCTAGGTGAGAATAATAATTTTCCTGTCATTATTTCTACTGCTTTGACAGATGTGATGGAGGACAAACTGTTGAAAGCGCACAAGAGTGCATTTGTGTGGAAAGTGGCAGATATTAAAGGGATCAATCCATCAGTCTGCATGCACAAGATATTGATGGAAGAAAAGTAATCACCTCTCGTGCAACCTCAGAGAAGATTGAATCCAAAGATGCAAGAGGTTGTAAAGACAGAAACTATCAAACTCCTTGATGCAGGTATTATCTATCCTATATCTGATAGTGCATGGGTAAGTCCTGTTCAGTGCGTGCCGAAAAAATGTGGGATTACTGTGATCATAAATGAAAATAATGAATTAATACCCACTAGGACTGTTACAGGATTGCGTGTGTGCATTGATCATAGGAAATTAAATGATGCCACCCGTAAAGACCACTTTTCCCTGCCCTTTATTGATCAAATGCTCGAGAGGTTAGCGTGTCATGAGTTTTATTGCTTTTTGGATGGGTATTCTGGGTATAACCAAATCATTATTGCGCCCGAGGACCAAGAGAAACCACTTTCACTTGTCCTTATGGCACTTTTTCTTTTAGAAGGATGCCTTTTGGTTTGTGTATGCCCCTGCCACTTTTCAGCGATGCATGACCGCGATATTTCATGACATGATAGAAACTTTTCTGGAAATTTTTATGGATGACTTCTCGATTTTTGGCCCTTCTTTTGATGACTGTTTGCAGAACTTGAAAGTAGTGTTAATGAGATGTGAGGAGACGAATTTGGTGTTGAATTGGGAAAAGTGTCATTTTATGGTGCAAGAAGGGATAGTATTAGGGCACAAGATATCAGAGCATGGAATAGAGGTGGATAAGGCAAAAGTCGAAGTTTTCAAGAACTTACCACCTCTGACATCCATAAAGGGAGTTAGAAGTTTTCTAGGCCACGCCGGTTTTTTTCGGCGTTTTATCAAAGATTTTTCTAAAATTGCCAAACCTCTATCTTCCTTACTTATGAAAGATGTGCCCTTTGATTTTAATTCTGATTGTGTACAGGCATATGAGGATTTGAAGGAGAGCTTGGTGACAGCTCCTGTCTTGGTGGCACCAGATTGGGATCTACCTTTTGAGATCATGTGCGATGCCAGTGACACTACGGTGGGAGCTGTGCTTGGCCAGCGGCAAAACAAGGTATTTCATACAATTTACTATGCAAGTAAGACCTTAGATGAGGCTCAATTGAATTATGCAACAACTAAAAGGAATTACTTGCAGTAGTATTTGCGCTTGAAATATTTCATTCCTATCTTGTTCTATCTAAAGTCATCGTTTACACAGACCACTCTGCACCAAAATATTTACTAGCTAAGAAAGATGCGAAGCCACGACTACTTAGGTGGATTTTACTGTTGAAAGAGTTCGATTTAGAAATAAAGGATAAGAAGGTTGTTGAAAATGTAGTAGCTGATCATCTTTCTAGGCTAGAGCACGTTAGTAAAAATGGTGAAAACGATGAAATAGATGATTGGTTTCCGGATGAACAACTTTTAGCGGTAACAAATTGTCCTTGGTTTGCAAACTGCGAATTTTCTTGTTACAGGCTCACCCCCTCCAAATTTAACATTTCACCAAAGAAATAAATTTTTTTCGGACGTGAAATATTATTTTTGGGAGGAACCCTTCTTGTTCAAAATATGTGCAGATTCTATGATCAGAAGGTGTGTTGCAGAGGAAGAGTTTGGTCAAATTCTCAATCATTGCCCAGACCGTGAGGTAGGTGGTCACTTTGGACTAACAAAGACGGCATCTAAGGTACTCGAATGTGGCTTTTATTGGCCAATCCTATTTAAATATGCTCGTTCTTATGTGCTAGCCCGTGATAAATGCCAGCGGACAATTAACATCTTTAACCGTCATGAAATGCCATTGAATAACATCATTGAGTGTGAGGTTTTTGATGTGTGGGAAATAGACTTCATGGGACCGTTTCCCAGTTCATTCACGAAAAAATATATTTTGGTGGCGGTTGACTATGTGTCTAAATGGGTAGAGGCTGAAGCATATGCCACTAATGATGCTCAGGTAGTCTTGAAATTTTTGAAAAATAATATTTTTAATAGATTTGGAACACCGAGAGAAATCATTACTGATGGTGGCACCCATTTTTGCAACAAATTATTTGAAAAACTCTTGAGCAAATACGGTGTCACACATAAGATCTCTACCCATATCACCCCCAAACGAGTGGTCAAGTGGAAGTATCTAACCGAGAGATCAAGCGAATTTTAGAGAAAGTGGTAGGTGTGAGTCGGAAGGACTGGTCCATGAGGTTAGATTATGCACTTTGGGCTTATAGGACTACTTTTAAAACACCTATAGGCACTACAGCATATAGGTTGTTGTTTGGTAAAGCATGTCATTTACCTGTAGAGTTAGAGCATCGAGCATACTGGGCCACAAAAACACTGAACTTTAATTTTACTGATGCAGATGAACAACGTTTACTTCAATTAGATCCGTTGGAAGAGTTCCGAAATCTAGCCTATGCTCTAGCACTGTCATACAAAGAAAAGATAAAGATGGCTCATGACAGGCGAATCATCGAAAAGGAATTCCAAGAAGGTGAAAAGGTCCTGCTCTACAACTCTCGGTTGCGACTATTTCCCGGAAAATTGAAGTCGCGATGATCCGGTCCATTCGTGATTTCGAAAGTTTACCCATCGGGAGCTGTAGAATTGAAAGTTGGAAAGGATGTGACATTTACGGTCAATGCCCAGCGTCTGAAGCACTACATGGTGGCACAGATGAGCCACAACTTGGAATCACCCGGTTCCAAGATAATTCGAACTGAAACTGACCGACAGTCCACCTCTCGACTATAAATTGAGAACTACCTCTCGTTCCCTTATCTTGCATTTAATTTGATTTTTAGTTTGTGTTCTTATTATTTTATTTTATTTAAAAAAAATAAAAAAAATTGGGGAAAAGCCGTGACGCTACCGCCTGAGCGGACATTTACATTCGGCCGGGGCGCCCCTTTTTCAAAAATTTTTTGGGGAGAAGCCGTGAAGCTTCCTCCCAGGCGGATATTTATATCCGCCTAGGCGCGCCCTTTTTTTAATTTTTTTTTAAAAAGCCGAAAGTCATCCGTCCAGGTGGAAACTTATACCCGCCCGGGCGGATCGCGCAGATTTAAAAATCTGCAGCCCTTTCCCTTTCTCCCCCATTCGAAACCCTCACCTCCCTATTCCAAATTTTGTCCCTACTCTCTCAATCTCGCTCAAATCCCTTGCCTTGTGTCAACTTTAGTTACAAATCATGGGTCTCCATCCGCACCAAACATCAAGAAGTGATTTTCGGTCACAAATTGAACTTTCCGGCCACCTCTACATACTCCGGCCACCGTTGCGTCATTCCGGCCCCCTCCTACGAGTTCCAGCGAGCACTCTTTCGGTGACACACCCTCCTACTCCGGGCTTATTGATCTTCAGAAATCGGCAACAACGATGGCACCTAAAAAGGCTCGGGTAAGTCACGGTGCTTCTTCTTCGTCATCTCATACTTCCCAATTATTTGTGAATACTGCGGCTAGGGAACGATATGAGCATGCAAAAATACATAGAGCTCCGCTTCAAAAATGGGGTTTCCAGCTTTAGCAATACATATATATTATAAATCAGATTGAGAATAGAAGCTGGGGAGAGTTTTGTAGCCAACCGCAAGCCGCGGTGGTACCAGTGGTGAGGTAATTCTATGCCAATGCAGCTGAGAGGAGTGATGGTAAGGCAATTGTTAGAGGGAAGTATGTCGATTTTTGTTCAGCAGAAATTAATAGGGTGCTTGAGACACCGACAGTGGATGACTCGATTTATGTGGCATGGGCAGCAGAACCGAATTTAGACTTGATGATGCAAAGAATCTGTTATCCGGGGTCTCCGTGGAAGACACCTAGCTCGCGCACTTGTTTTGCAGAGAAATATTTTCTTATCTCGGCTGCGATGTGGTATGCATTTCTGGCCACACGTTTGATGCCAGTCGGGCACACGAGTGAAGTCCAGAGGGAGAGGGGGCTGCTAATTTATGCATTGATCACTCAGATGCCACTCAATGTGGGCAGGATAATCCATTCGCAGATCCAGCTGAGTATTCATAATCCGAATGTGGCATTGTTCTTTCCCATATTATCACAGAGCTATGTGCGAGCGCTGGAGTCATTTTTCAGGATGACGATGAGTGGTTGCCACCGACCAAGGCTCTCGATGACGCTAGCTGGTTGCAGAAATTAGCAGTGCGGGGGAAGGCTTTACCACGGTTTGGACCCATCTGGGACGGTTTTGCGTTTGATCCCGTGCCACAGCAGAACCCACCACCGCGACGTCGCCTTCTTCAGGACTGGATGGACGAATTTGCTGCCTTTGCAGACCATCAGTTACAGTGGCAATCTGTGAGTCAGACGTATCAGACGGCTACTGATGCCATGCTTCGCCTATCTCTGAGCCACAAAGGTGTCGACCCAGCCCTCCTCCCACCACCCATGCCAGCTTTCCCGCCGCCGTTCCATTTTCATTACGCCGATGCACCAGAGCCGGATGCTATCATCGTTCCCACGGAGGAGCACGAGGAGGAGGATCAGTGAGAGGGGAGTCACTTCTATCCCTTCTTTTCTTTTTCGCATTTCGTTTCGTTCAGTATTTATTTTCGTTTATCTTGCATGCTTAGGGTATACTGCATTCATTTTTTTGTGCCTATCTGTCCCTGTTCTATCGTTTGTTGCATTGGGGACAATGCTCGACTTTAGTATTGTGGGGTGGATGGGTGTTGTGTCGTCTTTGTCGTGTTGGTGCTTTGTTCGTATTGTTAGTTGGCATGTAGTTTTAGTTGTTTTTCATATGATTGTGTGTCAGCCGACAGTGTTTGGAGTAGTACATTGTTAGCCAAGGATGATTAGGAAGTGATGAGACATGTCCTGTCTGTCGTGTATTCGCACACCTTTAGCACATACTATGGTAAAGACATAAAGTTTTTTTTAAAACATTGAACTCTCTTTGCACAAATGTTAGAACTAGAAGCATGCATGATAAGATGGTGAAAATTTAAAAAAATTAAAGTGGGGAACGAAGATGTTTGAAGGTGCAAATTGAACTTGACGACATTCTCTTGAATCGAGGTATCTATCAACATCGGAAAAAAAAAAGAGAAAAAGTTGGAGATGTAAGGTGTGGGGAAGCCGAATAAAGGAATGAAATCCTATTCCTGGCTAAAGTTGGAGATGTAAGGTGTTGAGGAGCCGAATAAAGGAATGAAGTCCTATTCCCGGCTAAAAATACAAAACACATGGATTTGAATCTGAAATGAAAAGTTCTAATATAGTCCTTTCATTACTGTATTCTTATTCAGAAAAAAAATGAAAAAAAGTTGTTGATGGATACTGAGTGCAAAGGAATAAAGGAGAGTGATATTTACACTAACAGGCTGATTTAAATCTCTGACAATGGTTGAGAATGGATCCCTCTATCATTTGTGATGCTAGGACTAACAACACACACACACACGTGTTCAGGCTTTATTTGAAACGATGTCTAGACCAAGGGAAGTGCGAAGAATTGTGCTTTTGTGCTGATTGACAAGGGAATATGTTGAGTTTCGCTGAGGCTAGTTGATGACTATGAATTCACTGTCGAGCTAATTTATGTCATGTTTCATTCTGTCTTGTCACCTGTTTTGCTCGAGGGCGAGCAAAAGGTTAGTATTGGAGGGTTGATATAGATGGATTTTACTTGTTTTTCATATCGTGTTATGCCTCGTTGTGCTGCATTTATCGCTTAGACTGCATGCATTTTGTGTTATTTTAGAGTAATTTATATCTTCGAGTACTCTATATCTTCGGGTTGCTCATGTGTATAGTTGGCGAAAATGCAGGAGATTCGTGCAAAACTGAAAATTAAAGGTAGAAATTCGAGAGACCTCCGCCCGGGCGCACATTCACCTCCGCCCTGGCGCATCCAAGGCGTGAGAAAATAATTTGTGCGAGAATAATCCGCCCGGGCGGTAACTTATATCCGCCCGGGTGGAATTTTATGTCCGCTCGGGTGCGCCTGTAATTTTGGAAAGATTTTTGAACGATCCCTTTCCTTATTTTCTGAAGGTGGATGATATGGTATGGGGGGAGGCAAAATTTTAGAGCATTCAGACATAATATTTCGCAGCCGCCACAAGTTGGAGAGAATTCTGCGCTTGGATTGAAGAATTGAAGCTTTCCGGGCATCGCTCTTCATGTTTTTCGTCAACTCTAGTATTTCTTATTTAGTTTTTACCATTTGAACTTAATTTTGTTTATTTTCGCTATGAATTTAAGTAGCTAAACTTTATTATTTGTTGGGATATAAGGGGATCTTACCCCAAACTTTGATATAATTAATTTACATCTCAATTTTTGATTTGTTCTTGATTATACTATTGTTTTATCGTGTTGTTAGAGCGTAGCTAACTTTAACAACGTTATATATTGTGAGTGAGTTCGAGAGAATAACTTGTGATAGGAACGAGTATTATAATCCGTGGATCTACAATTTGCATAGATATATGAAATTGGATACGCGTCGATAGTCATAATTTTGAGGGTCGAAAACTAAGAGATTTCATAGATTGACATGCAATTCACTCTAGATAAATAATTAAAGACATTTAATTACTTCATTGAGTAGAATTAGTTTGGCATAGCTCGAGAGAGTATCTTCAATTGAATAGGAAATCGTGTCGGAAGCATATAATCACTATCGAACGAATTAATTAATTAACGATGGGTAGGTGAACCGATATTCCCAACAAATCCATTTCTCAATGAATTTTAATCAACCATTTTAGATATTATCTTTTATCATTTAATTATTGAATCTTTTTATTTGCATATTTGTTCAAAAATAGTAGTGTTAAAACAATCAAATCAATTTTCGTTGCTATAGGTTCAATAACTGAGAATAGTAATTGTTAAATGCAGTCTTCAGTGAAACGATACTCGTACTCACGTACACTATACTATAACTTGACATCGTTCACTTGCGATTAATTTTGAGCATATAAAACATATTTTTATTTAGGGTTTAACAGTGAAAGTTTTGCTCGATCATTTAAGGCACTTTAAAATTTGTTAAGTCATGATCATTTATTTTAAATCGTAGAAGTTAGTTTTACCTATTCGGTTAAATATGCGAGGTCGGACTGGAGTTGGAGTATTGAGATAAAATTTAATAATAAGAAAATATTCTTAAATTTAATTTAAGTCAAAGAATAATTTATTTTAAGGTAAAATTATGTTTAAGGATTTATTTAATTAATTGGAGTTAAGTACTAAATAAGTCCTTTTATGTCCAATAATTAATTAAAAGCCTAAATTAAAATGTGTAGCCAATTGAGATAAATTAATCATAACCTATTTTATTCAAGAAAGTATTACCCTAACATGTTAGTAAATTTAATTTAAGAATTAGCCATGTATGAAAGAAAAATTACTATCCCAAATCAATTTATTAATTCATTAAAATACATTATAAGTGTTTAAAACTTTAAAGAGTTAAAATTCAATAATTAAGCAATATTTAACCTTCATTTAATAAGCATAATTTCGGCCCTTCCTTTAATCAAACAAATCATGCTTGTGTTGGCAACTCTCTATTGATATCTTTCCTTAATCCTTTCGTGGCATAGTTAATTCCGTCATTTTAAATCCTCATATTTAATAATTAAGAAATTTCATGCAATTAATTAAACCAATAAGTTAGCCAATCTATTCCTTATGTTCGAGTATCTTAGAAAGGGGAGGAGAATCAATTCTTTGTATCATTTCATCTCCTCATTCGAAACTTCCCTCCAAAGCATTTTTGACCCATTTATTTTCCTAGCAGCCCCCTTCATTCCTTAACACTCCTAAAATTCAGAAGAGAATAGCTGCTGAAAATCGTGACCTTCAACACAAGAATCAAGAAAGTAAAGTAACTCCATCTCCTCCGCGCCGTGTCGTCGTAGTGTTTGTTTTCTTATTAATAAAAATCCCAGGCATGTATATGTCATTTTTTTTCTCTTCAATCAAGTCTTATACATATTTTTAAACCATGTTGTGATCATGATTCATGAAGCATTTCGAAAAGTATGTCAGCAACTTCTTTTAAAAATTTGTGCAGTAAATTTTTTTGGTCCTCCTTGTGCCTCACGGTTTTGGCTTGTCTTGTGGTTCAGGAGGTTGGCTCGTTTTCCAGGCACCCAAGGCTACATATAGACATGTACTAGGGTGAGTTAGGAACATGTTGGTCCATTATTTTAAGCCCCCAACTTGCTGGATTCAAGACTTGACAGCAACTCCACCATAGTTGCAAGTTGAGTCTCGAAATTTCTGCTTTTGATTGTTCAAGGAGGTTCAAATCTTGTTTGGCTTTTGGACCTGTAACCATGGTTAGGACCTTCCCTTCGCATGTCTAGTACGTGACCAAGATGGCCTTTCAACGCTTGGTTCATGGTCCCATCAATTTTTAAAATAAAACAAACACATGTCCCTCGGTTTCATTTTCTGATTTTTGTGAGTGAGTTTCGGCTCTTGAGGTTTTGGATGGATCTTGGTTGGCGTTTAGCCCTTAACCTTGGTTCATACAACACTTCATAATGTCTAGATCGAGCCATGGTCAATCATATGACCACTGTAACGACACATGACGGCAAGCGATCCAAACAATCGCATGGTATAGAATTTTTCTTTGTGTTCTCGATTTGAGCTTTGTGTTGTCCTAGGTGTTTGGGTGGATTGAGGTTGGCCTAGTGCCCTTAGACACGGTTCAAGCCACTCCTTAGGATGTTGTTAAGAGACTTTGTTCAGTGGTTCAAGCCCCAATGGCCATTGGTTTCACAAACCACGCAAGGAAGCGCAGCTGCTGCCACCGTGCTTTTGACAGAAACTTTGCCTTCGGTTCAGAGGTCTTGTTTGGATTTTAGCCTATGGCCTTGGACTGGACCGTACCTCAATGAGTTAAGAAGGTCGTGTTTTTGGCCGTTCATGATTTGGTTAAGTTTAGAGGTCGTACGAGAAATTACGGTGCAATGTGGCAAAGCGACTCTCGAAAGAGCGTTTCATGATTTTGGCCTCCATTCACATTTTCGTGTACTACAGCCCTTAGGGTTATATTTTTCATCATTATAGGATCATTTTATTCATGGCTAAATGATGGTTCAATGTTGGTTCGGGTTGGTACGAAGCCATGGTTGAATACTAAGTTTGCCGAGCGTAGGTGTCTCATTTTTTATTCGGTTATGAGGTTTTGGTCAAGTTGAGTTTATTTGCATGTTCCTCATGTTAGAATTAGGTCGCAGCAAGCCTGGGAACGATCCAACCCACCCGGCAAAGAAAACAGGGTTATAATTATATTACGTGCATAAAATATAAATGTTTATTTTTGAGATATATGCGATATGTCTTGTGGCCACCTTATGCTTATGGGATTGCTTCACCTGTTGACTTACGACCGGTTTACGATTATGTATGGGTACGGATATCCAGTCCAAGGGCTGAGATGATCTCCACCGCCCAGCATACTGTGGTTTAGTCTGATCAGATGTGCATGTTATGTTATGTTATGGGCCACTTACGTAGAAACATTATCTCTACAAAAATTACGATATGATATGTTATGACAGAGCTCTATCGAGCAAAGCTTTTACGTATGATTTTCAGATATGCACGTATTTATAATTATCCATGACACGATTTTCACCATACGCTTTACGATACGATATTTTTTTATGCTACGCAAAATGTAATTGTGGGGACCCGGACGCTAATCATGTTCTTAATCATCATTGGGGACTAATTAATCAATTATAAAACAGGGTCTAAAATTTTTTTTTCTTTTAATATTCAAAGCGGAAACATAATGTAATTTAATCAAATTACATATTAAACATGAACATACAACTCTTGTGTTATCTACAAGAATTCAACTAGGTTCAACTACACATCAGTGCTGAATCCTATGTTGCTTCGAAGCCCGGATCTCCACGCTATCTAATCTTCTCTCATCCTCTTCTTGACCCTGATCCAGCCCCACCTGTTGTCATGCACACATACAAAACAAGACAACAGCCGGATAACTCCGGTGAGATATAAATATCCCAGTATAAACAATGTAAACATGCAGTCATATAAAAGCATATACGAAAGCATATAAGAATTATTCATAACATGTCCCAAATCAGAAACATAAATTCATATCAAACATTCAATAATCATGAATGGCATAAACAATGTAAATCAACATGTCATATCAGACTCAACTCAACCGACGCGTCATCTCAGACTCGACTCAACTCTATCCTAGGGATCCCGATGTCTGGATATAGGTATTATATCGAATCTCAGTCGATAGGAATGAATCAATCCCTAAACGGCATCGATATAATTCATATATCAGTGTCTGGGCGAATCAGCCGCAGAATTGACGACTCAGTCAATAACCCGACGAATCAGCCGGTAATTAGGCGAATCAGCCAATAATCAGACAACTCAGCCTGTAATTAAGCGAATCAGCTTAAGTTTAGACGAATCAGTCAATAACCCGACGAATCAGCCGGTGACTAGGCGAATCAGCCTATGACTCAACGACTCAGAAATCAATACATACAGTCAGTATCTAAGCAAATCAATCAATGACTAGCGAATCAGCAGTCCTTACATGCAGTGGCTATAATCAATAGACAACAAACATCAAGCTCATCAATTACAAGAATCAATGTAATAAACTAAGTATGTGATTTAGGGAAACTCGAGTCAAACCTTCCTCGAGTTGTGCAATCCAAACACAACATTAATTTATACCTTTCCTTCGTTAGTTTCTGGCTCAGTCGAAGTCCTGAATTCAAAGCCTGTCTGGTACTGACAATATCAATAATCTCATATCAATATACTAGTCAATTCCATAACAATCTGATCAATCTGGAATTAATTCAAAATCAACGGTATAACGGTACAATTCCAATATCCCCGTCTATACCAATTCACCAGATAATAGTTACAATCTATAACCCATATCCAATACACTCTATAATCAATCCATAATCCAAATCTGTCCGATATCAACCGATTATAATCAGAAATTCATAACAATTCCATAATCAGTCTATTTCTTACTCTGACTTCGATTCTATGATGTCTATCATGTCAAGAACATCATATATGAATCCTATTTAATTCTGACAATAGCATAATTTCAAAGCATGTCAAAACGTAGCAACACTTATGTCAAGTTGTAGCCTACATCTATAGGATTACCGTACCGAAGTCGGATTACAATTTGGACAGACGGATTGATCGCACGATTGAATTTGAATCAAAAAAGCTAAATTCTCCCGAAGCTTTCCTTTCCTTCTTCGATTTCCTTTCTCAAGAAATGATTTTGCATGTATATATATATATATATATATATATACACGAACATGCATAAGGCCGAGTGGCACACCCAACGGGCAACACGTCTCGCGCATATGCGCGACTACCTTCGCGCATATGCGCGAGACATTCTGCCTCGGCCCTTCGCTTCTCGGCACCCTCGCGCATGTGCGCCGCTTCCTGCCGCGCATGTGCGCGAACTCTACTGGACCTGTCGCGCATGTGCGCGCGCATCTTCGCGCATATGCGCCAAGTGTTCTGATTTGCACCATGGCTCCTGCCCTGCTCGCGCATATGCGCGCCAATCTTCGCGCATATGCGCGAGACCTTCGGCTCTCGCACTCACTATTTCACCAACAGACTTTTAATTCGTGTCCTGGTTAGCCCTTTAATAATCGTCTTGATTAAGAATCAATAATCGTAATTGACACGATATTAAATCTCGGGCATTACATTTCTCCCCCTCTTAAATCTGAGTTCGTCCTCGAACTCATAAACATTCAATTCAGATATATCAGAAGAAATGTATACAGAGCTTAAATCCAATTCTTCTCTTACTGAATCTATTCTGAAATCCATCTCACCGTACTGGCTATACAACATCCGTATACACCAATCAATAGTTCGTAACAACTCAACTTCATCAGCTGTTATCGAATCTATTTATCTTAATCAACGATATATTCGATCGTTGGTCTCAGTTACCAACAGTCATCTTCCGACGTTGGCATATTCGGCTTGTCTATCTTGGGCTGCCTTCATTTTCTTCTGCCTCAACTTCATTCTTTCAGTCATATTTCTGATCATGTCAGGTTCATTCTCAGGAACCTCAGAGATATCTTCCACTAAAGAGGGAATCGATACCTCTTTTCGTGCAATACTTCGAAAGAAGTTATTTCAATACACGTCTGATAGTTATGATGGTACGAAAACTCATCAAATGGCACTGCCTCTTGCCATCTAGTGCTAAAATCAAACACTACTGTTTTCAACATATTCTCCAATGTCAGGATCGTCTGCTCAGACTATCCCTCGGTCTGTGGATGATTGCGGTACTAAAAGGTAACTTTATACCTAAAGCCTACTGCAAACTCTGTCCAACGTACGATATAAACCAAAAATCACGGTCTACTACAATCGACTTTGGCACTCTATGCAGTCTGATCACTCATCTGACATAAATTTCAGTCATCTGGTCATATCGGTACATCATCTTGTACTGAATAAGGCATGCGAATTGGTCAATCGATCAATCACAACCCAAATCGCATGACAACCTCGGGAGGATCTCAGTAATCTCATTACAAAATTCATGGAATTGTGATCTCCTTTCCTTACAGGAATAGTCAAACTCTGTAATAGTCCTCCGGGTTTCATTTTCTCAGCCTTCATCTGTTGGCAATTTAGATATTTGGCTACAAATTCAGCAATATCAGCTTTCATTTGTTTCCACCAACACTGTCTTCTATCTGATTCAAACCCGAATTCAGAATAGCAACACTATTCAGTCGGATTCAAGACATCACTCATTAGTACCGATCTGCTAAACTCATAAAACCGCAAATATCTGACACTGATATTCACCTTGGTCAACTAAGCACGGTTAACTCAATCTCTCTGACTGAACTCAGATCTGAAATCTTATCAGGGGAAAACATTACTAACTTTCATATCATTGGTAAATCAGCCAATGATAGACTCAATTTCAGTAAATCAACTGAATACATAAGGAGTTATTCTGCTCCTTTCTGTACTAATCGAATCATAGTTAGTACGAATTATCAAAGGAATTCTCAATCTAGAATCCTTATCGTACAATATTCATCCCTTGGCCATCTCAGGTTCAATTCTCACCCTCTTCTAAAATTAATCTAGGGTAGCTCTGTACTTGATCCGCATATCAATATCCATAATGCAGTCCCAAACTCAGACATCATCGGTACAATACTAGCTACCATATATTCTAACTCGATCTCATTCTTATCCTACTGTAGTATACCAGATCTAACAGAACTCACTGATACCAGATCTTTTCTCAAAGGAACAGAAACATATACTACAGTAACTAGGGATTCAACAGATAATGCAGGGATCAATGCAAAGTTTTCAGAAATAAAAATATGTGAAGCACCGGTATCCCTCAATACATATGCAGGATAATCAAACAAATCAGTTACCTGCAACATTGTCATCTGGTGCTTCCTGAGCCTGCTCCTCGGTCAAAGCAAATACTCTGGCCTGTTGTCTAGGAGGCTGGCCAACTGTCTGGCTTCCTCCTGGCCTCTGCTGTGACTGAGATGGTGCTAGCTGAAATGAAGGAACAGCAGCTGATTGTCTACTCCACTGTGCTACTGATCCAGATGATTCGGTTCCCTGAACTCTTTGAGAACCTTTCTGTGGACACACTCTGGAAAAATGTCCCTGTTGTTTGCAGAAGTGGCAGCTACCAAGTACTCCTTGGCACTGTTCAGTGGAATGTCTCCCTCCACAATTTCCGCAGTAAGCTCCAGTATAACTCTGCTGAGAACCACTAGAGCTAGAAGAACTGCCGCCAGGTTTCTTAAACTGCTTTCCTCTAGCCTTCAGAAAATCTTTCTTTCCACCACTACTATCACTCTCAAATCTGGGAGGTGGTTGCGGTGGTCTCCACTCTTGAGAAACAAATGCAGCTCCTCTCTGCCTTATCAGGCCTGCTTCAGCGCCCTTTGCTCTATTCATGGCATCAGCAAAGTTATTTGGTCGCCCTGTGTTCACCAATGTAAAGATATCAGGATTCAAGCCATTGATGAACTGATCAGCCACGGCTTCATCATTATCAGCCACATGTGGAGCGAACTTCAACAAGGTAGAGAACTTGGTCACGTATTCTTCAATGTTCAGCTGACCCTGTCTCAAATTGGCAAACTCTGCCCCCTTGTCTTTCCTGTACGACACTGGGAAAAATCTCTGATAAAATTCAGTTTTAAATACATCCCAAGTAATAGTCGTACCTCGTTGCTCCAAGGCCCTCTTCATCGTACTCCACCAGCTCTTTGCAACATCATGCAACTGGTTCTCAATCAACTTAATTCGGCGCTCATCGCTATACTCCAGCAATTCAAACAGCTTTTCGATATCATTCAGCCAACTCTCACACTCAACAGATGTCTCAGTACCTTTCAGAGTGGGTGGTTTGAATGATTGAAACCTCTTCAGCAAGGTTTCCATTGGAGTCGGTGTTACATCCATTGGAGGATTCGATGTACTACCCTGTTCTGGAATTCGTCTAGGAGGCATATCTGAAACTCAAAAGGATTAGTGACCCAATCCAACCCATCTGTTTCAATTCAATCTCCCTCCCGATCATCTTACTGCTGATCGAGAATCAATTCAGATTCGTTCCCAATAATACATATTACAAAATCAAATCAGATAAATCAAGTAACATGTATTATATAAAGCAGTAAGCATGCTAGCATTCACAAGCAAGGAAAGAAAACCTCAATCTACCCCGCTCACTAGCCTCTTCTATCTCAATCTCAAGAATCTACAGTTCTAGTACCTACAGCTCTGATACCACCTGTTGTGGGGACCCGGACGCTAATCATGTTCTTAATCATCATTGGGGACTAATTAATCAATTATAAAACAGGGTCTAAAATTTTTTTTTTCTTTTAATATTCAAAGCGGAAACGTAATGTAATTTAATCAAATTACATATTAAACATGAACATACAACTCTTGTGTTATCTACAAGAATTCAACTAGGTTCAACTACACATCAGTGCTGAATCCTATGTTGCTTCGAAGCCCGGATCTCCACGCTATCTAATCTTCTCTCATCCTCTTCTTGACCCTGATCCAGCCCCACCTGTTGTCATGCACACATACAAAACAAGACAACAGCCGGATAACTCCGGTGAGATATAAATATCCCAGTATAAACAATGTAAACATGCAGTCATATAAAAGCATATACGAAAGCATATAAGAATTATTCATAACATGTCCCAAATCAGAAACATAAATTCATATCAAACATTCAATAATCATGAATGGCATAAACAATGTAAATCAACATGTCATATCAGACTCAACTCAACCGACGCGTCGTCTCATACTCGACTCAACTCTATCCTAGGGATCCCGATGTCTGGATATAGGTATTATATCGAATCTCAGTCGATAGGAATGAATCAATCCCTAAACGGCATCGATATAATTCATATATCAGTGTCTGGGCGAATCAGCCGCAGAATTGACGACTCAGTCAATAACCCGACGAATCAGCCGGTAATTAGGCGAATCAGCCAATAATCAGACAACTCAGCCTGTAATTAAGCGAATCAGCTTAAGTTTAGACGAATCAGTCAATAACCCGACGAATCAGCCGGTGACTAGGCGAATCAGCCTATGACTCAACGACTCAGAAATCAATACATACAGTCAGTATCTAAGCAAATCAATCAATGACTAGCGAATCAGCAGTCCTTACATGCAGTGGCTATAATCAATAGACAACAAACATCAAGCTCATCAATTACAAGAATCAATGTAATAAACTAAGTATGTGATTTAGGGAAACTCGAGTCAAACCTTCCTCGAGTTGTGCAATCCCAACACAACATTAATTTATACCTTTCCTTCGTCAGTTTCTGGCTCAGTCGAAGTCCTGAATTCAAAGCCTGTCTGGTACTGACAATATCAATAATCTCATATCAATATACTAGTCAATTCCATAACAATCTGATCAATCTGGAATTAATTCAAAATCAACGGTATAACGGTACAATTCCAATATCCCCGTCTATACCAATTCACCAGATAATAGTTACAATCTATAACCCATATCCAATACACTCTATAATCAATCCATAATCCAAATCTGTCTGATATCAACCGATTATAATCAGAAATTCATAACAATTCCATAATCAGTCTATTTCTTACTCTGACTTCGATTCTATGATGTCTATCATGTCAAGAACATCATATATGAATCCTATTTAATTCTGACAATAGCATAATTTCAAAGCATGTCAAAACGTAGCAACACTTATGTCAAGTTGTAGCCTACATCTATTGGATTACCGTACCGAAGTCGGATTACAATTTGGACAGACGGATTGATCGCACGATTGAATTTGAATCACAAAAGCTAAATTCTCCCGAAGCTTTCGTTTCCTTCTTCGATTTCCTTCCTCAAGAAATGATTTTGCATGTATATATATATATATATATACACGAACATGCATAAGGCCGAGTGGCACACCCAACGTGCAACACGTCTCGCGCATATGCGCGAGACATTCTGCCTCGGCCCTTCGCTTCTCGGCACCCTCGCGCATGTGCGCCGCTTCCTGCCGCGCATGTGCGCGAACTCTACTGGACCTGTCGCGCATGTGCGCGCGCATCTTCGCGCATATGCGCCAAGTGTTCTGATTTGCACCATGGCTCCTGCCCTGCTCGCGCATATGCGCGCCAATCTTCGCGCATATGCGCGAGACCTTCGGCTCTCGCACTCACGATTTCACCAACAGACTTTTAATTCGTGTCCTGGTTAGCCCTTTAATAATCGTCTTGATTAAGAATCAATAATCGTAATTGACACGATATTAAATCTCGGGCATTACAGTAATGATATATTTACTTGTTATTCACGATATATGCATCCTGAGTCTTTAGACTCACTAGACTTGATTGTTGTAGGTACTGATGAGGTCGGGACTGAGGGCGGGGACCAGTGAGCTAGCTTGGGTCGGCAGTAGTAGGAACCCGAGGACCTCATTTTTATCATTTACTATTTATGCTCAGATTCGGTTTTTACTTTGACGAATTATTTTTAAGTTGTGGTTTGAAAACAATATTTGCTTCCGCTGTTACCTTGAATCATTAAATCTTTTTATCAGTTTATTTTATGAATGAGGCATGTTATTTATTTAAAAAGAAAAATGTTAAATAATTCCGCAAATTTACAGATACGAAATGTGGGCCTCTACCGGTGGATTACGACAAAAAGAGCGTTGGAGCATCGAGGTACGAATATTACCTGGAATGTCTTTAAGACTGAGTTTTATGAGCGATTTTTCCCAGTGTCGTACAGAAAGGACAAGGGTGCATAATTTGAAAATTTGAGACAGGGTCAGTTGAACATAGAAGAGTATGTGGCAAATTTTTCTACCTTGTTGCGTTTTGCCACACATGTTGCCGAGAATGACAAAGCTGTTGCTGATCAGTTCATCAATGGACTTAATCCCGAGATTTTTACATTGGTGAACATCGGGCGACCGAATAATTTCGCTGATGCTTTGAATATAGCCAAAGGAGCAGAAGCGGGTCTGATGAGACAGAAAGGAGCTTCGTATGTTGCCCCATCACCGAGACCACATCAACAACCCTCGACTCCGTCTCACCAACCCCCTCCCAGATTTGAGAGTGGCAGCAGCAGTGGTGGGAAGAAAGACTATCTGAAATCCAGAGGAAGACAGTTTAAGAAGTCTGACAGCAGTTCTTCTAGCTCTAGTGGTTCCCGACAGAGCCAGAGTTATACCAGGGCTTATTGCAGAACTTGCGGAGGGAGACATCCGACCGAGCAATGCCAGGGAGTGATTGGTAGTTGTCGTATTTGCAGACAACAGGGACATTTTGCTAGATTATGTCCACAGAGAGGTTCCCAGTGATCCCACGGAGCAAAATCAGCTGGATCAGTGGCTCAGACTGATAGACGATCATCAGCTGTTCATTCTTTCCAACCCCCACTGACTAATACTCCGTCACAGCAGAGGCCAGGAGGAAGCCGGACAGTTAGCCTGCCTCCTAGACAGCAGGCCAGAGTATTTGCTTTGACTGAGGAGCAGGCCCAGGAAGCACCAGATGATGTTGTTGTAGGTAACTGTTATCTTTGTGGTTACCCTGCTTATGTGTTGATAGATACGGGTACTTCCCATACATTTATATCTGAACGATTTGCATTGATTCATGCATGGCCTATTGAGTCATTATCTGCTGTAATGTCTGTTTCTTCTTCTTTGGGGAAAGTTTTGATTTCCGTGAATTCGGTTAAACATTGTATGCTGCAGTATGACAGGCATGAGATTGAGTTAGATTGTATCATACTTGGGTTATCTGATTTTGATTGTATTATCGATATCGATATGCTGACCAAGTATAGAGCTACCGTTGATTGTTTCCATAAGGTGGTGAGATTCAGACCTATTATGTCTATGACTCGATTACTACAGAAGAAGCAGAGAGATTCCTTGTTTATTCAGTTGAAGTACTGAAATCGAGCCCATCATTGGCTGACTTGCCAGTGGTATGTGAGTTTTCTGATGTCTTCCCAGATGAGATTCCGGGATTGCCTCCAGTCTAGAGCTCCGTACAGAATGGAACAAATCAAATTGAAAGAATTAAAAGATCAGTTGGAGGATTTACTGGCCAAGGGGTATATCAGACCGAGTGTTTCTCCTTGGGGTGCTCCAGTGTTGTTTGTGAGAAAGAAGGACGGTTCAATGAGACCCTGTATTGATTACCGGCAACTGAACAAGGCTACGGTAAAGAAAAAATACCCTTTGCCTCGTAGAGATGATTTATTTGATCAGTTGCAGGGTTCTTCAGTGTATTCCAAGATCGATGTGAGATCTGGATATCACCAGCTGAGAGTCAGAGATTCTGATATCTCGAAGACAGCGTTCAGAACCATGTATGGTCATTATGAGTTTATAGTCATGCCGTTCAGTTTGACAAATGCTCTAGCTGTATTTATGGGTCTGATGAACCGTGTGTTTCAGAAGTATCTTGATGATTTTGTGATTATTTTCATTGATGATATTTTTTATTTATTCCAAGAATATGATTGACCATTCCGAACATCTGAGAATTGTGTTGAGAACTCTGAGGGCTGACAAATTGTATGCCAAACTTTCGAATTGTTAGTTTTGGCTGAAACAGGTTGTATTTATGGGTCACATCATATCTGGAGATGGGATTTCTGTTGATCCTAGCAAAGTAGAGGCCGTGATCAGTTGGCCGAGACCGACATCTGTAGCAGAGATACACAGCTTTATGGGTTTAGCAGGCTATTACCGATCATTTATTAAAGATTTCTACAGCATTTCTAAGCCGATTACGCAGCTGACTCAGAAAATGCACCGTTTGTGTGGTCAGAGGAGTGTGAATCCAGTTTCTTAGAGTTGAAGAAGAGGTTAACCAGTGCTTCGATATTGACTATTTCATCAGGTACTTGAGATTTTGTTGTTTATTTTGACGCTTCTCACAGAGGATTGGGTTGTGTTTTAATGCAGCGGGGACATGTGATCGCTTATGCCTCGAGACAGTTGAAGCAACATGAACCTCGCTACTCAATTCATGATTTTGAATTGGCGGCCATTGTATTTGCATTGAAGATTTGGCGACACTATCTGTATGGTGAGAATTTTGAGATTTATTCTAATCATAAAAGCTAGAAGTATCTGTTTTCATAGTTCGAGCTGAATATGAGGCAGCGAAGATGACTTGATTTGCTTAAAGATTTTGATTGTGAAATCAAATACTACCCAGAGAAATCCAATGCAGCAGCACATGCACTGAGACGAAAGGTATGTTCTTTGTCCTTATCGACTATTGGTGTTTCAAATTTGATAGAAGATTTGTGTATTTCTGGATTGGTATTTGAGACAGATTGTAAGCCGTTGAGATTATATGCCGTTCAAGTCGACCAGAGCTGATTTTGAGAATTAAAGCGGCTCAGAAAGTGGATCAGAATATTCAGAACTTGATATCGATGGTCAGAGCAGGGCATCGATCAGAATATCAGGTACGTGATAGTGTACTGTATGTGAATAATCGTCTTGTTGTGCCAAATGTTTCAGATTTGAAATGACAGATATTGTCAGAAGCGCATAGCAGTCGATTCAGTATTCTCCTGGTGGCAGAAAAATGTACAATGATTTGAAAAGACAGTTTTGGTGGAAACAAATGAAACCAGATATTGCAGAGTTTGTTTCCAGATGTCTGAATTGCCAACAGGTGAAAGCAGAAAGAAAGAAGCCAGAAGGTTTGTTACAGAGCTTGTCTACTCCTGAATGGAAATGGGATCACATTTCTATGGATTTTGTGACGAAGCTACCGAGATCCTCCCGAGGTTGTGATGCGATTTGGGTCGTGATTGACAGATTGACAAAATCCGCATGTTTTATTCCGTACAAGATGACGTACAAACATGACCAGATGGCAGATATCTATGTCAGAGAAGTGGTCAGATTTCACGGAGTGCCGAAGTCGATTGTATCAGACCGTGATCCTCGGTTTACTTTGCACTTTTGGCAGAGTTTGCAGCAGGCTCTAGGTACGAAGTTACATCCTAGTACTGCATATCATCCTCAGACTGACGGATAGTCAGAGCGGACTATCCAGACACTAGAGGATATTCTTAGAGCTGTAGTGCTAGATTTTTGCACTAGTTGGCAAAAGTCATTGCCACTTTGTGAGTTTTCTTACAACAACATCTATCAGACGAGTATAGAGATGGCACCGTTTGAAACGTTGTATGGTAAGAAGTGCAGATCCCCTCTATATTGGGATGATATATCTGACTTACCTAAGATTGGGCCTGATATGATTCGAGAGATGACTGAGAAAGTGAAGCTAATTCAGAAGAGAATGAAGACAGCTCAAGACAGACAGGTCAAATATGCCAATGTTTGACGAAGACCGTTGGTATTTGAGGCAGGAGGCCGAGTATTCTTGAAGATATCACAATTCAGAGTAGTTGTCAGATTTGGCAAGAAAGGGAAGTTGTCTCCACGTTATATTGGGCCGTATGAGATTCTCGAGAAGATAGGAGATCGTGCCTATCAACTCGCCCTACCGCCTTCTCTATCTGAAATACATGATGTCTTTCGTGTATCATTATTGCGGAAGTATATTCCTAATGCATCCCATATTATTGTCAAATTTGGCAAGAAAGGGAAGTTTCCATGTTATATTGGGTTGTATGAGATTCTTGAGAATATAGGAGATCGTGCTTATCGACTCGCCCTACTGCCTTCTCTATCTTGAATACATGATGTCTTTCATGTATCATTATTGCGAAAGTATATTCCTGATGCATCCCATATTATTCAGCCAGACGAGGTAGAACTTGACGAGACACTTAGTTACTTCGAGAAGCTGATCCAGATTCTCGATCGTAAAGAAAATCAGCTCAGAACGAAGAGTATTTCCCTTGTGAAAGTTCAGTGGAGTCGTCATGGCATCGAAGAAGCTACCTGGGAGACTGAGTCAGAGATTCCCAGAGTTATTTTATTGATGTGAGTTTTCTATTCAACTTACGTTATACATTTCTTTCTAATATGATTTGATTGCCGGTGATTTCGGGGACGAAACGTATCTTGGGGGGGAGAAATGTAATGCCCGAGATTTTTATCCTATTAATTTGAGATGATTAATGTATGAATTGATGTGATTATGAAGGATCATTCCGAGTCACGAATTGAGGTAACGTGTGATATCGAATGTGCGAGGACAGAACACCTCGCGCATATGCGCGGCGCCGATGCGCGCATATGCGCGATATGGGCAGAGGACCTCGCGCATATGTGCGAAGAGTGTGTGCGCATGTGCACGAGCTGTGCAGGAAGATTTGTGCGAAGACAGTAGGTCTCGCGCATATGCGCGGAGGTGGTGCACGCATATGCGCGATCTGGTGAGAAGACAATTGCCGAGACCAGTAGGTCTTGCGCATATGCGCCGAGGGAGGTCGCGCATATGCGCGAGACGCGCTACTTAAAGAATCATGCCACGTTTCCTAACCATGCATTGATATATATATATATATATATATATATATATATATATATATATATATATATATATATATATATATAAAGGTTTGCAACTTTATTTTACTCCTCAGAATTCAAAGGAGAAACGAGAGGAATTCCAAGGAGAAAGCTTCATGTTCCTTCGAAGATTATAATTGTGATTTTGTACAATCCAACCTTTAAATTTTCGACCTGAAAATAGTACTGTGCTCCTATCATTATAAGCTTCACACAGATATAAGTTTTCTTATGTTTTGATACGATCTGAAAATATGATATTGAAGGAATCAGATATGATTGTTATATGGTGTTCTTGACATAGTAGACATCGTATAATCGAAACCAGATTGAAGAACAGATACCGTATGAAATTTTTATGATTTTTCAGAATGGATTTTATTGATTTGATATCGGATTTTTATTGTTATCGATTATGAGTTGTGGGAATTGATATCTGTTGATTTGTATTGCTGGGTATATTGAGATTGTGCAGTTATGCCGTTGAAACATAATTTGACTGAGTTCTGATTATATCCAGTATTGATTTGAGTGGTATATTGATATTATACTCCTCGATATTGTCATTGCAAGATTGAGTTTTGACAGGTTTCAAATAAAAGACTTCAACTTCGTCAGATTGACAGAAAGAAAGGTATAAATCAATGTTAACCGGGAGATCGACTCGAGTCAGATTGGACTTGACTTTCCCAAAAACCACATACTTTATTTTATTGCATTGATGTTTGCAATTCATGAGATTGATATGCTTAGTCTATTGAGTTATAGCAAAGCGTGTATTCAGTCATGGGCGGAGATGCCTAGTCTTTGGCGGAGATGCCAAGTCTTTGACGGATATTCTAAGACACTGGATGTTTGGTTTATATCAATGTTGCGTAGGAGCATATCGGCTTCTATTGCGGAGATTGGGTATATTTTAATATCCAGGAACCGGGATCCCTAGATTAGAAATGAGTCGAGTCTGAGATGATGAGTCACTAGTTTGATTTACAGTTTTATATCGATTCATATCTTTCCGATTTTTATATATGTTTGATATTTGTTTCATGCTTTTATATCCGTTGTATGATTGCATGCACACGTTGTTTGTACTGGGAAGGTATTTCTTACTAGAGTTATCCGGCTGTTGTTGTGTTTGTACGTGAGCATGACAACAGGTGAGGCAGGATCAGGGTCAAGAAGAGGATGAGAGATTACAGTTAGCGTGGAGATTCGGACCCAGAAGTAGAATAGGCTTCAGCACTTGATATATAGTAGTTGAACCCTAGTTTGATTTTAATGTAATTGCACAAGACTTGTACTTTTATATTGATGTTTATATCAGATTGATTCCATTATGTTTCCGCACTTGTATTTTTTTAAAAAAAGTTATACCCATTTTATTTAATTGATCCATTTATTCCCAAATACGATTAAGAAATGAATTAGCATCCCGGTCCCCACAATGTGAACCTCGCGCCCTTGTCAGACACAATAGATACTGGGATCCCATGCAGTCGGACTATCTCGCCGTAAAATAGTGTCTCCATATCTTCAACGCAAAGACAACGACAGCTAACTCAAGGTCATGAGTCAGATAATTCTTCTCATGCACTTTCAAAGGTCTAGAGGCATAAGCTATAACCCGACCATGCTACATCAAAACTGCGCCTAGACCGAGCTTAGAAGCATTGGTGTTCAACACAAAATTACCTTGCCCTGATGGCATGGCTAAAATTGGCGATGAAATAAGATCTTGCTTCAAAGTACCCAAGATCTTCTGAAATTCTCCACTCCATAAGAATGTAGCATTATTCTTCGTCAATGAAGTGAGTGGCACTGCAATCGAAGAAAATCCCTGAATAAATTTCTTGTAGTAGCCTGCTAAGCCTATGAAACTGCAGATATCTGAAGCATTCTTCGGCTCAACCCTTTCTTTAACGGCTGCCACCTTAGTTGGATCCACCTAAATGCCACTGCTAGATATTATATGACCCAAAAACGCTACATTCTCCAACCAGAATTCACACTTACTAAATTTTTCCAACAACTTGCGACTCTGCAAGACCTGCAAAACTGTACCCAAATGCTGACTTTGCTCCTCATGGCTCTTCGAGTAGATAAGAATCTCATCAATGAACACTATGACGAACTGATCTAAGTAGGGCTGAAATACTCGATTCATGAAGTCCATAAAAATCGCTGGAGCTTTCGTCAGTCCAAACAACATTACTAAGAACTCTTAGTGCCCATACCTGGTTCTGAAGGTCGTCTTATGAACGTATGCATCCTTTACCTTTAGCTGATGATACCCTGATCGCATATCTATCTTAGAGAACATTGTAGCTCCTTGCAACTAATTGAATAGGTCTTCGATCCTTGGTAGTGGGTATTTATTCTTGATCTTTACCTTGTTTATTTCTCGATAATCGATGCACAACCTCATGCTTCCATCTTTCTTCTTAACGAAGAGAACTGGTGCACCCATTGTGAGAAATTAGGGAGAATAAATTCTTTGTCAAGAAGCTCCTGAATCTGATGTTTGAGCTCTAAAATCTCTGTGGGATCGGGAAAATCCTCTAAAAACATGATGAGCTGCAATATCTCGTGTTCTAAGAATGTTTACATCGATGAATTAGAACGAGTATGGTATAGAACCAAGCGAAAAATACTCGAAGTAATCCTTCGTTAAGAAACTAATCGGTTAAAGATTTTAATCTTTTGTAACTAATTAACTGAAGATAAAGGGAATCAGTCCTCGCATGTATCAGCTCAGTTATGGTGAGAAATGAATTGATAGATACTAGAACTGATCAAGTCAGTTTAAAGCTAGGGTTAACAGTTAGAGTACACAAGATATGTTTAAGGATGTTCGGAGACTTCAATTGCTCCTACGTCACCCCTTCTACCTCCTCGGTTAGGATACACTAGAAGAATTTGATTAATTATAACAAGTGAAATAACCCTCCCATCTTAGGACTTACCCACTACCTAACTGAACTACTAGGCTAGACAGAAGATAGCACCTTCCAGCCAACACTTTTTTAATGTCTATGTGAGAAAGACTACATACACAAATTTATTGCATTTGTGCAAGACTGTATTTGAGTGGTGGTGTGTGTGTGTGTGAGTGAGAACTGATCTCTGAAAACTACCCGAAAGGTGTTCTCACACACTAAGGGAAATATGTTTATAATCTAAGCTGATAACACATTGAAGTGTTCCCTCTGGGCTGATTGCTTCCCTCTTGTAAGATGATATGCAATATGCGTGACCTTCTTCTTTTCAATTGTCAATTCTCATCATCGTCTTCACTGAGCTTCGGCTACTATTTATAGGCGTTTAGCTGAAAGTACAGTGAGACTCAGTGAGAGAATCTGTTGTAGTTTGAATTTGTTCTCCCAAATAGATATCTGGAATAATTGGATTTTAAGCACTGCTGCAACGTCTATTATTGTACGTTGATCATACAATAGCTTTTGTACCTTTTTGCACAGCTAGATTAAGCTTGTCGTATCTACAAACTGGTTCGCTCCTAATTGATGTTCTGAACTAGTCAGTTGAACTGGTCTTGAACTGATGAGGTGAAATCAATTGACTCGTCAGCTGAACTGATTTCACTGATTCAGTTGAACTAGTCAGTTTGGCTCTTCATCAGTTGAACACTTCATCAGCTAGTCGGGCTTCTGAAGGTCTTCTGCCGAACCACCTATTAACTGGACAATCAGTTGAACTGCTCTTGATAATTCAGTTGTACTGGTTCAGTTCGATCAATCACTTGCAACTTTAAGTTTGCGTCTCGATAGCTTCAGTTTAAGCTTGGTAACTGATCAGTTCGAGGCCTATTCATTTTCAGTTTCTGCGCACTTAGGTAAACTCATTAGAAACAAATAAAAAAATTTTGTTAACATCAAAATCAAGATTGCAAACATGAAATGTTCCAACAATCTCCCCCGTTTTGATGATCACAAAACATGAACAGTTAAAGAAATTTAAAATAAATTTAAACAGTTAGTAATTCTCCCTCTTTGTGAGAATAAAAAATGTTTAAAAATATTAAAACGAATAAAAGAAATTTCAGTTCGAGGATATGAGAAAGAAAAGCTCCCTCTCAACAACTGAATAAAAAGATTTGAAAACGATTTTTCAGTATGAGGGATAGCAAATTTAGAATCAGCTTTAAAGAGTAGCTCCCCCTTAAGAGCTGAATCAAAAACTCCCCTTCAAAATATAATCGTTGCGCGATTTTTTAAAGACCTGTCAAAGAATCGATAATATGTGTCATGTCGCAGTTGCATCGATGGCGTAATCTATGACACCCCTTTCATAATTACCACCATACTCTGATCAGAGATTTCAAACTACATATACATGAGATCACATAGGATATCCATACCCGAAGGTAAGCGGTGAATCCTCGACTACAATGTATCGACTCATATATGTTTCGACAAAACACCCAACATTGCCACATGATGACCCCATGAGAGTCGGTAAACAAGTTAAATTGCAATGCTAGCATATAGAGTCTCAATGTTGTCACGGGTCATAAGGACTAATCGTGTACAACCATAAACTAGGACGTTTCCACTCGATAAGTGAGAACCACTTGGAAAATCCTATATGGAGGGTTGTTCAATGCTCTCTACCGGGAGCGCCTATCTGCATGCTCGGACATCACAATGTCTCCTACCAATGAAACATGGTACTCACATCGTATATACTAGTCTCAAACTCAAGCGGACTATATCCTTCTTACCGGCGGCTGAATCGACTATGAACTGTTTAGAATATACAGTATTCCAAATATGAGTTTCATGATACTCATCATATGAGCATCTCATATTTTTTCTACTATTTTTATATTCAAAGACTTTATCTATGCAACTAGCATTGGTATACATATAAAAAGGTGCCAAAACAATAATTTCAGATATTATTAAAATAAAGATTGTTTATTCATTGTGAACAGTCGGCCAACACCCGGCTCGACGGGCACCTACTCAAACATGACTATGAGATATGGCAAATGGATGTAAAGACTACATTCCTCAATGGAGACATCAAAGAAGAAATTTATATTTCTCAACCTGAGGGATACACATCAGTAGGAAGTGAGCATAAGGTATGCAAACTTCAGAGATCAATACGTGATCTCAAGCAGGCGTCAAGGAGTTGGAACCTCATATTTGATAGCACTATCAATGAGTTTGGTTTTGCTAAGAATCCTGAGTTATCATGCGTGTACAAGAAAGTTAGCGGGAGTGCAGTGACATTCCTAGTACTTTATGTTGATGATATCCTTCTCATTGGGAATGATGTAGGATTATTGCAATCAACTAAAGTATGGTTAGCAAGTAAATTCTCCATGAAAGACATGGATGAAGCATCCTATGTATTGGGAATACAAATCTATAGAGATAGATCAAAAGGATGTTGGGGCTCACCCAAGAGATTTATATCGATATCATTCTAAATAGATTCTCTATGGAAGAGTCCAAGAGAGGATACTTACCAATGTGTCATGTTGTTTCTATCTAAAGCAATGTGCCCCGAGACTGATGGAAAGATAGAGATGATGACATGTATTCCATATGCGTCTGCCATTGATAGTATAATGTATGGTATGATATCGACACGTCTTGATGTTGCTTACGCTCTGAGTGTTACAAGCAGATATCAGACGAACCCTAGTCCAACACATTGGAAGGCCGTGAAAGATATTCTTAAGTACTTGAGAAGGACTAAGAATTTGTTCATGGTCTATGTGGGTCGAGAATTTAAATTGGAAGGTTACACTGATTCTAGCTTCCAATGTGATGTAGATGATTCCACCACTGAAATCGGCCTTTGGTTTTGTATTCATGCTAAATGGTGCAGCTGTCTCTTGGAAAGGTTCCAAGCAAGACACCGTTGTGGATTCCACCACTGAAGCTGAATACATTGCTGCAGCCAAAGAGGCAGTTTGGATGAGGAATTTTGTCCAAGAGTTGGGCGTTATTCCTAATGGAGTTGATCCAATCCCGTTGTACTGCGACAACACTGGTGCCATTGCGCAAGCAGAGGATACAAGGTCTCATCAGCGATCCAAACATATACTGAAGAAGTTCCACATCATACGAGAGATTGTGGGAAGGCGAGACATATCAGTCGAAAGAGTCCCCTCTGCAAATAATATTGTTGATCAACTTACAAAGCCCTTGTCAGGACCATTGTTTGAGGAGCATCGCGAAACAATGGGATTAAAGTTTATGGGTAGTTGGTTCTAGGGCAAGTTGGAGATTTTTAGAGTAGATGCCCTGCAAGTCAACTGTTGGATATGGATTTTATTGACTCAATTGTATTAAACAATCTTTATTTTTATATAATTTAACTTTTATTGGTTTCGTTTCACTTTATCTGTATACCCATGCGATCAGCATAAATAAAGTCCTTGATTATGCTTTAATACAAATGAATCTTAATTCGATGTTGAAACTCAATTGTAAACAATACATATTCTAAATTCGTTCCTAGTCGATTCAGCCGCCTAAAACATGGATAAAGGTCGCTTGAGCTCGAGTCTAACATCTGTGATGTTGTGTACTGTGTTTCTTGGTAAGGGTATAGAGATGCCCAAACATGCAGATGGGTAATCATATGATGATTATACCGAACAACCCTCCCTCGGACTTTCCAAGTGGTTATCATTCATCGAGAGGATAAGTTTGGGGTTATGATTGTACACCATTAGTCCTTACGACACGGGACAACACTGGGGCTCTATATGCTAGGGCTGTGCTTCGACTCATTTACCGGCTCCAGGAGAGTCATCAGGTGGCGAGGTTGGGTACAGTTGCGACATATATAGGATCCAGTGCAATGTAGTCGGGGATTCACCGCTCACCTATGGGTTTGGATATCCTATGTGATCTGATGAAATAATAGTGCGTGGAATCTCTGGCCAGAGTATGAGATGTACGTTGGACAAGGAATTTTCCAATAGTACATGTGATGCCACTAATATATGTGTGACATAGTTACCGAATTAATAAGCAATCCTCAATGAACCAATGTGTAAGGCCCGAGATAATAAAGATGATATTATTTTAAACCGAGATTATTGAATTAGAGATTTATGGATTGTTGAATTATATTCCAAGATATTTGGAATTATTTAGGATTGAATTGATTTAAAAAGATGGATCGAGGGCCAAATTGCAATTAATGAGAAATTGAGGGACTAATGTGCAATAAGTGGGATTTGCCACTTGTCATGCCATGCAAAAAGAAACTTGATACGTGCCACATGACTATATTCCACTCCATTTCATTCAGCTCTTTGGTGTGAGATGGCCGAAACCACCATGGAAGAAAGCTTCAAATCCATTTCTCATTTTGCAAGTTGATATCTCAAGATCCAACCATCAAGTTTTCAATCCAAGTATAGATTTTTGTTCCTTGCCTCAAGAGCTTCAAAAGGAGGTAACTTTTATATATTTTCCACAAGTTTCGAAAATAATATGTTGGAGGATTTATGATTTTATTGGTGCTATGTGTTCTTGGGTAGATAGAGATCATAACGCCGTAAACGGATCGATTATCGGATGTCATATGCAATTTGTGTAAAATTCCAGCATGTTGACCGAAATTAGAGGGTGCAGAATTATTATGTTTTGGATTGGTATTGTGTTGGATTATGAGTTGTTGATGCTAGTTGATTGTTGTTTGAGTTATCGGGATACCGAAATTGCGTCGTTATGCCGTCGAATTTGATATAGAATGAGTTTTAATCAATGTCATGACTTGAATGGAATTTGATATTGATATGGTGGAGTTCGAATGATGCATTCCAGATTCGGTGTGGATAGCCTTGAGTTCAAATGTGTAGCTCCAACCTTGGATAGAAGAATGAGCAATATTTCCTTACTTGTGTTTTATTGACCGAGAATGATTATTGAATTGTTCAAGACTTAGTTGAGTTATATCTTGATAAAGAACCTCTATACATTGTCATCTCAGATTTGACTTGACAGAGTTGACATACCGACCTCAAGACTTCGGCTACGACACAGATTATTCGACAAAGAAAGGTATAATTCATGTGGTCACGGGATTGCACAACTCGATTCAGATTTGATACGAGTTTCCCTAAATCACATACTAGATTATTATTACATTGATTATGTAATGCCTTGTTTATTGATTTATATTCGAGTCCTGAGATAGGAGATATTGGCAGATTTGCCAAAACTAGACGTTTCGGTGTATCGTCGCATAGTAGTAGATTTGCTCTATGTGTAGACCCTCGATACAGAGTTGACCGAAGTCTAGGAATAAGACGTACCGTTGCCCCGAGTGGTTGGGTAGGTGACAGACTGTCTTATTCACACCGGGATCCCTAGATTAGAAATGAATCGAGTCGAGAATTAGAGGTTGAATACAGATTTGTATTCATTTACATGTTTTAGATTTTCATTCATGTTACTTGATATATGCTATGCTTTTGTACATGATTATGACATTGCATGCATCCATGTTTTATACTGGGATATGTTCTCACCGGAGTTATCCGGCTGTTGTCGTGTCTGTATGTGTGCATGGCAACAGGTGGGGCAGGATCTGGGTCTCGAGCTAGATGAGAGATGGATGATAGCGTGGAGATCTCGGGCATTGCAGATTACTAGTGTTTTATTATGAAACTTGTACTACTCATGTTTGTAGTTGATATTTAAACACTAGTGTATGGTTGTATTAAACAGACTGGTATGTATCTTATGTCGTTTAGTTCATATATAGACTTGTGATGCTTTAATTATACATTTGAAATAATGTTAAAAGCAAATTTTTGACCCACATTTTCGAACAAAGATCCAATTAAATCCCAAAAGAATTGAGTTAGAGCCCGGGTCCCCACAACAGGTGGTATCAGAGCAGTAGGTTCTGTAGACTGAGATAGAATAGAATGAGCGGGGTAGATCGAGTCATCTTTCTTGCTTTTGTGATGCTAGCATGATTTATTGCTTTCCCTATTATATGTTGTTGCATTATCTGAGTTGATTTACAGCATATACTTGTCAAGCCTGAATCAGAACCGATTCTCGATCAGAGGTATATGATCAGAGGAGGGCTGAGATAGATGATATTGATTGTGTACTAATCAGTTTTATAATCAGATTTATGCCGCCTAGACGTATACCACAGCCAGAGCAGGGTAGCACGTCCGGTGCACAGATGGATGTTACCGCTACGCCGATGGAGACCTTATTGAAGAGATTTCAGTCTTTCCATCCGCCTACCCTGAAGGGCACAGAGAGTGCAGTAGAGTGCGAGAGCTGGCTTGATGATATCGAGATGTTATTTGAGTCTTTGGCATATACTGATGAGCGACGTGTGAAACTGATAGGGCATCAGATGCAAGAGGTTGCCAAGAGCTGGTGGTTGACTACGAAGAGAGCCTTGGAGCACCGAGGCATTGACATCACGTGGAAAGTCTTCAAAGATGAGTTCTATCAGCGCTTCTTCCCTGTTTCCTACCGGAAAGATAAAGGAGCTGAATTTGCGAATTTGAAGCAGGGACAATGGAATATCGAGGAGTATGTTGCTAAATTCTCTGCATTGCTACGATTTGCACCGCATGTTGCTGGGAACGACGAGGCAGTGGCCGATCAGTTCATCAACGGGTTGAACCCAGATGTATTTACTTTGGTGAACACGGGACGGCCTAATACTTTTTCAGAGGCACTGAACAGAGCTAAGGGAGCCGAGGCTGGCCTGATCAGGCAGCGAGGAGCTTCCTACGGTGTTTAGGGGCAGAGACCGCCACAGCCTACGACCGTACAGTTTCCACCACCTCCTCCTCGTTTTGACAGTGGAGCTAGTAGTAGTGGCAAGAAGGAATTTCTGAAGGCTAAGGGCAGACAGTTTAAGAAATCCGGAAGCAGTTCATCGAGTTCGAGTGGATCTCGACAGAGAGGTCAGGGTTCAGATTACAGTGGCGTGTATTGTAGCTCATGTGGAGGATGACTTGCGACGGAGCAGTGTCAAGGAGTTATGGGACGCTGCAACATCTGTAGGCAACAGGGGCACTTCGCCAGAGTTTGTCCCCAGAGAGGTGCACAACGATTCCAGAGCACAGGATCATCAGCACCAGCGCCACAGATGGAGGGACAGGCATCTTCTGTACACTCCTTCCAGCCACCCTCCACACAGACCCAGCAGAGACCAGGAGGTAGTCAGACGGTGAGTCAGCCTCCCCGACAGCAGGCACGTGTTTTTGCCCTGACAGAGGAGCAGGCGCAGGAGGCGCCAGATGACGTCATTGCAGGTAACTGTTTTCTTTGCGGTTATCCTGCATATGTGTTGATAGACACAGGTGCATCACATACATTTATATCTGAACATTTTGCATTGAGACATTCATTGCCTGTTGAGTCGTTGTCGACAGTAGTGTCTATAGCTTCTCCGTTGGGAAGTGGTTTGATATCTGTGACTACTGTTAGACACTGTATGCTTCAGTTTGAGGGGCATGAGATTGATCTTGATTGTGTAGTACTTGGTTTAGCTGATTTTGATTGTATAGTTGGTATAGACATGTTGACTAAGTACAGGGCCACTGTAGATTGTTTCCACAAGATTGTCAGATTCAGACCCGAGATGACAGATGAGTGGAAATTCTACGGCAAGGGTTCCAGATCTCGGATTCCCTTAGTATCTGCTCTGACTATGAGTAGATTGCTTCAGAGAGGAGCAGAGGGCTTTCTCGTATATTCAGTAGATTTACTGAAGTCGAGCCCAGCATTGGCAGATCTGCCAGTGGTTTGCGAGTTTGCAGATGTTTTTCCTGATGAGATTCCGGGGTTGCCTCCAGTTCGAGAGGTTGATTTCAGCATTGATCTGGTACCAGGCAGTGTTCCTATTTCGAGAGCTCCATATAGGATGGCACCGATAGAGCTGAAAGAGTTGAAAGCACAGTTGGAAGATCTTCTGTCCAAGGGATATATCAGACCTAGTGTATCTCCTTGGGGTGCTCCGGTGCTTTTCGTTCGAAAGAAAGATGGTTCGATGCGACTGTGTATTGATTATAGGCAGTTGAACAAGGCAACAGTGAAGAACAGGTATCCTTTGCCTCGCATCGACGACTTGTTTGATCAGCTACAGGGATCTTCTGTATACTCGAAGATCGATTTGAGATCAGGGTATCATCAGCTCCGAGTTAGAGATGTTGATATACCGAAGACTGCATTCCGAACCAGGTATGGACATTACGAGTTTGTTGTTATGCCTTTCGGTTTTACGAATGCACCTGCGGTGTTTATGAGTTTGATGAACCGCATTTTTCAGAGATATTTAGATGATTTTGTGATTGTGTTTATTGACGACATTTTGGTGTATTCGAAGAATTTGACTGAGCATGCAGATCACCTGAGAATTGTATTGAAGACTTTGAGAAAAAAGCAGTTGTATGCCAAACTGTCCAAGTGTGAATTCTGGCTGCGACAGGTTGTCTTCTTGGGGCATATTATATCTGGAGATGGTATTGCGGTAGATCCGAGTAAAGTTGAGGCTGTGATCAGTTGGCCGAGACCGATTTCTGTGCCTGAGATACGCAGTTTCATGGGTCTAGCCGGGTATTATCGTCGTTTTATCCGAGATTTCTCCAGTATAGCGAAGCCTATCACCCAGTTGACCCAGAAGAACATGCCATTTGTGTGGTCAGAAGAGTGTGAGAGCAGTTTTGTTGAGCTGAAGAAGAGGCTGACTAGTGCGCCTGTCTTGACGATTCCTTCAGGTAAAAGTGAGTTCGTTGTATATTGTGATGCATCTCACAGAGGGCTTGGATGTGTTCTTATGCAGCGAGGGCACGTGATAGCGTACGCCTCTAGACAGCTGAAGCCGCACGAGATTCGTTACCCGATTCATGATCTTGAATTGGCGGCGATTGTTTTTGCACTCAAGATCTGGCGTCATTATCTGTATGGCGAGAAATTTGAGATCTATTCCGATCATAAGAGCCTGAAGTACCTCTTTTCTCAGTCAGAGTTGAATATGAGGCAGCGACGATGGCTTGATTTGCTAAAAGATTTTGATTGCGAGATCAAATACCATCCAGGAAAATCGAATGCAGCGACAGACGCCTTGAGTCGAAAGGTATGTGCTCTATCCTTGTCGACTATAGGTGTATCGAGTTTAGTAGAAGATTGTTGCTTGTCTGGATTAACATTTGATACAGAGAGTAGACCGTTGCGACTTGCTGCGATACAGATTGAGCCAGACTTGATTATGAGGATCAAAGAAGCGCAAAGAACTGATCCGAGTGTTCAGAAGTCGATTGATATGGTCAGAACTGGACATATCTCAGAATATCAGGTCAGAGATTCTATTCTGTATGTGAATAACCGTCTAGTAGTGCCAGATGTTTCAGATTTGAGACGACAGATCATGTCAGAGGCACACTGTAGCCGGTTTAGCATTCATCCTGGTGGCAGAAAGATGTACAATGATTTGAAGACGCAATTCTGGTGGAAGCAGATGAAGACAGATATTGCAGAATTTGTGTCTAGATGTCTGAATTGCCAACAGGTGAAGGCAGAGAGGAAGAAGCCCGGAGGTTTACTTCAGAGTTTGTCTATTCCTGAATGGAAATGGGACCACATTTCCATGGACTTTGTGACGAAGTTACCTCGATCATCCCGGGGCTGTGATTCGATTTGGGTCATCATTGACAGATTGACCAAATCTGCCTGTTTCATTCCGTACAGAATGACCTATCGACACGACCAGATGGCAGAGTTGTATGTCAGAGAGGTCGTTAGATTGCACGGTGTGCCGAAGTCGATCGTATCAGATCGTGATCCACGATTCACTTCTCATTTCTGGCATAGTCTGCAGCAGGCTCTAGGTACGACTTTGCACCTGAGCACTGCTTATCATCCTCAGACAGACGGACAGTCAGAGCGGACTATCCAGACTTTAGAGGATATGTTGAGAGCTGTAGTACTAGATTTCGGTACTAGTTGGCAAGATTCATTGCCGTTGTGTGAGTTTTCCTACAACAACAGCTATCAGACTAGCATTGAGATGGCACCGTTTGAAGCTTTGTATGGTAAGAAGTGCAGATCTCCGTTGTACTGGGATGATATTTCTGAGGTACCAGAGTTGGGGTCTGATATGATTCGTGATATGACTGAGAAAGTGAAGATCATTCAGAAGAGAATGAAGACGGCACAGGATAGGCAAGCGAAATATGCCAATATCAGACGCAGACCGTTAGTATTCGAAGTTGGAGACAGAGTATTCTTGAAGATTTCTCCTTTTAGAAGCATTGTCAGATTTGGCAAGAAAGGAAAGTTGTCTCCTAGATATGTTGGTCCGTACGAGATTTTAGAGAAGATTGGCGATCGAGCTTACAGACTTGCTCTTCCTCCTTCATTATCAGGGATACACGATGTATTTCATGTATCGATGCTACGCAGATATATGCCAGATAATTCTCATGTCATTCATCCTGACGAAGCCGAGTTAGATCAGACTTTGAGCTATGTTGAGAAACCGGTACAGATCCTTGATCGGAAAGAGAAACAGCTCAGAACCAAGACCATTCCGCTTGTGAAAGTTCAGTGGACTCGTCATGGAATTGAAGAAGCTACTTGGGAGACTGAATCAGATATGAGACAGGAATTCCCAGAGTTATTCCACTGATGTGAGTTCATATTTCAGTTTCTATTATTTCTGAATTGATTGCCTGTGATATGATTGCTTGAGATTTCGAGGACGAAATCATGTCTTAGAGGGGGAGAATTGTAAGGCCCGAGATAATAAAGATGATATTATTTTAAACCGAGATTATTGAATTAGAGATTTATGGATTGTTGAATTATATTCCAAGATGTTTGGAATTATTTAGGATTGAATTGATTTAAAAAGATGGATCGAGGGCCAAATTGCAATTAATGAGAAATTGAGGGACTAATGTGCAATAAGTGGGATTTGCCACTTGTCATGCCATGCAAAAAGAAACTTGATACGTGCCACATGACTATATTCCACTCCATTTCATTCAGCTCTTTGGTGTGAGATGGCCGAAACCACCATGGAAGAAAGCTTCAAATCCATTTCTCATTTTGCAAGTTGATATCTCAAGATCCAACCATCAAGTTTTCAATCCAAGTATAGATTTTTGTTCCTTGCCTCAAGAGCTTCAAAAGGAGGTAACTTTTATATATTTTCCACAAGTTTCGAAAATAATATGTTGGGGGATTTATGATTTTATTGGTGCTATGTGTTCTTGAGTAGATAGAGATCATAACGCCGTAAACGGATCGATTATCGGATGTCATATGCAATTTGTGTAAAATTCCAGCATGTTGACCGAAATTAGAGGGTGCAGAATTATTATGTTTTGGATTGGTATTGTGGTGGATTATGAGTTGTTGATGCTAGTTGATTGTTGTTTGAGTTATCGGGATACCGAAATTGCGTCGTTATGCCGTCGAATTTGATATAGAATGAGTTTTAATCAATGTCATGACTTGAATGGAATTTGATATTGATATGGTGGAGTTCGAATGATGCATTCCAGATTCGGTGTGGATAGCCTTGAGTTCAAATGTGTAGCTCCAACCTTGGATAGAAGAATGAGCAATATTTCCTTACTTCTGTTTTATTGACCGAGAATGATTATTGAATTGTTCAAGACTTAGTTGAGTTATATCTCGATAAAGAACCTCTATACATTGTCATCTCAGATTTGACTTGACAGAGTTGACATACCGACCTCAAGACTTCGGCTACGACACAGATTATTCGACAAAGAAAGGTATAATTCATGTGGTCACGGGATTGCACAACTCGATTCAGATTTGATACGAGTTTCCCTAAATCACATACTAGATTGTTATTACATTGATTATGTAATGCCTTGTTTATTGATTTATATTCGAGTCCTGAGATAGGAGATATTGGCAGATTTGCCAAAACTAGACGTTTCGGTGTATCATCGCATAGTAGTAGATTTGCTCTATGTGTAGACCCTCGATACAGAGTTGACCGAAGTCTAGGAATAAGACGTACCGTTGCCCCGAGTGGTTGGGTAGGTGACAGACCGTCTTATTCACACCGGGATCCCTAGATTAGAAATGAATCGAGTCGAGAATTAGAGGTTGAATACAGATTTGTATTCATTTACATGTTTTAGATTTTCATTCATGTTACTTGATATATGCTATGCTTTTGTACATGATTATGACATTGCATGCATCCATGTTTTATACTGGGATATGTTCTCACCGGAGTTATCCGGCTGTTGTCGTGTCTGTATGTGTGCATGGCAACAGGTGGGGCAGGATCTGGGTCTCGAGCTAGATGAGAGATGGATGATAGCGTGGAGATCTCGAGCATTGCAGATTACTAGTGTTTTATTATGAAACTTGTACTACTCATGTTTGTAGTTGATATTTAAACACTAGTGTATGGTTGTATTAAACAGACTGGTATGTATCTTATGTCGTTTAGTTCATATATAGACTTGTGATGCTTTAATTATACATTTGAAATAATGTTAAAAGCAAATTTTTGACCCACATTTTCGAACAAAGATCCAATTAAATCCCAAAAGAATTGAGTTAGAGCCCGGGTCCCCACACAATGGTTGCAGATTCGATCGAGATATATGAGATGAAGGGACAGTACTGTACGTTAATCATAATCGACTAGTTCTTGCAGGCACTATCAGTGATACCTAGGGAATCATGGGGCGATGTTACTAGACGCTCTTATCATGATTCGATGGGTTTAATCAGAAATATGATTTCTGACATTCTCATGACCAATTGTTAATACATAGAATGGGGAAAATAAGGGTAAGCCCGAATAAAGAATTATGTCCTGAATCACAAGGAGTTGTGAACCCACGGCTAGCTGTATCCCTAAACCATTGAGGGTCACACAAGTACTGGATCATTTGTTCTCGTTGAGAGAATAAATTCAAGGAGTTGAATTTATATTATGATATAGTAAATTCAAGGAGTTAAATTTGTGATAATTAAATTTTGAGAAAATAAATTAAAGGAGTTTAATTTATAAGATATTAAATTCAAGAAGTTAAATTTATGAAATTTGGATAGAATAAATTCAAGGAGTTGATTTCATAAAATTTGAGGATTTAATTTATTAAGCTCAAAAGTTGAGTTTATTAAATATTAAATTTTGGAGGTGATAAATTAAAGGAGTTGAATTTATAATTTAATATTAAATTCAAATGTTGAATTTATAAAGGAATTAAATTAAATTTAATGGGTATATGTATGATGGGCTTGTAGGAGTACAAGACCAACATACATATTATTAAGGTTCTTAATTGGACTTTAAATATTAATTAGTTAATTAAATTAGTGGGACTAGAATAATTAATTGATTAAGCCCATTAAGTATTTAATTTAATTAATGGGCCCTAAGCTTATATATATGTGTATTAGTATTAGATTTAAAATAATTCATTTACAATTTTTGAAAACCCTAGCCTTCACCCCATTGTGAGTTTTCGAAAATTGCAACATTTTTCTCTCCAAAATTTTGGCCACTTCTCTTTGGAGAAAAGATTGAGCCGTCTCTCAAACCTTGATCTCCAACGTAAAAATCTCTTCTAACTTTTCTAGTGCAAATTAGAAGAGGATAAATCTTCTAGTCGTGGACCTAATTAGAAGGATTGAAGGAAAGAGTTTTTTGGAAGATCGTTCGTAGGGATTCATCAAGAGCTAGATCCGCCTATACCAGATTAGTTGGAGCCAAGTGATTTAATTCATCAAAGGTATAATTCTAACAACCTATGATATCTGAAATCATAAAACCATACGAGTGCTCAAACAAATATATTATGATTCTCAAAATAATACAAATTTTTTTTAAAACTTCTGCAGTGTTTTGGGTATGAGAAAACCGAGATCCAACAATATTGTTCCACATTATTTTCGATTTTTTTCTGTATGTTGTAATGACTAATGGAAAATGTAATGGGGCCATCTTTATGTTGTGGTTTGAGATGACAGATTTTAAGCTTTTGCATGCTATCTGTTTGTTGGTATTAACCATAGAGAACTCTATAGGGTGGTTCAATTAGCACTTGGGTGCAGAATAAGAACAACAGTTAGTGTGGTATTTGAAAGCCAAGAATCCTCTGGCTCCACAAAACTTCTGCAAAAGAAGAGGATGCATTTGCTGAGCCAGGAATGGTCTAAAATGTTTCTCATGTAGAGAGTAGAAAGGCTGACTGAATATGTAAGGTCCAAGAAATTAGAATTACGTAACTTGACTGCATGCAATCTAGGATTTTTACTAAAATATGTTTTCAATGATTTTAAAGCTTTAAAGGCGCGATTATTTCATGATATTGTATATAATTTCATTTTTTATTTAAGTTTCATGCATTAAGGCTTTAAGTGATTTTTCGCGCTCGAACGAAGAACGGAGACCGGGATACTCAGAAAAATGTTTTTATTAAATACTTATTTAATATATCGTGTATTTAAGTATGATTTTTGAAATTGGGTCTTGGTTGGGTATTTTTACTTCCCGGATCATATTTTTAACCGTTACGCAAATTTTGGCGATTCAGGGGACTTTTTGAGGGTGCGGACAATATTTTCAAAAATGTACCTAAACGAAATATTTTTCGGAAATATTTTTTGGCTTGACGGGTTTATTTTATTGCTTAATTGGCCCAAAACCCTTTTTGTCCCTTTAATTTTCATTAAAGGCCCATTAGTATATAATTTTCCTACTTAAACACTACTCTACCAAACCCTAACCCTAACCTAAACATTCGGCCGCCCATCCCCTTCAGCAACAACATCGTTTTTGTAGGGTCCTTCAACAGCCATCTCGAATTTCTTCAAGGTTTGCAAGAAAACTCCCTCCCCGTCTCTCCGGTGCTCGTCCTACGCGAAGATATCAGAGTTTACGAGCGTTTAAACGCAAATGTTATTTTCCTCATCATTCATGCTACTTATTGCTGATGTGTGTGTGTTTGCATGATAAATAATTTGGTCAAGAATGATAGTACCTTTTTGCAAAAGTTTTGGCATGAACATGCATATATTATTTTTGAAACTCACGCTATTCATGTTATTGTGCAAGGGCCTGCCGAAATATGGTGTTAGAGGATTGCTTAGGACGAGAGTGAAGGGGGCACTTTGCTGGAGTCGAGTCTTGGTTGGTTTGGATGCAGGTCGATCGCTTTTGAGTAGAGGTGGTGTAGTACCCGAAAAATCAATATGCATAGATATGTGCATAATTTCTATTATTTAATTTTAAATGCTTATTATTTTAAGAAATTGTTGATTTAATTGCATTTAAATCATTTACGATATTTTTTAGGATTTTTAAATCACGTATTTCAAATTTTAGCTTTTTAGATATATACGCGAGACCGGACCGGAGATAGGAAATCGGAGATGAATTTTATGATCCAAAAATATTCCTAAATTTATTCCGAGCTAAGAAATAATTTATTTTATTGAAATCAAGTGGATTTTAGTCTACTTTAATTAATTAATCACCAATTTAGTTGTAAGCTTCTTAATTCATCAAGATTATGCTTAATTAACCTTTTAATCAAGCTTATCTAGCCTAGGATTCTACTTAGCAAAACTTAAACAAATCCTACACTAATTGGCAACCTAATCTCGATCATATTCTAATCCACACAATCCCAACTTGACACCATTTAACTCCCCCAACAACAAGAAAACAAATGACAACCATTCGACATGCATGTCCCCCCAACTTGACATCAATTACTCAACCATGCACCACCTTATTTGACCACAAGCCTTCACCACCTTCTTCATTCTCCCTAGCATGAAATATTAGAGATTTAGAAGCTCCAATTCTCACCCAAGACAGCAACAACAGCAAGGTGTCTTCATTTCCGTTTCCGTGTCTCCCAATCCGACGTATCATGTCATTTATTGTAAAAAAAAACAACCTAAGGCGTGTATATACGTTTCTTTTCTCTTCGATCAAGTCATATATTGATTTTTAGACATCACATGTACATGATTTAAAGGCAATAACCGAAATTATTACAGCAACACTTCACAAAATTGTGCACTTTTCGGCTTCCACCTATGCCTTCACGGGTTGGCTTGTTCTTTTGATTTCATGGATTGGCTCGGCTCCAGGCGTTCAAGGCTGCTTATGGTCATGTTAGAGGGTGTGTTAGGAAAGTCCATTGGTTTGAGCCCTTTCGCCCCAGCAAAACCATTTTTGATAGCAACTCTCCATGTTGCAATTTATGAGTATCGATTTGCATGGTTTATTGCCTAAGGTGAGGGTTCGGATCTTGGCTGCTCTAGGGGCTGTAGCCATGGTTAGAATACCTCCTTAACATGTCTTGGACGTGACAAAGATGACCTTTCATGGCTTGGTTCATGGTCTCATCTATTTTTAAAATAAACAAGACAAGTGCCCCTTCGGTTTCAATTTTCTGGTTTTTGTTATGTGAGTTGGTTTTCCGTGTAGGCACTGTCTTCGCCAAATACATAGGGCACGGACCCCGTGCCTGGGTCCGTCTTCAGGTCCGTGCAGGCACTGGAATAGCTCATCTCATGAAGTACAAGACACGGACCCCGTGTGCAGGTCCGTGTGCAGGTCCGTCCAGACTCGGTCTGCTCCATCAATGCTTGAATGATATTCCGTTGGCCTCCAAACGTACTCCCATGCATCACGACCCCTTCAGGCTTGCTCATGACTCCTTGTAGTGCCTCCTTGAATCTCTTTAGTCGACACCTCGTGATTGGTCCCTCCGGCAACTGCAAAGGATCCCATGCTTTCCTTGGGACGTCCATGTTCGCATCACCTTGCATACGAAGCAACTGCTGGATCTGCTCACTATGGACCTTGGCTTGCTCTTTCAACAACTTGCCGAACTCATCGATAACTCTAGAGGAAGAACTATCCTCACCCTCTACGGCTTTCCTCTTAGGAGGCATACTCTACAATGTGCTCACAAAATACAAATCAATAAATAACAATGAATAGATGTAGAAGAAGACATACCCCGGACTGTTGAAAGTAGACGAAGTCATATGCATTGGTCCGAAGAACGGTGCTCTGATACCACTAAATGTGACACCTCGACCCGTAATAAATAAAATAGCAGCGGAATTTAAAATTTTTACTTGAAGGGAGGAATGATTCAAAATACATTTCCATAAAACCTTTAAATCCAAAATAAATACATGATCATTCAAATGATATAACAAAAATACAAAATATCATTCCTATGATCATGCCCAAAATGCCATCAAAATAACTCCTTCCTTCCTTCTCTATATGCATATGACTCCGGCCCACAATCAACGTCCTGGTCCGTCGCTCTGATCTACATCACATGGATAAACTGAAATGAGTATAAAACTCAGCAAGTGGAACTCTTACATAGCATACTCTGAAAATCATAGCTTTAAAAACGTAAATACCATCAACTCTGAAATGTGGATAATAAAGCATAGCATAACAATAAGATGGTATTTCTCTTTTCTCTGTATTGGATTGATATCTATATAGTATCTCTGTCTCTGTGCCTATATCCCATCGACATAAATCGACAACTCTGAGGGATATAAGCCTATGGTCGTTGATCAACTAATTGCATGCAATCTCTGACTATGAATCTATCAATCCAATAAAACAATTTGAATTCTCTCTTTGGCATTTCAACAAACACTTTGCAAACTCTTTTCTCTTGTATTCCCTTTTCAATAATTGAGACATAAAATGCCTCCAATATACATAACAACTGTATCAATACATAAACATGAATGAATGAAGGGAATAACACCTTAAAACCATTGAAAAACAATACATATAGTATCATGTGAGCACAATAAATGATATTCCACTTACTACACTTGCAATCTCTTGATTCTAATCCTTTGATAGCAATCCTACACAATAACCCATAAATAACACCATCAATAACCCAATAATCAAAAACCCATGTCAATTAACCCATAAAACCAACAAAATCAACAAACCCATATCATCTCTCACCCCAACACCAAGAATAATCAAACCAAAAGCTTACCTTAGCTTCCTAGAACCAAGAAGAACTTTGATCTCAACACCAATCACCAACTAAGAGCTTGAATTAAAGAAAAGAAAGGAAGAAAATGAAGAAACCCTAGTCTCCCAAGAGTTGGAATCGAGATGGAGAGGAAAAGAAATGAGGGAAAGTAAGCCAACTCATCCATTTAAGCACTTAAAATCACGAAACACGACTTCACAGTTCATCACCGCGGGTGCGGTAACCCTTGCACCGCGGGTGCGCTAAGCTCACGGCCTCCCAACCAAAAATCTGGAATTGACGACCGCGGGTGCGGTCCTTAACTTACAGCGGGTGCGGTACCAAAAACACCGCGGGTGCGGTGAAGCTACGGGAAAAACCATCACATTCTGAAACACAAGAGCGCGGGTGCGGTCCCCTCTCGGCCAAGACAAAATCTAATGCAATTAAAATCGAACCGAAACGCTGATACAAAACAACCACCATCAATGAGCAACAACAATACCCCAAATAATGATAACCAACAATACTATAACCCATAAACACAACTCTAACATCACACTAAACTAAACCTTAATCAAATAATCAATAATCATACGAGACTTAAACCGTACCATACACTGGGCTAGGCTATTACAGAACTTCTCTTGATACTTCAGTTGTACTTGTTCAATTCGATCGATCAGTTGACACTTTCAGTTTGCGTCTGAGTAGCTTCAGTTTAAGCTTGACAACTGATCAGTTCGAAGTCTGATCAGTTTTAGTTTCTAACACTTAGGTAAACTCATTAGAAACAAATAAACAAGTTTTGTTAACATTCAAATCAAGATTGAGAACATGAGATGTTCCAAAAGAGCTGCTGGAATTTCTGCATGTGCAACGCTTCAAACCCTACCCGGCTATTAAGTGCTATCCCTCGGCCCAAGCCCCAAACCATCAAGACCGGATAGGACATGACTAACCACTTAAAACCTTCACTGGCCTAACCCTAACCACGTCGACAACCCCAAGCACACACAAGGCTCGGTCTTGTCAAGGAAACCCTAGCCACCTGTAATGCACATGGGCTATCCCGGTCAGGCTTAAGTCCTCTCACGGTTATCCCATTACCCATTACTCAAAGAACTTTTCCAGCTCAGGCACTGGAGTTTTTACCTCCCCAAGATTAGAACCCAAGACCTCATGGACATATATAGATATTTGCAGCAATCCGGGTACCAGTTGATCTACTAGCTCAACTGGTACCAGGATTGCTGCCAAGATCTATATATGTCCATAAGCTCTTGGGTTCTAATCCTGGGAAGGTAAAAACTCCAGTGCCTGGGCTGGAGAAGTTCTATGAGTAATGGGTAATGGGATAACCGTGGGGGGACTTATGCCCGCATTTTTTTTTGTAATGCACATGGGCTATCCCGATCAAGCTTAAGTCCCCTCACGGTTATCCCATTACCCATTACTCATAGAACTTCTCCAGCCCAGGCACTGGAGTTTTTACCTCCCCAGGATTAGAACCCAAGACCTCATGGACATATATAGATCTTGACAGCAATACTGGTACCAGGTGATCTACTGCTCAAATGGTACCAGGATTGCTGCCAAGATCTATATAAGTTGAGGAGGTTTTTGGTTCTAATCCTGGGGAGGTAAAAGCTCCAGTGCCTGGGCTGGAGAAGTTTTATGAGTAATGGGTAATGGGATAATCGTGAGGGGACTTAAGCCCAATCGCTTCGATTCTTTGAAGCAAGCTCTTATTTCAGCGCTGATCTTGTCCATGCCTTCTGGGCCCGGAGATTTTGTATTGTATACCGATGTTTCAAAGCTCGGTCTAGGCGCAGTGTTGATGCAGCATGGGAAAGTAATAGCGTATGCTTCTTGTCAGTTGAAGATCCACGAGAAGAACTACCCTACTCATGATCTTGAGTTAGCTGATGTAGTATTTGCCTTGAAGATTTGGAGGCATTATCTATACGGAGAGAAGTGTCAGATCTTTACCGACCACAAGAGCCTCAAGTACTTCTTTACACAGAAAGAGTTGAATATGCGTCAGAGGCGTTGGTTGGAGTTAGTCAAGGATTATGACGGTGACATTATCTACCATCCTGGTAAAGCTAATGTAGTAGCGGATGCTTTGAGCTGGAAAGTCGCAGTGATGGCTCATTTGACAGTTTAGAGGCCTCTTCAGAGTGAGATTCAGAGGTTTGATCTAGAGATTTATACTCAAGGTAGAGTTCCCCGTCTATCTACCTTGACGATTAAGTCTTCTTTATTAGACCGTATTCGCAGCGGTCAGTCATCTGATGAGCAGTTGGCGAAGTGAAGGCAGAGAGATGAGGCGAAGGGCAGTGTTTTGTACACAGTGAGTGATGGCATTGTTCGTTATCGAGATAGGATATGGGTTCCTAGCAGCGATTCTATTCGAGTGTCTGAGATAGACGTCGATCTACATCTAAGGCTCGTGAGATATAAATATTCCAGTATAAACAATGTATTAAATGCAATCATATAAAACATATATAAAAGCATAAACAAACATTAAAACATGTATCTAGTCTGACTACATGAATCAATGACTCGTGATCTAATCTTATCTTATCTCAAATCTAGGGATCCCAATCTAATTTAGACTTTGGTATGCTGTATCGAGTGTCTGAGATAGACGTCGATCTACATCTAAGGCTCTTCGATACACCGTAAGTCTAGAGTCTTACGGTTCTGAGAAAGACTCGGCGGTTCTGCCCTAGCTAGGCTGATCTGCCCTAGACTCGGACTCTGACTCTGTTCTAAGTCACTATATTAACATATTGATCAGAAAATCTGCAAATATCAATGCAATAAAATAAAGTATATGATTTAGGGAAACTCAATTCAAACCTAACTCGAGTTGTGCAATCCCGAATCAACATTTATTTATACCTTTCTTGCTGTCGATCTGATAAAATCAAAGTCTGGGTTCAAAGTCTGTCACTGTTCAATCTGGCAATGACAATATCAATATTCTGTACCAATATTCTAATCAAATCACAACATCTCTGTTTTATCAAATTCTGACAGTACAACAGTACAATCTTGCGATACTGATAATACTATATCAGTCTATATCAATTCCAAACATTTACAATCAACTACCATACAAATCTGATATCAATTCTAGTCAATTTCCTTCTGAAATTCATAAAAATTCCATATTCAGTCTGTTTCTTAATCTGACTTCGATTCTACACTGTCTAACATGTCAAGAACATCATATATGAACTCCATTCAATTCTGACAATATCATAATTTCAAGACATGTCAAAACGTAGTAAAACTTACGTCCGGTTGTAGCCTACGTTGCTAGGAACTCGATACCGATGTCGGATTCAAAATCAGACGGACGGATTTCTCACAAAAGGCGTAAGGATTTTCGATACAATTTCTCAGACCATTTTCTCGACTTTCCTTACTGATTTTCGAAGGATTTCGTACATATTTATATATATATCAATGCATGTAACAGCGAGGTGGCCTCATTTTTGCCAAACACGTCGCACCGCGGGTGCGGTAGCAACGGGACCGCGGGTGCGCTGCGTGTATTAATCCATATCCATTTTCCAGAAGTCAAGACCGCGGGTGCGGTCTTGTTTTTACCATGGGTGCGGTCTCACTTTTTCAAAAATTGCTACCCTACTGGACATGCACCGCGGGTGCGGTGTCTTCTCGACCGCGGGTGCGGTATTGCTTCGGCAGTAAATTCCAAATTCAGAATAAATGGTCGCGCATTATCTTAAATCGTGTCTCCGTTGGCCCTTTCGTAATCATGTTAAATTATAAATCAATAATCTTTGATTAACGGTGATTAATTCTCGGGCATTACATTTTTCCCCCCCTAAGATACGATTTCGTCCTCGAAATCACAGGCATTTCATTCGTATCACTAAGGAGTATAAATACAGAACTGTATAAGAAATTTACATTATCGAAACAACTCTGGGAACTCTTGTCTCATATCTGATTCAGTCTCCCAAGTTGCTTCTTCAGTGCCATGACGAGTCCATTGAACTTTTACAAGTGGAATAGTCTTCGTTCTGAGCTGTTTTTGTTTACGATCAATAATCTGAATCGGTTTTTCAACATAGCTCAACGTTTCATCCAGCTTGGCCTCGTCTGGCTGAATAGCATGTGAAGCATCAGGAAGGTATTTCCTTAATAACGATACATGAAAGACATCATGTATCCCAGATAATGAAGGCGGTAAAGCGAGTCGATAAGCACGATCCCCTATCTTCTCGAGAATCTCATAAGGCCCAATGTATCGTGGAGATAGATTCCCTTTCTTGCCAAATCTGACAACTCCTCTGAAAGGTGAAATCTTTAAGAAAACTCGAACTCCTGCCTCAAATACCAACGGTCTACGTCGAACATTGGCATATTTGGCATGTCTGTCTTGTGCTGACTTCATTTTCTTTCGAATTAGCTTCACTTTTTCTGTCATATCTCTGATCATATCTGGTCCAATCTCAGGTACTTCAGAGATATCATCCCAATAAAGAGGGGATCTGCATTTCTTTCCGTACAACGCTTCAAATGGTGCCATCTCGATACTCGTCTGATAGCTGTTGTTGTACGAAAATTCACAAAGAGGCAATGCATCTTGCCAATTAGTGCTAAAATCTAGCACTACTGCTCTTAGCATATCCTCCAGTGTCTGGATAGTCCGCTCTGACTGTCCGTCGGTCTGTGGATGATATGCGGTACTCAGATGTAACTTCGTACCGAGAGCTTGCTGCAAACTCTGCCAGAAGTGCGAAGTAAATCGAGGATCACGGTCTGATACAATTGACTTCGGCACTCCGTGCAATCTGACCACTTCTCTGACATAGATCTCTGCCATCTGGTCAAATCTGTACGTCATCTTATACGGTATAAAACATGCGGATTTGGTCAATCTGTCAATAACGACCCAAATCGCATCACAACCTCTGGAGGAACGCGGCAACTGCGTCACAAAATCCATGGAAATGTGATCCCATTTCCATTCAGGAATGGACAAGCTCTGTAATAATCTGTTGCGACTTTGATTGTTGCACTCCCAAGAGCAGGTTGTCCACAAGTAATATAATTCGGTGAGTCTGAATATCGTATCCACATGTTAGCTAAGGTAATTACAAGTCCACTACAATGTCTTTTTGTTTTGTTATTGTTTTTGTTTCTTTTTAATTTTAATTGTTTGAATATTTAATGGGTAAATTTTAATTGTTCAAATTTTAATTTAAGTAGTTGAGATTAAAGGATCCACTATTGGTATTTTAATAAAGTTAACATTAACGAACAATATTGAAATCCACTTAATAAAATGGTTCCAATATATTAAATAATCATATTTATATTATGTTATAAATTATTATCTCATAAATATATAATATATACCAAAACTTATAAATGTGGTCAAGTATTTATTGTGCTATATATATATATATATATATATATATTTATATTATAAAACATTTAATTAATGTACAATTTTTATGTTTATCACACCTCCCAACCAGCTTATTGCTAGTCCCTAGCAATTTAAGCGTTAATAACAATACAAAACATATTGATTAATTTAAATAGAAATGTAATCAGAACTATCTAAGTGTTTAAATTAAATTTGAAAACTGTCAAATTTATATCAAGATCATCATAATTATAATTTATGAAATAATTTGAGATGATTAATTCAAAGCTTATTTCAGGTAGTTAAATGTACACGGCCTTCAGAAATTCCTAGTAAGAGTCTCAACTCCATATCCTCACAGGTTAATAAATGTTTCAATTTATGGCAATGATTTCTCTCATGGAGTTAGAATACAGATAAATGCTCAGAAAAATGGTTTACAGAATGCAGACAGACAAACGAGCCAAACTAATCAAAAGATAGGAAATCCATTGATTTAAAATCCAGTTGTTCTTATTATATATATTTTTTTCCTGATTTTTTTTTTTTACATCATGGAATCAAACTAAGTTTATGCTTCTTGACCACATATTTATTTAATTTGTACAATGTATTTCTCTCTCTTTTTTTTTTATTTGTATTTTTATGAGAGAAAAATGGGTCGCAGCATTTAACTTAAATTACATAAATCTTCAACATCTTTCTTTCTTTTTTTTTTTCTTCGCTTTTTTTTTTCAGGAAATATCAATATTTTTTTTTTCAAAATAAGAACTCAAGATCTAAACAATTGATAGCCTCTCCGATGATCAATAAAGGCTCGCAAGCTGTTTTCTCAATCCTCTCCACTCACTCACAAAATATGTGTGAGTTCAAAAATTTTAGGCACTCTTATAAGGTATATCTTGGGCCATATACTTTAATACCTAATTTTATCACAATAGTTAATCACTCAAAAAGATTTTATAAATCATATTTTTATATTGATCAGAATATTAAAAATGACCTTTTTTCAAATAAAAATTTAAACATTCTTAAATAGATTAATGCATGTTCTAATTTAAATCTTTCAAATATGTAATGTATGACATTTTTGCAAAAATTACTAAGGTACAAACAATAAACATGGTTTTATTTTGAAATAATATTTAATTTTTTTTTTAAAATTTGTTTTTTTTTAAATGTGTTCTCCCCCCAATCAGAATATGACATTGTCCCTAATGTCAAAATAGCTATTAATAAAGAGTACATAATGAAAGAGATATCACCTGGAATTTTATTGAAGATAACAAACTGAAACAAACGCAAACCAATCCACGACTTTTGAATCAATGATCCAACTTCCTTTTCTTACTGCTTGATTGCGACCAATTGATCTTTGTTATCATCGGATCAGGCTTATGAACAAAAGCTTCCAAATCATCAATTAATTGATCGGCAGTTGAAGCACAGATGAGCATCCGTCGTGAATTTTCTGAAATGAAATTCTGTTCCACAGCTTTATCAAGAAATGTCAACAAACTGTCATAATAATTATTGATATTCAACAAGCCCACAGGTTTATTATGGATATTAAGTTGTGCCCAAGAAACAGTGTGAAAAATTTCTTCTAATGTACCAAAACCACCTGGTAGTGCGATAAAAGCATCAGAATTTTCAATCATTTTGGTGATTATTTCATACATAGAAGAAACTTTTAATTCTTCCCTAATCGTAACACCTGTAATATTTCCTTCAGCTAAAGCTGTAGGAATAATACCCAAAACCTGACTACCTCCAAGATGAGCAGATGTTGAAACAGATCCCATTAACCCAATATTACCTCCCCCATATACCAAGTGAATTTTTCTCTCAGCCAGTATCTTTCCAAGATTATTCGCTGCTTCTACAAACACTTCATTTTTTCCAGGACTCGACCCACAAAATACACAAATATTTTTCAATGTTTGTGCAGAGGATCCAGCCATGTTTTTACTTTCTTTTTTTTTCTGCGAAAATAGAGAGAAAGATGAGAGATTTTATAGGGGTAATATGTTATCATGACAAAACTATGGGTCACAGTTGTAAACAGAATAAAAAGTAAAAACAATAATGACACACATGCATATAAACAGTAGTGTGATTGTGGCTCACAATTTTCCTCTGGTTTTACGTCCAGAAACGGCTTCAACGCCTTCTATGAGTCGAGGATATGCTTCCCATCCAATTTTCTTATAAATTGGCAAACAGGGTCGTTTTTAGTCAGATTCCAAAGACTATGACGCTCATCTTGAAATTGTTTCCATAAAAGGAGAAGTTCAATATGCACATGTCCACTAGAATGCGTCTCAAGAGTCAATAAGATGTTATCTAAAGACTCCTTACTCAGCCCATTCTTAATGAAACCAATTTTATCTTCTCTGTTATTGGAAACACATCCCAAAGATCTGCAACGTTTGTCACAAGTCGATCTCGCACACTTATGACAAACCCCTAAACTTTTGGCCCTTCGTTTTTTCGCATAAGTGCTTTTTCCTAATCCAGGAAAATACCGAATGAGCAATGATTGTGGAACTTCTCCTCCTAATCGGACCTTAGCTTCAATTACAAGACGAATATCTTCTGGAATTCCTTTTTGCATTAGCAATCTCAATCTTTCACACCTTCCTGCATAAATTTTTCTTAGAACATTTTCAGAAACAGAGAGAAAATATTTACAAATTTTTGAAAGAATTTCATCCATTTTGAAAAGAAAAGAAATGATTTTTTTTTTATTTTTGTATCAGCAATTGTGGGAAACTGGTTTAACCGACTATGAGAGTCACGGAGTACCGTTATCCGCCATTTAACCGGGAAAATAAAAAGATTAAGAAAACCTGAAATAAAAACAAACAAACTTAAATGCAACATAAAAATTTAAGGATCAGAAAGGGAAATAAACTCTTCTTGAAAGATTTCATTTTCCAAAAATGGTTTAAGCCTTTGTCCATTTACTTTAAAAATATCACCGTTTTTAGGATTTTCAATATCCACAGCTCCATAAGGATACACATCCAGTTGTTCTTATTATATATATTTTTTTCCTGATTTTTTTTTTTTACATCATGGAATCAAACTAAGTTTATGCTTCTTGACCACATATTTATTTAATTTGTACAATGTATTTCTCTCTCTTTTTTTTTTTATTTGTATTTTTATGAGAGAAAAATGGGTCGCAGCATTTAACTTAAATTACATAAATCTTCAACATCTTTCTTTCTTTTTTTTTTTCTTCGCTTTTTTTTTTTCAGGAAATATCAATATTTTTTTTTCAAAATAAGAACTCAAGATCTAAACAATTGATAGCCTCTCCGATGATCAATAAAGGCTCGCAAGCTGTTTTCTCAATCCTCTCCACTCACTCACAAAATATGTGTGAGTTCAAAAATTTTAGGCACTCTTATAAGGTATATCTTGGGCCATATACTTTAATACCTAATTTTATCACAATAGTTAATCACTCAAAAAGATTTTATAAATCATATTTTTATATTGATCAGAATATTAAAAATGACCTTTTTTCAAATAAAAATTTAAACATTCTTAAATAGATTAATGCATGTTCTAATTTAAATCTTTCAAATATGTAATGTATGACATTTTTGCAAAAATTACTAAGGTACAAACAATAAACATGGTTTTATTTTAAAATAATATTTAATTTTTTTTTTAAAATTTGTTTTTTTTTAAATGTGTTCTCCCCCCAATCAGAATATGGCATTGTCCCTAATGTCAAAATAGCTATTAATAAAGAGTACATAATGAAAGAGATATCACCTGGAATTTTATTGAAGATAACAAACTGAAACAAACGCAAACCAATCCACGACTTTTGAATCAATGATCCAACTTCCTTTTCTTACTGCTTGATTGCGACCAATTGATCTTTGTTATCATCGGATCAGGCTTATGAACAAAAGCTTCCAAATCATCAATTAATTGATCGGCAGTTGAAGCACAGATGAGCATCCGTCGTGAATTTTCTGAAATGAAATTCTGTTCCACAGCTTTATCAAGAAATGTCAACAAACTGTCATAATAATTATTGATATTCAACAAGCCCACAGGTTTATTATGGATATTAAGTTGTGCCCAAGAAACAGTGTGAAAAATTTCTTCTAATGTACCAAAACCACCTGGTAGTGCGATAAAAGCATCAGAATTTTCAATCATTTTGGTGATTCTTTCATACATAGAAGAAACTTTTAATTCTTCCCTAATCTTAACACCTGTAATATTTCCTTCAGCTAAAGCTGTAGGAATAATACCCAAAACCTGACTACCTCCAAGATGAGCAGATGTTGAAACAGATCCCATTAACCCAATATTACCTCCCCCATATACCAAGTGAATTTTTCTCTCAGCCAATATCTTTCCAAGATTATTCGCTGCTTCTACAAACACTTCATTTTTTCCAGGACTCGACCCACAAAATACACAAATATTTTTCAATGTTTGTGCAGAGGATCTAGCAATGTTTTTACTTTCTTTTTTTTTCTGCGAAAATAGAGAGAAAGATGAGAGATTTTATAGGGGTAATATGTTATCATGACAAAACTATGGGTCACAGTTGTAAACAGAATAAAAAGTAAAAACAATAATGACACACATGCATATAAACAGTAGTGTGATTGTGGCTCACAATTTTCCTCTGGTTTTACGTCCAGAAACGGCTTCAACGCCTTCTATGAGTCGAGGATATGCTTCCCATCCAATTTTCTTATAAATTGGCAAACAGGGTCGTTTTTAGTCAGATTCCAAAGACTATGACGCTCATCTTGAAATTGTTTCCATAAAAGGAGAAGTTCAATATGCACATGTCCACTAGAATGCGTCTCAAGAGTCAATAAGATGTTATCTAAAGACTCCTTACTCAGCCCATTCTTAATGAAACCAATTTTATCTTCTCTGTTATTGGAAACACATCCCAAAGATCTGCATCGTTTGTCACAAGTCGATCTCGCACACTTATGACAAACCCCTAAACTTTTGGCCCTTCGTTTTTTCGCATAAGTGCTTTTTCCTAATCCAGGCAAATACCGAATGAGCAATGATTGTGGAACTTCTCCTCCTAATCGGACCTTAGCTTCAATTACAAGACGAATATCTTCTGGAATTCTTTTTTGCATTAGCAATCTCAATCTTTCACACCTTCCTGCATAAATTTTTCTTAGAACATTTTCAGAAACAGAGAGAAAATATTTACAAATTTTTGAAAGAATTTCATCCATTTTGAAAAGAAAAGAAATGATTTTTTTTTATTTTTGTATCAGCAATTGTGGGAAACTGGTTTAACCGACTATGAGAGTCACGGAGTACCGTTATCCGCCATTTAACCGGGAAAATAAAAAGATTAAGAAAACCTGAAATAAAAACAAACAAACTTAAATGCAACATAAAAATTTAAGGATCAGAAAGGGAAATAAACTCTTCTTGAAAGATTTCATTTTCCAAAAATGGTTTAAGCCTTTGTCCATTTACTTTAAAAATATCACCGTTTTTAGGATTTTCAATATCCACAGCTCCATAAGGATACACATGCTTTACAACATATGGGTCTGTCCATCTTGATCGTAATTTTCCTGGGAATATGTGAATTCGAGAATTATAAAGCAAAACTTTTTTACCAATCTCAAAAGATTTTCTAAGAATTATTTTATCATGAAATGATTTGATTTTTATTTTATAAATCCTTGAATTCTCATACGCATCATTTCTGAGTTCATTAAGTTCATTAAGTTGCAATTTACGCAATTTGTTGTCATCATCCATGCTTGAATTTAAAGTTTTGATCGCCCAATAAGCTTTATGTTCCAATTCCACAGGCAAATGACAATGTTTTCCATAAACCAACCTATAGGGAGACATATTCAATGATGTTTTAAAAGCTGTTCGATATGCCCACAGTGCATCATTAAGTCGCAGAAACCAATCTTTTCTATTTGAGTTAATAGTTTTTTCCAAAATTTGCTTTATCTCCCTATTAGCTAATTCAACTTGTCCATTTGTTTGAGAATGATAAGGAGTAGTTACTTTGTGAGTAATACCATATTTTTTCATTAATGAAGCAAATGGTTTATTAACAAAGTGAGTTCCCCCATCACTTATCATAGCTCGAGGAATTTCGAATCTACTGAAAATATTTTCTTTCAAAAATTTGATGATGATTTTATGATCATTTGTTCGACATGGAATTGCCTCTATCCATTTGGAAACATAATCAACTGCAACTAAAATATACAAGTATCCAAACGACGGTGGAAAAGGTCCCATAAAATCAATTCTCCAACAGTCAAAGATTTCAATTTCAATGATAGGATTTAAAGGCATCATGTTTCTTTTTGAAATTGCACTCAATTTTTGACAATTTTCACAGATCTTGCAGATTTCGTGGATGTCTTTAAACAAAGTGGGCCAATAAAATCCACACTGCAGGATTTTTGCAGCTGTTTTCTATGAAGAAAAATGTCCTCCGCATGCTTCTGAATGACAAAATTTAATGACACTACTTACCTCATTGTCGGGTATGCAACGTCAAAAAATTTGATCTGGACAGTACTTGAACAGCGACGGATCATCCCAATAAAAGTTTTTTACCTCATTCAAAAATTTTCTTTTATCTTGGGAACTCCATTGTGGTGGCATTTTTCCTGTCACAAGAAAATTTACTATGTTAGCAAACCAAGGTGTAGTAGTAACTGAAAATAGATGTTCATCAGGAAAATTATCGTTAATTGGTGTCATTTCAAAAGATGATCCTGTTACTAGTCTCGATGCTACGACATTCTCGGTTCCTTTTTTATCTTTGATCACAATGTCAAATTCTTGGAGCAACAAAATCCATCGTATCAGTCGTGGCTTTGCATCCTGTTTCGTCAACAAATATCTAATAGCAGAATGATCAGTAAACACAATATTCGTTGATCCAATCAAATAAGAACGAAATTTATCTAATGCAAATATTACAGCAAGTAGTTCTTTTTCAGTTGTGGAGTAATTCATTTGAGCATTGTTTAAAGTTCTACTTGCATAATATATCACATAAGGCTTACCGTTTCTTCTTTGACCCAGTACTGCACCGACTGCATAATCACTCGCGTTGCACATGATTTCAAATGGTAAAGACCAATCAGGAGGTTGCATGATAGGAGCTGATGTTAAATGTCGAATGATTTTATCAAAAGCATTTTGACATTCTTGAGTCCACTCAAATGCAGTGTCTTTTGTTAAGAGGTTACAAATGAGTTTAGGGATTAAACTAAAGTCCTTTATAAACCTCCTATAAAATCCAGCATGTCCCAAAAATGAGCGAATTTCTTTAATGGTTTTTGGAGGGGGTAAATTGGCAATGACATCAACTTTTGCTTTATCAACTTCAATTCCATGAGACGACACGACATGTCCCAAAACAATTCCATATGTAATCATGTAATGACATTTTTCCCAATTTAAAATAAGACCTTTTTCCTCGCATCTTTTTAAAACTTTTTCCAAATTTTCAAGACAATTATCAAATGTATTCCCTAAGACAGTTAAATCATCCATGAAAATTTCCAAACAAATTTCAACCATGTCGCAAAAAATGCTTAGCATACATCTTTGAAATGTTGCTGGGGCATTGCATAATCCAAATGGCATCCTTCTAAATGCAAATGTTCCAAAAGGACATTTGAATGTAGTTTTTTCTTGATCTTCTAGTGCAATGGGGATTTGATAATAGCCTGAATATCCGTCAAGAAAACAGTAGTAGGGATGATCTGCTACTCTTTCTAAAATTTGATCCAAAAATGGTAATGGAAAATGATCTTTTCTAGTGGCGTCATTTAATTTTCTATAATCAATACACATCCGCCAACTAGATGGGACTCGACTTGTTAACAATTCACCTTTTTCATTTTTTATCACTGTGATGCCAGATTTTTTTGGAACTACTTGTGTTGGGCTTACCCACTTGCTATCAGAAATAGGGTAGATAATCCCAACATCAAGTAATTTGAGAACTTCAGTTTTCACAACATCTTTCATGTGTGGATTTAATTTCCTTTGTGGTTGTTGAGATGTTTTAGCATTTTCTTCTAAGTGAATTTTGTGAGTGCAAATTAGTGGATTAATGCTCTTGAGATCTTTTAGTGTCCAACCAATTACATTTTTACGTCTTTTAAGCATATCAACTAATTTACCTTATTGATTACTTGATAGTTTGGAAGAAATTACCACCGGATATGTTTCATCTTCTCCAAGAAATGCATACTTCAATTCTTCTGGCAAGGGTTTTAACTCCAATATTGGTGGTTCGTCTTTGTTCTCATATTTTGCATCAAATTCTTTCTCTGATCCTGGTAATGAGTGATACCTGATAAAATCATCAAGATCAATTTCAATATTTTCTTTAATAGTTTCAATTTAACAAATATCTAATTGATCACGAGCACTCCCTTCTTGAATGTTTTCTTCCACAAGAGTTTCAATAAGATTTTCATCTTCACTTTCATCTCCTTTGTCATGTGGTTGCTTACAAAGATTAAAAACATTGAGCTCTAAGGTCATGTTACACAATGACAACTTCATTATTCCATTCCTGCAATTTATAAGAGCATTAGAAGTTGCTAAAAATGGACGACCCAAAATTACAGGAATTGCATTATAAGCTTCGATACGTTTTGTATCTAAAACTATGAAATCGACAGGATATACAAAGTTATCAACTTGGACCAACACGTTTTCTACCATACCCCTTGGCACTTTAACAGATCTATCGGCAAGTAAAAGTGTTACCGAAGTAGGTTTTAACTCGCCTAGATTGAGTTCTTGATAAACTGAATATGGAAGTAAATTAACACTAGCTCCAAGGTCAAGCAAGGCTTTTTTAATCTTTCGTTCTCCAATAATACAAGAAATAGTAGGACAACCAGGGTCTTTGTATTTCAAAGCATTATTATTTTGAATGATTGCACTTACTTGTTCGGCTAAAAATGCTTTCTTTTTCACATTCAATTTTCTTTTCACAGTGCACAAGTCTTGCAGAAATTTAGCATATGATGGTACCTGTTTTATTGCATCTAATAAAGGAATATTAACTTTTACTTGTTTAAAAATATCATATATATCAGAATTCATATTTGATTTTTTTGTATTTTTCAATACATGAGGGAATGGTGGTGACACTGTCTGTTGAACCTCCTCTTCGCAAGTTATGGGTTCCACTTCCTTACCCTTTGGAGTTGATTTATCATCATCTTCACAAGGTTCAAGAATGGATTTTTCCACAACCTTACCACTTCGAAGGGTAATAACAGATTTTACCTGATCCATCGGTTGAGTTCCAGAAGTTCCAGTTTGTGAATGATGATCCTTGGGATTAGGCAGAGGTTGTGAAGGAAATTTACCTTTTTCATGAACATTAAGTGCAGATGCAAATTTAGCAAGAGTATCTTTCAAATCTGTCATGGTTTGAGCAGTTTGAGTATTGATAGACTCTTGCTTTGCAATGAAAGAATTCAATGTATCTTCCAAATTTCTTTTCGGCGGAGGAACATAAGGTGCATAATTTTGAAAATTTTGTTGATTTTGAAAATGTGGTTGCGGAAATTGTGCAGCATTATCATTCCTCCAACTAAAATTTGGATGGTTTCGCCAACCTGGATTGTAATTTTGAGAAAATGGTTCAAAATTTGGCCTTTTGAAATTGTTCAAAACATTGGCTTGTTCATGGAGACATTCTTTAAAAGAGGGCAAAGTGGGACAATCTTTTGTAAAATGATCACTTGTATCACAGATGTGACACGCAATTTCTTGAACAGAATTTAATTGACCATTCTTTTTCAATTCAAGTGCATCAACTTTTCTTGCCAAAGAGGTAAATCTAGCTTGAAGATCATGTTCATCTTTCAGAGTGTACATACCTCCACCAGATGTAGGAGATTGAATCTTGTTTGAGGGTTCGATTGTACCTATAGTGTCCCAATTTTGATCATTTTCAGCTAATGAATCGAGATACTCAATTGCCTCGTTTGGATCTTTATCTTCAAATGTTCCATTACACATAAATTCAACCATTTGCCTATCTTTAGGTGTTAAGCTTTCATAAAATTGAGAAACAACTCTCCAAATTTCAAAACCATGATGTGGACAAAGATTAAGCAATTCTTTGTATCTATCCCAACACTGATAAAAAGTTTCTCCTTGTTTTTGAGTGAAAGTGATGATTTGCCTTTTGAAAGAATTTGTTCTATGAGATGGAAAAAACTTTTTCAAAAATTGTTGTTGCAATTCATCCCAAGTTCGAATGGACCCCGATCTAAGATTTTGTAGCCAAGTTTTAGCTTTATATTTTAAAGAAAAAGGAAAAAGCTTAAGTCGAATGGTGTTCATGCTACAATTTAGATCATTATATGTGTTGCACACTTCTTCAAACTCTCGTAAAAGCATGTATGGATTTTCAGAATCTAAGCCATGAAAATTGGGTAAAAGTTGGATAATACCAGGCTTAAAATTGAAATGAGACGCATCAGGGGGAAAAACTAGACATGAAGATGCACTAGTACGTGTAGGATTCATGTGATCTCTAAGTGTTCTTCGCCTATCATGATCATGTTGAGATTGAATTTCATCTTCATTTTCTTGGATGGGTTCTTCCACCATTTTTTGTAAAAATAAAGGGTTATTTCGAATGAGTCGACCACTAAGTGTACGTGACCAAATGTTCATTCAAATGTAAATGCAAAAGAATAAAAACACACAAAAGCAATAAAAATTCAAATAAAGAAAAATAAACTATAAACAAAATTATATAGACTTGAAATTAAATTATACTTCCCCGGCAACGGCGCCAAAAACCTGTTGCGACTTTGATTGTTGCACTCCCAAGAGCAGGTTGTCCACAAGTAATATAATTTTGTGAGTCCGAATATCGTATCCACAGGGAAGCTAAGGTAATTACAAGTCCACTACAATGTCTTTTTGTTTTGTTATTGTTTTTGTTTCTTTTTAATTTTAATTGTTTGAATATTTAATGGGTAAATTTTAATTGTTCAAATTTTAATTTAAGTAGTTGAGATTAAAGGATCCACTCTTGGTATTTTAATAAAATTAACATTAACGAACAATATTGAAATCCACTTAATAAAATGGTTCCAATATATTAAATAATCATATTTATATTATGTTATAAATTATTATCTCATAAATATATAATATATACCAAAACTTATAAATGTGGTCAAGTATTTATTGTGCTCTATATATATATTTGTAAACACTAAATCAAGGTTCCCATTTTAAATGGTAGGTAAAACCAAACTAACATTTAAATGGTACCAAGAAAATATTATTATAATATATTTATATATAGTAAATCAAGGAATCCAAGTTAAATGGTTGGCAAAACCAAACTAACATTTAAACGGTTCCAAGAATTTAATATTCTAATATATTTATATATAATAACTCAAGGCATCCACTTTAAATGGTTGGTAATACCAAACTAACACTTAAATGGTTCCAAGAATTTAGTGTAATATATAGCAACAATAAATCAAAACTCCCACTTATAAGTAGGGTATAAAAATGCTTAAAGAAATAAAAATATAACATAAACAATAAATAATGATTAAATAATATAAAACATAGATTCTTATCTTATAATAACCTTATTATCATGCCAAGAGCTTCACCTTATCATCTCAACTTTAGGAAGTTAGCTATTCATTATTCAAAGTGTAAAACTTTGAATATGAAATTAACATGCTAATTATATATAAATGAAGAAATAAAAGAAAAATATAGAGAGAAATATTATGAACTCAAAGATTTGTTCATAGAATGAGGGATATCTCAATACATTACAATGCATCCCTATTTATAGCCAAATTTGGGGAGACAACCACAAATAAAATATTATTTTTTACACATAAGTCTTCATTGGTGTTCCAAGAAATTAATATTATATTACACATCACTTTTGAAAATCTTCTTCTCCGAATTTGCTTCTTCACATAAAATGAAACATGTGGATAATTGAGTTGTCTAGTTGTGGTATTTTTTGTAGAATATTTGACTAAGTAATTTGAGAGATATGGTCAAAATACTAGAGCATGGTAAAACTGCCACTCCTTTGGTAACTTTAATTGTTGCTTAATTTGATCCCACTTGTGAGAGGATTTTTATCTCATGCTTGGCAACAATATTGTAGATCTTATAATCAACTTTCTACAGGTCCAAGAATCATCTTAATCCCATTTGCAACGCCAAGGTTATTCTTGTTTTATCGAACCTGTAAAAAATAGTAAAAACTTATAATTACACAACAACTTATATTTTATACAATTTATTATAAAACATATAATATTTAAACATTTAATAAAACAAAAACTATATATTTATATTATAAAACATTTAATTAATGTACAATTTTTATGTTTATAATTAATCCTCCTGGTTTCTTTCTTTCTACCTTCACCTGTTGGCAATTCAGACATTTGGAAACAAATTCGGCGATATCAGTCTTCATTTGTTTCCACCAGAACTGTCTTTTCAAATCATTGTACATCTTTCTGCCACCAGGATGAATACTAAATCGACTGTTGTGCGCTTCTGACAATATCTGTCGTCTCAAATCTGAAACATTCGGCACAACCAGACGATTATTCACATACAAGACGTTGTCACGTATCTGATATTCTGATCGATGTCCTGTTCTAACCATCGATACTGATTTCTGTACATTCTGATCACTTCGCTGAGCTGCCTTAATTCTCATAATCAGCTCTGGTTCTACTTGCACCGTATAAAGTCTCAACGGTCTATAATCTATTTCAAATTCTAATCCAGACAAACAGCAGTCTTCTATCAAATTTGAAACACCAATCGTCGATAAGGATAAAGAACATACCTTTCGACTCAGTGCATCAGCTGCTGCATTAGACTTTCCTGGATAGTATTTGATTTCACAATCAAAGTCTTTAAGCAAATCAAGCCATCTTTGTTGCCTCATATTCAATTCAGATTGTGAAAACAGATATTTCAAACTCTTATGATCAGAATATATCTCAAAATTTTCACCATAAAGATAGTGTCGCCATATCTTTAATGCAAAGACAATGGCTGCCAATTCTAGATCATGAATTGGATAACGAGTCTCATGTGGTTTAAGCTGTCTTGAGGCATAAGCAATAACATGCCCTCGTTGCATCAGCACACATCCCAATCCTCTGTGAGAAGCATTGCAATAAACCACAAAATCACCAGTACCGGATGGAATAGTCAACACCGGTGAACTGGTCAACCTCTTCTTCAACTCCAGAAAACTGGTCTCACATTCTTCATACCAAACAAATGGAGCATTCTTCTGAGTCAGCTGAGTAATTGGTTTAGCTATACTCGAGAAATCTTTAATGAAACGACGGTAGTATCCTGCTAAACCCATGAAACTGCGAATTTCGGGTACTGATGTGGGTCTTGGCCAAGAAATCACGGCTTCCACTTTACTGGGATCAACTGATATACCATCTCCAGATATAATATGACCCAGAAATACTACCTGTCTTAGCCAAAACTCACATTTCGACAGTTTAGCATATAACTTCTCAGCCCTTAGAATTCGCAATACAGTTCTTAGATGCTCAGCATGCTCACTCATATTCTTTGAATAAATCAAAATATCATCAATGAAAATAATCAAAAAATCATCGAGATATTTCTGGAAGATACGGTTCATCATTCCCATGAATACAGCTGGAGCATTTGTCAGACCAAACGACATGACAATAAATTCATAGTGTCCATACCGGGTTCTGAATGCCGTCTTTGAGATATCAGAATCTCTGACTCTCAGCTGATGATATCCCAATCTCAAATCGATCTTGGAATATACTGAAGAACCCTGCAACTGATCGAATAAATCATCTATACGAGGCAAAGGATATTTATTCTTTACCGTTGCCTTGTTCATTTGCCGATAATCGATGCAGAGTCTCATCGAACCATCTTTCTTTCTTACAAACAATACTGGAGCACCCCAAGGAGAAACACTCGGTCTGATATACCCCTTGGCCAGTAAATCTTCCAACTGATCCTTCAATTCTTTCCATTCAACTGGTGCCATTCTGTACGGAGCTCTAGAAATCGGTACTGTACCTGGCATCAGTTCAATGCTGAAGTCTATCTCTCTAACTGGAGGTAATCTTGGGATCTCATCTGGGAAGACATCAGCAAACTCTCGTACCACTGGCAGATCTGCCAATGCTGGACTCGACTTCAGTAAATCTACTGAATATACAAGGAACCCTTCTGCTCCTTTCTGTAACAATCGAGTCATAGATAGTACGGATACTAAAGGAATTCTCGATCTAGAACCCTTACCGTAAAATTTCCACTCTTCAGCCATATCTGGTCTGAATCTCACTATCTTGTGGAAACAATCAACAGTCGCTCTGTACTTGGTTAGCATGTCAATACCGACAATACAATCAAAATCAGACAATCCAAGTACGATGCAATCTAACTCAATCTCATGCCCGTCATACTGTAGCATACAATGTTTAACCGAATTCACGGATATCAAACCCGTCCCCAACGGCGAAGAGACAGACACTACAGTAGCTAAAGACTCTACAGGCAATGCATGACTTAATGCAAATCGTTCAGAAATAAATGTGTGTGAAGCACCGGTATCAATTAATACGTAAGCGGGATGACCACATAAAGAACAGTTACCTGCCACAACGTCATCTAGTGCTTCCTGGGCCTGCTCTTCTGTCAAAGCGAAGACTGTGGCCTGCTGTCTCGGAGGCTGATCAACTGTCTGGCTTCCTCCTGGCCTCTGCTGTGACTAAGCTGGCGCTGGCTAGAAGGTATGAACCGCAGCTGATCGTCTCTCAGTCTGTGCTGTTGATCCCGATGACTCGGCCCCCTGAAATCTTTGGGAACCTCTCTGGGGACACACTTTAGCAAAGTGTCCCGGCTGTTTACAGAAATTGCAACTACCAGTCACTCCCTGGCATTGCTCAGTAGCATGTCTTCCTCCGCAAGTCTTGCAATTAACTCCAGTGTAACTCTGGCTCGGTCTGGAACCACCGGAGCTGGAAGAACTACTGCCAGATTTCTTGAATTGCTTTCCCCTGGCTTTCAAAAATTCTTTCTTTCCTCCACTACTGCTGCCACCCTCAAATCTGGGAGGTGGTTGCTGTAGTCTCGGTGCTGGAAGCACAAATGAAGCCCCTTTCTGTCTCATCAGACCGGCTTCTGCTCCCTTAGCTCTGTTCAGGGCGTCAGTAAAGTTATTCGGTCGCCCTGTGTTCACCAATGTGAAAATATCGGGGTTCAGGCCATTGATGAACTGGTCAGCAGTAGCTTCTTCGCTGTCGGCCACATGTGGAGCAAATTTCAGCAAGGAGGAGAACTTTGACACGTACTCTTCTATGTTCATCTGTCCTTGCTTTAGATTGGCAAACTCCGCCCCCTTATCCTTCCGGTACGACACTGGAAAGAATCGTTGATAAAATTCAGTTCTAATTATATTCCAGGTAATATTCGTACCTCTATGCTCCATGGCTCCCTTCCTCGTAATCCCCAGTTCTTGGCAACGTCGTGTAACTGGTGTCCAATTAATTTCACCCTCTTCTCATCTGTATACTCCAAGGATTCGAACAGCATCTCAATATCATCAAGCCAACTCTCACACTCTACAGCGTTCTCTGTGCCTTTAAAGGTCGGCAGATGAAATGACTGAAATCGTTTCAGTAACGTTTCCATTGGAGTCGGTGTGACATCCATTATAGGATTGGATGTACTTCCCTGTTCTGGTACTCGTCTCGGAGGCATATCTAATAATCAAATAGATTAGTAACAAGTACAAAAATTCTGTTTCAATCCTCCTCTGATCATCTTACTGTTGATCTAGATTCAGTACTGATCCAATCTCAATAAAACATATTACTATATCAAATCAGATAAACAAGTAACATGTAATAAAGCAGTAAGACATGCTAGCATTCAAAAGCAGGAAAGAAAACCTCAATCTACCCCGCTCACTAGCCTCTTCTATCTCAATCTAAAGGATCTATCGCTCTGATACCACCTGTTGTGGGGACCCGGACGCTAATCAGGTTCCTAATCATCATTGGGACTAATTAATCAATTATAGTAATCAGGGTCTAAATTTTTTTTTAAAATACGGAAGGTAATTGAATCAAACTCCTATACATATCAGTATGAAAGTATAAATCTCAAACATCATACAATAATTTACATCTCAGGTTCAACACCTAACTATCAAGTGTTTAAACCCTATCTCTAGTCCAAGTCCGGAATCACCACTCTAATCTCGATCTGTCTTCACCTATGTGACCCTGTACCTGTCCCACCTGTTGTCATGCACACATACAAACAAGATAACAGCCGGATAACTCTGGTGAGATATAAATATCCCAGTATAAACGATGTATTAAATGCAATCATATAAAACACATATAAAAGCATAAACAAACATTAAAACATGTATCTAGTCTGACTACATGAATCAATGACTCGTGATCTAATCTTATCTTATCTCAAATCTAGGGATCCCAATCTAATTTAGACTTTGGTATGCTGTATCGAGTGTCTGAGATAGACGTCGATCTACATCTAAGGCTCTTCGATACACCGTAAGTCTAGAGTCTTACGGTTCTGAGAAAGACTCGGCGGTTCTACCCTAGCTAGGATGATCTGCCCTAGACTCGGACTCTGACTCTGTTCTAAGTCACTATATTAACTTATTGATCAGAAAATCTGCAAATATCAATGCAATAAAATAAAGTATGTGATTTAGGGAAACTCAATTCAAACCTAACTCGAGTTGTGCAATCTCGAATAAACATTTATTTATACCTTTCTTGCTGTCGATCTGATAAAATCAAAGTCTGGGTTCCAAGTCTGTCACTGTTCAATCTGGCAATGACAATATCAATATTCTGTATCAATATTCTAATCAAATCACAACATCTCTGTTTTATCAAATTCTGACAGTACAACAGTACAATCTTGCGATACTGATAATACTATATCAGTCGATATCAATTCCAAACATTTACAATCAACTACCATAAAAATCTGATATCAATTCTAGTCAATTTCCTTATGAAATTCATAACAATTCCATATTCAGTCCGTTTCTTAATCTGACTTCGATTCTACGCTGTCTAACATGTCAAGAACATCATATATGAATTCCATTCAATTCTGACAATATCATAATTTCAAGACATGTCAAAACGTAGTAAAACTTACGTCCAGTTGTAGCCTACGTTGCTAGAAACTCGATACCGAAGTCGGATTCAAAATCAGACGGACGGATTTCTCACAAAAGGCGTAAGGATTTTCGATACAATTTCTCAGACCATTTTCTCGACTTTCTTTACTGATTTTCGAAGGATTTCGTACATATATATATATATATCAATGCATGTAACAGCGAGGTGGCCTCATTTTTTCCAAACACATCGCACCGCAGGTGCGGTAGCAACGGGACCGCGGGTGCGCTGCGTGTATTAATCCATATCCATTTTCCAGAAGTCAAGACCGCGGGTGAGGTCTTGTTTTTACCGCGGGTGCGGTCTCACTTTTTCAAAAATTGCAACCCTACTGGACATGCACCGCGGGTGCGGTATTGCTTCGGTAGTCAATTCCAAATTCAGAATAAATGGTCGCGCATTATCTTAAATCGTGTCTCCGTTGGCCCTTTCGTAATCACGTTAAATTATAAATCGATAATCTTTGATTAACGGTGATTAATTCTCGGGCATTACAAGCATTGTACGGAAGGAAGTGTAGATCACCTATTCATTGGGATGAAGTAGGCGAGAGATCAGAGTTAGGTCCAGAGATCGTCCAGCAGACTGCCGATCTAGTAGTCGTAATCCATGACAGGATGAGGACTGCTCAGAGTCGACAGAAGAGTTATGCCGACCGGAGGAGGAGATATCTAGAGTTTGTCGTTGGCGACCATGTTTTCGTGAAGATAGCACCAATGAAGGGTGTCATGAGATTCGGAAAGAAGGGGAAGTTTAGTCCGAGGTTCATCGGACCATTTGAGATCCTCGACAGAGTTGGGACATTAGCATATCGTGTTGCACTTCCGCCGAAAATGGCCGGAGTACACAATGTGTTCCATGTGTCGATGTTGAGGAAGTATTTAGCGAACCCTTCTCGTGTTGAACTTTGAGCCGTTGCAGTTTTCTCCGAACTTGTCTTATGAAGAGAGACCAGTGTAGATCTTAGACCGTAAGGAAAAGAAGCTTCGAAACAAGGTGATCAAATCAGTGAAGGTCAAGTGGCTTAATCATTCCGATGAGGAAGCTACTTGGGAGTCAGAGTCAGAGATGCGGAGTCGCTTTCCAGATTTAATCTGTGAGTTCGAATTTCGAGGACGAAATTTTATTTAAGGGGGGGGAGTGTTGTAGTACCCGAAAAACCAATATGCGTAGATATGTGCATAATTTCTATTATTTAATTTTAATTTGTTATTATTTTACGAAATTGTTGATTTAATTGCATTAAAATCATTTACGATATTTTTAATGATTTTTAAATAGCGTATTTCAAATTTTAGCTTTTTAGATATATACGCGAGACCGGACCGGAGAGAGGAAATTCTATTATTTAATTTTAAATGGTTATTATTTTAAGAAATTGTTGATTTAATTGCATTTAAATCATTTATGATATTTTTAAGGATTTTTAAATCGCGTATTTGAAATTTTAGCTTTTTAGATATATACGCGAGACCGGACCGGAGATAGGAAATCGGAGATGAATTTTATGATCCAAAAATATTCCTAAATTTTTTCCGAGCTAACAAATAATTTATTTTAATTAAATCAAGTTGATTTAAGTCTACTTTAATTAATTAATCACCAATTTAATTGTAGGCTTCTTAATTCATCAAGATTATGCTTAATTAACCTTTTAATTAAGCTTATCTTGCCTAGGATTCTACTTAGCAAAACTTAAACAAATCTTACACTAATTGGCAGCCTAATCTCGGTCATATTCTACTCCACACAATCCCAACTTGACACCATTTAACTCCCCCAACAACAAGAAAACAAATGACAACCATTCAACATGCATGTCTCCCCAACTTGACATAAATTACTCACCCATGCACCACCTTATTTGACCACAAGCCTTCACCACCTTCTTCATTCTCCCTAGCACGTAATATTAGAGATTTAGAAGCTCCCATTCTCATCCTCGAAATTCGAACTCACATATTAAATCTGGAAAGCGACTCCGCATCTCTGACTCTGACTCCCAAGTAGCTTCCTCATCGGAATGATAAAGCCACTTGACCTTCATTGATTTGATCACCTTGTTTCGAAGCTTCTTTTCCTTACGGTCTAAGATCTACACTGGTCTCTCTTCATAAGACAAGTTCGGAGAAAACTGCAACGGCTCAAAGTTCAACACGAGAAAGGTTCGCTAAATACTTACTCAACATCGACACATGGAACACATTGTGTACTCCGGCCATTTTCGGCGGAAGAGCAACACGATATGCTAATGTTCCAACTCTGTCGAGGATCTCAAATGGTCCGATGAACCTCGGACTAAACTTCCCCTTCTTTCCGAATCTCATGACACCCTTCATTGGTGCTATCTTCACGAAAACATGGTCGCCAACGACAAACTCTAGATATCTCCTCCTCCGGTCGGCATAACTCTTCTGTCGACTCTGAGCAGTCCTCATCCTGTCATGGATTACGACTACTAGATCGGCAGTCTGCTGGACGATCTCTGGACCTAACTCTGATCTCTCGCCTACTTCATCCCAATGAATAGGTGATCTACACTTCCTTCCGTACAATGCTTGTAATGCCCGAGAATTAATCACCGTTAATCAAAGATTATCGATTTATAATTTAACGTGATTACGAAAGGGCCAACGGAGACACGATTTAAGATAATGCGCGACCATTTATTCTGAATTTGGAATTGACTGCCGAAGCAATACCGCACCCGCGGTGCATGTCCAGTAGGGTAGCAATTTTTGAAAAAGTGAGACCGCACCCGCGGTAAAAACAAGACCTCACCCGCGGTCTTGACTTCTGGAAAATGGATATGGATTAATACACGCAGCGCACCCGCGGTCCCGTTGCTACCGCACCCGCGGTGCGACGTGTTTGGCAAAAATGAGGCCACCTCGCTGTTACATGCATTGATATATATATATATATATATATATATATATATATATATATATATATATATATATATGTACGAAATCCTTCGGAAATCAGTAAAGAAAGTCGAGAAAATGGTCTGAGAAATTGTATCGAAAATCCTTACGCCTTTTGTGAGAAATCCGTCCGTCTGATTTTGAATCCGACTTCGGTATCGAGTTCCTAGCAACGTAGGCTACAACTGGACGTAAGTTTTACTACGTTTTGACATGTCTTGAAATTATGATATTGTCAGAATTGAATGGAATTCATATATGATGTTCTTGACATGTTAGACAGCGTAGAATCGAAGTCAGATTAAGAAACGGACTGAATATGGAATTGTTATGAATTTCATAAGGAAATTGACTAGAATTGATATCAGATTTTTATGGTAGTTGATTGTAAATGTTTGGAATTGATATCGACTGATATAGTATTATCAGTATCTCAAGATTGTACTGTTGTACTGTCAGAATTTGATAAAACAGAGATGTTGTGATTTGATTAGAATATTGATACAGAATATTGATATTGTCATTGCCAGATTGAACAGTGACAGACTTTGAACCCAGACTTTGATTTTATCAGATCGACAGCAAGAAATGTATAAATAAATGTTGATTCGAGATTGCACAACTCGAGTTAGGTTTGAATTGAGTTTCCCTAAATCACATACTTTATTTTATTGCATTGATATTTGCAGATTTTCTGATCAATATGTTAATATAGTGACTTAGAACAGAGTCAGAGTCCTAGTCTAGGGCAGATCATCCTAGCTAGGGCAGAACCGCCGAGTCTTTCTCAGAACCGTAAGACTCTAGACTTACGGTGTATCGAAGAGCCTTAGATGTAGATCGACGTCTATCTCAGACACTCGATACAGCATACCAAAGTCTAAATTAGATTGGGATCCCTAGATTTGAGATAAGATAAGATTAGATCACGAGTCATTGATTCATGTAGTCAGACTAGATACATGTTTTAATGTTTGTTTATGCTTTTATATATGTTTTATATGATTGCATTTAATACATCGTTTATACTGGGATATTTATATCTCACCGGAGTTATCCGACTGTTATCTTGTTTGTATGTGTGCATGACAACGGGTGGGACAGGTACAGGGTCACATAGGTGAAGACAGATCGAGATTAGAGTGGTGATTCCGGACTTGGACTAGAGATAGGGTTTAAACACTTGATAGTTAGGTGTTGAACCTGAGATGTAAATTATTGTATGATGTTTGAGATTTATACTTTCATACTGATATGTATAGGAGTTTGATTCAATTACCTTCCGTATTTAAAAAAAAAAATTTAGACCCTGATTACTATAATTGATTAATTAGTCCCAATGATGATTAGGAACCTGATTAGCGTCCGGGTCCCCACAACAGGTGGTATCAGAGCGATAGATCCTTTAGATTGAGATAGAAGAGGCTAGTGAGCGGGGTAGATTGAGGTTTTCTTTCCTGCTTTGGAATGCTAGCATGTCTTACTGCTTTATTACATGTTACTTGTTTATCTGATTTGATATAGTAATATGTTTTATTGAGATTGGATCAGTACTGAATCTAGATCAACAGTAAGATGATCAGAGGAGGATTGAAACAGAATTTTTGTACTTGTTACTAATCTATTTGATTATTAGATATGCCTCCGAGACGAGTACCAGAACAGGGAAGTACATCCAATCCTATAATGGATGTCACACCGACTCCAATGGAAACGTTACTGAAACGATTTCAGTCATTTCATCTGCCGACCTTTAAAGGCACAGAGAACGCTGTAGAGTGTGAGAGTTGGCTTGATGATATTGAGATGCTGTTCGAATCCTTGGAGTATACAGATGAGAAGAGGGTGAAATTAATTGGACACCAGTTACACGACGTTGCCAAGGACTGGGGATTACGAGGAAGAGAGCCATGGAGCATAGAGGTACGAATATTACCTGGAATATAATTAGAACTGAATTTTATCAACGATTCTTTCCAGTGTCGTACCGGAAGGATAAGGGGGCGGAGTTTGCCAATCTAAAGCAAGGACAGATGAACATAGAAGAGTACGTGTCAAAGTTCTCCTCCTTGCTGAAATTTGCTCCACATGTGGCCGACAGCGAAGAAGCTACTGCTGACCAGTTCATCAATGGCCTGAACCCCGATATTTTCACATTGGTGAACACAGGGCGACCGAATAACTTTACTGACGCCCTGAACAGAGCTAAGGGAGCAGAAGCCGGTCTGATGAGACAGAAAGGGGCTTTATTTGTGCTTCCAGCACCGAGACTACAGCAACCACCTCCCAGATTTGAGGGTGGCAGCAGTAGTGGAGGAAAGAAAGCATTTTTGAAAGCCAGGGGAAAGCAATTCAAGAAATCTGGCAGTAGTTCTTCCAGCTCCGGTGCTTCCAGACCGAGCCAGAGTTACACTGGAGTTAATTGCAAGACTTGCGGAGGAAGACATGCTACTGAGCAATGCCAGGGAGTGACTGGTAGTTGCAATTTCTGTAAACAGCCGGGACACTTTGCTAAAGTGTGTCCCCAGAGAGGTTCCCAAAGATTTCAGGGGGCCGAGTCATCGGGATCAACAGCACAGACTGAGAGATGATCAGCTGCGGTTCATACCTTCCAGCCAGCGCCAGCTTAGTCACAGCAGAGGCCAGGAGGAAGCCAGACAGTTGATCAGCCTCCGAGACAGCAGGCCAGAGTCTTCGCTTTGACAGAAGAGCAGGCCCAGGAAGCACCAGATGACGTTGTGGCAGGTAACTGTTCTTTATGTGGTTATCCCGCTTACGTATTAATTGATACCGGTGCTTCACACACATTTATTTCTGAACAATTTGCATTAAGTCATGCATTGCCTGTAGAGTCTTTAGCTACTGTAGTGTCTGTCTCTTCGCCGTTGGGGACGGGTTTGATATCCGTGAATTCGGTTAAACATTGTATGCTACAGTATGACGGGCATGAGATTGAGTTAGATTGCATCGTACTTGGATTGTCTGATTTTGATTGTATTGTCGGTATTGACATGCTAACCAAGTACAGAGCGACTGTTGATTGTTTCCACAAGATAGTGAGATTCAGACCAGATATGGCTGAAGAGTGGAAATTTTACGGTAAGGGTTCTAGATCGAGAATTCCTTTAGTATCCGTACTATCTATGACTCGATTGTTACAGAAAGGAGCAGAAGGGTTCCTTGTATATTCAGTAGATTTACTGAAGTCGAGTCCAGCATTGGCAGATCTGCCAGTGGTACGGGAGTTTGCTGATGTCTTCCCAGATGAGATCCCAAGATTACCTCCAGTTAGAGAGATAGACTTCAGCATTGAACTGATGCCAGGTACAGTACCGATTTCTAGAGCTCCGTACAGAATGGCACCAGTTGAATGGAAAGAATTGAAGGATCAGTTGGAAGATTTACTGGCCAAGGGGTATATCAGACCGAGTGTTTCTCCTTGGGGTGCTCCAGTATTGTTTGTAAGAAAGAAAGATGGTTCGATGAGACTTTGCATCGACTATCGGCAACTGAACAAGGCAACGGTAAAGAATAAATATCCTTTGCCTCGTATAGATGATTTATTCGATCAGTTGCAGGGTTCTTCAGTATATTCCAAGATCGATTTGAGATCGGGATATCATCAGCTGAGAGTCAGAGATTTTGATATCTCAAAGACGACATTCAGAACCCGGTATGGACACTATGAATTTATTGTCATGTCGTTTGGTCTGACAAATGCTCCAGCTGTATTCATGGGAATGATGAACCGTATCTTCCAGAAATATCTCGATGATTTTTTGATTATTTTCATTGATGATATTTTGATTTATTCAAAGAATATGAGTGAGCATGCTGAGCATCTAAGAACTGTATTGCGAATTCTAAGGGCTGAGAAGTTATATGCTAAACTGTCGAAATGTGAGTTTTGGCTAAGACAGGTAGTATTTCTGGGTCATATTATATCTGGAGATGGTATATCAGTTGATCCCAGTAAAGTGGAAGCCGTGATTTCTTGGCCAAGACCCACATCAGTACCCGAAATTCGCAGTTTCATGGGTTTAGCAGGATACTACCGTCGTTTCATTAAAGATTTCTCGAGTATAGCTAAACCAATTACTCAGCTGACTCAGAAGAATGCTCCATTTGTTTGGTCTGAAGAATGTGAGACCAGTTTTCTGGAGTTGAAGAAGAGGTTGACCAGTTCACCGGTGTTGACTATTCCATCCGGTACTGGTGATTTTGTGGTTTATTGCGATGCTTCTCACAGAGGATTGGGATGTGTGCTGATGCAACGAGGGCATGTTATTGCTTATGCCTCAAGACAGCTTAAACCACATGAGACTCGTTATCCAATTCATGATCTAGAATTGGCGGCCATTGTCTTTGCATAAAAGATATGGCGACACTATCTTTATGGTGAAAATTTTGAGATATATTCTGATCATAAGCGTTTGAAATATCTGTTTTCACAATCTGAATTGAATATGAGGCAACAAAGATGGCTTGATTTGCTTAAAGACTTTGATTGTGAAATCAAATACTATCCAGGAAAGTCTAATGCAGCAGCTGATGCACTGAGTCGAAAGGTATGTTCTTTATCCTTATCGACGATTGGTGTTTCAAATTTGATAGAAGACTGCTGTTTGTCTGGATTAGAATTTGAAATAGATTATAGACCGTTGAGACTTTATACGGTGCAAGTAGAACCAGAGCTGATTATGAGAATTAAGGCAGCTCAGCGAAGTGATCAGAATGTACAGAAATCAGTATCGATGGTTAGAACAGGACATCGATCAGAATATCAGATACGTGACAACGTCTTGTATGTGAATAATCGTCTGGTTGTGCCGAATGTTTCAGATTTGAGACGACAGATATTGTCAGAAGCGCACAACAGTCGATTTAGTATTCATCCTGGTGGCAGAAAGATGTACAATGATTTGAAAAGACAGTTCTGGTGGAAACAAATGAAGACTGATATCGCCGAATTTGTTTCCAAATGTCTGAATTGCCAACAGGTGAAGGTAGAAAGAAAGAAACCAGGAGGATTAATTATAAACATAAAAATTGTACATTAATTAAATGTTTTATAATATAAATATATAGTTTTTGTTTTATTAAATGTTTAAATATTATATGTTTTATAATAAATTGTATAAAATATAAGTTGTTGTGTAATTATAAGTTTTTACTATTTTTTACAGGTTCGATAAAACAAGAATAACCTTGGCGTTGCAAATGGGATTAAGATGATTCTTGGACCTGTAGAAAGTTGATTATAAGATCTACAATATTGTTGCCAAGCATGAGATAAAAATCCTCTCACAAGTGGGATCAAATTAAGCAACAATTAAAGTTACCAAAGGAGTGGCAGTTTTACCATGCTCTAGTATTTTGACCATATCTCTCAAATTACTTAGTCAAATATTCTACAAAAAATACCACAACTAGACAACTCAATTATCCACATGTTTCATTTTATGTGAAGAAGCAAATTCGGAGAAGAAGATTTTCAAAAGTGATGTGTAATATAATATTAATTTCTTGGAACACCAATGAAGACTTATGTGTAAAAAATAATATTTTATTTGTGGTTGTCTCCCCAAATTTGGCTATAAATAGGGGTGCATTGTAATGTATTGAGATATCCCTCATTCTATGAACAAATCTTTGAGTTCATAATATTTCTCTCTATATTTTTCTTTTATTTCTTCATTTAAATATAATTAGCATGTTAATTTCATATTCAAAGTTTTACACTTTGAATAATGAATAGCTAACTTCCTAAAGTTGAGATGATAAGGTAAAGCTCTTGGCATGATAATAAGGTTATTATAAGATAAGAATCTATGTTTTATATTATTTAATCATTATTTATTGTTTATGTTATATTTTTATTTCTTTAAGCATTTTTATACCCTACTTATAAGTGGGAGTTTTGATTTATTGTTGCTATATGTTACACTAAATTCTTGGAATCATTTAAATGTTAGTTTGGTATTACCAACCATTTAAAGTGGATGCCTTGAGTTATTATATATAAATATATTAGAATATTAAATTCTTGGAACCGTTTAAATGTTAGTTTGGTTTTGCCAACCATTTAACTTGGATTCCTTGATTTACTATATATAAATATATTATAATAATATTTTCTTGGTACCATTTAAATGTTAGTTTGGTTTTACCTACCATTTAAAATGGGAACCTTGATTTAGTGTTTACAAATATATATATAGAGCACAATAAATACTTGACCACATTTATAAGTTTTGGTATATATTATATATTTATGAGATAATAATTTATAACATAATATAAATATGATTATTTAATATATTGGAACCATTTTATTAAGTGGATTTCAATATTGTTCGTTAATGTTAATTTTATTAAAATACCAAGAGTGGATCCTTTAATCTCAACTACTTAAATTAAAATTTGAACAATTAAAATTTACCCATTAAATATTCAAACAATTAAAATTAAAAAGAAACAAAAACAATAACAAAACAAAAAGACATTGTAGTGGACTTGTAATTACCTTAGCTTCCCTGTGGATACGATATTCGGACTCACAGAATTATATTACTTGTGGACAACCTGCTCTTGGGAGTGCAACAATCAAAGTCGCAACAGGTTTTTGGCGCCGTTGCCGGGGAAGTATAATTTAATTTCAAGTCTATATAATTTTGTTTATAGTTTATTTTTCTTTATTTGAATTTTTATTGCTTTTGTGTGTTTTTATTCTTTTGCATTTACATTTGCATGAGCATTTGGTCACGTACACTTAGTGGTCGACTCATTCGAAATAACCCTTTATTTTTACAAAAAATGGTGGAAGAACCCATCCAAGAAAATGAAGATGAAATTCAATCTCAACATGATCATGATAGGCGAAGAACACTTAGAGATCACATGAATCCTACACGTACTAGTGCATCTTCATGTCTAGTTTTTCCCCCTGATGCGTCTCATTTCAATTTTAAGCCTGGTATTATCCAACTTTTACCCAATTTTCATGGCTTAGATTCTGAAAATCAATACATGCTTTTACGAGAGTTTGAAGAAGTGTGCAACACATATAATGATCTAAATTGTAGCATGAACACCATTCGACTTAAGCTTTTTCCTTTTTCTTTAAAATATAAAGCTAAAACTTGGCTACAAAATCTTAGATCGGGGTCCATTCGAACTTGGGATGAATTGCAACAACAATTTTTGAAAAAGTTTTTTCCATCTCATAGAACAAATTCTTTCAAAAGGCAAATCATCACTTTCACTCAAAAACAAGGAGAAACTTTTTATCAGTGTTGGGATAGATACAAAGAATTGCTTAATCTTTGTCCACATCATGGTTTGAAATTTTGAGAGTTGTTTCTCAATTTTATGAAGGCTTAACACCTAAAGATAGGCAAATTGTTGAATTTATGTGTAATGGAACATTTGAAGATAAAGATCCAAACGAGGCAATTGAGTATCTCGATTCATTAGCTGAAAATGCTCAAAATTGGGACACTATAGGTACAATCGAACCATCAAACAAGATTCAATCTCCTACATCTGGTGGAGGTATGTACACTCTGAAAGATGAACATGATCTTCAAGCTAGATTTACCTCTTTGGCAAGAAAAGTTGAGGCACTTGAATTGAAAAAGAATGGTCAATTAAATTCTGTTCAAGAAATTGCGTGTCACATCTGTGATACAAGTGATCATTTTACAAAGATTGTCCCACTTTGCCCTCTTTTAAAGAATGTCTCCATGAACAAGCCAATGTTTTGAACAATTTCAAAAGGCCAAATTTTGAACCATTTTCTCAAAATTACAATCCAGGTTGGCGAAACCATCCAAATTTTAGTTGGAGGAATGATAATGCTGCACAATTTCCGCAACCACATTTTCAAAATCAACAAAATTTTCAAAATTATGCACCTTATGTTCCTCCGCCGAAAAGAAATTTGGAAGATACATTGAATTCTTTCATTGCAAAGCAAGAGTCTATCAATACTCAAACTGCTCAAACTATGACAGATTTGAAAGATACTCTTGCTAAATTTGCATCTGCACTTAATGTTCATGAAAAAGGTAAATTTCCTTCACAACCTCTGCCTAATCCCAAGGATCATCATTCACAAACTGGAACTTCTGGAACTCAACCGATGGATCAGGTAAAATCTGTTATTACCCTTCGAAGTGGTAAGGTTGTGGAAAAATCCATTCTTGAACCTTGTGAAGATGATGATAAATCAACTCCAAAGGGTAAGGAAGTGGAACCCATAACTTGCAAAGAGGAGGTTCAACAGACAGTGTCACCACCATTCCCTCATGTATTGAAAAATACAAAAAAAATCAAATTTGAATTCTGATATATATGATATTTTTAAACAAGTAAAAGTTAATATTCCTTTATTAGATGCAATAAAACAGGTACCATCATATGCTAAATTTTTGCAAGACTTGTGCACTGTGAAAAGAAAATTGAATGTGAAAAAGAAAGCATTTTTAGCCGAACAAGTAAGTGCAATCATTCAAAATAATAATGCTTTGAAATACAAAGACCCTGGTTGTCCTACTATTTCTTGTATTATTGGAGAACGAAAGATTAAAAAAAGCCTTGCTTGACCTTGGAGCTAGTGTTAATTTACTTCCATATTCAGTTTATCAAGAACTCAATCTAGGCGAGTTAAAACCTACTTCGGTAACATTTTTACTTGCCGATAGATCTGTTAAAGTGCCAAGGGGTATGGTAGAAAACGTGTTGGTCCAAGTTGATAACTTTGTATATCCTGTCGATTTCATAGTTTTAGATACAAAACGTATCGAAGCTTATAATGCAATTCCTGTAATTTTGGGTCGTCCATTTTTAGCAACTTCTAATGCTCTTATAAATTGCAGGAATGGAATAATGAAGTTGTCATTGTGTAACATGACCTTAGAGCTCAATGTTTTTAATCTTTGTAAGCAACCACATGACAAAGGAGATGAAAGTGAAGATGAAAATCTTATTGAAACTCTTGTGGAAGAAAACATTCAAGAAGGGAGTGCTCGTGATCAATTAGATATTTGTTAAATTGAAACTATTAAAGAAAATATTGAAATTGATCTTGATGATTTTATCAGGTATCACTCATTACCAGGATCAGAGAAAGAATTTGAATGCAAAATATGAGAACAAAGACGAACCACCAATATTGGAGTTAAAACCCTTGCCAGAAGAATTGAAGTATGCATTTCTTGGAGAAGATGAAACATATCCGGTGGTAA